>NC_072406.2:39742884-40354230 GCF_028858775.2 Pan troglodytes | reverse complement strand
TATTCACCGTTAAGAGACATGGACTTTGACCTTTTGTTTTGTTTTTTGGCATGTGGTACTTATTCTGACAGGTAGGAGTCTCCTCTCCTAAAGCCAGAGTTTATTATTTTAAACTATAAATGTGACATATTAAGGGTTTTAAGAGTTGCATTATATTTTTTCCCTCCAATTTACTCTTCCATTCCTCCTTTCCTCATCCTGTGGCCAGCTCCTCCCAGAGGCTATGGCAGAGGGAGAAGGTGCACAGTTGGAAATTCCTGCTGTTACCATAACATGGCTGTTGCTCACTCTGTGAAGGTAGCCTTTCTCTGTGAATCCCGTCTGTGGTTGTCTGGTTGTTTTTTTTTTTTTTAACATTCCCCAATGCAGATACTCTCCAAGTGACTTCTTTTCTCCCATCAGCTTTATTGAGATATAATTGGCTTTTAAAAAACCGCACATAGGTACATATACACCATGGAATACTATGCAGCCATAAAAAAGAATGAAATAATTTCCTTTGCAGCAACATGGATGGAGTTGGAGGCTATAATCCTAAGCGAATTAACACAGGAACAGAAAACCAAATGCCACATGTTCTCACATATAAGTGGGGGCTAAGCATTGAGCACACACAGACATAAACACAGTAATAATAGACACTGGACTACTAGAGGGTGGAGGGAGGTGGGCAGGTGGGTGGAAAAACTACCTATCAGGTACTGTGCTCACTACCTGGGTGACAGGATCCATACCCTAAACCTCAGCAACACACAATATTCCTATGTAACAAACCTGCACACATACCCCTTGTATCAAAAATAAAAATGGAAAATTACCAAGCAAAGAACAACCCCACTACAATGTAGGAAAGGACATGAACAGACACTTTTCAAGAGAAGACATATATGTGGCCAAAAAGCACATAAAAAATGTTCAAGATCACTAATCATTAGAGAAATGCAAATCAAAACCACAAAGAGATACCATCTCACACCAGTCAGAATGGTTATTATTAAAAAGTCAAAAAATAATGGATGCTGGCAAGGCTGCAGAGAAAAGCTAATGCTGACGGGAATGTAAATTAGTTCAACCACTGCAGAAAGTAGTTTGGTGATGTCTCAAAGAATTTAGAACTACCATTTGACCCAGGAATCCCATTATTGGGTATAACCAAAGGAATATAGATTGTTCTACCATAAAGACACAGGCACACATATGTTCATCACAGCACTATTCACAATAGCAAAGACATGGAATCAACCTAAATGCTCATCAACAGTAGATTGGATAAAGAAAATGTGGTACATACACACCATGGAATACTATGCAGCCATAAAAAAAGAACAAGGTCATGTCCTTCGCAGCAATGTGATGGAGCCAGAGGCCATTATCCTAAGGGAACTAATTCAGGAACAGAAAACCAAACACCTCATCTTCTCACTTGTGAGTCACATCTAAACACCGAGTACACATGGACACAAAGAAAGGAATAGTAGACATCGGGGCCTACTTGAGGGTGGAGGTGGGAGGAGGGTGAAAATTGAAAAGCTACTTATTGAGTTTCATTCATGCTGTGTTTATTACCTGGGTGATGAAATACTCTGTATACCAAACCCCCAGAACATGCAGTTTATCTGTAGAACAAACCTGCATGTGTCCCCCTGAAACAAAAATAAAAGTTAAAAATAAATAAAAGTTGAGGCTGGGCGCAGTGGCTCACACCTGTAATCCCAGCAATTGGGAGGCCAAGGTGGGCAGATCATTTGAGGTCAGGAGTTTGAAACCAGCCTGGCCAAAATGATGAAACCCTGCCTCTACTAAAAATACAAAAATTAGCTGGGCATGGTGGTGGGTGCCTGTAATCCCAGCTACTCGGGAGGCTGAGGCAGGAGAATTGCTTGAGCCCGGGAGGCGGAGGTTGCAGTGAGCAGAGATTGCACCATTGCACTCCAGCCTGGGTGACAGAGCAGACTCCATCTCAATAAATAAATAAATAAAAGTTGGAATTAAATAAATTAAAAACTTCACATAATTAATGTATATAATATGGTGAGCTTGGACATATGTATACACTCACGTGATCATCACCACAATCGAAGTAACAAGTATATCCATCATCTCCAAAAGTTTCTTTGTGTCCCTTTGTTGCTTCAGTATTGCTGTTTTCATGGTAAGAACACCTAACGTGAGAGAGTATGCCGCCATTGCCACCACCACCACCATTGCCATGAACAATGTCGTACAGACTCACACACACATGGAGCTTCAATCGTATGATCAATGCTTCAGTTGTTGGTTTGTGGAGAAGCTTCTCAAGGGCAACAGCTCTGGGGAGCCGTGCTCCAACCTCTTCAAGCATCTTACCTGCAGTGTGTTCAGAAAGCAACAACAGAGAGAATCTCTGTTGAAGGACTGAGTTCATGGGCCATGGCGAAGAAAAGTATGAAGAGTCTTCTTGACCTTGATGGTCACCTTGAAAATGGATTCTTCAAATCAAGAAATTGAGAACTCTGGCTTTTGTCAACTAAGTCTGTGAAGACAGCCATCAGATTTGATGAGGAATTTAGGCAAGGGGAGTTTCGTTTCCTTCTTCTTGATGTTTTCCTCTCACTTGTAGAAGATGATGATTTTGGCCCGGGCATGGTGGCTCACGCCTGTAATCCCAGCACTTTGAGTGACCAAGGCAGGCAGATCATGATGTCAAGAGATCGAGACCATCCTGCCAACATGGTGAGACCTCGTCTCTATTAAAAATACAAAAATTAGCTGGGCATGGTGGCACGTGCCTGTAGTCCCATCTACTCAGGAGGCTGAGGCAGGAGAACCCTTGAACCAGGGATGCGGAGGTTGCAGTGAGCTGAGATAGTGCTACTGCACACTCCAGCCTGGCAACAGAGCGAGACTCCGTCTCAACAACAACAAAAAAAGATGATGATTTCTCAATTGCTCTGGTATCTTCTAGGAACCCAGGGTGCTAAAAGTGAACAATTTCTTGGGATTATGATTGCAATACTTAGTCTGGGATCAGCTGTAAATATACCTTGTATGAAAATAATGATACACTAGTCAGGATGATCAAGGTTGCCTGACCTCTTGATTTTTGCTACAAGTGACATTATGTACACTTGTACTGGGGTCATTGCTCATGAAAGCAATTGGTTAGGACCTCCTTTTTCTCTCAGGGAACTAATGCTCTGAAAGGGATCTGGGCACACCAGTTTCAGTCAGTGCTTCAGAGCAGAATTTTATTTTTACATGGTAACTTGCAGTTAAGATTGCTGGCAGCCTGGATAAGCAAAGAAGAAGAAACTTTTAAAACAATCCCCTGCCTTAACAAGAGGTTAAGATGTGAAAGCTTCAAGAATGTTGCAGTGAACACCATTTCAGAGCTCACAGTGTAGTTCAGGAATAAAGATATTCAGAGTGGCTATGGAGGAAAAGTCTAAATTGCACAGTTTGCTGCTGGCAGCTTTCAACTCAAGTCAAGAATTAAGTCAACCTGCAGATCATAAAAAATGTCAAACTGCTGCATATGGTTAAATGGGGGAAAAGGTGTTTGCTTTATTTGCCTTGTTTACTCACCCTGTCCTATAACGTCAGAAATCATGGAGATGGAATAAAGTGTAACATTTCGTTTCTATCATTATTTGCCCTTGGAATTCAGTACAGAACAACTATTACCCTGTTACTCTGCATATCTCATATATGAACTAAGGAGAGTTTTATCTTTTACAATCTAAAGGTGAAGAAAGAGTAATTTGTCTCAGCTAAGTGGTATGGCATGGCAATTAGAAACCTCACTGATTTCTAACATATATTTCCAGAATAGGCTACACAAATACCTTAAAATAAATTTACATTCTGGAACCAAAAATGTCAAGATCAAGAAAATATTTACATGCTTTAGAGTGTCATGTAATCCCCAAAATTGCATCTCTTGAGTAACTTGGTTTAATTTATTAGATGCCAAAGAATAGTACAAAACTTGATTTACTGGCCAGGCATGGTGGCTTATGCCTGTAGTCACAGCTACTCAGGAAGCTGAGATGGGAGAATTGCTTGAGCTCAAAGAGGTTGAGGCTACAGTGAGCCAAGATCACACCACTGCACTCCAGCCTGGGTAACACAGTAAAGACCCTGTCTCAAAACACACACACACACAAAAAAAAAAAAAAAAAAAAAAAAAAAAAACAAATAAAACCCACCCTTGATTTACTGAAAACCTAAATTCTATTATCTTGTCTCTACCAGTTACAATTACTACTTCATATTTAATGTTACCAGTTCTTAATGTCATTTCAAAACATTCTTCATGGATATTTTCTGACTGGTTGGGGTTCATTATTCAAGGATTATAACAGATACATGGAACCCAGCCGAAGGAGGCAGGCAACAAGCTAAAGGACATCTGTCCTAAACTCAGACTGGCCACAAGCAAAATAGCTCTACAGAGATCAGAAGTGCAGGCTGTTATATCACATAATGGCAAAGATAACAGGATTCTTTATTCCTTACCGTAAATGGCTGTCCATGTGCCTTACCCTTGCATTACCAGTTGAATGTAATTACTACAAAATACCCTGTAGCCTCTTGAACCTTGCCACAAACTGTCCCGTGGAGTCTTCAAAATAAACCAGCTCCAAGCCAACAATGTTCTTTTAATAAGTCGTATTGAGAGGTCTGTGTGTGGAAGCTGCATTTGCCAGCCCAGAAATTCACTTCTGAACCTGACTTTTGGGGAAAATTGCAGGAAATATCTTGAACAAACCTTCTCAGTTTCAACTGATGGGGTGAGAAGGATGTTCTAATTCATTAATTGACAGGACAGATTTTAGATTCCTGAAGTACAACTAAAAAGCTCAAGCAGTGGGTATCTAACCCTATCCATACTACAGTTAAGTCTTAAAGGCCAGCTATTAGTGACTACCTTGCTTTATGAATACATCCTACTGAAAGGAAAAACATCTTACCTTGCCGAGAATAATTCTTTCTGAATGCTCCTTACCCTATCTTGACTTCACCCTCCCCATAAAGTGACTCCAACTACCTCAGCTACTTTAAAGGTTTTTAATTTTGATGAGAAATTAATTGCCCTTTCAGAGGGATTTTATAACTTCTACTACTGTTTCTTCTTCCTAATTCTTAATAGTTACAAGATGGTTTTAATTCCAAAAACCAGTAAAGCCAATACTATAAGAAAAAAAGGAACACTTATCATGAGATCTACTGTCCTAACAAATGTTTAAGTGCACAATGCCTTATTGCCAACTGTAGATACTAAGTTGCACAGCAGATCTCTGGAATTTACTCATCTTGTATAACTGTAACTTTATATGCATTGAACAACAACTTCCTGTATCTCCCTAACTCCGTTTCTTGGTAACCACCATTCTATTGTCTACTTCTATATGTTTTTCTATTTTATTTTATTTTATTTTGTTGAGATGGAGTTCTGCTCTGTCACCTAGGCTGGAGTACAGTGGCGCGATCCCAGCTCACTGCAACCTCCACCTCCTGGGTTCAAGCTATTCTCCTGCCTCAACCTCTTGAGTAGCTGGGATTACAGGCACCTGCCACCACACCCGGCTAATTTTTGTATTTTTAGTAGAAATGGGGTTACACCACGTTGGCCTGGCTGGTCTTGAACTTCTGACCTCAGGTGATCCTCCTGCCTCAGCCTCCCAAAGTGCTGGGATTACAGGCGTGAGCCACTGTGCCCAGCTACTTATCCTAATATTCTTTTCCTATCAAATAATGTTTTTTAAAAACTGATATTTAGGTATCCCTTATAAGCACCCAGAAAAATATATGAACAATGTTTCTTAACCAGCTTTTGCCCAATAATAACTAAGTCTTAGTGAATGTAAAAATCATCCAGGGTTAGGAAAAATCATGTAAAAATAGCTTTTGTTTGCAAATTCAAGAAGCATGCCTGCTTCTTGAGGAAACCAGATGATAAAGAGAATGTATGGCATACAGAGGAGGTTCTCATGACTGTAGCTAGAAAATTAGCACTTATAGGCCAGGCGTGGTAACTCACACCTGTAATCCCAGCACTTTGGTGGATCACGTGAGGTTGGGAGTTCAAGACCAGCCTGGCCAACATGGTGAAACCCCGTCTCCACTAAAAATAAAACAATTAGCTGAGCATGGTGGCACATGCCTGTAATCCCAGCTACTCAGGAGGCTGAGGCAGGAGAATCACTTGAATCTGGGAGGTCGATATTGCAGTGAGCTGAAATTGTGCCACTGCACTCCAGCCTGGGTGACAAAGAGAGACTCTGTCTCAAAAAAGAAAAATTAACATTTATGACAAGAAGTTAGGTGGTTCCTCACTGGTTCCCTTCATTCACTTTTTGAAGGCCTGAGGACAGTTGGCCAAGCCAGAATATGTTAGCAAAGTCAGACCACAGCTGAGAAGTAGGTGGAGTTGTCTTGTATATTTTTGTTTCTCCCTTGGGCATGTTTCTCCTCCCCTATCCTCTTCTTTCTTCCTCCTCAAACTCCCACAGTACTCCCATCACTTTAAAATACTGTTTCCAGGAGATCCTAACTCTGAGTACAGCTCTTTGACTTCTTTTTTGAGACAGGATCTCACTCTGGTTGCCCAGGCTGGAGTGCAGTGTTGCAATCATGGCTCACTACAGCTGCAACCTCTCAGACTCAGGTGTTTCTCCTTCAGCCTCCTGAGTAGCTGGGACTACAGGTGCACGGCCATGCCTGGCTAATTTTTTTGTATTTTTAGTAGAGACACGGTTTCTCTGTGTTGCCCAGGCTTGTCTCAAACTCCTGGACTCAGGCAATCCACCTGCCTCAGCCTCCAAAAGTGCTGAGATTACGGGCATGAGCCACTGCACCCTTCTCACCCTGGCAATAGGCTCAGCCAACTCATACCCTTGGACTTAGCCGGAGAACTCCTGGCCAAAACCACTTTATATTTGGCTTCTCTTTGCATAAACCCATTTAGATTGCCTACTTGCCTATTTGCCTGCAAAACTCCAAGAGATACTCCTTTCTCTTCCATTGAGATTCCAAGTATTTTAATCCCACCCTTGTAACAAAGCACACTTCTACATGCTGTGGCACTTGCCTTTAGAATATACTCCTTCTACATGAACTCAAATAGATCAAGCACTTTGGGAGGCAGAGGCGGCCGGATCACATGAGGTCAGGAGTTTGAGACCAACCTGGTCAACATGGTGAAACCCCGTCTCTACTAAAAATACAAAAATAAGCTAGCAATCGCTTGAACCCCGGAGGCGGAGGTTGCAGTGAGCTGAGATCATGCCACTGCACTCCAGCCTGGGTGACAGAGTGAGACTCCTTCTAAAAAAAAAAAAAAAAAAAAAAAAAAAAAAAAAAAAGCCAGGTGCAGTGGCTCACGTCTATAATCCCAGCACTTTGGGAGCCTGAGGTGGGCAGATCGCAAGGTCAGGAGATCGAGACCATCCTGGCCAACATGGTGAAACCCTGTCTCTACTAAAAATACAAAAATTAGTTGGGCGTGGTGGTGCACACCTGTAGTCCCAGCTACTCAGGAAGCTGAGGCAGGAGAATCGCTTGAACCCGGGAGGCGGAGGTTGCAGTGAGCCAAGATTGTGCCACTGCACTCCAGCCTGGAGACAGAGTGAGACTCCGTCTCAAAAAAAAAATTGTATTCTAAGGAAAAGAAAAGGACAATTATGACCCTTGTCCACATTTAGGCAACACGTCTCCTACTAAACCCTTTGCATGAATTATAGATAATATTTGATATTATTTATTATCCTTAATCAGACATTTTCTAAATTAATCCAGACATCTCCTCATTAATTCAATCATACTCACTTTGGAACCAATCATCCTTCACTTGAATAGCCCTCTGATCTCTTTACCAGGCATGGACCATGAAGTGCCTGCATTTAATAGTAATCCCAGGTTACCACATTTCACCTGTGCAATCCCTGCTGTTTACCTGGCACAAGCTATTTATTTTACTCTAATCCAGAGAAAAGAAAACTCATAGATGATCACATACTGTTCCGTGCCAGCTTATTTTTGAATGTATTGCGAACAGCTAAGATGGTTCCCTGTTACCTCTAAAAATGAAAGAATACAAAAGGATTAACATGAATTAGAAAAGAAGATACCATTTGATAAGCCCCAAAACAACACTTTCAGTAGTAGCTTTCCCGTAGATCCTACAGTGTTGGCCTTAACCACCATGTGCAACAATATTTTAAGAGCTATCATTAGGCACGCAGGTTAGGAATTCTTTGTCAGCATAAGCAATGTTTACAAGCTCTGAGAAGAACAGACTCCGGTAACATCTGTCTTAAATTTCAGATCTTTTTGTTCATTTTACCAATGTCTATTGAGAGCTAAGCGTGAGTCACAGAGATGAATAAAACATATTCCATGCACTCAATAAGTTCATAACATAATGAGTCATATGGACACGCATAGGATTAATCGATATTATTGGTCAGTCTTTAAATTAAAGCATTGAAAGTCCAGTAGGTAATATCAAGTCCCTAAATTACAACAAACACAGAATGATATTCAGGAAAGATGAGTTTCCAGGGTAGGGTGTAAGAAAGTTCTGGAATGTACACAGATGCTGGAGAAGAACTGGAGAACTGGTATCTCAACTGAGAGATACCAGTGAGGATAAATAAAGAAAAGATATGTGAGATGCCACCAGAGAAAATTCTGCCTACATAATTTTACCAGTGTTTGCCCTAAGTAAGAATGCAAGTGATGACCCAGTCACCGACCTGTTAGCTTTGTCATTTTCCAAAGATTTTAAAATTGTCACTCAAAGAATAATATTTTCAAAGTATGAAGAACTCCTCTGTATTAGTCTGTTTTCACATTGCTGATAAAGACATACCCCAGACTGGGTAATTTATAAAGAAAAAGAGGTTTAATAGACTCACAGTTCCATGTGGCTGGGGAGGCCTCACAATCATGGCGGAAGGTGGAAGGCACATCTAACATGTCAGCAGACAAACAGCAAATGAGAACCAAGCAAACGGGGATTCCCATTATAAAGCCATCAGATCTCGTGAGACTTACTTCCACGAGAAGCGTATGAGTGAAACCGCCCCCTTAATTAAATTATCTCCCTCCAGGCCCCTCCCACAACATGTAGGAATTATGGGAGCTACAATTCAAGATGAAATTTGGATGGGGAGACAGCCAAACCATATCAACCTCTGAACTCAGTATATTTTATGCTTAGGCTCAGGGCTATATAAAACCTTTCTAGAATTAGATTTTGCCACATCCATTCTGATAACAGCCCTCCTAGCTTAACTTGCAGATTATTCCTTCTTCAATCTAGTTCACGTGCGCTAGGTGGGCTCTATTGCTGCCTCAGGCGTGGACCACATGTCTCAGGCCCAAGCCAGTAAGCACATCACGTTCCCCTGGCCTTGGTGCTTGCAGACACAAGAATAATTCCTAGCCTTGTAAGCAAAAGAGCTCCCTGTTTCCTACTGGGCTTAAATCTTGGACTCACCTGAGCCTAGGACTGCTGCAGTCATCTTGTCATCAAGCACAGAGAGCCTAGAAGTTCCAGAAGTGATGACGAGGAGGCTGCACATGAATTCAATCCAGCGGGAGGCAGAGAGGAGAAACACAGAAAAAAAAAAAAAAAAAAAAAAAAACCCAAGCCCTAATGATATTGTTTGAGCCCAGAATCCAACTATACTGGCAGCAAGGCTACCTGTAGACTTTTTCAGTTGAGTGAGAAAATAAATTCCATCTTTGCCTGAAGTCTTTTGGAGCAGATGTTCTAACACTTGTAAATTAATACAGAAATAAGTATATAACAGACACGTTTAATCTGATGCCATCTCATTTCCAGGCCCCCTCCCAAACTCACCAGAGGCTAGAGTCTCAGAGCAATAAAACTGACACAGAAGGATTTCACAATTTCAAGTCACTTTAAAACCAACATCACAGAAAATGTGATCATAGAACGTTTGGCCAAATTCTATTTTGTAGGCATTTTCAGAAATGCAAATCCCATTTATGGGATAATCAAGAAAAACTACCAAGAGAGTAATTACATGCAGTCTGCTTTGATTATTGGTCTTGGCCATCAAAACTCATAAATGCATTAGAAATCATATAACAAAGACAACACATATAGCCTGATCCTGAAGCATGCAAACAGATATCCAAAGTGCTTCCTGTTTTTAATTGGCTGGGTGGTGAATAGGTGTAGTCATACAGTTTTTTCCTTTTCAAGAACAAAGATCTGAGGATTTTGCATGAGAGAAGCCTCATAAAATTGCCAATATGTGGCTTTGGGTTTGAAACTTACTCTGGAACTTAACATTTGTGAAGAAATGCAGTAAGCATTCCCCCCTTATTCATTAGAGTCACTCCCTCCACATTGAAGTCGTGATACAGAGAATGCAAATTACAAACCTAATTGCACGTATGGATTCTTATTTAATGCAATGACCCAAGTTTTATAGTCTAGGAGTCCATATTTGAGGGAAGGTGGTAACCAAACCTCACCCAACAGCTTGTAATCTTGGAAAAATATGTAAAAAATGAAAAGCTCCCATATGCCAAGCTTTTAAATGGGAAATTGGTGCCATCTTGTGGTTACAAATATGTAAGAATAAAAAATTTTACCTTTTCTCTTTTTTTAGAGATGGTTTCGCTCTGTCACCTAGGCTTATGTGCAGTGGCTTGATTATAGCTGTCACTGCAATTCAAACTCCTGGGCTCAAGTGATCCTCCTGCCTCAGCCTCCCAAGCAGCTAGAAATAAAGCTGCACACCACCGTGCCCGGCTAATGTATTTATTTATTTTTCGAGACAGTCTCACTGTGTTGCCCAAGTTGGTCTCGAACTCCTAGCCTCAAGTGATTCTCCTGCCTCGGCCTCCCAAATAGCTGGGACTACAGGTGCATACCACCATGCCTGGCCAAATTATTTTAAAAATTTGTATAAAAGTGGGGTCTCACCATGCTGCCCAGGTTGGTCTCCAACTCCTGGGCTCAAACAATCCTGCCTTAGCCTCCCAAAGCACTGGGTTTACAGGCATGAGCCACCACACCCGGCCTCACTTTTTTCATATATTAAATAATCATTGCCAAAATCAGGCCCACTTTAAGTAATCATTTCCCTCAGTGTTCTGATACACCCCAATAAAGCTTCTTTGTTTCTTCTTTAGAATATTGTTAAAAGTGTAGACACCTTTCCTTGACAGTGAATTTCACTGCTTTTTCAGCCAGGAAACTCCAATTTCCTGTAAAAATCGTGTCCATGATTACACTTTAATTTTTGGATCAGAGGCAGGCTTTAATTCTGAAAGCTAAGATGATGCATTCATGGAGGAAAAGAAAAGAAAAAAAAAAGCTCAAACCAATTTTTAGACATTAACACAGTAATCAGCGATGTCTTGAGAGATGGCCTGGGACATTAGAAACAGCACGTAACTTGACTTTCAAGAGTCCCTGAAAATGCAGATTGACTTCCAGAAGACATAGTGCTCTGAGAAGAGAAGAGTCAAACACCTTCTCAGAAATTGTTGGATTGATTAAAAAAAAAAAAAAAGCCAAGATAGGCAAGAGCCAAGATGTCATCCAAAATACCTCATATTTTGTGGAACTTTTCCTACACAAATACAAGTGGGGCTAGACTGGAGGAAGTGCCAAGGACCGACTCACTATGAATGTCAAGTGGTGCCACGGAAAAGCCAGCCGGGCGCAGTGGCTCACGCCTGTCATCCCATCACTTTGGGAGGCTGAGGTGGGCAGATCACTTCAGATCAGGAGTTCGAGATCAGCCTGGCCAACATGGTGAAACCCCGTCTCTACTAATAATACAAAAATTAGCCAGGCATGGTGGCGCTCACCTGTAATTCCACTACTCAGTAGGCTGAGGCACAAGAATCGCTTGAACTTGGGAGGTGGAGACTGCAGTGAGAAGAGATCGAGCCACTGCACTCCAGCCTGGGTGACAGAGTGAGACTCTATCTCGAAAAAAAATAAATAAATAAAATTTAAAAAATAAAATTACAAATAAAATATATTTTTAAAAAAGAAAGAAAAGCAGAGAAGGCTTTCCTCTGCATTACAAAGACAGTCTGGTAAACCCATGGACAGATCAGGTCATGAAAATTAAAGGAATTTCCCCAAAAGCAATAATGTTTGGGTGGCTTGTATTTATACTAGGAGATAGGAGGTCAGTCTAAATTGATATCATAATTTAAATAATTTATTTTTAAGTTTAATAACATACCTCAATATTTAATAGAAAATTCTTTCTTTATAAGAATAAAACATAAATATAGAAATTAACTGCCTGGTAGAGTTATTGATAGAAAAGATGGGAATCAAAATAGAACACGATTTAGAGCATGATTGTGGAGCTGGCCACAGCAAAGAGAAAGAGAGAGAAGTGAGGAATGAGAGAGTGGGGTTTGGGGAGAACAAGTGGAAGAGAAAAAGAGAAAGTGAGAAGGTCTTATGTAAGCATAGGGTAAAAGCATGTGCCTTAGATTACATACGGCTGAGCAGAATAAGAGAAATAATAAGGCTGGTTGCAGTGGCTCACACCCGTAATCCCAGCACTTTGGGAGGCTGAGGTAGGAGGATCGCTTGAGGCCAGGAGTTAAAGACCAGCCTGGCCAAGTTGGTGAAACTCTGTCTCTACTAACAATACAGATGGTGGGAATCTGTAATCCCAGTTGCTTAGGAGGCTGAGGCAGAGAATTGCTTCAACCTGGGAGGCAGAGGTTGCAGTGAGCCGAGACTGCACCACTGCACTCCAGCCTGGGCAACAGAGCGAGACTCCGTCTCAAAAAAAAAAATGTTTTAAAAATCAGCCAGGCATGGTGGTATGCACCTGCAGTCCCAGCTACTTGGGAGGTTGAGGCAGGAGAATCACTTGAAAAAAAGAATCGTTACCCAAAAAAAAGTTTTCTAAAAAATTAGCCTGGTGTGGTGATGCATACCTGTAGTCCTAGCTACTCAGGAGACTGAGGCAGGAGGATGGCTTGAGCCCCAGAGTTCGAGGATGCAGTGAGCTATGATGGTACCACTGCCCTCCGGCCTGGGCAGCAAAGTGAGACTCTCAAAAAAAAAAAAAAAAAGGAGTAATAGTAACAAAAGGCAACATTTTTTGGACACTCACCCCATGCCAGGTGGAATAGTAAACTCTAGTTACGCAACATTTCATTTAATCCTGTTTGAAAAAAAAAAAACAACAACAACAATGTGATTTTTCCCAACACTACTAGACTTTGGTAGCTAGAAGAGACTTTTCATAGAATTTTTTTCCAACTTAAAAAATCTACAGATCACTTTAAATATGTATGGCATTCTTCATCAGCACCTGCCATAATGCACATTCATTGATCGAATGAATATGCCAGATATTTTTCAAAAAGTCTGAAACATTTTTAGAAGTAGAATACTATTGGATACAATGGCCATGTAGTCACAGATTCTTGAAATGTCTCTTCCCTTCAAAGTGAATCTAAAAAGTAAAAACATTGAGAAGTATGTAATTCCATACTGAAGCTAGAAACAGGTCCAAACTTATACCACAAACCTAGAACCAAATTTAGATAAAATAACTGAACTGGAAAAGTGACTCACTTTCAAGAAAGAAGTATGCAAAGATGCAGCAAATAAAAGAAATGTGGGTAAACCCCACTTAGTATGGACAGTTCAGGAAGCAGAAAGAACATAATGGGTTTCCAGCCTATTTCCCAGGGCCCACACTGGAAGAGCTGGCAAATTTATCCTCCACTTTGGTCCAAGGTGAAAACACTGATCACCACTTTTATACACCTGGTAATGGAGGATGCAAACAAAGATTGTACTACGAGAGGAAAGTTCTTAGGTTTTTTTTTCCACACTTTAATATTTCTAAGTTCAAGCTGCTTTAAAAATCTATAGCAAAACAAACTTTCCATCATACAGATGGAAGAGTAAGTGATAATATAATAATCATTTCCTGTGCTTTTTCTTACCTTTGAATAGACTTATCTTGTGTTACATCTTTTAAATTTTTACTCTGAATGTGGGTCTCTAATTATTTCTTTGGATGCCCTCAAAAGATTACGCCAGTGAGGCATTCTTAGCATAGAACTATCATGTATACATTAACCATCATAAAGAAATATTTGTTCTAATAAAATAGTTGCCCTTGTATTCTCTTTTGTGGATTTTTCTGGGACCTTCTGGGATCTTTCTTTGTGCTGAAAGAATTAGATTTTGCTCCAGACTCTGATGTGGAACAGGATTGTATATTAATTGAAGTCATTAAGGTCATTGATGGCCATTCTGAATTTAAAGCTGAAACTTCATTTCTGTTCTATTTTGTATTTCAGATTTTGTCCAGCTATATATTGCCCAATATAGCCCTCAAAGTTTATGCTATGAGATTAAATAACAACACTAAAATATTCCAACCATCATATGTTAATACATACTGATGCTCTAAAGTTAAATATAATCTCCCTCCCATTAATAATTTCCAATGATATGATTAAATTCAAATATGAAAACCTTTAAAAAATTAAAATCCCAAATATCTAATTTAAAGTCTAAAAGGGTGAAAATCTGAAAGAAAAAAAAAAACCTGCTGTCTTTGTTGTGTGGTATGAATCCAAATAAATGAAAGTCCCAAATCCCAACCTTAAATGCAAAATCATTCTCCCCAGCTTCTCATTCTGTTCAATTTCAATTCTATGAATTCTCCACCTGCATTTTTTCAGGGACTGCAGCCTGACTGTCTTTCTGTGGAGTGGGTGCCGTTCCTTCTGGACCTCAGAAATTGTGTCTGTTTGCTGCTAAGTCCCTCAGGAGCCTCCCTTTTTAAGGATCCAAAGCATTCACAGAGCATACAAAATTAGACCTCACTGTGTTCCACATCTACAGATTTTAGAAAATATAGCAATCTCCAATTCCTAGAACATAATCATGTTCCAGAACCCAGCACTCCCTGTTGTCAAGATCATAACAGAAACTGAAAAGTACCTAAAAATAAAATACTGGTTTCAGCTTTACTCAATTGCTGATCAACCCATGATGGTTGCCTGGGATCCATGATCGTCGCCCTAAAAATCAATAAGGACTGTGCAAGAATGTTTGGAGCAGCATTACGCAAAATAGACAAAAAAAAAAAAAAGAAGCAATTCAATGCCTATCAGCTGATGAATGGATAAACAAAAATGTGATCTATCCAAAAACTATTCAGCTATAAAAATGAATTTATGTTGCTACATGCTACAATACAGATGAGCCTTGAAAACATTGTGCTAAGTGAGAGAAGCCAGGCACAAAAGACCATATATTTTATGATTCCATTTATATGAAATGTCCACAATAGCTATATTCATAGAGACAAAAAGTAGATTTGTGGTTGCCAGGAGATGGGAGGAAGGGAGAATTGGGACTGACTGCTAATAGGTACAGGGTTTCTTTTAGGGATGATGGAAATACTCTGGAGTTAGATAATAGTGATGGTTGTGCAACGTAGTTAATATACTAAAAATCAGTGAATTTTTTGTTCTTCTAAATTTACAGTAGCATCTAAAATAATGTCAGGAATTTCACCTTTGACAGGATGAAAAGCTATACTTTGATTCCATAAAAAGGATTAAAAGCAACCTATTATTAGAATTAACTGCTCTTTAATTTGAAGCATCTCGTGACATCAATATGGTAGTGACATTATTTCACAGTGTGAACAATTCTCTTTGGGGTATTCCAGACAACCTCTTACAGCTATCACTTAATTTTTTTATATGCGAAGAATTTACAATCTAAAGTGAACAAAATTAATTTAGAGAAACAGTCAATCTAAATAAATATGAAACAGTTTTTGCAGTGTAATAGGTAAATGTACTTTACGTATCTTCATGTTTTACATTCTTTATAGGCATAGGTTCCTTAAAATAACATCACATGTTCAAGTTTATGATAACACTTTTTTAAGAGACATGTGTCTTCTATATTTATGTGGTCAGTGATATCACTATAGACCCTTAGTGGATGAGGCTATAAACATTTTACATAGGTTATATATTTATCATCTGCTTTCTTGAGAATGGAAATCCAGTTATGTGTTTATTTTCAAACCAAAATGTACTTTTTTAGATCATTTGTACGGCAAGGATTATTGCAAAAAAAGTTACAAACAATAAAATAAATAATTACAGTTTTTTTCTACACAGAGTCACTACAGCAAGGTCTACTTTGCCTGCATTTGTTTTCTTGCACTTAACCTGTAGTTTCCCGGGTGTCCCTCTGACCATTCCACCTGGCCTTGTGCATCTCCAGGCCCTAGCAAGGACTGTGGCTCAAGCAGCCGAGGTGAGCTGAGGTCGAGCTGTGGGAGCACCAGGGACAGCAGCTGACTCTCCCACCTCCACCTGAGCATGGAAGGATTCTGCTATCCCAGGCATCGGTGTCAGCGCACAACCTCATTACAGCCACAGGCACCCTGCATGAGGCCAGTGACACTGAGATGCTAGGTCGGTTTGGAGAAGAGGGGCAGAAGCCAGAAGTGAAAAGGGAACAGTATTAAAATCCATCCTAGAGTATTTTTGAGGCAGCAGTTAAATATTATATTTTATTTTAAATGAGAAAACATCACTATTCATGCCACATGGACAGGGAGTGGTTCAAGAACCATTAACCCAGACTGTGCAGGACAAGCAAGTTATGACGTTTCTAGGACTTAGACAAAAGGAGGTTGTTATCTTGCGTTATTTCAAGGTACTGATGGGGCAAATGACATTTCTGTTGTTATTGGCAACAACAAAGACTGCCTTTTTTGGTATCTGTCCCACAGCCTCTTCTGAAAGAGCCTCTTCCACCCTTTAAGTATGCTCTTTGGGAATGAATCTAGCCTTGACTCTCAGGGTTTAAAGCTCATGGGGTTTCTCCTAATCCATGCCCCTGTAGGACATTTCATCAGGAGCCTCCACTTACCTAGTTACATGGCTTGAAAGATGATCTCAATTCTGAAATGAGACACCACACTGAGCAGAGGGCCCAGCCAACCTGTGCCCAGATTCCTGACCCATGGAACTGTGAGATAATTCATTTGTGTTGTTTTAAGCTGGTAAATTTGTGGTACTCAAAAACCAATGCAACTTTAAATAAATATATCAACTTGAATAAACTAATTGTATTTTTATATGTGTATTTATTTGTGTATCTGCGTATGTATACAAACAACGACAAAGAGGCTGTCCCTAACAAAACTCTAGACAGGCTTCTCTGAGCTCTTTTTTGACTAGGCCTCATCCTTAGAGTGTTCTCCAGAGCCCAGTTTTAGCAAGACTCCTGCCAAGTTGGTTTTGCCAGAATCTCCCACCCTTGATATCTGATCCAAGTCCTTATTCCCCACCATTCCCCCAGTGATTATCTTATCACCCCAGCTTGCATTCAGCAAGAATCTTGTCAAGTCCATTTAGCCAGAAATCCGTCACCTGAAGTAGCTTCATGTGGTTTGTGTGCATTTTTAAATATTTAAAAGTGACCCACTCTTTATACGTGGTTCTAAATGCTTCTGTAAGATCTCAGGTTTCTTTTAGTTTGAACCTTTAATGTATTGCTTAAGCAAGTGTGTGAGGGAACTATGAACCCTGCCTGCCTTCTCTCAGCTCTCCCTCACTGAAGATGGGAACGCAGCCCTCCTCAGTGGCACCTGGGACCCCTGGCTGCAGTGGCCAGGTGACATTCCTGTGGAGAAAAGCACTTGAGGACAAGCCTGCAGATGCCCTAGCATGAATCTTCTGATTTACCGTGAAGCCTGGGAGAAAACAAAGGAGAAAAACGTGAGAAGAACTACGCTGTCCTTCCCAAATAGAAACCTGTTGTGCAGAGGCACATGCAGCTGAGGACAGAGCTGCGCCATCTTACTGCACCTGCCTTTCTCTGCTCCCAGTGCATCCTGAGAGCTCAGATCCTTCTCTCTCTCCACGGAAAGCCTCTTCTCTCCTCACCAAACTAATTGTATTAAATTTGCACATAGTTTCTGTGACCTCATCTGACAGACTGTTTTTGAGCTCCCTGTTGCCAATCTGTCTACTTTCCTGTTCACTTAAACCTAAGGGAATACATCAGCTGCAAGAGGTGACTCTGTTGCACTGTTGCTCCTGTATCCTCTTACGGCTGTCACAGTGACACTGATATCACACAGTGACACTGATATCACACAGTGACATGAACCTTGATGTATGGTACATGCAGAGGAAGAATGTGCCATGATTAGCCCAGCAGTCATTAAATGAGCTAAAATTGTGATAAGGGAAAAAGAAACACGTGTCAAACACCACATTCAAGGTACCCAGAAGTGAAAATGGAATAATCTTGACCGATTCATGATGGCAAAGCCACATTGCCTGTGTCATTCATGATCCTTCTCTATGATCAGTGTTTATGGAGTAGATCTATGTATAGCCTCTCTTACATAGAATAAGGTTCAATTGAAGGTGACAGAGAATCCCCAAAATAACAGTCCCTTAGAGAAGTTAGCATACTTCTTGCTCATGTAAAATCAGGCAGAGGCTTGGCCATCCAGGTTTGCTGTGGCAGCTCCGCTTCATGAGCCATCAAAATTCCGCACTCCCCAGCTGTGCCCAGGGCACAGCTCACTTCCTCATAGTCACATATGACTGCTGGAGCTCCAGGAAACACAACTGCATCCCAAGCTGCAGTCATGAAAAAGGAGTAGAAAAAACAAAAGACCGCCTCCCATAAGGAAAGTCCCTGGAAGTCACAGACAAACAATTCCGCCTCTACCTCACTTTCCTGACTTTAGTTCCATGGCCACACTGACCTGCAAGGGAGGCTAAGAAGTGTAGTATCTACATGGATGATGATGTTAGCAACTGAATATGTGGGGCTGTAGTTACTAACAAAAAATGGGAGAAAAAAATACCCGGAAGAAACTAGGATTCTTAGACACACAAAACACTTCATTCCATAATTGTAATGATTCCTTTTTAAGAAACTATTTTACATTAACAAGAAAAGACTTGGGAAATCCAACAGAACACCGAGAAGCATATGAATAGGTAATTCAAAGTAGGAAAAACTTTAATAGATTAAAAATATGTGAAGGGGAACTCAGAAAAATTAGTCATGAGATAAATGACACAAAAGAGCACTTTATATCAATTTATTAATTTTAGAAATTTGGATTATGCCATAATTAGTGGAAATGTAGGTGGACATGTTCGTGCTTTATCTCAAGGATTCAGACACACTTGGAGATTTTCTTCGCACTTAGTGAAAATAATTATGCATATACTTTATGTCCCAACCATCACATCCTGGGAATATTCCCCAGAGGAGAAGCCATGGAGGACATTTTCAAAGATCTTATTTGCAACATTTATTGCACAGCAAAGTTTACTAAATTTAGATGCCCTTTACTTGGAGATTTTTTGCATAAGACAGGGTTGTATTTATTGTATACATTTATATTTATATATGTATATATATTTCTATCTATATATCATAGCTTTTACAAACAATTTCACATAAATATATTTGCAGGTGGCAAGAGGGCCCAATGATCCCTAGTATAAATGTATTTGCATCTGTTTTTTGTTTGTGTGTGTTTATTTTCTGGCTGTGTTTGTTTTATATATTTATATTTATAGATGTATATATTTTTCTCTATTATAGAGATTACACTCAATTTCATCATGATGTAATATAGCTATATTAACTGCATATTCTATATGAAATATATATATGTGCACATATATACATACATACATACAAACAAAGCACTATCGGTAGGCCTCAAAAACAGTGGGTGTTTACCATCTGCAAAGGGGCCATGTAATGTGGCTTTTTGGCTCCCTGCCAGTAGGTGGCAGCATTGCCCAACAGCCAGGAGTGTAAAAGTACGTGCATCTGTGTGTGGGAGGGTGTGTGTCTTTGTGTGAGATTTTTGGGTTATGTTCAGTTTATGTGTGTGTGTGTGTGTGTGTGTATGCCCACATGCTTGGGGGTGTATAATTTATATATGAATATACATACATACAAATATTTATATATGAATATATGTACATACATACATCCATATTTATATATAAATCTATGTGGTTATATATGTTTACTAAGTAATACATGTTTTTAGGTATTAATTTACATATGTAGCTTTCTTGTTCCTGCCTGGAGGCACACCACCACAAAGGGAAAGAGCTCTAAAAAGTTCCATGCATAAATATCTATGTTTTAATTTGTATTTATGTATATGTTGATGCAAATATTTATATATGTTATCTATTTCTTCATATATTAAAAATATAGACATGGATTTGTGTATGTGTTTATCTGCGTTATGCCTTAGCTGGTGCCCTGTATGTGTGAAGCTCTCCAGACCGGCAGACCGCACTGCTCCATTCTCCAGAGCAGCAGTTTCCACACACTGAGCCCCACCAATTGTTTATCTTCTGGGAGACTGGAAAGCACAGCTGTTCCATCTGGTTGCTACCTCCCTGAGCTTCAAAAAACAGAAGAGATAGGGCTTTCTTTTGGGTGTAAGGCGATACATTTTTCAGCCTTGACTTGGCGACCCGAAGTCTGTGCAGAAAGCTAGCACTGCTGCTGTCCCAAGGCCAGATGCCAGGCCCGGAACCTCAGGGCTCCCCAGGGACTCCCCACTTGTGCGCGTGCAGTTCAGCCTCCTGGGATGGACCTGCGTCACCCACAAGCTGGACCCGAATTCTCTGAAAGGCGTCATCCATCCCCTGTGGATGGCCATATCTAGCATCTACCTCTGACCTGGTTTTCCTCGTTTGCCACCTACACTGTGGACCAGAAAGTTTTGTCAAGCCAGACCCGTTTCCATGATTCTCTAAGTTTTGGACGAAGCCTCGAGCCCATAGGCTCCCAGGTGTCTTTTTTTTTTTTTTTTTAATTATTATTTTAGATGGAGTCTCACTCTGTCGCTCAGGCTGGATATAGTGGTGCGATCTTGTCCCGCTGCAACCTCCGCCTTCCAGGTTCAAGTGATTCTTCTGCCTCAGCCTCCTGAGTAGCTGGGATTACAGGCACCCACCACCATGCCCCGCTAGTTTTTTTATAGTTTTAGTAGAGATGGGTTTTCCCCATGTTGGCCAGGCTGGTCTCGAACTCCTGACCTCAAGTGATCCGCCCGCCTTGGCCTCCCTCTCAGGTGTCTTTAATCCAAGTGTTCTCCGGGTCTGCCCTGGTTTCTCGAGATGCAGCTGGGGCCTGTGGTAACAGGCTCACGCAGGTCTGTGCAGTCTTCAGAATAAATTGGGGGTCACTTTCCTGTTCCCCAAATGCTCTCAGGAGCACTCAGAGCCATCCTGTCCTGGCCTCGCTGTCCCTCTGGCCCAAGACCCCTTTACCCCACCCAGATTCACGCTGCACCCAGAGCCTCCTGTGTGTTCAGACCTAGCCTGTTTTCATCCTCCTGGAAAGCCTCCCCTCCCTCCACCCAAACTGAGACGCCTCTCTATGTCCCCACCTCAACTGTCAAAAGAGGAGGCCCTGTCCTGACTGACAGCTTCTGCATAAGTGGGCAGCTTTCCCACTAGAAGACGATGGCCCTTGACTGGATCTGGTCAAAGGGCCATGTTCAGGTGTTTGTCATTTGTGGAGGCTCACACGGAACTGGCAGAAAGGAGGCTTCAGGCCTTTTGTTCACTCCACTGCCAGTCTGCAGTAAGGGGGCCCAATGGCTTCTAGTATAAGTGCAAGTGCATCTGTGTGGACTTGGGGTGACATATTTGGGTTATGTTTATTTTATACATAGATACTTGTACATATATACCTATATTTATATATTTGTTCACGTTTTTCTATATATAAATATAGATAATTACACAGCATATTTACATTCACTTATGTATATAAATATGTCTGTATTTATGTGTGTGGATGGATAGATAGATAGATACACACATAGGGAGACAGGTTTTCTTCTTGCCTAAATGGAGAAACACCACCATGGACAGGCAGAAAGCGCTACACAGTTTCCTGTATGAATATATATATGTATATATATGAATCTTTATTTATATGCTGATACATATATTCACATGTCACACATGCCCTTCTATCTTTAACAAACACACATTTCTGTGTGTGGATATATCTATTTCTCGCTATGTCTTAGCTGGGGCCCTGCATGTGTGAAACACTCCAGACCGACAGCCTGGGGCTCCCTGTTCCTCCAGATCAGTGATTCCCAAAGCTCAGGCCCCATCCAGTGTTGATTCTCTGGCCCAGAGGGAAGATGCAGCTGTGCATTTGACTTTGGGCGTCAGGACCATTGCTTCCCTTGGTGTTTGGGGGAAGTCACGCTGCTGCTCTTGGTCCCCAAGGCACTTGCTCCCAAAGGCACTCGGTGCAGTCTCACTGTGGCCTGCCTGTCCCTCCACCCTGCGCCATCTTACTGCACCTGCCTTTCTCCGCTCCCAGTGCATCCTGAGGGTCAGACCCTTCTTTCTCTCCATGGAAAGCCTCTTCTCTCCTCACCAAACTAATCATATTGCCCACACCTGAAGTGTTCCAAAGAAGCCCAGCTAACCTGATGCACAAGTTCTGGGAAACTGCCCATTTTTCCCAATGGAGGGTGATGGCCCTCGGACTGCCTCTTGTTAAAGGGCGATGGCCAGGTGTTTCCCATCCATGACCAGTGACATGGACCTGGCAGGAAAGGACTCCCGCTGGCCTTAGGGTTCCCTAGGCTGCTAGTAGGTGGCATGAAGGCCCCAGGGGACCAATGGCCCCTAATATCCATGCAGGTACATCTGTTTGTAGTACATGTGGGATTTTCAGTGAGTTTTGGATAATGATTATTTTATACATAGGTGTTTGTATTTACATGCTTATTTTAAATATATTGTTTGTATTTATATATTTATTTTAAATATATCTATTTATATATAAATCTATATAATTATACCAAATATTCAAATTTATTCCTTCATAAGAATATGTATATTTTATGTTTTGTAATCACCTGCATGGAGAAACACCAAGGTAGACTGGTGGAGAGTGCAGCAAAGATCTACATCGACACATGTATATTTCAATTTATTTGTTGATACACATGTTTACATGCTACACACTTTCTGGGTTGTACTGTCATAAAGAAGGGCACCTCAGAATACCTTTAAATGTAAACACATTTATGTGTGCGAGTATATTTATTTCTAGTTATATCATAGGTGGTGCCCTGTATGTATGAGACATTTCAGACTAGCAGACTGGGCTGCACTGTTTCTGCAGATCAGTGATTTTAAAACACTGAGACCCACTGAGTGTTGATCGTCTGGTCACGTGAGAAGACGCAGCTTCACGCTGGACTTCCAGATCAGAGACATTATTTCCCTTGGTGTTTGGGCCAGCTTGCACTCAGAGTTTTGGAGATCAACAGGGAGTGCTGACCAGCTGTGTTGGCATGAATGGGAGCGTCCAAAGCCTACGATAGCTGATCACATTAGGTGTTCTTCCATTCAAGTTCCACCTGGTCACCGTCTCTCTGAAGGTCTAATAACAGAAGAGATCATTCATTTTTTCAGCTTGTGCAGCCATGCATTTTCCAGCCTTGTTTTGGCAAGCGCAAGCCAGCCAGGATCTAACAGTGTTCGCGGCCCAAGGCCTGAGGTTGTCGGTAGCATCCCTACTTGAGCAAGCACACTTGAATCCACCACAATGGACAGCCTCAACCACAAGCTGGGCCCTGGCTTGGGGACAGGCATTACTCATCTTCATCCATCTGGGAAGGCAGTGCCCAGCACTCTGCCACTGAACTGTTCTTCCTTGTCAACCACCTGTATTGCAGTCCAGGGGGTTTTGTTAAGCCGGACCCCTATTTCCCTGCTGCTCACACTAGTGTCAGGTCTCAGGCTCATGGCTGTCCTACTGCCTTTCATCCAGGTATTCCTCAGGCCCGTGAGACCCTGTTCTAACAGGTTTTCTCAGTCTACGTAGGCTTAGGCATCCAGAAGCTCTCAGGGGCACCCTGCCCAGTCCTCCTCCGCCCCTCTGGCCATGTACCACCGTAACCCCCCCAACTGCACTGCCCCCAGCGCATTCTGCAAGCTCAGACCCAGCATTTTCTCTTCTCCCAGGAAAGCCTCTTCTTCACCCACCGCATGTGGGACATCATTGAGTACCTTACGTACTCAAAACATGGGCGCCTAGTCTCATTGAGAGGTTCTGGAGGTGTGGGCAGCTTTTCCACTAGAGGGCAATGGCCACTGGGCTTGCTCTGGTTAAAGGCCAATGGCCAGGCATTTGCCAACTATAAAATGCCTTATAAAACTGGCAGAAAAAGACTCCTGTGGGCTTTTTGGCTCCCTGTGCTGCCACAAGGTGACAGAAAGGCACAGTGTCTCCCAGGGAACATGGAAGTGCATCTGCGTGTGTGTGTGTGTGTGTGTGTGTGTGCACGTACGCGCATGTGTGTGTGTGTGTTATGTGAGATCCTCCAGGAAACTTAGGAGTGCATCTGTGTGTGTGCGTGTGTGCATGTGTGTGTGTGAGAGTGTGTTTATGTGAGATCCTCCAGTGAACATGGAAGTGTGTGTGTGTGTGCATGTGTGTGTTTGTGTGTATGTGAGATCCTCCAGGGAATGTGGAATTGCATCTACGGTGGGCAGGAGGGACATGTGTGATTATGTGAGATTTGGGGATTATGTTTTTTTAATAAATAAATATTTATCTTTATATATACAGAGGAATACATGTTCATACATGTAATTATATGTAGTATCTCTAGTTATATATACATGTTGCCTCTCACCTACATGAAGAAACACCACCTCAGAATAAAAGACAGCATCACATACTTTATGTGTAAATATCTCTATTTTAATTCTTATTTACTTATATGTTTACCATATATTTACATGTGGTATATATTTCTTTATATATTTTAAAATATACACATTAACGTGTGTGTATTGGTTTATTTCTAGTTATATTTTGGCTGGCACCCTCTATGTGTAAAACACTCTGATTGACAGACTGAGCCTCACTGTTTCTCCAGATCAGTGATTTTAAAACCCTGGGACCCCACCCAGTGTTGATCTTCTGGTCCAGCGGGAAGATGCAGCTGCACACTGGACTTCGAGCACCAGGACCATTTCCTCCCTTCGTGGTTGGGAGAAGTCAGTCTCCCACCAAAGGAGAGGTCAGAGAGAGTTGCCTGGCTGTTTTAGGGAAAACAGAGATTTCAAAAGACTGCAGGACCCAGTACAAATCATTGGTATTTCATTCCAGTCCTATCTAGCCGCTACCTACCTGAGCTTCTAAGAAGAGATGAGGATACTATGGGCTAGCACAGTGAAGTAAATACAAATATTTCACCCCACTTTTAAAGGAACCTCTACCATCTACCCTCTCTGAGGGCTGTTGGCTGTAAAGTATCATCTATATAACAAGACCTCATTTGCAAGCCGGGCCTTCTCTTCTCTCTTATAGCCTGCTTTGCCACTATAAGCTGATCTTGCCATCATTTGTTTCTGGCCATGCTGTGAGCCCCCATTGTTTCCGTGGCCTCTAGGTGGTAGCTGTGCTAAGCACTATTGGAGGTTGGGGTCAGCACTTTGTGGTTCTCCCTTGCGCACATCAATAGCCCTGCATGCCATTTCTCCTCTTAATCTGCACTTGGCCAGTCGATTTTTCAGTGAAACTTTAGAGCGCAAAGGGGAAGTGCTCCCTTGTGCTCTATCATTTTGTGGCTGTGAGCAGAATACCGAAGCCTGCTCTTCCGGAAGCTGCAGCCAAGGGAACCCAGGACCGGAGCAGCTGGCAGAAGAGTAAGAAATTCTTACCAGCCAGGCTGCCGGCCTCTGTGTGGAATCTGTTTGAGCAGGTGGTGAAAACTGTTGTCTTTTCTTTCTCCATAAAATCCTGATTAGTGGAAGAAAAAGATTTGTGTGACTAGTCGTGCATGTAGCGACTCTTGTGTAGTCTTTGGCATGAATAATCATGTTGTTTCATCCCTTTTCCTCCTAGAAATAGTCTCTCACTCTCTGTTTGTCTCTCTGGGTTGTACTGTCATAAAGAAGGGCACCTCAGAATAGAACAGGGGTCCAGAACCCCTAGAAACACGATTTCGAGCCACCTCTGAAGACTGGTCAGATTTATGGCTCTGATCAGACTGGTGTCTATTCAGGCAAACTTTACTATTTGTTCCCCAAATAAAACCACATGAAGTTTCCCTCCGATCTTGTTTCATGTCCTTGAGAGCTTGGCTTTTAACCAAGTGGGAGCACAGTTGGTCTCCACCATCTGAGAAGTGTGATTTTTGGGTCCCATCCAGTGGCCAGTCTAAAATTGGCTGGGGACTGCAGACACATCAGTTTTTAGGCAGCACACTTTTCGTTTCAAATGTGTCAAGCTCTCAGGAGAGTTTGTCTTAAGAAGTCCTATCCCTATGGGGCTTCTGTCATATGAACGCTTGTTGCCCGGTTAGTCCTGGGAAAGTACGCTTTCAGGAGGGCCTCCCTGGTATCACAGATTAAGGCATCCGTGATTGGCAGTCCCCCAGTAATTTGTGGGTTACTGGAGGTACTTACTATGTGCACAAACACCATTCTTAACCATCTGTGGCAACAAGAGCTCTTGCCATCTTAAGCCTATTTCTGAGAGTAAATTTTTTGAGGATCATTAGCCTCATCTATGCTGTCTCCAGGAATACCTTTTGCTTATATGGTAAAAGTTATTTTAAACCTGTGTAATTGCCTTCTGGGCTTTTCATGAACAGGCTTGCTGGACAGAGTCACTATTGAAAGAAGTTCACTATTGGAAATTCTAATCATTACTGGTTAGAAAACTGATCCTTCATGTCAGAAAGACTCCTAAATTTAGAAAAAGAGATCTCTTATTCTAAACAGTTGCCTCATTTGTATTTATGGAAAGATTAATTTAAAGTAAAGACTCATGGTGGTTTCATGGCTAGCCTTAGAAATTCTTTTGACAAAATTAAAGAATGAAAATCTGGCCCAAAGCAAAGTTTAAAGTTTTCGTATGCTCAAAGTGCCTGCTGTGAATCTCCTGCAGAATTTGCAGTGCTGGCCACTGCACCTTGCAGCCTGGTTAAAATTCCATCCTTTCACTGCCGTAGCCTGGGTTTGAGTCTTGGTGGGGAATTAGTCACTTTGGTTGGATATTTGTGTGATTTTTATCTTTTGGGGGACCATTTGTTATCCATCCTTTTCCCTCCAATGGACATTTTTTTTTACTTTTATTTCAGGTTCAGTGTGTACATGTGCTGTTTTGCTACATGGGTGAATTGTATGTCACTGAGGTTTGGTGTACAAATGATTTCATCACCCAGGTAGTGAGCATAGAATCTAAGAGGTAGGCTTTTTAACCCTCACCATTCTCCTCCCCTCCCTTTTCAAGTGGGTCCCAGTGTCTATTTTTTCCATCTTTTTATTTCTCGTCTTTTTCTGTCTGTGGGGGCACACAGAGATTTAGGGCCTTTGTGTGTAGATGGTCAGCTGAGAAGTTGACGCCCTAGAGATGTGAGTTGTATCCTATTTGCAGGTAGCAAAACTTTCCTTTCCTTGGGCTGTCTTTGGGGTGGTTCTGGATCTTGTGAGGACTGGTCTGCACCTCTTTGGAGATTCCGTGTGCAACCTCGATTAAGCCATAACCTTGGTTAAGGCTTACTGAATTTGGCGAGTCACTTGAAGGAGTACCATTGGTTTAAAAAGGTTCAAAGCCAGCCGGGCGCAGTGGTTCATGCCTGTAATCCCAACACTTTGGGAAGCTAAGGCGGGTGGATCATGAAGTCAGGAGTTCACGACCAGCCTGGCCAAGATGGTGAAATCCCATCTCTAGTAAAAATACAAAAAATTAGCTGGGTGCGGTGGCAGGCACTTGTAATCGCAGCTACCTGGGAGGCTGAGGCAGGAGAATTGCTTGAACTTGGAGGGACAGGTTGCAGTGAGCCGAAATCAAGCCACTGCACTGCAGCCTGGGCGACAGAGTGAGACTCTGTCTAAAAAAAAAGTTCAAAGCCAGGAATTTTAGCTGCTTGCCCTGGCTAAAAAGACAGGCAGTAACAAATGCTGGCGAGGATGTGGAGGACAGGGAACCCTTGGACACTGTTGGTGGGAATGTAGTATAGTGCAACCACTATGGAGAACAGTTTGGAGGTTCCTCAAAAAACAAAAAATTGAGCTACCATATGAATCAGCAATCCCACTGCTGGGTATACATCCAAAAGAAAGGAAACCAGTATATCAAAAAGATATCTGCACTCCTATGTTTGTTGTAGGACTGTTTACAATAGCTAAGATTTAAAAACAACCTAAGTGTCCATCAGCAGATGAATGGATTAAAAAATGTGGTACTTATGCAAAACAGAGTACTATTCAGCCTTACAAAGAATGAGATCCTGTCATTTGCAGCAACATAGGTGGACCTGGAAATAATTAAGTGAAATAAGTCAGGCACAGAAAGACAAACATCACATGTTCTCACTTAATTGTGGGACCTAAAAATCAAAACAACTGAACTCATGAACAGAGAGCATAGAAGGATGGTTACTAGAGACCGGGAACTGCAGTGGAGAGCTTGGGATGTGGGCATGGTTAGTGGGTAAAAGAAAAAGTTCAGAAAAATAAATAAGACTTACTATTTGATAGCACATCAGGGTGACTATAGTCAATAATAACTTTGTTGTACATTTTTAAAAGACTTCAAAAGTGTGACTGAATTGTTTGTAACACAAAGGATAAATGCTTGAGGGAATGGATACCCCATTCTCCATGATGTGCTTATTTCACATTTCAAATCATCAAAACATCTCATGAATCTTATGAATATAGACACCTACTGTGCACCCACAAAAGTTAAAAATGAAAAATATTAAAAGAAAAATAGTCGAATCATAATTTGCAGATACCAGTTGTTTTCTGTCACCACTAAATCAGTCTCCATTAAATACAAAATATACACAAAGTACGTATAAAGCTTATATATATTTGCTATTTCTGAATAAAATAAAATCAATCAGCTACATCTTATACATTATTACAGGGATGGAGGTATTTTAGAACTACCTCTACTAATCCTAGAAATATGTCAACTCCTGTAGAAAAGATAGAACAGCTATCAGATTAATTTTCAAATTATACTAGAGAACCTTCAGAAAACAAATTTTGTGGCATCATACATCAAAATCCAACAATGACATCAGTGAGAATTACATACAATTCATTTAGGAACAGTTATGAATTGGTTTATGATCTTGGACATCCGTTATTTCCACACAAGTTAACTCACGACTCTGTAATTATTTCCTCTTTCCTGAATGGATTTGGCCCTGGTCAGTTCGTGACCCAGAATTTTTTTTCCAGAAAAGAGCACGTATTCTGTCTGTTGATCCACAGACAATAGACTCTGCCCACAGATTGGAATATAAACTACTCGCCTGATTTCCTTCTGCTGCTGGGACAATGAGCTCAGGTTTATGTTCACAATAGCCAATGAGTGCATAGAGGTCTGAGATATGGGCTTGTGATCCTGTGACTTTACTTCCCCAGAGAACTACAATTGTCATCTCACGTGTAGACACAAGGACAGTACATATTTGATGACTTAAAATTATTTTGGAAAAACTTTGTCTTCGTTTCCAATTACCAAAAAAATGACAACTTTCTACCAAGCATCTTCAAAGACATGAAAATGGGAGAGGCTCTGTTTTTCCATGATCCCTGGAGGCAGACAGGGGCTCACATGGAGAGAACAGGACATGCCGAGTCTGAGACATGAGAGACTGACAGCAAAGCACATGTCTCTTACCGGATTCCGTGCTTCCCTGAGATCTGCCTCTGCTGAAAATCTGACTTGCAGTTAACCCCCAAATTCCTGAGCCAAACTATTAGTGAATTGTAAATAGATGGGACCACACAAAGAGCTTGAGAAGGAGGTGTCAACAGGTTACAGTGCAGAGAAGAACTTAAAGACAAATATTAAAATGAAAAATAGGGACAAAATTGTGTGATTCGATGCAAATTAACATTAAAATGTGGCTCATATATAGTCTAGCAATATGTATTTTTAGATATTTACCCCATAGAGATAGAGATGCTAAATTAAATAATATTCATAGAAAAAACAACATTTATTAAAGATTTTTTTTCCACACAAGAGAGCACCAAATTTATATTGTCCAAAAGAAAATTTTACTCATGAACTAATTAATATATCAATACGCTTAAACTATTTAAAAGTTATAAAGTAACCAATCTTCCCAATCGTTTTTAGGAAGGATATAAAAGTGATATGGGCAGAGCTTAGCTGCGCGCCATGGCCGTGTTGCTGGCGGGGCTGGGCCCGGCAGGCAGGGTGGGCGCCTGGGTCCGGCCTTGCGCCACATGGCTCCTGGGCGCGACCACCCCCTGTGCCCCGCTGCCCCTGGCCCTGGCCCTGCTCCTGCCCAGGCCAGATGCCCGGCTGCTCCGCACAGCCGTGGGGACTGCCGCGGCACCCAGGACCTCAGCCAGGCCACGGAGACAACAGGCAGCAGCGTCAGCTGCACAGAGGAGAAAAAGCAAAGCAAGTCACAGCAACTGAAAAAGATTTTTCAAGAATATGACACTGTTGGCGTGTCGTTGTACACTGGAATCTCATTAATTTCCTTGGTCATATTTTACATGGTTGTGTCAAGTGGTGTGGACATGTCTGCAGTCCTGCTGAAACTCGGATTTAAAGAGTCCCTGGTACAGTCAAAAATGGCAGCAGGCACAAGTACCTTTGTGGTGGCCTATGCAATCCACAAGCTGTTTGCGCCAGTGAGAATCAGCATTACGTTAGTCTCTGTGCCCTTGATTGTCAGATAGTTTTGAAAAGTGGGATTTTTTAAAACCTCCAGCTGCAAAACCTTAATGAACTCTTCAGTCGTAGGCACTGAAAACCTATTTCTTCTAAATTACACAATTTGGATTGGTTTTAGGGTTGTAGGGTTTCTTTTGGAGGGGTAAGGGGCTAATTGCTATGTTCTCATGGATAAACTTTGCCAGCAAAAATCAGGCTTTTGAACAATTTTAATTTTTTTGCTTCATAAATTTTGTGAATGCTATTCATTACAGGACTTGTATGTATAATCTAAAATGTCAGCAAGACATCACAGATGGGTTTACATCTCAAAACAAAATAGCCTACAGATGTTCCTTCTGGGAGATTTTTGGCAAGGGTCTGTCTGTAAAAGCTCCAGGGGATTAATCGTGACTCAGGTTCCTAAAAAACAATGATTAATTTAACTGGCTTTTAAATATCCCCTTCCGCTGATATTTGTTGTCAGCTGCCTACAGTTTAATATGCAGTGTTCTGCAAAACAGCTGCCAGTGCTACAATCAATGAAGCAAAACTTAATATGTATTCACAAGCTAAATTAGTATCAATACTTTGACATTCATTACATTTGTTTTGGCGGAAGAAAAGTATTTCTGGTATGTTTCATTGGTCCCCAAACACCTTCCAATCTGGACATGATGGGGCTGATTCCAGATGGCTTTTCTGAAATTTTATTAAAGTAGGTCAGTGTCATTTGTTTAGATAAAATATGAAAACTCTGCCCAGTAGCAGTGGCATCACTTGATTCCTGATGCCCATGTTCCAGATACCACATATAAACAGTTAAGACAATCTTAGCTTTTCTTAGACAATCTTTATCTCAAACTTCAGACATTCCAGAATTGTCATGATGTTTACACTATCTCATTATTTTGAGTTAAAAATCCTGTTCGAGAAAAAAATTGTGTATCACTTCCTAAAAAGGAAAATTCATAGCACTTGTCACAAGTGGAAGGCAACTATGAGATAATACAAGCCAGGGAGGGGCTTGTATTACACAGGAAGGTGTAATTAGTCTGCCTAGCCAGTTTTACCCAATGAAAGGCATGTGTGTTAGAGAGATTAGCTAAGAGTAGAAATTCAAGCATAGAGGCCGGGTGTGGTGGCTTATGTCTGTAATCCCAGCACTTTGGGAGGTTGAGGCAGGTGGATTACTTGAGCTCAGGAGTTTGAGACCAGCCTGGCCAACATGATGAAGCCCTGTCTCTATTATAAGTACAAAAATTAGTCGGGCGTGGTGGCACACGCCTGTAGTCCCAGCTACTGGGGAGGCTGAGGCAGGAGAATTGCTTGAACCCAGGAGGTGGAGGTTGCAGTGAGCCAAGATCACACCACTGCACTCCAGCCTGGGTGACAGAGGGAAACTCCATCTCCAGAAAAAAAAAAGAAGAAAGAAAGAAAGAAATGAACAGGAGAGAAGAAAGAGAGAAAGAAAGAAAAAAAAGAAAAGACAAGTAAATCCGAGTGTAGATCCAAACTGAGACACTGAAACTTCTTCCTTATAGTAGTCAGGAGCAGGCGATTGAAGTAATTCTGTTCTGTGGGGTTCAGCATCATGCAAGTTCCCCCTGGGCCGTTCTCTAATGCAGGGCACTTGCTCCACACTCTGGGAACCCAGATTAATCAGTCTGCCATGTCACATAGTCGAAGGAGTTGCATTTATCTTTCTGGCTCCCAATTCCTTTAAAATTACATTTGTTGCAGAACCTCCACAAGGCTAAATAAAATAAAATTACATTTGTGGTCATCAGAGAACTGAAGGAACTATTAACTGGCTGTCCTGCGTTTGCTGAGATCTGGCTGTTGACAGTTCCTGATTGGCCCCCAGTTACCCATGTCAGTTATCTCTGTTAACATTTCCAAGAATCTTTGTAGGACAATTCTCCACTTGCAAGGTCTTTAAAGTAGAACTCTGTTTTTTTTTTTTTTTCAAGGCAATTGGCCCATTGCCAAAAGGTTTTACTGTCTTAAAGCCAGAACTGTCTTTCTGAGATCTAATTCCAAGGACTCCTCCACAGCTAAGTGAGATGCCTCACACCAGTATTAGGTGATTCTTTGTGTGGATGGAACAGAGCATTTTCATCTTGTGTTTAAAGCAATTTGTTGGCTTCGGCTCCTCAGCACTTTCTACACCAGTCTCCCATTCACATCCCTAGTAATGCCTATGTGAAAAGAAAAAAAAGAAAAAGAAAAAAGAAAGAGAGAGAGAGAAAGAGAGAGAGAAAGAAAGAAAGTGAGAGAAAGAAAGAGGAAAGAAAGAAAGAAAAGAAAGAAAGAAGGAAGGAAGGAAAGAAAGAGAGAAAGAAAGAAAGAAAGAAAGAAAGAAAGAAAGAAAGAAAGAAAGAAAGAAAGAGCTGATGGTGAAACCTACAGGTTTAAGGACTTAAACCTCAAGCTTTGTGTTAAGAGTAACAGGTGTGCTGAGAGGGCAAACGAGTCATACCAAAAAGCCACATTGCTCTCTCCTAAGCACCAAACCTACTCCACTCCTGAGGCCAGTGGTCCAAACAGAAAATAACTGGAGAAGACGAGGAGGTCAAAGGATCAGGGAACTAAGCATTATGTGAATTCACCAGAAAGATGTACAAAGCGCTTGTGTTTACATTGTTTTTATGGAACTAACAGAATAAAACTGATATATTTTAAAAATGAAAAAAAGTGATACGATAACTTTACTTGTTTGATGCCGTATAGAGTATTATACATAATTAGAACATATTAATATGAAAGTAAAATTTTTGAATGTTAAAAACCATTGTGCCAACCCTTTAAAATATTAGATCATTAGGAAGTCCATTTATTCCAGAAATGCAAGTGAGACTCATCGCGTTAGGAAATTCATTAACACAACAAATGATGTTAATTGAATTAATGAGAATGTCTTGTGTTTATAGATGGAAAAGAGATAATGCCAACATTTTAAAGAAAATTATTTAAAATAATTTAATTAGTATGGAATTGGTGCGAAATGTTTCTTAAAAACCTAAAAATAGATTTGTATAAATGAAAAATTATGACATTACATGATTAGGCAGGGTCAACATTATTAAGACATCAAAAGTACTTTAATTAATAAGTTGATTTTATGGCTGTATGGTATTCCATGGCGTATATGTACCTTTGCAAGGGCATGGATGGAGGTGGAGACCATTATCCTGCAAAGGAATTCAGGAACAGAAAACCAAATATGGCATGTTCTCACTTGTAAGTGGGAGCTAAATGATGAGAACACATGGACACATAGAGGGAAACAACACACACTGGGGCCTATCGGAGGGTGGAAGGTGGAAGGAGAGAGAGGATCGGGAAAAATAACTAATGGACACCAGGCTTAACACCTGGGTGATGAAATAATCTGTACAACAACCCCGCCCTGCTGACAGACATTTCCCTATGTAACAAACCTGTACATCCTGCACATGTGCCCCTGAGATTAAAATAAAAGTCAAAAAAATAAAGAAAATAAAATAAGTTGATTCTAACTCCAATATAGATACCATCTGTGTTCTGGATATAGAAATTTTATTGTAAAGAAGAGCAAACAAATTAAAATATCCATGAAAAGTCTGAGAATTAAAAGAGAGTGACTTCCCCTTTAAAATATTGTAGAGACTTGGAAATTAAAATTGTGTTGTGTTGTTTCATCATTAGTCTGAAAGACCAATGGAATACAACATTCAAAAATGGAATAAAACATATATAAAAAAGTACTGTGCAATAAAAGCAGGAGTGTAGAAAGAAGAGGCGAAAGCTTGCTGTGTCTCATTGGGCACTGAAGCTCACAGACAGGCAGCAGGCTTTGTCTCTCACCACGTGTGCTTTCTGCAAGTCTGGTATTGCCACATGTGCAGGAAGGACATTTACCATTTGAGCAAGAGCATTTTGGGGCTAATATGTGATTACTGTGACTTTTTCTGCCTCAATATTCATTGTAACCTGTTCTCATAGCCCACAGTATGTTTCCTGCTGAGCTGAGATGTTACTGCCATTAATAAAGCTGTATTACCTGCAACTGTCCCCCTGTCTATGTTTGGGAGCTTTGAGAACAGTCACACATGATTGTGTAATTCTTTAGTTCATCACTTGCCTGGTGAAAGACTTTCTGGGGGGCTCCTCTCCCTACTGGGCCCACAGGGGTAAAAAGCTAGTGAAGAGTTCTGGGACAGAACACTGCATGGGAACAGTGAGATGGGACACTTCAAGGTACAATGCTCTTAACTTATACCCCAAACTGATGCAGACAGAAAGTTCCGCATGCCATCAGAAAATGAGAAAAAAAAAAAACACGTTTGGAAGGTGAAATCATCTTTGGTTGTGAAAAACACTATCTTCTTCAGAGGGTGTGCTAAAATCAAAACTAACAGATGATCTATGTCTGGAATAAAAGTGGTCATTTGTTAACAGATGCTGGCGAGGCTGCAAAGGAAGCTCCTATTCACTGTCACTGGGAATGTAAATCAGGTCAGCCACTGTGGAAAGCAGTTTGGAGATTTCCCAAAAGATGTAAAACACAGCTACTAATTGACCCAGCAATCTCATTACTGGGAATATCCCCAAAAGAAAATACAACATTCTACCAAAAAGACACACGCAAACCTGCACACGCAGCACCTCTATCTAATACAAAAGTTGGCATTATTTTAAAAAGTGTTTATTTGTGAAAACTTTTCACCCATGGTAGGGATGAAAAAGTACATTCTCACTAAGGTCAAGAGGCACACACCCAAAGCAGCCCCGGGGGCAGGGCTGGGAAAGCCAGCAGCACCAGCATCCTCAGCACATGCCAGCAGGTGTTGGCTGAAGCAACAGGTGTCCTGGGGAAATGGAAAGGAGTTACTTAGACACAGTTGCTGATTCTCGAATTTCCTATTTTTCCCAGGATGTCTTTATCATTTTCTTACCCTCCTGTCTATGTTTAGACACATGGCCCTCAGAGGTGACTTGTTGGCTGCAGAATGAGGAATTCATCACTGTCCTTTGGTCAAGGTAGAGGGAGTTATGTAATTTCATAAACTGTCCATATCTGATGATAGAAATAAAAAAAGAACTGAACAGATGGAGAAGATACATCATATTCATGAATAGAATAACTCAATATCATCAGGATGTCATTTCTTACCAATGTACAGATTCAATGCACTTCTAATCAAAATGGAAGCAAATTATTTTATGGATATAGAAAAAGTAATTCTAAAGCTTATATGGGGAAGAAAAAGACCTTGAATAGCTAACACAATATTGAAGGAGAACAAAGCTGGAGGAAAGACAGGCACTACTCAACTTCAGGACTTACTGTAAAGCTACAGTAATCAAGGCAGTATCATATTGATGAAAGAACAGACAGGTTAATGAAACAAGACAGAGAGTTTAGAAATAGCGACACATCGATATATTTAATTAATCTTTGATAAAAAAGTAAAGGCAACATGATGAAACAAAGGTTGGTTTCTTCAGAAAGTGGTGCTGGAACAACTGAATACCCACATGTAAAAAAAATGAATCAGATCTTACCTTCTCACCAAAATTAAGTCAAAATGAATCACGGACCTAAATGTCAAATACAAAACTATAAAACTTCTGGAAAATAACAGGAGAAAATCTAGACTTTTTTGGGTTTGATGATCTCTAGAAAAAAATGCCAAAGTTACAGTACATAAAAGAAATAAGTTCCTGATGGAATATAGATTAAAAATTTTTAATATTCGAAATGAAAAAAATACCAGAAGAAAATATAAATGCCTATTTACACAGATACATTTTTATGTTGACAAAACCTTTCTAAGACGCTCAGAAATAAGCATTGTGAAGGTTAATTTAGCAAAACAAAAATTACCCTGCATTTGAGAAAAAATAAAAGGCAGCATACTTGTAAAATATTTACTACACGTGTATGTGCATGTGTGTATATATAGTAGATTTAAAAATCTTCATTTTACAGAGAATTCACTCAAATCAACAAAAAAATCCTCTAATTTAAAATTGGGCAATTTAAATTAGAGATGTAAATTGCAGATCTAAGAAAAGTACTTTGCCTCTAATTTAAAATTGGGCAAACTTCTTTTTCTAGATCTGCAAGTGACTTATGCACACAGGAAACAATATTTAGTGTTCCTCGTTAGAGAAGGCATTTAAGTTAAAAGAGGAATCAAATACTGTTTTCTATCCACAAAGTTTGTGAGGATAAAGAGCAGTGATATTTATACTGCTGCTTAAAGTTTAAGTTGCAGATGACTTTTCAAATAGACAATTTGGTGGTAAGTACCATATTAAAAAAATTGTATATGCCTGTTGGTGATCAATTCTATTACATTAAGATATTTTTAGAAAATAAGGAAACATACACGCAATTTCTTTTCTGAGCACTGCTTAAAATATCAATGTATTAAGAAGAATCCATACAATGGCTTTTATAAATACATTTCAGTGAATTTACAGCATGGGATAATATGTGACCACTGAAAGTAGAAACATCTACAGAAGTATGTTGACATTTGAAAATGTATTTTGGTGTACCAAGTGAGGGTAAAGTTCAGTTTGTGTATACATACAGATGATGGTCTTGTGTTATCTGAAATTATGTATGAAATATGATAAAATTTGTTATTTGAGGGCATTTGTTTTAATATAAAATGTTTTTCCTTTTTATTATCTTTGATTTCTGCATTGAGCAAGTACAATGTTATTAGTAAAAGTTTATTATTAATGAAATAATTTTTGGGAAGAGCAGGAATATGAATTTTGCACAGATAAAAATAATTTTTCACTTTCTATATTTTAATTTTTATTTTTTGTGGATTAGTATATTCTGTGAACTTTTAGCATTTTCAGAAGAGAAACTTTTTATCTGTGCTTGTTGATTTACATGTACATTTTATTAGAAACATATTTTTATTATATCTAGATTTATTATATATATGTCAATAATTATAGATTAATCATTTTAGTGTAGTTTTGTTATTAGGAAAACAAAGTAGCAAATATAAGTGCTTTATTTATAGCAGTTTTTTAAGATATCAAACTTCCCAACTATATTTATCCATTCTTTGAATCCATTTATCACATGTAAGCTGAATGCCTATTATGTAGAAGACACATTCTATTAACTCTCAAGACCCTTTCATCCTTAAAAATTTCACATTTACCTGCTCAGCCTCAGCAACATGAGAGGCTTAAAATTGGAGTAATAGGACTGAATCTCAATTGAAGCTTTTCCTCTCATCTTTCAAACAAAAATACTTCTGAAGTGAGAAATCAGTAAAAGATAACTACCAACCATGATTTTGGAAATTTATAACAGCTTTAAATAGTAATATGAATAATTGGAAATACCTAATTTACATGTACTCCCTCCATAAATCTAAATATGAATTAATATACATTCTGTAAATCTAAATACAAAATAAAATGAGCCATACCTATTCATTTGAATCCCAAGTTTTCTTTGGCTTGAAGTTTTTAAAATATTAAAGGAGTACTTTGTTTTAACAATTTGTTGTTTTTATTTCAACTCTCCTTTTGCGTAGTACTCTTAAAAGCTAAAATTTCTTTAAGTGTTAATCCTGTGATTAGGACTACCATCATCCTGTTGTATATACCATATTCCACTTCATGGAAGGCACCCTGAATTGTGTGATGCCTCCTTATTTTATGTACCAATAAAAGATTGTTTAAATTTTTGCCAAATATAGTTCTAATAAATAATGAATTGTAAGTGGCATTTCAATGTCAGAGATGTTAAAATATGAGAAATTGAGCATCTTAGAACTGTTAAAATACAGTGTTATCTGTAACCTTTAAAACACACCACAAAGTAGGCATGATTGTATTATTTTACTTAAAATGTTGTCTTTGTTAAGTAGAAGTTATAATATCTAGCAATTACTGAGCTGTTACATGTGCTAAAAACTCTTCAAAATACTTTGCATAGATTCTCATTGAGGCATCACAGTGATGTCCTGTGAGATAACTGCTGTATTCATCTTCACTTTATTGATGAGAAAATTGAGGCACAGAGAGGTTAAGAGACAGCTAGTAAGTGAAAGACCGTAAAGTTTATTCAAGCCCAAGTTGAACTGAGTCCAAAGGCCAAGCTCTTTCTATTCAAATAGGCCACTCTTTCATTAATGTAGTGAGTAATAATAGTGAATGAATGTTGTACTTTCTTCAGGAGAATATTAAATATTTGTTTTGAAGGCAGAGAAAGAGCATGGTATTTAATGTTTACAATTACATAAATCATTGTATGTTTTGAGACAATGGACTAAACTTTCCTAAAAAGTCCTCTCACTCTCGTAGGACTGCTCTACATGGGGCCTGTGTCAACAGCCATGTGGAAGTAATAACACTTCTGGCAGACAGAAAGTGCCGGCTTGACGTCCGTGTCAGTGAAAACAGGACACCTCTGATGAAGGTAAATAGTAGCCAGTCCTTTCAGCAGGAGATGGATTTGGTTTAAATACGTGGAATAAAAATGAATTTATCTCATTGAAATACTACTAGTTTCTGAAACCTGTGAAATATTTATTTTGATTTCCTATAATTTATAATTTACTTCTTGCTTTAATACTGACAGGCTCTACAATGCTGGAGGGAGGCTTGTGCAAATATTCTGGTAGATTCTGGTCCCAGTCCAAATATTGTAGATGTGTATGGCAACATGGCTCTCCATTATGCTGTTTATAGTGAGAATTTGTCAATGGTGGCAAAACTGCTGTCCTGTGGTGCAGACGTCGAAGTGAAAAACAAGGTAGACCTTAACCAATGTTATTTTCAAAATATTTGAAATCTGTTTGCTTTAACATTAACATATGCAAGTTTTTTTATATTTGGAAGCTCAAACATTCCTCAAATGAAAATAGTTTGAAAGAACTTGTCTAAGATTTTACTTTAATATTAATATTTTTACAAGAACTATTAGAGAGTATGGCTTTTCTGTGCATTTATGATAAATATTTGAATTTGTTAAAGGTAAAACTTATTCAAACATTTTTTCCCACCCAAGTTTTTTTTTTCTTTCCAATTAGTGTAAAACTACAAGAAAGCAAAATTTGCCTGCATAAATTAAGTCACCGTGTAAAATTTAGGAGACATGCAGAAATCTGGATTTCCTCTTAAAGGATAGAATCTGGTGTCTCTTGAGCCCATATGACTGGTATGCTCTGAAGAGGTTCTAGCTTTACACAAAGCATATGTTTCCAGTTTGCTGCTGTGCCCACCTAGGCACACCACTTACTCAACTTACCCCTTTTGCCTCTGTAAATACTTTAGTTATCAGTTCCTCTCTCATAGTATATTTTGGTAAAGATTTCAAGGTGCTCAAGACAGTTGATAGGTGTTTATAATATATAGTTTATATTTTACATTAACTCATTAATAATGGAGTTGACGTCTAGAATTTAGATTTTTTAAACAATGATTTTTCCTTATACAAACCATAAATAATCATCTTCTATTAGAATGCCTTTAAGCCTTTTTAGATTAATCATGGTTATATTTGAATAGGTTATGCCTATTGCAGAAAATATTATATCTTTCTCCTCAGAATTGTCCCTTAAAATTCAAGTGATTTTGTGGCTTCTATTATGCTAATCTATATAGATGAGTTAAAACTTTCATTAATAAGCCATTTTATTCATATTTCTGATATTTTCCCAAAAATTAAGTAGCAATTACAATACAAACCAGAATCAAAATGGATTATTGCATTTTAAGAATTAGATATGCATTAGGGTGCTAGTATTATCGTTATAATTGAGAATAAACTTTTATACTGAATTTCTAATAGCTGAGATAAAATTCTATTGTCTTGTAATAGGAGAAACCCCATGGACCACTTATAATAAGCAATCAAAGTTCATTTAAAGCCAATCTCTTTTAATTTAGAGCCTACTTCTTTAGTGACCCATTTAGAGCAGGAGTGCCTGACACTGGCATCTGGGATCTTAGGATCATTGATAGAAGAGAATCAGCGAGTTTGTATCACCAGAGGAAACCTCCATTTTTCTTGGGAAGCTTTCAAAACCGTATCCCTGAAATTCTAATTTGTCAAATATTAATGTCTGCCACAAAAATATATTGTCAAATAAGGATTAGGCAAAGTTCAGGTCATTTCTTGGATAACGGACATTTAATTCACAGTTTTATAATATTTCTTGAACATAGATAATGTGGAATCTGTTGGGGTACAATGCTTCTGGTAAGGTAATTATTCTCTAGAATATAGTTTAAGAAACACTGCTCTAGAGGTAATAATTTAGATTAGTAATTTAATAAAAAGCAAAGTATTTACTACTGTATCTTAGGGTTTAAGTATATAGAGATAAAAGATACAGCCCCTGCCCTCAAGAAGCTCCTGCTTTAGATGGGAAACAATAAAACCATTAGAATATAAAGATTCTTGGGGATAACCAGAGTTAATGTGGTGATGCAGAGGCTGAATGTTTCCAAGGGAAGGTGCAGTGCATGGGAAAGCACAGAAAAGGGAGAAAGAAGGGGCTGCTATTGATTTACTTTCTATTTTATGTTTAAGTTCATAGGATATTATACAAGGTATTCAGTTCAGCTGAGAAATATGTAATTTCATGAATTATAAATTGTCTTTGCTGTTTTACAGGCTTGCCTCACACCACTTTTACTGGTCATAACGAAAAGAAGCGAGGAAATTGTGGAATTTTTAGTGACAAAAAATGCCAATGCAAATGCAGTTGATAAGTTTAAATGGTATAGTAGTTCTTTTTTTATTAAAAAACACTTGAGTAGTGTTCTAGAGTAATAACACAAGTCAGAAATATTAATAACATTTACTTAAAATTATTAAATTATAGTGAAAACTATCAACACAAATTATCAGTTAGGAAGAAAAGCAATTATTTGGACTGGTCAACATAAAGAACAGTATATAGTAGGATTTATCTTCTCTTATTATACTGACTGATTCTTATTTTTAATCTGATGTTTTTGGTTGCATTATTTTCTATTGGCTAAAGTGGTTCTGTATTAGTTTTAAGAAGTATGAACTTTTTTAGTTTACTTTATAATTCAATATTGAATGATTAACACATTTATAGTATTTTTCTAACTTCTGTTTTTTATACACTTTTTAAAAAATGCAATATTTGCTGGGCATGGTAGCTCTCGCCTGTTATCCCAGCATTTTGGGAGGCCAAGGTGGTTGGAACACTTGAGGCCAGGAGTTCAAGACCAGCCTAGCCAACATGGTGAAACCCCATCTTTACTAAAAATACAAAAATTAGCCGGGCATGGTTGTACATGCCTGTAATTCCAGCTACTCGGAAGGCTGAGGCACGAAAATCACTTGAACCAGGGAGGCAGAGGTTGAAGTGAGCTAAGATTGTGCCACCGCACTCCAGCCCGGGTAACTAAGCAAGACTCTGTCTCAAAAAAAAAAAAAAAAAAAAAAGCAATATTAATCTGAAACAGGAGTTTAAAATCATTTTGTCTTTAGGATGACTGTTTGCTTTAAGTTGTTTTCTTTGAAGAATATTAATTTTACGTTATCCCTACATGACTATTAATTGCTATCATCAGATACTGTGAATTTCTCATTTTTTTCCTTTTTTATTCATAGTGTATTATTATTTCTAATTTGTATAGGTAAAGGGAAGAAAGACATCTTTAATTGGATTAACATTTTAGTTAATTAAGATAATCCAGCCGGGCGTGGTGGCTCACGCCAGTAATCCCAGCACTTTGGGAAGCCGAGGCAGGTGGATCGCCTGAGGTAAGGTGTTCAAGACCAGCCTGGGTAACATGGCGAAACCCTGTTCCTATTAAAAATACAAAAAATTAGCCAGGTGTGATGGTGGGTGGCTGTCATCCCAGCTACACTCGGGAGGCTGAGGCAGGAGGATCACTTGAACCCAGGAGGCGGAGGTTGCAGTGAGCTGAGATTGTGCCATTGCACTCCAGCTTGTACAATAAGAGCAAAAATCCGTCTCAAAAAAAAAAAAAAAAAAAAGACAAGCCATAGGTGAGTGATAAAAACAGATAGGCTTTTGATTCACGTAAGAGTGGGTTCATGTCTAGCTTCCTCACTTGATATGTTTGATTTTGCAAACATTACTTAATACCAAGTATGATTTTCTATATGAAAAGGAGAATAATAATATGTCCTTTAAGGACAGTTGTGTGGGAATAACATTATGAATATCAACAGCATTTAATTCAATGTCTCACACGTTCTTATCAGCATCATTAACTGAACTTACTATGACTAATACTAATATCATTACTCCTAATATTGTTTTAAGCCTTCAGAGTGCTCTCATTTGTCTGACTTCTAGCTGATTTTGAAGAACAAAATATTTTATCAGACTAAGGAAGAAATAGAGATTTCTTCACTTAAATTTTTGCCTCTTTAAGATTCGTGAACAGAGCATATTTTCTTGCCCTTCAAAGGACTTTATGTTAGCCACTTCTAGTATGCCATATCCCAGTGGGACGTGAGTCTTTCTGCCCCTTCCTTTCAGCCTTGGTGGTGATTTACAAGGATAAACACTTGAGCACTCAACATACTTATGTTTATTAGTACACGTAAATGGTTAATTCTACACTGACAGGCACATATTAAATTGCTTCTGTTCCTAATAATGAAGTTATATCTTTGTTATTTTAGCACAGCCCTCATGCTTGCTGTATGTCATGGATCATTAGAGAGAGTCAGCATTCTCCTTCAGCAAAATATTGACATCTGTGCTGAAGATATGTGTGGAATGACTGCAGGAGGTTATGCTGTTGCTAGTAGATTTAATCCGTAAACGTTTACATTTAAAGGCTAGGTGAGATTTCATAGTTTGTTTCAGGTAATTTTTGAATGACAGTGAGTTAGTTCACTTCATCAGCCAGAAACTAGGCAAAAAGCTAGACTAGTTGGAAGGAGTAATGGGCCAGGATTCTTTATTTTAGGACTTTCAACAACTTTATCCCTAGGAGTCCTAATGTTGTCTACTTGATTTGCAGTATAACCCCTATCCATGGGATAAACATAGTGTCACAATTTTGATTTTTCTAATTAGTTATTTGGGTCTTGAAATGTCCACTTTAGCAGAAAACCTGATAGTGTCCCCGGGGCTGTCTTCCATACCTTCATCCTTGAAATTTTAAAAGAATCTAAGGGGTTCCTTAAGTCCAAGGAAGACATTCCTTTTGTTTAATTCAGAAAGACTGGAGGGGTGGGAAATGGCCATTCTCTTCATTTTGTTGTTTCCATTGATGCTGTTGCTGCATTGTTGCCGTTGAAACTACTCCCGCAGTCTGGTAATGATAGACCTTTGCTACCAGGATGCTCTTACTAATACAGATCTCTCAGTCTTCATGGTGATCCACATGTAGACTTCAAAGTTATTACTTTTTTTTACAGTTCACATACATATTCTCAGCCATTGTTTCTGAAGTACCAGCACCCTGCTCTGGCAGCTAGGACGTTTAGCTTTAGCCACACACATAGTAAACAAATTGACTCTTCTCCTCCCACTCAAAACCTGATGTGAAACCCACATCTTAGCCTGGACTTGGCCTAGACCTTCATGGTAAGTTATCCTTTGAGTGGCTTCTTTCTATTTTCTCTAGCAAATATTAGTTTGAAACTGTAAGTCAGGTTGAAATAATGTTACAGGAAGAAATTAGAGATCCCTTTTTATTTTGTTACCACAACTACATCCCTGGACCTTTATAATCTGTGTAGCACCATTTTGTAGGTAGTGGAAGGTCTCATCTTATTCTGGAAGATCCCATGTCATCTTTCTCAAGTTATAGTGGGTTCCAACTTTTGCTCATCCCCTCAAGTGATTCTTTTTTGCTAAAAGTAAAAATCTCCCATGCTACCTGCATCCCTACCTCGAGTTTTTAAAATATTTTCAAATTCTGCATCACCATGAAGCCATTCAATAGACTTCACAAAACCCCAAGTAAGTTCGTTAGATTTAACAGAGCTAAGCCTCATCCATGACTGATCAGTCTTCAGGTATAAAAGTAGGGATTCGTGCTGGCATCAGCTGTACATATAGTAAAATTGAAACAACGTTGAGAAGATCAGCATGGTCCCTGCACGAGGATGACACACAGATTTGTGAAGTGTTGCATATTTCTTGCAGTTTCCAAAAGGACATTTGACTACTTTCTAACTAGCTCCAAGGAAATGGTGTGAGTCAAAGCAAAATGGGTGTCACCCAGTATTGCAGTTGTGATTTTCATACAAGAAATATTGATGCAAGGTGATATATGAAATGAGATGTGGTAACACATAGGATCTTGTGTGCAATATGCTCTTAGTGCATCTCAGAAATGAGGAAATACCAACTTGCATCTTTGTGGAACTTACAAAAAATAAAGGTAGGGTTTTGTCTTCCACAGCAGCTGGAAATGAGCATAGTGACTAAGCATCATTCCAACAAAGATTTGTTGATTCAGAGTTTCAGGAGGTAGATAAAGAGTAGTAGTAGTACAAGCCAGATGCTGACATCTATTAGTTTTCTGCCATTGGTGTGATTGATGAGCTCAGTAATAGAGGCTAATCAGGTTATCCAATTTAATGAATTAATATATTTATAAGTAAATTTCATTACAAATTATAAAATGGCTTAGATACCTTGAATTACAAGCCACAAAGAATAGAACATCTAATAACCAAAAGTAGGAATTAATAACAGAAAACTGCAACATTTGAACATTATAACATATGAAGAAACACTTTTTTTTGTTCTTTTGTTTTTTGTAATTTATTTATGTTTTGCAGAGACAGGGTCTCCCTGTGTTGCCCAGGCTGGTCTTGAACTTCTGGGCTCAAGCAGTCCTCCTGTCTCAGCATCCCAAAGTGCTTACGTCACAGGCATGAGCCACTGCACCAGGCTAACACATTGGATTTTATTGGGAATTTAAAAATAGCTTCAGCAATAAGATTCAAGAACAAATTATTTCATTGCTTCACTATTTGAGCATTAAAAAATGTTATCTTGTTAAATCTTTATAATAACCTAGTGAAATAAGGCTCTAAAATTCTCATTTTTAGAAGACGTTGAGCCTAAGAGAAGCAACTTGTTCCAGAAAAAATACCTGTTGGTTACTGCGCTAGAACTTATTCTGAGTTAAGGACATTTTCCATTATGCCAAGCTAACTCTAGTGAATTTACGGAGTTGCCCTGCCCTGAATTCATGAGTATTTCATCTACTTTCTTTCTTCTTTAATTAGCAGATTAATAAGTTCATAGAGCTGACAAACTTAAAGTAATAGAATAAGTAATATTCTGATGTTAGCTCTGATATTGTCTGAAATACTCTAAGAACTTAATAAATTTGGTAAATGTTTTTATATCAGTGTTAAAATAATAGTTTTATTTATTACATTTTTATACATAGCATTCATCAACACCTTTTGGAATATAAACAAAAGATATCTAAAAATCCTCAAAATAGCAATCCAGGTAAGACTTCTGATAGTAAACTACTCTCGGTGGTGCTACCATAAGGTTATGGAAATGTTGATCATACAATAGCAATTAAAAAAGCAATATGGAAATAGGGTGTGTTTACATATATACATATGTGTGTGTGTACATATATATAGCTTTGATTTAATTTTTTTAGTTTATTATTCAGAATTAGTTAAGAATTTAGTTGTAGGTAGTTTATAATCTCAGAAATTATCCGAAAAAAAAATTTTTTAATTATGTTCCCTAAAATTTTATATAATAATTTTGTATAAATAAGTAAAACAATTTTTAAGTTTGTATATTGTATGTTTCCTCAATTGTCATAACGACTTAGGTTTGTGATAAAATGTACAACCCTTGGTGTGATTGATGAGCTTGGTAATAGGGGATAATCAGGTTATCCAATTTAATAAATTAACATTTATAAATAAATTTTATTACAAATTATAAAGTAGCTTAGATGCCCTGAATTACAAGCCACAAAGAATGGAACATCTAATAATGAAAAGTAGGAATTAATAACAAAAACTGCAACATTTCAGTATTATAACCTATGAAGAAACAATTATTTATGTATGTATGTATGTATGTATTTATTTATTTATTTAATTGTAGAGACAGGGTCTCCTTATGTTGCCCAGGCTGGTCTTGAACTTCTGGGCTCTATTTAATTTTTACAATAAATGGTTTACATTTAGTAAATGAGAATTAATTACAGTTGAGTCTTGAGTAACATGAGAGTTAGGGTGCCGATCCCCCAAGCAGCTGAAAATCTGCTTTATATGAAAATCTGTTTCTTTTGACTCCTCCAAAACTCTACTAATAGTCTACTGTCGACCTGGAGCCTTACTGAAAGCATAAACAGTGAATTAACACATAGTTTCTATGTCATATGTACTATATACTGTATTCTTACAATAAAGTGAGCTGGAGAAAAGAAACTTTTAAGGAGGAAAAAATATATTCACTATTTATTAAATGGAAGTGAATTATTATTCATAAAGTTCTTCATTCTCATTGCCTTCATGTTGAGTAGGCTGATAAGGGAGAGGGAGAGGAGAGATTTATCTTGCTATCTTGCAGCAGCAAAGGAAAAGAAAAATCTGTCTATTAGTGGGTTCCTACAGTAAAACCCTTATTCAAGGATCAACTGTGTGACATAGTGACTTGTGTCACAAAAAAGTAAGTATCTTTAGAATTTGGAACTCAATAATACTTTTCTGGCACCATAAACAAATGTCAACAAGAATTACAAAACTTAGCCAGGGTGCATCAGTACCAATAGGATATTATTTTTCAAAGATACCTACTGAGTGCAGAAGTCAGAAAAGCAAATCTTTGTTGAGAAGCGCAGGTTATGTTACACAGTCTTGTACCAAAAGATCTCACTATTTTCAACTTCATTCCCTCTAAGTTGAAACCAAATAAGATATATTTACTTCATTAGAACAAGATGTGTTGTTCTATCTGCTGGATAATTAGTGTGGTAATAGTAATTTTGTTACAAAAAGATACTCTGTTCCTGCTGGCCAAAATATTAACATTATAAGTATTCAAATAGCTTAACTCTAGGCTCAACAAATTACAATAAAAATACTAAAATTTTTCACAATAGCAAAAGTGTCACTGTGATACCTAAATGTGATACAATGCATTGTTCAATATGAACGGTATGAGCACATCTTTATTATATATTTATCAAAGAACTTCTATAAGTTAGGTTTTGCAAGTTGCAGGAGACAAATATGGAATACACATATTCCATATGTCTTTAAGGTGCTCATAATACAGTAGAGCCGTCTCTATTGAATTTCTGCATTTTTCCAACAGAATTTTCTAAAAAAATGTTTTTTATTCATTTATCCACTTGTCCACTTAACAAATAAATGCCAAGCATCTTTCAGGTACTAAGCATTGTCCTTGTTATTATCATTGTCATTTTTTTATTATTTACTACTAATTAAGGTACAAAGCATTTTTCTTGTTATTTTTTTCTAATATTTACTAATTTATTAATGTTCACTCTGTGCCAGAACCCCTTTGGGAGCTTATAATTATCACTTATTATGTTGTTACCATATTCAGTATGTGTCAGACATTTTATATCCAAGGTGACAATTAAAGCCTTAACAAGTTTGGTAGTGTCCAGAAGTGGTGGCTCACTCCTGTAACCCTAGCATTTTGGGAGGCCAAGGTGGACAGATTGCTTGAGCTCAGGAGTTTGGGACCAGCATGACTAACATGGTGAAACCCGTTTCTACCATATACGAAAAATTAGCCAGGCGTGTAGCGTGCGCCTGTGATCCCAGCTACTTGGGAGGCTGAGGTAGGAGAATCGCTTGAACCCGGGAGGCGGAGGTTGCAGTGAGCTGATATCGCGCCATTGCACTCTAGCGTGGGCGACAGAGCAAGACTCCATCTAAAATAAATAAATAAATAATAAAATAGAAGAAGGAGAAAAGTTTGGTAGTATTTAAGGAAAGCATGCAGAATGAGTAGAAGTTTGCCAGATAAAGAGTCAGAAGGATGATATTTAGCAGAAGGAAAATTTAACCACGTTGTGTGTTTGGCAGAAGGAACATCTGAAGGAACGCCTGACGAGTCTGAACCCTTGGCGGAAAGAAGCCTGAGTAGGCTGAACACTTGGTGGAGGGAGCGCCTGATGAGGCTGCACGCTTGGCGAAAAGAACACCCAACGAGGCTACACCCTTTGTAGAGGGAACATCTGAGATTATAGCATATCCTAGAAAAGAAACATCTACAAAAGCAAATACAAATGGTAAGATGCGTGAGTGAATTTTGTAGGGTTTATTGGCACTTTGGGTTTCCAAGCGGAAATAGTGTGATATGGGATTAGTTGGGAATGACTTGAATATGTAGATAAGGCAAGCTTAGGCAACACTTTTTAATAGTATAGGAACGAGTAGATCTTATTCTGTAGGCCCCGGAAAAATTCTTACAATAATTCTGGCTGTAAATACTAGATGAACAAACAATGGCTAAAAACATAGGAACCAAATTTGTTTTGGTGGTCCAGGGATATCATAGGATTCTGCTATTTTTTTTTTTTTTTTTTTTTTGAGACAGAGTCTCTCACTGTCACCTGGGCTGGAGTGCAATGGCGCAATCTCAGCTCACTGCAACCTCTGTCTCCCGGGTTCACACAATTCTCCTGCTTCAGTCTCCCAAGGAGCTAGGATTACAGGTGCCCACCACCAGCCCTGGCTAATATTTTATATTTTTACAGGGTTTCACTATGTTGGCCAGAGTCGAACTCCTGACCTTGTGATCCACCCACCTCGGCCTCCAAAAGTGCTGGGATTACAGGCGTGAGCCACTGTGCCTGGCCAGGATTCCACTTTTGGTGACTAATTAGCAAGAGCTCCAATCATCATGCTCTCTCAAGACAATATTTGAAGGCTGGAAGGGCTTCTTTTGTTCACCTGTTTCTTTTAAATAGGGAGAAAACTTGGAAGCTTGCAGTAATCTTCCTGTAACATTTTATTGGCTGGATTATACCACATGCTCCTTTCAAAACCAGTCACTAGGAAACCAAATGTAATTACTGTAATTAGCTTAGAATAATTGGAGATGGGGTGGGGGTAATGGAATAATAAATATCTAAATAAACTTGTGTTTCTGCAGCAAGAAAGAATAAATAATGGCTATGCATAGGAAGTCAACAATGTTTTCTGCAGGGATTCATTGGAGAAGTTTGAGAAGGGGAGTCACAAGATTAGATTTGAGTATCAGGGCATTCTGGTCATGGTATAAAGCAGAGATTGGCAAACTTTTCCTGTAAAGCACCAGATAGGAAATATGGTAGGCCATGTGGTCTCTATCACAGCTATTCAACCCTGCATTGTAGGGTGAGAGCAGTCATAGATAATATGTGAGCAAAGACGCATGATTGCACTGCAATAAAACTTTGTATAGAAAAATTTCATAAGCTGAATTTGGCCTGTGGCCTCTAGTTTGCTGGTCCGTCATATAGAAGATAGATGGAGACTATCACATAAAAAGATTTAAAGACAGTCTTGGAGTGGTGGCTCACGCCTGAAATCCCAGCACTCTGGGGGCCGAGGTGGGCGGATCATGAGGTCAGGAGATCGAGAACATTCCTGGCTAACACAGTGAAACCCCGTCTCTACTAAAAATACAAAAAAATTAGCTGGGCATGGTGGCGGGTATCTGTAGTCCCAGCTACTTGGGAGGCTGAGGCAGGAGAACGGCATGAACCCGGGAGGCAGAGCTTGCAGTGAGTCGAGATCGTAACACTGCACTCCAGCCTGGGCCACAGAGTGAGGCTCTGTCTCAAAGAAAAAACAAAAAAAAACAACAACAAAAAACCATTTAAAGACAAAGGAAGCTTTTGTAGTAGTTCATGCTATAGTCTTTTTTTTTTTTTTGTCACCAATCTGTGGCCTAGTATCAATCTATTATGAACGTTTGACCCATCCAAGGTAAAATGAAACAAGTTCAGAAGTTCAATTTACACATTTAAACATGCGGGTCTTTCTTTGCCATTATTTTATTTTGATTTGTTTTACTGAATTTTTTTAACTTAAAATATAACAATAGTATTTGGTAGGGTTTCCTTTTCCCTATAAAAGCCATCAGTTAAGGGGCCGTGTTTAACCAGGAAATAAAAATATAAAATAAATAAGTTTGTATTCCAGTGGCAATGGAAATATAAAGCAAAGGCAGAAAAGAGGTACAGTTAATATGGTTTAGTGATTATTGAATTTAAAAAGCTAGGGGACAGAGAAAATCTCAGGTCATTCATACGTTTCCAGATTGTGCATGAACATTTACAATGCTCATGGGGAAGGAGTAGGAAATTGTCAGGGCAGCAGCGAAGTGCAAACAGTCATGGGACAGACCAGCAGCTTTCTTTACATGTTGAGTTCAGTGAAACATTCATGTGGGATATTTTCAGTAGGTAATTGAATTATAGGCATTTCTAGCTGGAGATAGAAATCTGGTTGGAGATGCAGGCTTAGAATAATTTTATTATAATTATTAGGCAAAGTCATAGATCTCAATGAGCTTATCCATGATGCAGAAGATGCCTAATTTCTGGAAGAAAAACAATAAATTAAGAAAAATCTATCCAGTATTTTAACTTTTCATTTTAATCAGTAACAGACCACCAGTAATTAATTTTATCCATGGAATAAGTGCAAGAACACAAGACTGAGAGTTGCTCTGGAAAGTTCTAAAGTCCACAATACCTTAAGTATATTCCACAATGTGAAAAGGAAGTAGAAAGAATGATACTTGCAGAGCTAGGAGTGAATCAGGGGAATCAGAAAGCTAGTTTTCCACCAACAAAAGAGAAACCATTTTCTGCACTGGTCATTTAAAATGGCAAAGTCATCCTTACAAATAAATATTTATAACACAATTTCAGATCAAGAAGAAGCACAAAAGTGAAACTGATTAAGAGCTTTTATATAATGTACTAAAAAAAAAACACACCTACAAAAAAAGAATAGCTTAACAAAACTCTGCAGGGCTTAAGGCTTGTATTTGTACTTCAACGGTGCATGTGAGTACCAGCATAAGATGCTTTCAAATACATTTAATCCAGATGGGAGATGGCTTTTTGAACCGTGGAATCCCTGCATTTGGGCACTAGAAAAGACCAAAAGGGTCATTTAGTTCAGAAGTTTCTAAACAGAAAAACAGTTCAGCAAAATGTTAATAGTAATGACTTAAACAAAACAACAAAACACTGCAGTCAAATATTTGGAAATTGGTGCATTAAATAAAATTAAGCAGATGTCTTCGCCACAGCACTTCTCACAACTGGAATGACCTGGATCAGCCCTCTCACATTACAGATTAAAAAATTGAGTTTCACCTAGAAGAAAATACAGGCAATACCATTTAGGACATAGTTATGGGCAAAGACTTCATGAAAAAATTGCCAAAAGCAATTTCAACAAAAGCAAAAATTGACAAATGGGATCTAATTAAACCAAAGAGCTTCTGTGCAGCAAAAGAAATGATCATTAGAGTGAGAGACAACCTACAGAAGGAGAGAAAATTTTTGCAATCTTTCCATCTGACAAAGGTCTAATATCCAGAATCTATAAAGAACGTAAGAAATTTACAAGAAAAAAAACAAAACATCCCATTAAAAAGTGGGCAAAGGATATAAACCAACAGTCCTCAAAAGAAGACATACATGCAGCCAACAAACATGAAAAAGAGCTCAACATCACTGATCATTAGAGAAATGCAAATCAAAACCACAAGGAGATACCATCTCATGCCAATCAGAATGCCTATTACTAAACAGTCAAAAAGCAACAGATGCTGGCAAGGTTTTGGAGAAAAAGGAACACTTTTACACTGCCGGTGAAAGTGTCAATAGCTCAACCATTGTGGAAGGCAGTGTGGTGATTCCTTAAAGATCCAGAGGTAGAAATACCATTTGATCCAGGAATCCCATTACTGGGTATATACCCAGGGTGATATAAATCATTCCATTGTAAAGATACATAGATGTGTGCGTTCACCACAGCACTATTTACAATAGAAAGTCATGGAATCAACCTAAATACCTATCAATCATAGACTGAGTAAAGAAAATGTGGTATATACACACCATGCAATACTGTGCAGCCATAGAAAGGAATAAGATATGTCCTTTACAAGGACATGGATAGAGCTGGAAACCATTACCTTCAGCAAACTAACACAGGAACAGAAAACCAAACACTGCATCTTCTAGTTATAAATTGGAGCTGACTGAGAACAGATGGACACGCCAAGGGGAACAACACACACCGGGCACCTGTAGGGGGTTAAGGGGTAGGAGAGCATCAGCAAGAATAGCTAATGGATGCTGGGCTTAATAACTGGGTGATGGGCATGATGGCTCACGCCTGTAATCCTAGAACTTTGGGAGGCTGAGGTGGGCAGATCACTTGAGATCAGGAGTTCGATACCAGTCTGACAAACATGGTGAAACCCCATCTGTACTAAAAATACAAAAAAAAAAAAAAAAAAAAGGCAGGCATGGTGGCACATGCCTGTAATCCCAGCTACTTGAGAGGCTGAGGCAGGAGAATCGCTTGAACCCAAGAGACGGAGGTTGCAGTGAGCTGAGATCGTGCCACTGCACTCCAGCTTGGGTAACAGAGCAAGGCTCCATCTCAAAAATAAATAAATAAATAAATAAATAAATAAATAACTGGGTGATGGTGTGATCTGTGTGGTAAACTACCATGGCACACGTTTACCTATGTAACAAACCTGCACATACTGCACACATACCCCTGAACTTATAAGTTGAAAAGAAAAAGAAATTGTTCTTCAAGTTTGTCACAGGTGACCCTTAAAGTCCTCCTAATGGCTTGTATTACTTTGCCTCTTAGCCTACAGGAACTTGAAGAAGAAAGGAAATAACTAACCCAGTAAGCCAGAACCTGATGTTATAATAATTGTAATAGTTAACATGTTAAGCACTTTTCATATATTTCCTAATTTAATCCTACACCAACCCTATGATACTTTACTATTTATCTTAGAAATAGTTCCTGAGCAAACCAGCATTACCAAAAAAACCCCCAAACGACCAGAGAGTGTTAATCTTATCTAGCTTACAGGAAAGTCATAGAAATTCAACAATTGGTCCTATGTTCCTGTTTCTTTTTTCAATTAGTCAGATACCATACCCTGAACTTCTTTCAACATCTCGCTTTATTTCCAGAATGTTCCTTAATTGCTTCCTGATTTCTGCAGCACAAATAACACCCCCAAGGAATCTTGATTTACTCCCATTCTAGTAGTTGTACAACTTTGTTCTATGGCTATCTTGATATAATTGTAATCTATTTATAGATTATATTATATTATATACATTATATATTTGTCCTTCTTTTTATCCCTTTTGTTTGTTTATTTTTTGAGACAGGGTCTCACTCTGTCACCCAGGCTGCAGTGCAGTGTCACAGCTTTGGCTCACTGCAACCTCTGCCTCCCAGGCCCAAGCGATCCTCCCACTTTAGCCACCCAAATAGCTGGGTCCACAGGCACGCATCACCATGCTCGGCTAATTTTTGTAGAGCCAGGGTTTCGTCATGTTACGCAGGCTGGTCTTGAACTCCTAGGCTCAAGCGATCTGCCTGCCTCGGCCTCCCAATGTGCTGGGATTATAGGCATGAGCCACTGTACCCGGCTTATTTGTCCTTTTATATTGACACATTGTACTGCTTCATTTTGCCAAAATGTCTTGCCAAAAGTGCACTGAATGAGTTCTCTAGTAATAATCCACAGAAATTTTGTATCTATGCTGCCCCAGTATTCTCAGTTCCATTCAAAGAATTAGGCTCTAGCTTTAGCACAGCAAGAAATCACATCAGCTAACCTATAACCATCCTCTGATGACATACTCCTGTAGGTACATCTTGTTGAACTCCCAATGCACTATTTTAAAAATTAATGCACAATAATTTCCTTAGTAGGACAGCATTTCCATCAAATAATTCTATTTGCATAAGGGAAGTGGTGCTGTTGCTACTCTTACCTGCTGGCCCCCATATCGATGAGCCAGTGGAATGGATCCAAACACTGTCTTTTCGCCACTTACAAGCTGGATAAAATCGTCTGTTTCTGAGACAGATAAATCAAGGTCCAAAATATCTTCTAGAACTTCCTGAGGCAGGGAAAACAAATTTACAAACCTAAGTCATCTTTCAGTTTTTGTTGTTTTTGTTGTTGTTGTTGTTGTTGTTGTTGTTTCTTTTCTGAGACACAGGCTCACTCTGTCACCCAGACTGGAGTGCAGAGAAACAATCATGGCTCACTGCAGCCTTAAACTCCTGGGGTCAAGTGATACTCCCGCTTCGGCCTCCCAAAATGCTATGATTACAGTAGTGAGCTACTGCGCTCAGCCTAATAATGTTTAAGAATGCAGACTTAATGGCCGGGCGCGGTGGCTCACGCCTTTAATCCTAGTACTTTGGAAGGCCTAGGCGGGCAGATCACGAGGTCAGAAGACTGAGACCGTCCTGGCTAACACGGTGAAACCCAGTCTCTACTAAAAATACAAAAAAAAATTAGCCGGGAGTGTTGGCAGGTGCCTGTAGTCCCAGCTACTCTGGAGGCTGAGGCTGCAGGATGGCGTGAACCCTCGAGGCGGAGCTTGCAGTGAGTGGAGATCGTGCCACTGCATTCCAGCCTGGGCAACACAGCGAGACTCCATCTCAAACAAACAAACAAAAGAAAGAATAGACAGTTAATGGAAGAAAATTCAAAAAATAAACCTCTTCTGAAAATATTAATATTTTTTCATAAGAGATGTACCATACTTTCCATGATTATTTATGCTATTTAGGAAAAATTAGTTCTATTAGATCTAAAATTTTTATTAGTTTCTTATGATGCATGGTAAAATAATATTTTTCCTAGGACAAATTCATTTAAGGAACTAGAAAAAAGTAAACATCTTATTTTTAGCCCAAATTCATTTATATCATGAGAGAACAATGTAGAATTTGTTAGAGACCATTAGATAAAGGATATCTAAGATAACAATTTAATTCATTTTCCTCTTTTTCACAAAAGCATATTTTCCTTGTAAGACAATGTTAAGATGAAACTATCAGAGTGTGATTTCGAAGAATGACATCTCCAAGTATTTGAAATTTAAACACAGATAGTCATTTATAATTAGACTAATATTAACTCTAAAAATTATTTTAAACAAATGTTTTAGTGAGTTTAGTATTTGTGTTGTGAAAAAATAATGGCTAACCTTTGAAACTGCTACAAGAGGTACTCTTGATTTGAAAGGAGTTGGGAAGGCAATTGAAAAAAGTTTTCCCTTTAAGAACATAAAATTTTCTTTCACAGGATCAACAGGCAACATAGCTGATAAAACAAAACAGCCTTCTTAATGTTCTCATTTGTTGCATATACAGCACTAACATCCCTTAGAAAGGCTATGGTTCTTCCAGAAACTCAAGTCACTATTTTCTTCATGCTTTGTTATTTAAAGGCTACTTTGCCATTTCAACACGATCTAGCCAACATTCATTTAGGACAGTACATGGAACTGTTCAAGAGGTTAGGAAATGGAAAAAGTTTAAAACAGGAAGACACATACCCTGTCTTCAAAGATCTTCACTCATGGAAGGCAAATTAAATTGCAACATATTTATAAATAAAAATACATATTTTTAAATGGAGGTGAGCTGCATTACAGAATTACAAGTATAGTACTAGTTAATTCAATGGAACCAAAATCCATTAGGCACATAATCGCATGCATTCTGCCCTTTGGAAACACAATTAGCTAAAGGAAACAGATAGATAAGAGACATAAATAACTTTAAGACCAGGCAATACATGGCTTACTAGATGCACAAAACTGCTGTAGATCCTGCATTTGATAGCTGCCCGCCCACAAAGCTAAAAGTTTAGAAATTGCCTGTGCAGAGACAAACTATGTCTCATAAAGTCCATACACTAAAACACATGTACCGCATTTTAAAAGCTGTAGAGGAAAAGAAAGCTTTGACCACGTTTTAGATTCTCAGAACATATTTAGTCTTATTTTATATACAATATCTAAACTCTTAATCTGTTTTTCCAATCCAAAGCAATTAAAACAATAACCAAATAGAAGAGGGTAGGTGTATTAATAAAACTATAAGACTAAGGGACAAAAAAGCCCTGTTTCTGGATAGAGATTTATTGTTAAAATGTGTCACCAAATTATTTAATAAACATAATAGGAATCAAATTAACATCCTAACAGGATTTTTTTGAAGAAATAGACAATCTTAATGTGCAAATCTGCAAAAATGAACAGATAACTTTTTTTAAGTAAGAGAAACAAGTTTGCTTATATTAAAAATTATAAGACTGCAGTAACTAAAAATATTGCTATCCTAAAAATAGATGCAATAGACACAAAGATCAATGGAACTCAATAAAAAGCACAGAAACAACCTGAAGCTATAAAGAATTTCCTATATAGTGAAAATGACATTTCAAATCACTGGAGAAAGGTAGCATTATGACAATTTGCTCCACTGTCTGGAGTAACGCCAATTTATTCCATCCAGGCTTAAGTGAACTAAATATCAGTTACAACAGCAATTTTCTATCTTCCTCAAATGAGTAATAAAAACAGGCTAATATGGGCCATATGGGCCACATTTAGCCCTTTGTATGTTCCCTTAAGACCATGATGTATTATAAGGTAGCATCCTGGGGGAATAAATGTGTACTCAATCAAAAAATGGCAGATTTTAACATTCATACCAGAAAACCAGAAAATATGATTATAAGTGGAAGATCAACAGTATGTTTTCTTCTTTTGTAGGAGAGCCTCTGTGTGGAATTAACTAGATTATATAATTAACGCAATATCCTTTATAATGTTCTAACATTGGTATGGCAGGGGCAGCATATCACGTTCCATTAGTAGTTATTATTTTGTACCACTTGATGCACATTCTGGCAAGATAGCTGCTTGGGCAATACGTGTGATCACCAGCCATGGAACAAAAAAGGCTATTTCAGGCATATTCAACCCTCACCTATGTGATGCTTTAACAAGCTAAGAAGTCATTGACTAAAAACCCCAGAGAAAATTCCAAAACATACTAACCCTTTATCTTACGATCTCAGGAAGATCAGTACTGGCAACATTAAATTCTTTAGAATTCAGTTTTGCATAAGACTATGAAATCCACAAAAACTTGTAACCTTTCACTGCAAATGTTTGAACCTATTCTCTCAATAAATGTTACCAGAGTAAGATAATTCGGATAATTTATTGATCATTTATCTAGTAACGTCAGGATGAGACGTTTTACACAGTACTGTGAACCAAGACGCAGTAATGCATAGGATTATTTATTTATTTATTTGGAGACAGACAGTGCCTCACTCTTTCATCCAGGCTGGACTGCAGTGGCACGATCACAACTCACTGCAGCCTCGAACTCTCGAACTTCTGGGCTCAAGCAACCTTCCCCACCTCAGCCTCCTGAGTAGCTAGGGCTACAGGTACACACCACCACACCTGGCTAATTTTATTTTGTAGAGACAGGGTCTTGCTTATGTTGCCTAGGCTGGTCTCTACATCCTGGCCTCAAGCGATCCTCCCACCTCGGTCTCCCAAGGTTCTTGGATTACAGGTATGACCCACTGTGCCTGGCCTGGTATTATATTTACAATTTCTTTGGCTATAAAACCTGGTACTATTGTAGATATTATGTTTTAAATACTACCATCAATACGGCAAGAAAATGTCTTCGAGGGTAGCTAACACTCCAACATCAAAACGACAACCTTGATCACTTTCAGTTACACATAGGCCATTTTTATACATCTGTACTGGCTCTTTTCATTTGTCTAAGGGCAGCAAAATAGACTAAAGTTGTTTTCAGACTGCATAAGAGAAGTCTGTTCTTTAGCAGTTACCTGCACAATTCACATAATGTTTTTAACTTCCTCAACTCATGCTTGGCCTAGTTGTGTCAAAAGAACTACTTGTGAATTCCGTATGTCCAATTGGTAGGTTACTGTTTTTTCTCAAGAGTTTAGCTATACAGTAATGTTGGAAGTCTTGAGGAACTTCATCTGCTGACCCTACTTAGCCTTGCAATACTACAGCGCCTTTTTATTTATTTATTTTTTAAAGACAGACTCTCGTTTTGTCACCTAGACTAGAGTGCAGTGGCGCAATCTCGGCTCACTGCAACCTCTGCCTCCTGGGTTCAAGCAATTCTCTTGCTTCAGCTTCCCAAATAGCTGGGAATACAGACATGCACCACCATGCCCAGCTAATTTTTGTATTTTTGGTAGAGGTTTAGTAGAGGTTTCACCATGTTGGCCAGGCTTATCTGGGACTCCTGACCTAAAGTGATCCACCCCTCTCGGCCTCCCAAAGTGCTGGGATAACAGGCGTGAGCCACCCCACCTGGCCTACAGCATCATTTTAAGAGCAACATTTTCTGTTTTAATGTGGCCAAGCAATCTCTATATGAAAATGGCCTGACAAAATTGTGTAGTGCCATACTTGCCAACTGTGTGAGCTTGAGTGTGATACTTATTTGACAATATGGTATTTCCTCTATATGTTTCCTTATCTTTAAAAAATAAAAAAAAGGACAAATGATAATGTCTTAGTCATAGGATTGTCAAGTACAATCTGAGTGCTTATTACTACACTCTACTTGGCAAATTGTACCTGTTGGATGTTTCTTAACATATAAACCTAATCTAAACCAGGTAAGCTACAGGTACTTATTAACAATCTTTGCTTGTAAAGCACTTTGCATATTTTTACATACTATTCTTCAAGATGCAAAAAACACCATCAAACTGGCTTATTTTCATAGATGTCTTTACATGGTCTATGATGTCTTCATTCCATAAAAAAACCCACACGATTAAATATGAAATTAATGTACCCAGCTATGAGGCTATCGCATTCTTTAATGCAAGAAGAATAAGAAAATACATGAATCAGAGAACTGCAGTTACGTCCTTGCTGGTCTGTTTCCTCATTAGAGTGAATTTTTTGAGGACTAAATTGCATTTCTGTATCTCTAATGCTTACCCATTATCTCACTGGCTCTGTGTGTTTGAGTGCATGCGCTGAGTGCTTAATTATATCACTTATTTTCTGTTAGAAACACGCTGTCTCTCAGCACCGGAACAGCACCCGTAGATCTGGCCTTGGAGCTAAGGAAAGAAGGTCTTTCTAACCCATAAGGGGTACCAATCCTGTACAGACTCTGATATCTCCCGGGCTGGGTACACGCAGGTTCACACCCAGGTGTGAGCAAGATTGCCAAACTATACCTATAAGGCATTCAGAGGAGAGAGTCCAAAAGTCGAGAGAACGGATTAATTTAGCTAATTTCACAGTAGCCCTGATCGTAGTCGGACTTGTTCCTAGGAAGATGCGAGAGGCTGGCACTTCCTTCAAGAGCAGATTGCAAAAGGCAGCAGACCAAGTCAAGGCAGGTCACTGCCAAGAGAAGCAGAAGCGGAAACCATCGCCTCTGGCTTAGGCTGCAGAGCGGGAACCCGATTCTCTGAGTCATGTTTCTACCTAAACAAGCAGAACAAAAGAGTTAGTGACTGTAAGGGTGGCGCGCCGTGCTATTTCTTGCTACTGAATGGTCCCCACTGGGACATTTTTGCTGTGATTGCAGGCGTGGCCAGTGCCCCTGCACGGATTCCGGGAAGGGGTGGGGATAGGAGGTTCGCCCCGGGGAAGGTCACGCTCGGCGGACCCCGGGCTGGGCCTCCCCTCGCCCCTGCCCCGCCGCCTCCCCAGAGCGGCCGCTGTCCCCGCTGGCTGCGGACCGGCGGGCGCCAGAGGTCCCCAGTGCTGGCAGCCTGGCCGCACGCGGGGAAGAGCGAACCGCGGCCCTGGGCGTGGCCGAAGCGCCACTACTGTCTCCTCAAACTATATCTTTTCTTCAAATAAGGAGGAAATTCTTTCGCAAGACAAATAATGAGAAAAACACACTCAAAAATCACATTGAATCAGTGTTTGAAAGGAAGACAGAAAATACTCAGTTTGACTAAACAGTGTATAAAATACCACCTTGTTTAGTTATTTTAGGCACTACCAAACCTTTGTTTTAACCAATTAAAAAAAGTCTGGGCCCAGTATGGTGGCTCTCGCCTGTGATCCCAGCACTTTGGGAGGCCAAGGTGGCTGGATCTCTTGAGCCCAGGAGTTTGAGACCAGCCTGGGTAATGTGGCAAAACCCTGTTTCTACAAAACAAAACTCAAAACTAAGCCAAGTGTGGTGACATGCACCAGTAGTCCTAGCTACTCAGGAGGCTGAAGTGGGAGGATCCCTTGAGCCTGGGAGGCGGAGGTTGCAGTGAGCCGCTGGACTCCAGCCTGGGCGACAGAGCCAGACCTTGTCTCAAAAGAAAAAATATATATATTGGCTGGGCACATGGCTCATGCCTGTAATCTCAGTACTTTGGGAGGCAAAGAGGGGAGGATCGCTGGATCCCAGGAGTTTGAGACCAGGCTGGGCAGCATAGCAAGACCTCATCTCTAAAAAAACAACAATAATAAAATAGCCAGGCATGGTGGTGCACACCTGTTTTCTTTTCCTCTGCAGCACTTATCTCCTAATATTCGATATAACTTATTTGTTTTGTTAATTTGTCTCTCCTACTAGAAGTAAGCATCTTGGGGCCACAATTATTTTTCCTGTTTTTTTTTTTTTGTTGTTGTTGTTGTTGTTGTTTCCATTGCTGTGCCCTTAGCACTTAGAACAGTGTCTGGCACACAATGAGCACCTAAGTACTCAATAAATATTTAATAAATATTTGTTGAATGCATGAACTCTGCAGGGAAAAACAGGTACAAACCTGATAGAGACAAGGGTGGGAGCAAGATGGCTTAATGAATATCATTTTATATCACTTTGATTTTGAACTATATAACTGTATTACCAATATATTTTTAAATTAAGGAAACCATAGATGGAATGTAAAATTTTTATCTTTATTGAAACAATATTTTTGCTACCGGGGTTAATAAAATCACTATATACCTTGACTTCCATCTGGAATCTTGTTGTACTGAAAACAGGGTCAATTTTAGATTGGAGGAGTTGGGGGAGAGGAAGGGTAGGAAGAGAAATATATTTTGTCTTCCAGCAAATACATTAGAGACACAGAAATGTTTAAAATGTTGTCCCTGGCTTCCAGGAGCTCAATGACTAGTAGTTGGATCAATCAGTATTTAACGTTCAATATAATACTAATGTACTCAGAATATTATTCATGCTTATTCATATATATACATATGATATTTCAATTTAAGCAATTATAAACATTGCAAATTTTTCTATTTATTATTTATTGCTGCATAAAAAAAAAATCAACCATGTTCCTTTTTGTCTTCAGTCGAAATTCGGAATAAGAGACCACGCAGTAGATAGACAGAGATTAAAATATCAGCTTACTACGGATAAAAGCTAGCCTGGAGAATATGGCTCAGGCGCTAGATAAAGAGGCATGATGATATGTTACATGCAAATGAATATCAATCAACTGTTGGAGCAAAATAAAAACTGTACTAACAGTTATGCAAAGATTCAGAGAATATATCACCTATTCATCCTGTTTGGGCAAAACACTTAAGAAAGTAATCAAGACAGGGACTTGAAGATGGAACCATGAAAAAAGGGTGGTGGTGAGCAGAGAAATGGGGGAGTGTCAAAGGCAAAGACACTTTAAACAGAACAGATACACTTCAAGGGAAAAACTAATAATCTGAAGTTCAAAATATTAAACTATCTCAGCAAAATCTAGCAGCTACGTAACTAGATGCAAAACATAAAAACATTCTAAAGGTCTCATCTATTGGGATGAAGAGGAAAGCAATGGACAAAGAGAATCTTAGTGAGGAAAAATATCGAAAAACTTGTTTTCCCATGAAAGTGGCAAATAAAGAAGATAACTATGAATGGAATTGTAGAATTGTTTTTCAGTCAAGTTTCCAAATCAACAGCAGTGTGGGGTATCAGGGAAAAGAGTGGATTTCAAATCAGAAAAAGATAAGAAAGTCTGGGGGAGGCCAACAGTAAATAAAGATGAAGCACAATATAAGACAGAAGGAATAAATCACATATATCAATTGTTATAATAAATGTGATCAGTCTGTGTACTTCTATTAGGATGGAAACTATCACATTAATCAGAATCTGTTTATACCATGTTCGTTTTTGTAAGAAGAACACTTTAAAACAAATAAAGATAGGTAGATAAAGGTAAAAAAAAGTGAGAACAAAGCAAACTCAACAAAAAGAAAGCACGAATGGCAATATTAATGTCAGGTGAATTGAAATCAATAGTTATAAGTATAAATCAGAATAAATAGAATCATTGTTAAGATAAAAGCTATTTTTTGAAGAAAATATAAGTAAAAAATCTGTATGTACCAATAATACACAGTAAAATGTGTACATTTTAAACAATTAGAAAAAAACTTGGATAAAAATATAATTAAAGTAGGAGCTTTTAATACACATCTCTTAAGAACCTAACTTATCTCTGTAATCCCAGCATTTTGGGAGGCCAAGGCAGGCAGATCACCTGAGGTCAGGGGTTTGAGACCAGCCTGGCCCACATGGTGAAACCCCGTCTTACCAAAAGTACAAAAAAATTAGCTGGGCATGGTGGCAGGTGCCTGTAATCCCAGCTACTCGGGAGGCTGAGGCAGGAGAATAGCTTGAACCTGGGAGGCGGAGACTGCAGTGAGTAGAGATTGCACCACTGCACTCCAGGCTGGGTGACAGAGGGAGACGGTCTCAAAAAAAAAAAAAAAAAAAGAATCTAACTCATCTAATAAATAGGCTCATAAAGGACTTGAATAATGTAATCAATACATTCAATTTGATACATTAAAACTTTTCACTACAGAATATATGTTTTTATGTAAAATCACCAAACATGGCCAAAAATGTTTTATGTTGGGCCACAAAGAAACTTTAACACATTTTGAATAGTAGAGTTTTACCAAACACATTCTTTAGTCATAGCGTGAACCCGGGAGGCGGAGCTTGCAGTGAGCCAAGATCGCGCCACTGCACTCTAGCCTGGGCGACAGAGCAAGACTCTGTCTCAAAAAAAAAAAAAAAAAAAAAAAAAATACAGACAAGAGGGTTCCAACTGCATAGAAATTAAGAAATACAGTGATTAGAAAAAGAAATACAGAGATAAAAACTCTTGGATTAAACAGGAATAAACAGATTTCACAGCATCTAAAAAGCAATAAATAAGAAAAAACTATATCCCAATAACCATGGGGAAAAAAAGCCCAAACTGAACAAGAGAAAAATATATAGCACTAAATAATAAGACAGTTTTTTTGTGTTGGTTTCTTAGTTTTCAAAAAAAAAATCATTATACAAATATGTTTTTACACAGATGGGGGTCTCACTATGTTGCCTAGGCTGGTCTCTAACTCCTGGCCTCAAGCAATTCTTTTGTCTTGGCCTCCCAAAGCTCTGAGATTACAGACATGAGCAAAAACGCCCAGCCTACTATTTTTTCACTGTGAATGTGATTATATATTTTGTTTTTAACATCTTATTTTGTACTTACTATTACCCTGGATTTTTCTGGGGTTTTTTTTCTTCCTTTCTTGTCTACTTCATGTGATTAGGATTTTTCTCTTATTCTCCTTCTTAGGCTTCTTGTTGAAAACTTATATACTGTGTCTATTCTTTCAATGGCTACCTATAATGATAATATCCATACTCAATAAAGTCTCAAGTTAAACAACTTTAAACCAGGAAATACATGGACGTTGGAACACTTTGGTTTCAAACACACACACACACACACACACAGACACACACACACACATTATTGTCTAGCATTTGACACACAGCTGAGTATTTTTTTTCCTAGGATATCTTTATTTCACCCTCATTCTTCAAAGATGGTTTCAGTGAATGTAAAATTTTAATTGACAGTAAAAGCTTGGTTTTTTGAGGAAATTATCCCTACTGTCTTCTCCCTTTCACTGTTGCTGTTGAGAAGTCACTTGTCAAATTATTATTTCTATTGGTTCATCTCTGTTTCCCCTCTGCATGATTTTAAGACCTTTTCTTTGTCTTTGCTGCACACAGTGGGACTGTGGATTTCTTTTTACTTAACTTGCCTGATAATTCATTGAGGTTTCTGAATCTACAAATATCTGCCTTTCATTATTCCGGAAAATTGTAATTTATTTTGTTTTCAAACATTGCTTCTCATTATTCACTTCTTCTGATTGTATGTTAGATCTTCTAACACTAGCTTCCTTATCTCTTAATTGTGTATATTTTCTATTTCTTTATCTATTCTGGGTATATTCATCAGATCTTAATTCCCATTCACCAATTCTTTTGTCAGCACAATCTAATCTACGTTAAAGCCATCCACTCTTGGTTTTTGTTTTTTGACACAGACTTTATTTTTTAGAGCAGTATTAGATTCACAGCAAAACTGAGCAAAAAGTACAGGGAGTTCCCATTTGTCGCCTGCCTCACACATTCACAGTCTCCTCCACTACCACAATTCTACAAAAATCACACTGTAACAATTGATGAACCTACATGGACACATCATTAGCATCCAAAGTCCATAGTTTACTTAGGGTTTACTCTTCAGATTGCACAATCTGTGGGTTTTCAGAAATGTACAATGACATGTATCCACCATTATAGAATCATACAGATTAGTTTCACTGTCCTAAAAATCCTGTGTTCTGCCTATTAATCTCTCCCTCCCCTTTAAACCCTGGCAACCACTGATCTTTTTTATTGTTTCCATAATTATACCTTTTCCATAATATCATATAGTTGGAAACATACAGTATGTAGCCATTTCAAATTGATTTATTTTCTTTATTAATATGCACTTATGGTTCCTCCATGTTTTAGTCTATTTTCTGTTACCATAACAGAATACCTGAGATTGGGTAGTCCATAAAGAAAAGAGATGTATTTTGGATCATGGTTCTGGAGGCAGTAAAGTCCAAAGAGAATGGTGCCAGTGTCTGGGGAAGGCCCATTGACTGCATCATAACATGGCAGATAAGCAGAATGAGAAGTGGGTGCATGCAAAAGAGGGACCAACCAGGAGAGGCAAGCTTGCTTATGACAACCCACTCTCGTGGTAACTAATCCATTGCCATGAGAACTAGTCCTGAAAGAGATTAATCCATTTTAATGATTTAATCACCTCTTAAACTACCTCCCAGCACTGCCACATTGGGAATCAAGACTAAACACGAATTTTGGAAGGGCCAACCCATATTCAAAGCATAGTACTCCATATATTTATCTTTTCACAGCTTCATAGCTCATTTCTTTTTTGTTTGTTTTCTTTCCTTTGTTTCTTTTTTAGAGACAGAGTCTTGATCTGTTGCCCAGGCTGGAGTACAGTGGCACAATCTCATCTCACGACAAACTTCACCTCCTGGGTTCAAGCGATTCTTCGGCCTCATCCTCTCCAGTAGCTGGGTTTACAGGTGCACCACCACGCCTGGCAAGTTTATGAGTTTTTAGAGATGGGGTTTCATCATGTTGTCCAGGTTGGTCTTGAACCCTAGGCACAAGCAATCCACCTGTTCCAGGCTCCCAAAGTGATGAGATTGCAGGCATGAGCCACCGCGCCCAGCCCATTTCTTCTTATCACTGAATAATATTCCACTGTCTGAGTAAACCACAGTTCATTTATTCATTCATCTATTGAAGGACATGTTGCTTGCCACCAACATTGGCACTTATGGATAAAGCAGCTAGAAATGTGTGCAGACATTTGTGTAAATATCAGTTTCCAGCTCACTTAGGCAAACAGGAGTGCAATTGCAGGGATCAGATGACAAAAGTGTGTTTAATTTTGTAAGAAGTTGCCAAACCATCTTCTTATGTGGCTACTCGATTTTGCTCTCCCTCCAACAATAAATGAGTGTTCTTATTGCTCTACATTCTTCTCAGCATTTGGTATTGTCAGTGTTTTCAATTTTAGCCATTCTAATAGGTATGTAGTGGTATCATTTTTAACTTGCTATTCCCTAATGACATATGATGTTGGGCATTTTTTTTCATATGCTTATTAGCCATCTGTATCTTTTTTGGTGAGGTGTCCGTTCAGATCTTTTGTCAATTTTTTAATTGGACTGTTCCTTTTCTTATTGTTGAATTTTAAGGGTTTATATATTTTGGATAACAGTATTTTATCAGATATGTCTTTTGCAAGTATTTTTCCCCATCTGTGGCTTGTCCTTTCATTCTCTTGATTGTGCACTTCACAAGAGCTTTTAACCTGAATGAAGTCTAGCTTATCAATTATTTATTTCATGGATGATGTCATTGGTGGTGTTGTATCTAAAAAGTCACTGCCATACCCAAGGTCATCTAGATTTTCTTCTACGTTATCTTCTAGAAGTTTTATAGTTTACTTAGTTCTCTTATCCATTTTGAGTTAAATTTTTTGAATGATGTAAGATCTGTGTCTAGGTTCTTTGTTTTTGTTTTTCCATGTGGATATCCACTTGTGCCAGCACGATCTGTTGAAAAGATTATCTTTCCTTTATTACCTTTGCCCCTTTGTCAAATATTTGTATAAGTCTATTTTGGAGCTTTCTATTCTGTTCCATTGATTTATTTTTCTGTTCTTTTGCCAATACCACACTGTCTGGATTGCTATAGATTTCTTGTAAATCTTGAAATTGGGTAGTGTTAGTCCCAGACTTTCTTTTATTCTAATACTGTGTTGGCTATTCTTGTTTCCTATTTTTTTTTTTTTTTTTGCCTCTCCATATAAACTTTGGAGTCAATTTGTCAATATCCACAAGATAAATTGGTGAGATATCGATAGGGATTGCATTGAATCTACAGAGCAAGTTGGGAAGAACTGACATTTCGCAAATGCTAGGCCTTCCTATCTGTGAACACGGAATACCTCTCTATTTATTTAGTCCTTCTTTGATTTTTTTAATCAAAATTTTCTAGGTTTCCTTATACGTCTTTTATATATTTTGTTAGATTTATACCTAAATATTCCATTTGCAGGGAGGGATGTGAACATAAATGGTATCTTTTTAACTTCAACTTCCAATTGCTTATCGCTGGTGTGTAAAAGAGAAATTGCAATAGACTTTTCTATATTAACCCTGTATGCTGCATCCTTGCTGTAACTGCTTATTGATTCCAGGAGTTTTTGGTCAGTTGTCTTGGTGGTCTCCTCAAGAGTCCTCCTCTAGACCCAGGATTAAGAGTTTGCATTATTTTCCTCCCCATACATAGGACTGTCAAAGGCAAGGTAGGGGAGAGTGTGAGGCAAGAGCTCCCTGCAGTCTTCTCCACTTTACATCATTTCATACTGTTAAAGTAAATGAGGTGAATTAACAGTTGTGGCACAGATTCTCAGATATTTGCTATGAAAACCTACATATGATGATTTGGACTTTCACAGTTATTATATCCTGGCGGTCTTTGATGAAACTTTAATTTTAACCTATTGTTCAATCAGTATCATTTTTATTGGTAAAATTCATAGGAGAAAAAACAAATAATTATTTCAATAAGTGTCAAAAAGGCTCTTGATGAAATTCAACACCATTCCTTTTTAAGAAAATTTAAAACTTCATGCCGGGCGCGATGGCTCACGCCTATAATCCCAGCACTTTGGGAGGCTGAGGCAGGTGGATCATGAGGTCAGGAGATCGAGACTATCCTGCCTAACACGGTGAAACCCCGTCCCTACTAAAAATACAAAAAATTAGCCAGGCGTGGGGGCAGACGCCTGTAGTCCCAGCTACTGGGGAGGCTGAGGCATTAGAATGGTGGGTACCTGGGAGGCGGAGCTTGCAGTGAGCCGAGATCGCGCCACTGCACTCCAGCCTGGGCAACAGAGCGTGCCTCTGTCTCAGAAAAAAAAAAAGAAAAGAAAAGAAAAGAAAATTTAAAACTTCATAAGCAGCTAGTATCTGAGGAAGATGTTTTTATACTGATAAAAGGTGTCCAAAACCTACAGCAAAGGGTATATTTAACAATAAAGCACGAACAGAAATGTCATTTACATTCATAGTACCCAGGATTTGTTTGAATCAGTAATGGTAAGACACACAAACACAGAAATGACTGTCATGAGGGAAGTAGTTTATTTTACTACTCACAGTCCTCTAGAAGCTGTAGGCACAGCACACCACAAGGGGCAGGACAGGGAAACATCAAGGTCAGTCAGGAGGCAGAGGGAACGGGGGAAAACATGGGAAAGAATCTTTATTGCAGTTCCATGGGACGGGACAAGCAAATCAGGGCAATCAGGCTTAGCATTGGCTGGTTTGAATAACGTCATTGGCTTCTGGAAAGAAGAGGCTGCTATCTGGCCCTGAGGGAATTAGAGAAGCAGAACGGTGGCCAGAAATGTGAGAGTGATAAAGAAGATTAAAGACTTCAAAAGAGATAAACAGAGACAAAGAAAAATAAAGAGTGATGAAGAGACTATAAAGAAGGGGGTATAAACTCTGGATTGGTTGGATTATATAGGAAAGGCATACATGCAGGCAACTTGTTTATTACGTCTAGCGGTTAGCTTATCCTGAGAGGGGCAGTCCCTCCAGGGTCAACAAGACCCAGATGTCAAAGCATCAAATTCAGAAAATAAGAGACATGACTAATACATCGTTAAAGTCAATATTTTAATTAATATTATTCAACATTATCCTGGAGTCTCTACCAATGCATACAACTGCAAAACCAATAAGATAAACATATATCTCAATGGAAAAGACAGAGTTTTAAATTCTCAGATGATGTATCTACCTAAAATTTTTTTTAAAACTCAAGCAATCCATTAAAAGCTATTAATCACAGAAACTAAAAACTGTCCTGTATACTATATACCAGTGAAGCTCATTTGTAAAATGTAGTATAAAGGGTGATTCACAAGAGCAACAAAAACTAAAATATTTTTAGAATTGATAGACAATTTCAAAGTCTATATAAGGAAAATTGTAAATTTTATTGCAGATGTAAAAGAAAACATCAGGAAAAAAGAGGTGCAGGTCATCACTGCTCCACCTAGTTCCAATAACCATGATTTAATTAAATAACGTGAGTTCCCCAACATGGTTCCAAATTCAGTTACCATGGTATTTTAACTGTGAGTAATTTTGTAAAGTACAAACTTTGTGTGAGCTCTTCAGTCCACAAATCACAACATAAATAACAGATGCAATCATGATCAGTGACCCATCATCTCTTTCAAAGTATGAGGTTGCCAATCACTGCATATTTGTTACTGAGTTTATAAAGAGAGCAAAGCATGTCGTTGTCTTGCCTCCTTGTCTCCCAGTGAGACGCTCACATGACATTTTACAAAAATAAACAATCAAAAGAGGTAAGTGGTCAACAAACATGAAACTGCAAAAAAAAGAAAAGAAAGAAAGAAAAGAAAAGTGATAACACAAAGGGAAATTCAAGTGGAACATAAATGTAGTTGTAGAAGAAATAGTGGCCATTCACTGAGGCAGATGTTTGCTTGGTATTTCAATTATTTTTGCCAAATAAATCAATTCTGAATCTGATTGAAGCTCTATATTTACAGAAATACAGGGCCCAGAGATATGTGTTGCATTAGGGTGTTTTCCTGTTGCTGTAAGTAAATACCTGAGGCTGGGTAATTTATAAAGAAAAAAGGTTTAATGGGCTCACAGGTCTGCAGGCTTTACAGGAAGCATGTTGCTGGCAACTGCTCACCTTTTGGGGAGGCCTCAGGAGGCTTCCATTCATGGCAGACGGCAAAGTGGGAGCAGGCTTCTCACATGGAGAGACTGGGAGCAAGAGAGCAAGCGGGGGAGGTGCTACACACTTTTAAACAACAGATCTCCTGAGAACTCACTCACTATCAGTGGGACAGCACCAAGTTATGAGGGATCTGTCCCCATGACCCAAACACCTCCCACAAGTCCCCACCTCCAACATCGAGGATTATATTGATGAAAGAAGGTAAATACCAGTAACATGTGAAAAGAGCTGCATCTGGAAAGCTGCTCTATCAACGAAATCATTAGAAAAATGTGATACTTAGTGTACGAATTTTAGGAAATTTCCCTATTACACTTGCTACTTTGAATGAATATGTGTATTATTTCCAAAACATATAAATTGAATATTTAATCATTGAATGCATGTATATATATATACACACACACACACACACACACATATATATATATCATATGTATATGTTGACATCACAGAGTAGACTTGACTCATGGCAATTTTTTTTCTAAAGCACCTGCAGAAATCTGTCCTCTTTTCAGTTTCAAAAACCCTCACAAGCCATGGGGGAAAGAGGATCCTTTAGATGCCAGATAGTTCATGAGGCACATTGGGTTGCAGTAATTTTAACATAATTCAAATTCATAATTCACAGTGAGGAAACCTGAAAGTTGCTGGAAGCTATCAATGAATGAAAGGTGGGGCGGGGCTGCTGTGGGGGCGGGGCCTTGTGAGCCAGTGCCTGGACTCCCACATCACAAATGGAAGGGCGGCGCGTGGAGGGAACTCAAGGCCTGATTGGTTCCTCCTACGCAGGACGCGATCTGGTTGGCAGGGCAACCGGCCTTCAGTTAGTGCCTTCAGTGGGTGCCTTAAGTTGGTGGCATTTGGTTGCCTTTCCAGGGGAGAGGTGGCGGGCGCTCAGCTCTGCAGGCTTGGGGCGAAGCCCCAAGGGAAGGCCCAAGCTGCCCAAGAAGAGCAGAGGTGCCCCACGGGGAACACGCTGGCCTGTCACATGAGCACCAAAGACAGCCCCAGGTAGGGCCCGCGCAGGGCTTCTGCGGAGCCGTCCTGCGGCTCTGACATCTATGAGTGGGCGGCCAGCAAAGGCGCAGGCCCCAGCACAGAGGAGCAGAGGCGCCCGGAACACGCTGTCCCCCAATGCCAGCTCCAAGCTGGGCTGGCTCAGGGTGCGGTGTTTGGAGCCGTCCTGAAGCTCTGAGATCCACAAGGTGGCGGTGGGAGTAGCGCCAGACTCCACTGCTTTGGAGCCTACCTAGTCTGATTTGGGAGCCATGACTTGCAGCACATTGGCGACCAGAAGACGCCAAAAGGTAGGGAGACTACAGATAGCGCTTGGCCTTAGGAGCTCCTTTGGCAGTTGCTCACCCAAGGTTCACCGAAAAGGCATCCATAGCCTAGGGCTCCTCCCCCCTCCCCCTAGTTCGCTATCCTAGGCCTAGGCCTCAAGCAGGAGCACTGGCTCTGCCTCGCCTCCCCATCCCTTCTTTTTTCCCTGCTGTTTCCAGCTGGTTTCTTTCCTCCTACCTAACCCAATGCCCACTTCTGGGCCCTCTTCTTCTTCCCCCAGGCTGGCCAGAAACTACATTTTTAGAATACAAAATGTATGCTACAGATTTCGTTGCTGTAGAGGAAATGCCTGACAGCTCTTGTATTTAAACTTAAGGAGCCACACTGGGACTCACAATTTCATATCTTGAGTTCTAGACCAGAGCCCTCTCTCCTAAAGCAATGTCAGAGGGTCAGAGATATTCTTCTTGATTGTAATAATAAATAACGATTTTTTGTAGAGACAGGGTCTCACTGTGTTGCCCAGGCTGGTCTCGACTCCTGGCCTCAAGGGATCCACCCACCTTGGCCTCCCACATTGCTGGCATGATAGGCAGGAACCACTGCATCTGGCCTTTGGAGGTGCTCTAGCTTTGTGTGTTTTGGCTAATCTTCCTGCACAGCTGTAAGATGCTCCTGCAGTATGGTTCCAAACCTTTCTGCACAAATTCAGTGGATCCTGTGATATTTTTTACATGGAATAGCCCTTTTTTTATTGCAGATAAGCTAGACAATTCGCAGGTAGTAACCTATGGCCTAGAAAATTTTATTTATTGATGAAAACAACTGTTTATAGATGCTTGTGGTCCAAAGATGCAGATTCCTAATCATGCCCAAGAAGTGATGGCCACTACGGGCAACGAGGGAGGGAGTTTAGGATTGTTCTAAGGCCGTGAAAGCCATTGAAATTCACCCATAAGGGGGTAGAGAAAGGGAATCCACATGTTTTGATCCCTCCATGTGCCAGGTATAACTGGGTCTTCGTGAAGGTGCACCACATTTGGTGTCAGAGAGAACAGGAGTTGAATTCCAGTTCCAACACACATTACAACATGATGGTGAATGAGTTTTTAAATCCTCTGAGCTTCAGTTTGCTCATCTATAAAAGATTAAATTCTTATGAGGCTTGCATAAGTTTAGTGTGTAAAAATCTGGGAATAATACCAGTAATTTAAAAGACGTGGTTGTTATGAGGCTTCAGTTAGGTAGTGTTTAAAAATCTGGACACAACGCCTTTAATTTTGTATTTGTTCAATATATAGAGAAGGAGGATTATTTTTCTCTCCTTAATTTTTAGAATAAGTTTACACAATTGGCATTATTCATATTTTTGAGATAATCAAAGGACCAGTACGTTTAAATAAATCATCATAGTCACAAAGCAGTTCACAATATATTTACTGGGTAATTGCCACTTAAAAGTAGCAATGATGATCACACTGAAAATCTTGTATTATGTGTCGGTTTTGTCTTCCATGAGCCTCTTCATTTGTGGAAAGCATAGATTCTAAGTTGCTCTATCAAAGTGATCATTAGAAAAATGTGATGTACTTAGTGTATATATTTTAGAAAATTTCCTCTGTTAGTCTTATTAATTTGATTGACTATATGCGTTTTGGATTATGAATATGAATATGTATTGATATATGAAATATGACTTGACATCATAGAGTAATCTTAGCTCATGGCAATGTTTTCTTCTGAAAGCACCTGCCGAAATTTGTCTTTGTTCTAGTTTCAAAAAAAGTCAGAGGCGATGAGGCAAGGGGATGTCTTTGAATGTCAGATAGTGCATGAGGTACACTGGCATACAGTAATTTCAGCATAATTCATATTCATAATTCACAGTAAGAAAACCTGAAAGTTGCTACCAGCGACTAACAAATGAAAGGTGAGGCGGGGCCGCTGTGGGGGCGGAGCCTTGTGAGCCAGTGCCTGAGCTCCCACATCACAAAGGGAAGGGCTGCGCGTGGGGGGAACTCAAGGCCTGATTGGTTCCTCCTAAACAGGAAGCGATCTGGTTGTCAGGGCAACCGGCCTTCAGTTAGAGCCTTCGGTAGGTGCCTTAAGATGGTGACATTTGGCTGAATTTCCCAGGGAGAGGTGGCAGGTGCTCAGCTCTGCAGGCGTGAGGGCAAGCAAAGGCCCGAGCTGTCCGAGAAGAGCAAATGTACCCCAGGAGGACCACGCTGACCTGTCACATGTGCCCCAAAGCCAGCCCCAGGCAGGGCCAGTGCAGGGCTTCTGCGGAACCGTCCTGCTGCTCTGACATCTATGAGTAGGTGGCCAGGAAAGGCGCAGGCCCCAGCACAGAGGAGCAGAGGCGCCCAGAACACTTTGTTACCCAAAGCCATCCCCAGTCAGGGCCGGCACAAGGGTTCTGCAGAGCCAGTCTATGGCTCTGACGTCTACCAGTGAGCAGACAGCAAAGGCGCAGGCCGCGCTATAGAGGAGCAGAGGCGCCCGAAACTCGCTGTCCCCCAAAGCGAGCCGCTAGTGGGGCCAGCTCAGAGTTGGGTGAAGCCATCCTGCAGCTCTGAGATCCACGAGGTGGAGGTGGCAGTAGCGCCAGACCCCACTGCTTTGGAGCCTGCCCAATCGAATTTGGGAGCCAGAGAGGTTCCTGACCACAGCACATTGGCCACCAGAAGACGCCCAAATGCAGGGAGGCGAAGGATACCGCTTAAGTTCAGGAGCTCCTCTGGCCGCTGCATGCCCAAGTTTCCCTCAGATGCATCCAAAGCCTCAGTTTTCACATCTATAAAAGATGTGATTGTTATGAGGCTTCCATAAGGTAAATGTAAAAATCATGGCAAATTCTTCTAATTTAAAAGAGAGGGTTTCTATGAGGCTTCTATAAGGTAAGTGTGTAAAAATCTGGACACAATACCTATAATTTTTAAAGTGTTCAGTATATGGAGAAGGAGGATTATTTTTTCTCATCTAATTTTTAGAGCAAGTTTATAAAATTGGTGATATTCATATTTATTAGACAAACCAATGATCAGAAAGAATAAATAGATCACCGAAGTCACAAAGCAGTTCACAATGCATTCACTGGGTAATTTCTAGTTAAAAGTAGCAATGATGATCACATTGCAAATTGTGTATTATGTGGTGATTTCCTCTTACATAATCTTCCTGGTGTTTTGAAACCAAAGATTTTAAGTTGCTCTATCAAAGTGATTATTAGAAAAATGTGATGTACTTAGTGTGTACATTTTAGAAAATTTCTTCTGTTAGTCTTGTTAATTTGGTTGAACATGTGTGTTATTTTCAAAAATGTAAATTGAATATGTGTTTAGATATATATGTGTACATATGAAATATGACTTGACATTATAGAGTAGGCTTAGCTCAAGGCAATGTTTTTTTTTTTTCTGAAAGCACCTGCAGAAATCTGTTTTCTAGTTTGTAAGAATCTCAGAGGTTATGGGAGAAAGCAGGTTCTATGAATCCTAGATAGTGCATGAGGCAGATTTGGTTTCAGGCATCGTTCATTATAAGGTGATGATCCCTTGGAGCTTTGTCACAGTGAGAAACCTGAAAAATCATAGCAATCAGCAATGAATGAAAGGTGGGGCGGGCGCGCTGGCATGGTGGGGCCTTGTGAGCCACGTGCCTGAGCCCTCAATTCCATGTTGTGGGGAAGCATGCAGGGGATTCTGGACCTGATTGTTTCCTCTAAACCAGGATGCGGTCTGGTTGACAGGGCAGTCAGTCGGCCTTCACCTGGTGGCCTTCAGTGGGTGCCCTCAGTTTGTGCCCTCAGTAGGTATCCTCAGCTGGTGGTCTTCAGTTGGTGGGCATCCGCGGAAGGAGGAGAAGGAGCTCCACCTATCTTCTCTCCTCCCGCAGTCACAGCTCTCATGCTTGTTGCATCCAAGCCCATTCGGAATAAACCAGGCAGGGTGATGGCTGCTGCAGACAAGTGAGCTCATTACAGGCAGGTGAGGCAGGGTGGGGGCTGCTAGTGGGGTGCAGCCCATGGCCTGGTGCTGCCTGTGCCAGCTGTGCCTTTGCTGGGAAGACGTGGCAGGTGCTGAGCTCTGTAGACTTGGGGGCAAGCGAAGGCCCAAACTGCCTGAGATGCGCTGAGTTGCTCCTTGTGAATCACACTGACCTGTTCCATGTGCACCGAAGCCAGTCCAAGGCACGGTGGGCACAGGGTTTCTGCGGAACCTCCTGCAGCTTTGACATCTTTGAGCGGGCCACCAACAAAGGCGCAGGCCCCAGCAGAGAGGAGAAGAGGCACTCGGAACACGCTGGACCCCAATGCCAGCCCCAAGCAGGGCCAGCTCAGAGCGGGTGCGGTGAGCAGAGCCATCCTGACGCTCTGAGGTCCACGAGGTGGAGGTGGGAGTAGCGTCAGACCCCATTGATTTGGAGCCTACCCAGTTGGATTTGGGAGACAGCAAGGGTTCTGACTGGCAGCATATTGGCCGCCAGAAGATGCCCCAAGGTAGGGAGGTGACAGATATCGCTTAGCCTCAGGTGCTCCTCTGGCCGCTGCTGACCCAAGATTCCCCCCTATAGGCATCCATAGCCTAGGGCTCCACCTTCCTGCCCCTAGTTAGCTTTCCTAGGCCCAGGTCCCAAGCAGGAGCACTGGTTCTGCCTTGCCTCCCAACCCCTTCTTCTTTCTCTGCTGTGTCTGGCAGGTTTCTTTCCTCCTTCCTACCCCAATGCCGAGTTCCAGGCCCACTTCTTCTTCCCCCAGGCTGGCTGAAAACTAAGTTTTCAGAATACAAAATGGATGCTACAGATTTCATTGCTGTAGAGGAAATGTCTGACGCCTCTTGTATTTAAACTTAAGTAGCCACATTGGGACTCACAATTTCATATCTTGAGTTCTGGACAGGAGCCCTCTATTTTAAAACAATGTCAGAAGTGTCAGAGATACTCTTCTTGATTCTAATCATAAAAAATAATTTTTTTGTGGAGACAGGGTCTCATCATGTTGCCCAGGCTGGTCTCAAACCCCTGGCCTCATGTGATCCCCCCAACATGGCTTCCCACATTGCTGGGCTGACAGGCAAGAATCACCACACATGGCCTTTGGAGGTGCTCCTGCTTTGCGTGTTTTGGCTGGTCTTCCAGCCCAACTGTCAGTAAGTTGCTCCTGCAGCATCGTTCCAAATCTTTCCGCACAAAATCAGTGGATGCTATGATGTTTTACATGTAATAGTCTCTTTGTTTATTGCAGATAAGCTAAACAATTCACAGTTAGTAACCTAGGGCCTAGAAATTTTCATATCTTTTATTTTATTTATTTATTTTTTTGAGATGAAATTTCACTCTTGTTGCCCAGGCTGGAGTGCAATGGCACGATCTTAGGTCACTGTAACCTCTGCCTCCTGGGTTCAAGCGATTCTCCTGCCTTAGCCTCCTGAGTAGCTGGGATTAGAGTCATGCACCACCAAGCCCGACTAATTTTGTCTTTTTTAGTAGAGACAGGGTTTCACCATGTTGGTCAGGCTAGTCTCGAACTCCTGACCTGAGGTGATCTGCTCACCTTGGCTTCCCAAAGTACTGGGATTACAGGTGTGAAATACCATCCCTGGCCAAAAATTTCATTTCTTGATCAACAAACCTGTTTCTAAGGAGATGCTTGTGGTCTAAATATGCAGATTCCTAGTCATTTCTAAGAAGGGAATGACTGCAAGGCAACCTGGGAGGGATTTTAGGATTGTTCTGAGGCCGTGAAAGCCACTGAAATTCACAAATAAGTGGGTAATGGGAATACACATGTTTTGATCCCTCCATGTACTGGGTATAACTTGGTCTTCATTAAGTTGCACCACCTTTGGTGTCAGAGAGAACTGGATTTGAATCCCAGTTCCAACACTCATTAGGACATGATCTGTGAATGTGTTTTTAACTCCTCTGAGCCTCACTTTGCTTATCTATAAAAGAGGGGATTCTTCTGAGGCTTCCGTAAGGTAAATGAGTAAAAATCTGGGTGGGCAAAATGCCTGTAATTTAAAAGACAGGGTTGTTATGAGGTTTCGATAAGGTAAGTGTGCAAAAACCTGGACACAATGCCTGTAATTTTGTAAGTATTCAGTGTGTAGAGAAGGACTATTTTTCTCTCATTTAATTTTTACAGCAAGTTTATAAAACGGTGTTACTCATATTTTTGAGATAATCAAACCAAGGATCACAAAGATTAAATGAGTCACCATAGTCACAAAGCAGTTCACAATACATTTAATGGGTAATTGCCAGTTAAAAGTAGCAATGATGGGTGGCAGAGGCCAGAGGATCATGAGGTCAGGAGATTGAGACCATCCTGGCTAACACGGTGAAACCCCGTCTCTACTAAAAATACAAAAAACTTAGCTGGGCGTGGTGGTGGGCGCCTGTAGTCCCAGCTACTCGGGAGGCTGAGGCAGGAGAATGATGTGAACCCAGAAGGCGGAGCTTGCAGTGAGGCGAGATCCTGCCACTGCACTCCAGCCTGGGTGACAGAGCGAGAATCCATCTCAAAAAAAAAAAAAAGTAGCAAAAGATGATCACATTTAAAATCTTGTATTATGTGGTGCTTTTCTCTTACATAAGCCTCATTGTTTGCTGAAGCCATAGATTCTAAGTTGCTGTATCAAAGTGATCACTAGAAAACTGTGATATACTTAGTATATAAATTTTAGAAAATGTCCTCTATTAGTCTTGTTAATTTGATTGAATACGTGTGTTATTTTCAAAAATGTAAATGGAATATGTATGGATTGAATGTATATGTGTGTATATACATATATATGAAATATGATTTGATATTATAGTGTAGGCTTAGCTCATGGCAATGTATTTTTCTGAAAGCACCTGCAGAAATCTGTCATTTTTCTAGTTTGTAAAAATCTCAGAGGTTATGGGGGAAAGGGGATTCTATGAATCCCAGATAGTACATGAGGCAGATTTGGTTTCAGTAATTTTAGCATCATTCATTGTAAGGTGATGATCCCTAGGAACTTCATCACAGTGAGCAACATGAAAGCTCCTAGCAGCCAGCAATAAATGAAAGGTGGGGCGGTTCCGCTGGCAGGGCGGGGCCTTGTGAGCCTGGTGCTTGACCTCTCAATTCCAAGTTAGGGGGACACATGCAAATGGTTCTGGGCCTGATTGTTTCCTGTAACCAGAATGCGGTCTGGTTGGCAAGGCAACCAGTCTCCACTTGGTGGCCTTCAGCGGGTGCCCTCATTGGTTGCCTTCCGTTAGTGCCTTCAGTTGGTACCCTCAGTTGGTGCTCTTCAGTTCATGGGCACCAAAGGAAGAGGAGGAGCTCCATCTGTGCGCTCTCCTCCCGCAGTCACAGCTCTCGGGTTTGTTGCATCCAGGCCCGTTCTAAATAAACCAGGCAGGTTCCGACTGTTGCAGACAAGTCAGCTCAGGGTAGGCGGGTGAGGCAGGGTGCAGGCTACAAGTGGGGAACAGCCCCATGGCCAGGGGCCGCCCGTGCCAGCTGTGCCTTGCCAGGAGGAGTCGGTAGGTGCCGAGCTCTGCAGACTTAGGGGCAAGCAGAGGCCCAAGCTGCCCGAGAAGAGCAGAGGCGCCCCCTGGGGACCACGCTAACATATCGCATGTGCACCAAAGTCAGCCCCAGGCAGTGCCAGCGCAGGGGTTCTGTGGAGCGGTCCTGGGGCTCTGACATCTATGTCAGTGGCCAGGAAAGGCACAGGCCCCAGCAGAGAGGAGCAGAGGCATCCAGAACATGCTGTCCCCCAATGCCAGCCCCAAGCAGGGCCAGCTCAGAATGTGATGAGCAGAGCCGTCCTGCAGCTCTGTGAGGTGGAGGTGGCAGTAGCACCAGACCTCACTGTTTTGGAGCCTGCCCAGTTGGATTAAGGAGTGGGCCAGGGTCCTGACTTGCAGCACATTGGCGACCAGAAGACACCCAAAGGTAGGGAGGCGAAGGATACCGCTTGGCCTCAGGAGCTCTTCTGGCTGCTGCTGACCCAAGTTTCCCCCCAGAGGTATCCACAGCCCAAGGTTCTCCCCAGAGGAATCCACAGCCTGGGGCTCCTTCCTCCTGCCTGGAGTTTGCTTTCCTATGCCCAGGCCATAAGCAGGAGGACTGGCTCTGCCTCGAGTCCTCACCCCTTCTTCTTTCCCTGCTGTGTCCAGTCGGTTTCTTACTTTCCTCCTACCTACCCCAGTGCTCAGTTCTGTTTCCTCTTCTTCCCCCAGGCTGGCTGAAAACTAAGTTTCAAAATACAAAATGTATGCTACAGATTTCATTGCTGTAGATGAAATGTCTGACAGCTTTTCTATTTAAACTCTGGTTGTTCTCTTCATGCTGAAACATCAAAGGTAAAACCAGCAAGCAGCTGACATACATTCCATCCAGCCATCCCCCAAAGCCCATGTTCTAAACCATCCGCATTATTCCAATAACTGCTCTTTTAAAAAGAGAAAATAGGCTGGGTACAGTGGCTAACGCCTGTAATCCCAGCACTTTGGGAGGCTTGAGCTCCGGAGTTCCAGACCAGCCTGGGCAACAGATCAAGAGCTCGTCTCTACTAGAAATCAAAAATTTAGCCCGATGTGGTGGCGTGCACCTGTGGTCCTAGCTACTCGGGTGCCTGAAGTGTTCAAATTGCTTGAGCCTGGGATTTCAATGCTGCAGTGAGCTGTGATCACACCACTGCACTGCAGCCTACGTGATAGATAAAGACCTTGTCTTAAAAAAAGATAAAAGATAAAAAAGGGTTACACTAAAAATGTGCATTTTCTATTTTCCCCATTAATATCCTACAAACATCCCCAGGGTGATGGAGGAGAAAATACATTGTAAAATAATAGCCAATAGGTATGACATCCTCCATAACATTTTTCAACCGAATAGATTAATGAGGATTCACTTAAATCTATCTTAAAATCATAGCTAATAATTATGACTTAGTTACGAATCCAGTTCAAAACCTCTCAGTTGACTGTATAACTTCTGTTGAATATTTCTCATGTGTGATTCAAAACAACCTTAAATAACTGTGACAATAGCATATCACCCAGCTAGGACAGGCAGGATGCTTCACTTTAGCAATTTTTCACTTCTTTCACCCCTTCATTTTGTCCATCAGTCAGTCATGAAAACAATTAAATCTTGGTAGTTATTGAACTTCTTATAATTTTGACAACCACTGCAGGCCTGTAAAAGTTGTATTTCTTTAATGTTCTCATTATCTTCTCAAGCCTGCACTTCTCATGCAATGTACTTTCAGCTATTATTATTTTCATTATTTCTATAATGCCAATCGAAGGAAAGCATTTAAAAATGCTGAAAGAAATAAAAGAATCCCAGAATAGAAATCACTTAACTATATGTGAACATCAATACTCAAGCTGTCCAGAAATTTTTTTTAAAAGGAAAAAGTACATCACCAGTTAATTAGCTTATCACGTTAAGTAAATAAATAAAATAGAAACTAAATCAGGAGGCACTTTTTTAGAAAAAAACCTTCCAAATTTAATCTTCAGTGGTAAGAGGCTATTAAGCAGAGGAAGAAATAAACTGGAACCCTGAAGAAATGTCAATTGGATGATAATTATCACTAAAACAGAGGGATTCAATCCAGCTGCCTGGAGACCTTTCATTATCTATTCCAGCATTGGCAGAGGAAGGGCTATGCCTCTATTAGACTTCAGCCAAATTTGGCGTTCTGGTTTCTACTAAAAATACAAAAAATTAGCCAGGCGTGGTGGCATGCGCCTGTAGTCCCAGCTACTTGGGAAGCTGAGGCAGGAGAATCACTTGAACCGGGAGGCGGAGGTTTCTGTGAGCCGAGATCGTGTCACTGCACTACAGCCTGGGCAACAGAGTGAGACTCCGTCTCAAAAAAATAAATAAATTAAATAAAAATAAAAATAAAAAATGGTTAACCGACATTACTTTTTGCATTTTAAAGTTTATGTACCTGGAGAATTTTTTTTATTGATCAGACATCTCTCACGGAAAACAAAATATGTAATAGACATTTCTAAGAACATTAAAGTAAATCATACTAAAAAATATAAAAATATAGAAAAAATATCAGAGAAGATAGTTAATTAAATGTATCTGGGTAAATGGCAACTCTGAACCATAATGCATTTGTTGGTAAAAGACCAACATGGCACTGCTTTTCTGAAGAAATAATTTAGAAAAGGTATATTTTTATCAGCTTTTTTGAGTTTTAAGACTGAGACTGTACTAAATTGATTACAGATGTGGTGGAAATGGTTGTAAAAAATATAAAAGGTGAAGAATCAGGACGAGAGAAGTATGTACTCATTTTCCTTTTTTTTTGAGATGAAGTCTCGCTCTGTTGCCCAGGCTGGAGTCCAGTGGCGTGATCTCGTCTCACTGCAAGCTCTGCCTCCCGGGTTCACGCCATTCTCCTGCCTCAGCCTCCTGAGTAGCTGGGCCTACAGGCGCCTGCCACCATGCCTGGCTAATGTTTTGTATTTTCTAGTAGAGACGGGGTTTCACCGTGTTAGGCAGGATGGTGTCAATCTCCTGACCTCGTGATCCGCCCGCCTCGGCCTCCCAAAGTGCTGGGATTACAGGCGTGAGTGACCGCGCCCGGCCAGACTCATCATACTTTCACATACTTTCAATTTCTGATATCATTTCTCATAAGAATGTGTGGGGTTTCTCCAGGGCATCACATATTAATTCTGAAGCTATTCGTGCACTGAGGAAAGACAATCTCATGGTAATTATAGCAGGTTTTAATTAAGGTATATTTCATAAAAATCTTAGGCCCATTTCTGTAGTATACATGCAAACAATATGGTCAGCCAACAGTAAGCTTAAAATGGTTAGACATAATTCTATGCATTTTGGAGATTTATATCCCTGAAGAATCTTATTTACCAATCAGTCATTTTTTACAGACAATGAAATACATAACAGATATTTCTAAGAACATTAAAGCAAATCATACAAAATATATAAAAATATATAGAAAACATCAGAGAAGATAGTTAATTAAATGTATCTGGGTAAATGTCAACTCTGAACCATAATGTATTTGTTGGTAAAAGATGGATATGGCACTGTTTCTCTGAAGAAATAATTTATACAAGTTGTATCTATCAGTTTTTACATTCTAATAATACATCTTTCTTTTATGGGTTTTAAGACTGAGACTGTACTAAATTGATTATAGTCGTAAAAATGTAGAAGGTGAAGAATCAAGAAGAGGGACATTTGAACTCATTTTCTTAAATAAGGGGATTTAAGGAAAAAGATGAAAAAATATCTAGTTTATTCACAGAATTTTGATGAGGCAAATTGAGAAGACTTACTTTCTCTGGGTTCACAGTATGCCCCCACAAAAATAAGATTGGATTACTGCTAATTAAGAAATTAATGGGCAAGTCAGAAAGAATAAAACTGGGGTAAACCACAGTGATGCATTTTTCTTTGGAGAATCTCAAGGAAATTAGTTATTTGGTTGAGCTGACTCAGTGTGATTGTGTGTGTTTTTCTGTGTGTGTGTGTGTTTGAGTGTGAGTGCAAGTGGGCAAGTGCCAGTGTGTGTTTGTGCTACCTTTAATGTTCATAAGTCAACACGCTTTTATTGTTATTAACCCTATTCTGTTTTAGTTATAGTCACTTGAAATATTATTTCATTGTAGATTTGTGGCTATTAAGTGTGTATCAACTGAAACCCATCTTTCTGTATTGTTATGTATATTTCTGTCAGTGTGATATATATACAAAATCCAAAAACGCTTGGAAACTTCATGTAATCATATTCAACCCAACCTGTGGATACAGCTCTACACTCACAATGCATGAATGTCCACTTGTGATTGTCCTGTTTACCTACAATTAATTAATTATCTCTTTTGCTTTCTGGGTCTCCTGAGAAACATCCTCTCGAAAAGGTAGTAACACTTATAGATCCATCTAGAACTATCAAATCTGTATTATAGAGAATATAGGTTATTTATTAATCATTGTGTTTATAAACCCATTCAGCCTATAATGGAAATGATTCTGTCTCACGTAGGCAAAAGGGTGGAAGAACGGAACAATGTTCAGAAGAGGAAACTTTAGCCATGTAAGGGAATTTCTCAAAAGAATGCAAAGATTTAAAATGTCTATAGGCAGTAAGCTAGTAACTTCAACCGTTCCATATGGGACTACCAAGTATGTATTTTACAGAATATACGTTATTTATTAAGGATTGGGTTTCCAAACCCCTTCAGCCTCTATTGGAAATAAAAGATTTTGTTTCACCTAGACAAAACTGTAAACAAATGTACCAACATTCAGAAGAGGGAACTTTTAGCCATCTAGGGAATTTCCCAAAGGAATGCAGAGATTAAAAATGTCTATAGGCTCTGAGCTAGAAAATTCTACAGCTCCATCTGGGACTATTAAGTCTGTATTTTACAGAATATACATTATTTATTAAGAATTGGGCTTCCAAACCAGTTCAGCCTCTATTTGAAATGAAAGAGTCTGACTCACTTAGATGAAAGGGTGGACGAATGTACGAACATTCAGAAGAGGCAACTTTTAGCCGCTTACGAGAATATGCCCGGGAAATGTGGAGATTTAAAATGTCTACAGGCCCTGGGCTAGTAACTTCTGCAGCTCCATCTGGGACTACCAAGTAAGTATTTTAAAGAATCTACCTTATTTATTAAGCATTGCATTTCAAAACTCATGCAGTCTCTGTTGAAAATGAAAGATTTTGTCTCACCTCGAAGAAAGGGTGGGCAAATGTAGCAAAATTCAAAAGAAAGAACTTTTAGCCACCTAAAGAAATTTGCCAGGGAAAAGCAGAGATTTAAAATGTCTACAGGCCCTGAGCAAGTAACTTCTACAGCTCGATCTGGGACTACTAAGTTTGTATAGTACAGAATATACGTTATTTATTAAGCACTGGATTTTGAAACCAGTTCAGACTCAATTGGAAATGAAAGATTCTGTCTCACCTACACGAAAGGGTGCACGAACGTACCAACATTCAGAAAAGGGAAATTGTAACCATCTAAGAAAATTTGCCAGGGGAATGCATTTAAAATTTAAAATTTAAAAATTTTAGAAATTTAAAATATCTACAGGCCCTCAGCTAGTAACTTCTACAGCTCCATCTGGGACTACTAAGTCTATGTTTGACAGAATATACATTATTTATTAAAAATTCTGTTTCCAAACCTGTTCAGCCTCTATTGGAAATTACAGATTCTGTCTCGCCTAGATAAAACGGTGGACACATGTACCAACACTCAGTAGAGGGAAATTTTAGCCACCTAAGTGATTCCGCCAGAGGAATGTGAAGATTTAAAATGTCTATGGGCCTTGAGCTAGAGAATTCTACAGCTCCATCTGGGACTACTAAGTCTGTATGGTACAGAATATATGTTATTTATTAAGCATGGGTTTTCAAAACCCTTTTGGCCTCTATTGAAAGGTACAGATTCAGTGTCACCTAGATAAAAAGATTGACAAATATAACAACATTCAGATGAGAAGTTTTAGCCATGTTAAAGAAACTGCCAGGGAAATGCAGATATTTAAAATGTCTATGGGCTTTGAGCTAGTAACTTCTACAGCTCCATCTGGGACTGCTAAGTCTGTGTGGTCCAGAATATATGTTATTTATTAAGCACTGGGTTTCCAATGCCAATCAGCCACTAAAGGAAATTCTAAATTCAGTGTCACCTAGACAAAAAGATTGACGAATGTAACAACAGTCAGAGGAGAAAACTTTTAGCCATGTAAAGGAACCTGCCAGGGGAATGCAGAGATTTAAAATATCTATGACCTAGTAACCTCTACAGCTCTATCTGGGACTACTAAATCTGTATTGTACAAAATTTACATTTTTTGATAAGAATTGGGTTTCCAAACCAGTACAGCCTCTATTGGAAAAGAAAGATTCTGGCTCACCTAGACGAAAGGGTGCACGCATGTATCAACATTCAGTGGAGAGAACTTTTAGCCACCTAAGTGAATCTGCCAGAGGAATGCAAAGATTTAAAATGTCTATTGTCTCTGAGCTAGTAACTTCTACAGCTCCATCTGGGAGTACTAAGACTGTGTGATTCAGAATATATATTATTTATTAAGCACGGATTTCCAAAGCCATGGAGCCTTGAAAGAATATTGCAGATTCAGTGTCACCTAGACAAAAAGATTGACGAATGTAACAACATTCAGAGGAGAAAACTTTCAGCCACATAAACGAATCTGCCAGGGGAATGCAGAGTTTGACAATGATTATGGGCTTTGACCTAGTAACCTCTACAGCTCTATCTGAAACTACTAAGTCTGTATTGTACAAAATACACATTATTTATTAAGCATAGGGTTTTCAAACCCATTCAGCCTCTATTGGAAATGACAGGTTCTGTCTCCTCTAGACGAAAGGGTGGACACATGTACCAACATTCAGAAGATGGAACTTCCAGCCCCCTGAGTGAATCTTCCAGGGGAATGAAGAGATTTATAACGTCTATGGATTCTGAGCTATGAAATTTCTACAGCTCCATCTGGGACTACTAAGTCTGCATTGTACAGAATTTACGTTTTTCATGAGAATTGGGTTTCCAAACCGGTACAGCCTCTATTGGAATGGAAAGATTCTTGCTCGCCTAGACAAAATGGTGCAGGAATATATCAACATTCAGTAGAGGGACACTTTAGCCACCTATGTGAATCCACCAGAGGAATGTGAAGAGTTGAAATGCCTATGGGTCCTGAGCTAGTGACTTCTACAACTCAATCTGTGACTAAGTCTATGAGGTCCAGAATATACGTTATTTATTAAGCACTTGGTTTCCAAAGCCACTGACCCTTGAATATGTATTACAGTTTCAGTGTCACCACACCAAAAGATTGACAAATGTTTCAACATTCAGACGGGAAAATGTTTAGCCAGGTAAAGGAATCTGCCAGGAAAATGCAGAGACATAAAATGTCTATGGGCTTTGAGCTAGAAACTTCTACAGCTCCTTCTGGGACTACTAAGTCTGTGTGGTACAGCATATATGTTATTTATTAAGCACTGGGTTTCCAATGCCAATCAGCTGCTAAAGGAAATTCCAAATTCGGTGTCACCTAGACAAAAAGATTGTCGAATATAACAACATTCAGAGTAGAAAACTTTTAGCCAAGTGAAGGAATCTTCCAGGGGAATGCAGAGATTTCAAACATCTATGGGCTTTGAGCTAGTAACCCCTACAGCTCTATCTGGGACTACTAAGTCTGTATTGTACAAAATATACATTATTTATTAAGCACTGGGTTTCCATACACAGTCAGCCTCTATTGGAAATGACAGATTCTGTCTCACCTAGAAAAAAGGGAGGACACTGTCATGTGCGTCCGTGTGAAGACACCACCAAACAGGCTTTGTGTGAGCAATAAAGCTTTTTAATCACCTGGGTGCAGCCAGGCTGAGTCCAAAAAGAGACTCAGCAAAGGGAGATAGGGGCAGTCTGTGTGGTACAGCATATATGTTATTTATTAAGCACTGAGTTTCCAACGCCAATCAGCCACTAAAGGAAGTTATATAGGGGCAGTTTTACAGGATTTGGGTAGGTAATGGAAAATTACAGTCAAAAGCGGTTGTTCTCCCATGGGCAGGGACAGGGCTCACAAGGTGCTCAGTGGGGGAGCTTCTGAGCCAGGAGAAGGAATTTCATAAGGTAATGTCATCAGTTAAGGCAGGAACCGGACATTTTCACTTCTTTTGTGGTTCTTCAGTTGCCTCTGGCCATCTCCAGGCTTGGGCTTAGAGGTCTGACAGACACATGTACCAAAATTCCGAAGAGGGAACTTCCAGTCACCTAAGTGAATCTTCCATGGAAATGCAGAGATTTAAAATGTCTATGGACACCGAGCTACGAAACTTCTACAGCTCCATCTGCGACTACTAAGTCTGTATTGTACAGAATTTAGTTTTTAAATGAGAATTGGGTGTCCAAACCCATTCAACCTCTATTGGAAAGGAAAGATTCTTGCTTGCCTAGATGAAATGGTGCATGAATATATCAACATTCAGTACAGGGAACATTTAGCCACCTAAGCGAATCTGCCAGAGGAATGCGAAGATTTAAAATGTCTGTGCGTCCTGAGCTGGTAACTTCTATAGCTCCATCTGGGACTACTAGGTCTGTGCAGTCCAGAAATGAATAATTCTGGCTCACCTAGATGAAAGGTTGCACGAATGTATCAACATTCAGTAGAGGGAACCTAGAGCCACCTAAGTCAATCTGCCAGAGGAATGTGAAGATTTAAAATGTCTTTAGGCCCTGAGCTACTAACTTCTACAGCTCCATCTGGGACTACCAAGTCTGAGAGGTCCAGAATATATGTTATTTATTAGGCACTGGGTTTCCAAACCAATTCAGCCTCCACTGAAATTTACAAATTCAGTGTCAACTACACCTAAAGGTTGATGAATGTAATGACATTCAGATGAGATAACTTTTAGCCAGGTAAAGGAATCTGCCAGGGGAATGCAGAAATTTAAAATGTCTATGGGCTTTGACCTAGTAACTTCTACAGCTCTATTTGGGACTACTATGTCTGTATTGTACAGAATTTAGTTATTTATTAAGCATTGGGTTTCCAAACCCGTTCAGCCTCTATTGGAAATGAAAAATTCTGTCTCCCCTAGACGAAAAAGTGGACACATGAACCAACATTGAGAAGAGGGAACTTCCAGCACCTAAGTGAATCTTAGAGGGAAATATGGAGATTTAAAATGTCTATGGGCCCTGAGCTACAAAACTTCTACAGCTCCATCAGGGACTACTAAGTCTGTATTGTATAGAATTTACATGTTTTAAATGCAAAAATTTAAATTTACTGCCCCAAGCGAGTAAATTCTATAGTTCCATCTGGGACTGCTAAGTATGTATGGTCCAGAATATACGTTATTTATCAAGCACTGGGTTTTGAATGCCAATCAGCTACGAAAGACAATTCCAAATTCAGTGTCACCTAGACATAAAGATTGACGAATATAACAACATTCTGAGGAGAAAACATTTAGCCAAATAAAAGAATCCACCAGGGGAATGCAGAGATTTAAAATGTCGATGAACTAGAAACCTCTACGCTCTACCTGGGACTACTATGTCTGTATTGTACAACATTTACATTTTTTGATAAGAATTGGGTTTACAAACCAGTTCAGCCTCTATTGGAAAATAAAAGATTGTGGCTCGCCTAGACAAAAGGATGCACGCATGTATCAACATTCATTAGAGAGAACTTTTAGCCACCTAAGTGAATCCGCCAGAGGAATGCGAAGATTTAAAATGTCTATGGTGCCTGAGCTAGTAACTTCTACAGCTCCATCTGGGAGTACTAAGTCTGTGTGGTCCAGAATATACGTTATTTAGTAAACACTGAATTTCCAAAGTCATGGAGCCTGGAAAGAATATTGCAGATTCAGTGTCACCTAGACAAAAAGATTGATGAATGTAACAACATTCAGAGGAGAAAACTTTTAGCCACATAAAGGAATCTGCCAGGGGAATGAGGAGTTTTAAAATGTCTATGGGCCTTGACCTAATAACCTCTACATGTTATTTATTAAGCATAGGGTTTTCAAACCCGTTCAGCCTCTATTGGAAATGCCAGGTTCTGTCTCTCCTGGATGGAAGGGTGGATACATGTACCAACATTAAGAGCTGGAACTTCCAGCCACCTAAGAAAATTTTCCAGGGAAATTAGGAGATTTATGCCTATGGACCCTGAGCTGTGAAATTTCTACAGCTCCATCCAAGACTACTAAGTCTGTATTGTACAGAATTTAGTTTTTTAATGAGAAGTAGGTTTACAAACCCATTCAGCCTCTATTGGAAAGGAAAGATTCTTGCTTGCCTAGACGAAATGGTGCACGAATATATCAACATTCACTAGAGGGAACATTTAGCCACCTAAGTGAATCCACCAGAGGAATGCGAAGATTTAAAATATGTATGGGTCCTGAGCTAGTGACTTCTACAGCTCAATCTGGGACTACTAGGTCTGTGTGGTCCAGAATATACGTTACTTATTAAGCACTTGGTTTCCAAAGCCTTTGACCATTGAAAGAGTATTGCAGATTCAATGTCACCTAGACCAAAAGATTGACGAATGTTACAACATTCAGACAAGAAAACTTTTAGCCAGGTAAAGGAATCTGCCAGGAAAATGCAGAGATTTAAAATGTCTATGGGCTTTATGCTAGAAACCGCTACAGATCTAACTGGGACTACTAAGTCTGTATCGTACAAAACATACGTTATTATTAAGCAATGGATTTCCATACCCATTCAGCCTCTATTGGAAATGACAGATTCAGTCTCACCTAGATGAAAGGGTGGACACGTGTAGCAACATTCAGAAGAGGAAATTTCCAGTCACCTAAGTGAATCTTCCAGGGAAATGTGGAAATTTAAGATGTCTATGGACCCTGAGCTATGAAACTTCTACAGCTCCATCTGGGACTACTAAGTCTGTATTGTACAGATTTTGCATTTTTAAATAAGAATTGGCTTTCCAAACCCATTCAGCCTCTATTGGAAATGAAAGATTCTGGCTCAACTAGACAAAAGGGTGGACACATGTACCAATATTCAGAAGATGGAACTTCCAGTCACCTATGTGAATCTTCCAGGGGAATGTGGAGATTTGAAATGTCTATGGATATTGAGCTACAAAACTTCTAAAGCTGCATCTGGGACTACTAAGTCTGTATTGTACAGATTTTACATTTTTAAATAAGAATTGGGTTTCCAAGCCCATTCAGCCTCCATTGGAAAAGAATGATTCTGGCTCACCTAGAAGAAAGGTTGCATGAATGTATGAACATTCAGTAAAGGGAAACTAGAGCCATCTAAGTGAATCCACCAGAGGAATGTGAGGATTTAAAATGTCTTTAGGCCCTGAGCTAGTAACTTCTACAGCTCCATCTGGGACTACTAAGTCTGTGTGGTCCAGAATATATGTCATTTATTAGGCACTGGGTTTCCAAACCAATTCAGCCTCATTGAAATTTACAAATACAGTGTCACTTACACATATAGGTTGACGAATGTAACAACATTCAGATGAGAAAACTTTTAGCCAGGTAAAGGAATCTGCCAGGGGAATGCGGAGATTTAAAATGTCTATGGGCTTTGACCAAGTAACTTCTACAGCTCTATTTGGGACTACTAAGTCTGTATTGTACAGAATTTAGCTTATTTCTTAAGCATTGGGTTTCCAAACCTGTTCAGCTTCTATTGGAAATGAAAAATTCTGTCTCCCCTAGATGAAAGGGTGGACACATGAACCAACATTCAAGGGAGGGAACTTCCAGCACCTAAGTGAATCTTAGAGGGAAATGCAGAGATATAAAATGTCTATGGGCCCTGAGCTACAAAACTTCTACACCTCCATCTAGGACTACTAAATCTTTATTGCACAGAATTTTCATGTTTTAATAAAACTTGGATTTCCAAACCCATTCAGCCTCTATTGGAAATGAAAGATTCTGACTTGCCTAGACAAAAGGGTGCATTAATGTATCAACATTCAGTAGAGGGAACTTTTAGCGACCTAGGTGAATCAGCCAGAGGAATGCAAAGATTTGAAATGTCTATGGGCCCTGAGCTTGTAAATTCTACAGGTCCATCTGGGACTGCTAAGTCTCTGTGGTCCAGAATATAAGATATTTATGAAGCACTGGGTTTCCACTGCCAATCAGCTGCTAAAGACAATTCCAAGTTCAGTGTCACCTAGACAAAAAGATTGACGAATATAGCAACATTCAGAGGAGAAAACTTTTAGTCATGTAAAGGAATCTGCCAGAGGAATGCGGAGTTTTACAATGTCTATGGGCTTTGACCTAGTAACCTCTACAGCTCTATCTGAAGCTAAGTCTGTATTGTACAAAATAACGCTATTTATTAAGCATAGGGTTTTCAAACTGTTCAGCCTCTATTGGAAATGATAGGTTCTGTCTCACGTAGACAAAAGGGTGGACACATGTACCAACATTCAGAAGATGGAACTTCCAGTCTCCTAAGTGAATCTCCCAGGGGAATGAGAAGATTTATAATGTCTATGGACTCTGAGCTATGAAACTTCTACAGCTCCATCTGGGACTACTAAGTCTGTATTGTACAGAATTTAAGTTATTTGTTAAGCACTGGGTTTCCAAACCGGTTCGGCCTCTATTGGAAATTAAACATTCTGTCTCGTCTAGCCAAATAAATGGACACATGTGCCAACATTCAGAAGAGGGAGCATCCAGCCAGCTAAGTGAATCTTCCAGGGGAATGTGGAGATTTAAAATGTCTATGGACCTTGAGCTACGATACTTCTACAGCTCCATCTGGGACTATTAAGTCTGTTTTGTACAGAATTTATGTTCTTAATAAGAATTGGGTTTCCAAGCCCTTTCAGCCTCTACTGGAAATGAAGGATTCTTGCTCCCTAGATGAAATGGTGCATAAATGTATCAACATTCAGTAGAGGGAACCTAGAGTCACCTAAATGAATCCGGCAGAGGAATGCGAAGATTTGAAATGTCTATGGGCCATGAGCTAGTGACATCTACAGCTACTGGGCCTACTAAATCTGTGTCATCCAGAATATACGTTATTTATTAAGCACTTGGTTTGCAAAGCCATTGACCATCAAAAGAGTATTGCAGATTCAGTGTCACCTAGACCAAAATATTGATGAATGTTACAACATTCAGACAAGAAAACTTTTAGGCAGGTAAAAGAATCTGCCAGGAAAATGCGGAGATTTAAAATGTTTATGGGCTTTGAGCTAGAAACTTCTATAACTCCTCTGGGACTATTAAGTCTGTGAGGTACAGAATATACGTTCTTTATTAAGCACTGGGTTTCCAAAGCCAAACAGCCGCTAAAGGAAATTCCAAATTCAGTGTCACCTAGACAAAACGATTGATGAATATAACAACATTCAGAGGAGAAAACTTTTAGCCACATAAAGGAATCTGCCAGGAGAATGTGAAGATTCAAAATGTCTATGGGTTTTGAGTTAGTAAACTCTACAGCTTCATCTGGGACTACTAAGCCTGTATTGTACAAAATAGACGTTATTTATTAAGCATTGGGTTTCCAAACCCGTTCAGCCTCTATTGGAAATCACAGATTCTTTCTCACCGAGATGAAAGGGTGGACACATGTACCAACATTCAGAAGAGGGAACTTCCAGTCACCTATATGAATCTTCCAGGGGAATGTGGAGATTTGAAATGTCTATGGATATTGAGGTATAAAACTTCTAATGCTCCATCTGGGACTACTAAGTGTCTTGTACAGATTTTATATTTTTTCATAAGAATTGGGTTTCCAAACCCATTCAGCCTCTATTGGACATGAATGATTCTGGCTCACCTAGATGAAAGTTTGCACGAATGTATCAACATTCAGTAGAGGGAACTTTAAGCCACCTAAGTGAATCCGCCAGAGGAATGCGAAGATTTAAAATGTCTTTAGGCCCTGAGCTAGTAACTTCTACAGCTCCATCTGGGACTACTAAGTCTGCGTGGTCCGGAATATATGTCATTTATTAGGCACTGGGTTTCCAAACCAATTCAGCCTCCATTGAAATTTACAAATTCAGTGTCAACTACATCTAAAGGTTGACGAATGTAACAACATTCAGATGAGATAACTTTTAGTCACCTAAAGTAATCTGCCAGGGGAATGCAGAAGTTTAAAATGTCTATGGGCTTTGACCAAGTAACTTCTACAGCTCTATTTGGGACTACTAAGTCTGTGTTGCGCAGAATTTAGGTTATTTTTTAAGCATTGGGTTTCCAAACCTGTTCAGCCTCTATTGGAAATGAAAAATTCTGTCTCCCCTAGATGAAATGGCGGACACATGAACCAACATTCAGAAGAGGGAACTTCCAGCACCTAAGTGAATCTTAGAGAGAAATGCAGAGATTTAAAATGTCTATGGGCCCTGAGCTACAAAACTTCTACAGCTCTATCTGGGACTACTAAGTCTGTATGGTACAGAATTTATGAGTTTTAATAAGAATTGTATTTCCAAACCTAATCAGCCTCTATTGGAAATGAAAGATTCTCACTTGCCTAGACAAAAGGGTGCACGAATGTATCAACATTCAGTAGAGGGAACTTCTATCCACTTAGGTGAATCAGTCAGAGGAATGCGAAGATTTAAAATGTCTGTGGGCCCTGAGCTTGTAAATTCTACAGCTCCATAAGGGACTGCTAACTCTGTGTGGTCCAGAATATATGTTATTTATCAAGCACTGTGTTTCCAGTGCTAAAGAAAATTCCAAATTCAGTGTCACCTAGACATAAAGATTGATGAATGTAACAACATTCAGAGGAGAAAATATTTAACCAAATTAAAGAATCTGCCAGGGGAATGCAGAGATTTAAAATGTCTATGAAGTAGCAACCTCTACAGCTCTACCTGGGACTACTATATCTGTATTGTACAGAATTTACATTTTTTGATAAGAATTGGGTTTACAAACAAGTTCCGCCTCTATTGGAAAATAAAAGATTGTGGCTCGCCTAGACAAAAGGGTGAACACATGTATCAACATTTGGTAGAGACAACTTTTAGCCACCTAAGTGAATCCACCAGAGGAATGCGAAGATTTAAAATGTCTATCATCTCTGAGTTAGTAACTTCTACATCTCCATCTGGAAGTACTAAGTCTGTGTGGTCCAGAATATATGTTATTTAGTAAACACTGGATTTCCGAAGCCATGGAGCCTGGAAAGAATATTGCAGATTCAGTGTCAAAAAGATTGATGAATGTAACAACTTTCAGAGGAGAAAACTTTTAGCCATGTAAAGGAATCTGCCAGGGGAATGAGGAGTTTTAAAATGTCTATGGGCCTTGACCTAATAACCTCTACACATTATTTATTAAGCATAGGGTTTTCAAACCTGTTCAGCCTCTATTGGAAATGCCAGGTTCTGTATCACCTAGATGAAAGGGTGGATACATGTAATAATATTAAGAAGCTGGAACTTCCAGCCTCCTAGGTGAATTTTTCAGGGAAATGAGGAGATTGATGCCCATGGACCCTGAGTTGTGAAATTTCTACAGCTCCATCTGGGACTATTAAGTATGTATTGTACAGAATTTAGTTTTATAATGAGAATTGGGTTTCCACACCGGTTCAGCCTCTATTGGAAAGGAAACATTCTTGCTCGTCTAGACAAAATGGTGCATGAATATATCAACATTCACTAGAGGGAACATTTAGCCAGCTAAGTGAATCCGCCAGAGGAATGTAAAGATTTAAAATGTCTACGGTTCCTGAGCTAGTGACTTCTACAGCTCAATCTGGGACTACTAAGTCTGTGTGGTCCAGAATATACGTTACTTATTAAGCACTTGGTTTCCAAAGCCATTGACCATTGAAAGAATATTGCAGATTCAGTGTCACCTAGACCAAAAGATTGACGAATGTTACAACATTCAGACAAGAAAACTTTTAGCCAGGTAAAGGAATCTGCCAGGAAAATGCAGAGATTTAAAATGTCTATGGGCTTTATGCTAGAAACCTCTACAGATCTAACTGGGACTACTAAGTCTGTATCGTACAAAACATACGTTATTATTAAGCAATGGATTTCCATACCCATTCAGCCTCTATTGGAAATGACAGATTCAGTCTCACCTAGATGAAAGGGTGGACATATGTAGCAACATTCAGAAGAGGAAATTTCCAGTCACCTAAGTGAATTTTCCAGGGAAGTGTGGAAACTTAAGATGTCTATGGACCCCGAGCTATGAAACTTCTGCAGCTCCATCTGGGACTACTAAGTCTGTATTGTACAGATTTTACATTTTTAAATAAGAATTGGGTTTCCAAACCCATTCAGCCTCTATTGGAAATGATAGATTTTGTCTCACCTAAAGGGTGGATACATGTACCAACATTCAGAAGATGGAACTTCAAGCCACCTAAGTGAATTTTCCAGGGGAATGTGGAGATGTAAAATGTCTGTGGACCCTGAGCTACAAAACTTCTGAAGCTCCATCTGGGACTACTAAGTCTGTATTGTACAGATTTTACTTTTTTTTTTAAATAAGAATTGGGTTTCCAAACCCATTCAGCCTCTATTGGAAATGAATGATTCTGGCTCACCTAGATGAAAGGTTGCCCCAGGGACACTATCAGGTTTTCTGCTAAAGTGGACATTTCAAGACCCAAATAACTAATTAGAAAAATCAAAATTGTGACACTATGTTTATCCCATGGATAGGGGATATACTGCAAATCAAGTAGACAACATTAGGATCCCTAGGGATAAAGTTGTTGAAAGTCCTAAAATAAAGAATCCTGGCCCATTACTCCTTCCAACTAGTTTAGCTTTTTGCCTAGTTTCTGGCTGATGAAGTGAACTAACTCACTGACATTCAAAAATTACCTGAAACAAACTATGAAATCTCACCTACCCTTTAAATATAAACACTAATGGATTAAATCTACTAGCAACAGCATAACCTCCTGCAGTCATTCCACACATATCTTCAGCACAGATGTCAATATTTTGCTGAAGAAGAATGCTGACTATCTCTAATGATCCATGACATACAGCAAGCATGAGGGCTGTGCTAAAATAACAAAGAGATAACTTCATTATTAGGAACAGAAGCAATTTAATATGTGCCTGTCAGTGTAGAATTAACCATTTACGTGTGCTAATAAACATAAGTATGTTGAGTGCTCAAGTGTTTATCCTTGTAAATCACCACCAAGGCTGAAAGGAAGGGGCAGAAAGACTCACGTCCCACTGGGATATGGCATACTAGAAGTGGCTAACATAAAGTCCTTTGAAGGGCAAGAAAATATGCTCTGTTCATGAATCTTAAAGAGGCAAAGATTTAAGTGAAGAATTCTCTATTTCTTCCTTAGTCTGATAAAATATTTTGTTCTTCAAAATCAGCTAGAAGTCAGACAAATGAGAGCCATCTGAAGGCTTAAAACAATATTAGGAGTAATGATATTAGTAGTAGTCATACTAAGTTCAGTTAATGATGCTAATGAGAATGTATGAGACACTGAATTAAATGCTGCTAATATTCATAATGTTATTCCCACAAAACTGTCCTTAAAGGACATATTATTATTCTCCTTTTTGTATAGAAAATCATACTTGGTGTTAAGTAATGTTTGCAAAGTCACACCTGCGAAGTAAGGAAGCTAGAAATTAAACCCAGTCTTGTGTGAATCAAAAGCCTATCTGTTTTCTCTTTATTGCTCACCTATGGCTTACCTTTTTTTTTTGTTTGTCTTTCGAGATGGAGTTTCGCTCTTATTGCACAAGCTGGAGTGCAGTGGCACAGTCTCGGCTCACTGCAACCTCTGCCTCCTGGGGTTCGAGCTTTAGCAACCTGAGTAGCTGGGATTACAGGCGCCTGCAGCCACATCTTGCTAAATTTTTGTATTTTTAGTAGAAATGGGGCTTCACCATGTTAGCCAGGCTGGTCTCTAACTCCTGACCTCAGCCAATCCCACCACCTTGGCCTTCCAAAGTGCTGGGATTACAGGCGTGAGCCACTTCGCAGGCGGGCTTATCTAATGAACTAAAATGTTAATCCAATTAAAGATGTCTTTCTTCCCTCTACCTATACAAATTAAAAATAAAAATACACTATGAATTAAAAAAAGATAAATTCACAGTATCTGGTGACAGCAATTAATAGTCACGTAGGGATAACCTAAAATTAATATTCTTCAAAGAAAACAACTTAAAGCAAACTGTCGTCCTAAAGACAAAATGATTTTAAACAAAATGATTTTAAAATGATTTTTTAAATGATTTATATATATTTATATATATAAAATATAATATATAATATATAAATATACAGAATATAATATATAATATATAAATATATAATATATAATATATAATATATAAATATATAATCTATATTAAATATATAATATATAATTACTATATATTTATTATATATAATACTAAATATTATATATTTATATATTATATATTGGCCAGGATATATATATATTATATATAAATATATAACATTAAATATTATATATCTATATATAAATATATTATATTTATGTATAATATTTTATATATTATAGAAATATATAATATATTATATAATTACATAAATATAAATATATAGTATATATAATATATTATATAATATAATATAAATATATAGTATATATAATATATTATATAATATAATATAAATATATAGTATATATAATATATTATATAATATAATATAAATATATAGTATATATAATATATTATATAATATAATATAAATATATAGTATATATAATATATTATATAATATAATATAAATATATAGTATATATAATATATTATATAATATAATATAAATATATAGTATATATTATATATAATATAATATAAATATATAGTATATATTTATATTATATATTATATATTGATATTATATATATTTATATAATATATATTATATATTGATATTATATATATTAATATATATTTATATAAATATATATTTATATAAATTATTATATATTTATATATAATATATTTATATATAATATAATTAATATATTAATATATTATATATTTATATAAATATATATTTATATAATATATTATATATTTATATAATATATTAAATATATTATATATTATATTATATATTTATATTATATATTTATATAATATATTATATAAATATATAATATATATATTATATATTATATATTTATATTTTATATATTATATAGTATTTATTTATATATTATATTATTTATTTATATATTATATTATATATTTATATACATTATATATTATATATTTTCATATATATATCTTTGAGCACTAAAAAAATGCAAACAAAGAAATACAGAACAAACTAACAAAAGCGACTATTAAATTATAAAACTGACATTTCAGTGAGGATATATTTAAAAGAGGATAGATTTTTTTAAGTGTGAAAATCCCAGAGACATAAAGGTGGCAAGTGATGGCACTGGAATTTAAATAGAAAAAAACAAAAAAAGCCTAGTTTCTAAGGAAATAAACAAAAAGCAAACATATATTTGAGATGAATCTCAGAACACTGGGTAATTTTGGTTCGGATCAGTGTTCCTGTTTGGGACAAGACCTTCTTTGTCTAATTAAAGTGACTGATGAGGCTATCAGGACGCTTATGCTATTTATTTATTTTTACTATAGGCAGAATATTATGTCTTAAATCTTGTATCTTCCAAGAAACTAATAGCTGTGTAATATGGGGGAATTTATGTTTATCTATTAAGACTTAACTAGCCTAGGCCGGGCGCAGTGGCTCACGCCTGTAATCTCAGCACTTTGGGAGGCCACGGCGGGCAGATCACGAGGTTAGGAGATCGAGAACATCCTGGCCAACATGTTGAAACCCCATCTCTACTAAAAATATAAAAAATTAGCCGGGCGTGGTGGCACATGCCCATAGTCCCAGCTATGCGGGAGGCTAAGGCAGAGGAATCGCTTGAACCTGGGAGGTGGAGACTGCAGTGAGCCGAGATTGGGCCACTGCACTCCAGCCTGGCGACAGAGCAAGACTCCGTCTTAAAAAAAAAAAAAAAAATTAACTAGACTACAAAATAGTGGATTGTTGGCAAACTATCAAGTTTTTGTTGTTGTTGTTTTGTTTTTTTGTGACGGAGTCTCGCTCTGTCCCCCAGGCTGGAGCGCAGTGGCGCAATCTCGGCTCACCGCAAGCTCCGCCTCCCGGGTTCACGCCATTCTCCTGCCTCAGCCTCCCGAGTAGCTGGGACTACAGGCGCCCGCCACGACGCCCGGCTAATTTTTTGTATTTTTTATTAGAGACGGGGTTTCACCCTTTTAGCCAGGATGGTCTCGATCTCCTGACCTCGTGATCCACCTGCGTCGGCATCCCAAAGTGCTGGGATTACAGGCGTGAGCCACTGCGCCCGGCCAACTATCAAGTTTTTATCAGGGAATTTAGACAAGTCTATTGGGTCACAGAAGGTGGTTTATAAATTGGAGGACTGAAAGTGGATTTTGAGTTCATGGTCAGTCTAGTAACTCATCCTTGCTTTTAGATGCCGTGGCTTAAAGACCTCAGCTCTTGAGGATATATTATCACACTGGCTTCAGAAAAGGGTTGAGGAGCTCCCCTTTCAAAGAACTGGCCTACACCAGTGCTTTTCTGTTCAGCTTTTCTGGTGATTACTGAAAGATTAAGGGATAAAGGATGCTATTTAGTGTCCTTGCCTCTCCTGGTCCAATTTCAAAGAATTCTAAAGCCAGAGTCCCAGAGTCAGTGCTACCTCAAAAGAAAGGGAAGGTTACTCAGTGTCGGGGTACCAGATGCAGTGAAAGAGGTGTGCCTCATGGCCAGGAAACTCAGGTCAGCGTCCTGGAAGGGATGGTTCACACTCAGAGCTGGAGTCAAAGCAGAATCCACTGGGCCGTCAAACAAATGCCCAGCACTTGTTTCTGGGCCCATTTAACTCTCACTAGCATGCTTATGTTTTCATGTGCTTCTAGAAGTGTCATTGGACAGGATGATTTTGGCCCAGATCAGTGCTCCTGTTTGAGACAAGAACTTCTCTGCATGGTTAAAGCTACTCATAGATTCTCACTGATCTCATTGCCTTGAAATAACTAAAGATAAGCTTAATTCAATATATTTTTATACCGAGTATCTCTTATGTGCCAAATGTTACTCATGGTATTACAGAAGATTCTAAAAATAATAAGGTACATTATAGAGAAATAAGTTCTAGAGCGGTGCTGTTCAAACCAGTAGCCACTTGCCTATGTGTATCTATTGAACACTTAATATGTGGTTAGTCCAAATTAAGATGTACCTTAACTATATAATGTACAATGGATTTCAAAGACTTAGTATGAAAAGTATGTAATATTTCATTAATAATTTTACATTGGCTATACATTGAAATCAGTCTATTTTAGATAAAATTAAAATATTACTAAACTTGTTATCCCTACATTTTTTACCTTTTCAAATATGGCTACTAGAAAATTTTAAATGACATAAGTCACTCACATTATGTTTCTATTGGATACCATTGCTCTAGAGGGAAAAGACTGTCATAAATTTTTAGGTGGGATTACAAACTAGATTGTGCAAAATGCTATAACTGAGACTTTTTTAATGCACTAGAAGAGTAGGAAGAAGTTCATAAGTCATGGACAGGAAAAGAAGGGATTTTCTCTGTGCTCTAAAGCATGGGTAAATCTGAATATTACACAAGTATAAAAACTCTGAAAACTTAAATAATTTATCTCAATCTTCCTTACACATAGCACCTGCTGCCCTGCACTAAACTTTTCTCCTGCCAATACATCATACAATTTTCTCCTATGATTTGGAAAATTCTACTGCTGATTAAATTTTACTGTTATTATTTCAAGGGATCATATGTCTTATGGTTTTATTTTTAAAACTTTTTTCAATAATATTGTCACCAATACCAATATGGTTATCACACTGTTTCATCATCATTAGTTTTTTTTGTTTGTCTTTTTGAGACAGAGCCTAGCTCTGTCTCCTAGGCTGGAGTGCAGTGTCCGGATCTTGGCCCACTGCAACCTCCATCTCCCAGGTTCAAGCAATTCTCATGTTTCAGCCTCCCTAGTAGCTAAGACTACAGGTGCGCCCCACCACACCCAGCTAATTTTTATATCTTTAGGAGAGAGGAGGTTTCACCATGTTAGCCAGGCTGGTTTCTAACTCCTGGCCTCATGTGATCGACCCCCCTCGGCCTCCTGAGGTGCTGGGATTACAGGCATGAGCCATTGCCCCCAGTCGTCATTGGAATTTAATACATAATCAACTTGTCTTGGATACTCAGTAACAATGGAATATAAGCATTCTCTTGCTAAATTAAAGGGAAACTCCTTTAGTTAACAATCTAAAAATAGAATCTCTGATGCTATTTATAATAGATATTTGTGCTCCCTTCCTCTGTAAAGATCATTGGGATCTAAAATTAACCAAAATCTGCAACAGAGACCACTCACTTTTAAATCCTACTCTAGGGACCAACTTTCTCTATTAATTCTAACCACTTCACTATTTGCACCAGGTCATTCTAGCTTGATTGGTAACCACCATGAAAATATACCAGGCCGGGCGCAGTGGCTCACGCCTGTAATCCCAGCTCTTTGGGAGGCCAAAGCGGGCAGATCACGATGTCAGGAGATCGAGACCATCCTGGCTAACATGGTGAAACTCTGTCTCTACTAAAAATACAAAAAAATTAGCCTGGCGCGGTGGCAGGCGCCTGTAGTCCCAGCTACTCAGGAGACTGAGGCAGAAGAATGGCATGAACCCGGGAGGTGGAGCTTGCAGTGAGCCAAGATAGTGCCACTGCAGTCCCGCCTGGGCGACAGAGAGAGACTCTGTCTCAAAAAAAAAAAAACCACCATAAACCTTGGAATCCAAAATTGCTAGTCCTCATTTTCATTTTATAAAACATACATTTTGATCCTCATAAATTGAACAATTTGCTGAAAATTGCCGCTTTGGGAGGCCGAGGCGGGCAGATCACGAGGTCAGGAGTTTCAGACCAGCCTGACCAACCTGGTGAAACCCCGTCTCTACTAAAAATACAAAAATTAGCTGGGCATGGTGGTGGGCGCCTGTAATCCCGCTACTCAGGAGGCTGAGGCAGGAGAATTGTTTGAAACCGGGAGGCAGTGGTTGCAGTGAGCCGAGATCGCACCACTGCCCTCCAGCTTGGGCAGCCGAGCGAGACTTCATCTCAAAAAAAAAAAAAAACCTAAAATTTTGTGATCTATCAAATGATCTCTAATTTCACTGAAATAGGAAGGGTCTATCCTCTACACCACATGTTTAATACAGGTATACTGATGTGTGCCCTTGTCCAAGACATGGTTCCTCATGTATACAACTTTGAAGGCTTTCATGGTAGTCCACTTTTGTGGTCAGGACTTCTTTCAGTATGGACCTTCTGATTAGTCTCTAGTTGGAGGTGCTAATCCATTATTCCTTTTTGCTTCAGTCTCATTAGAAGAGGGCACCAGACTGCTTTTCAATGTAGAAGCAAGAGGCGGCATAGGAAGGAAAGGGGGAGGCAACACTTTCTGAGAGCCTTGCTTCATGTCAGAAGCTGCCACTACACAAAGCTCTATTTTATCAATTTGGAATGAAATCTCAGAAAGATCAAGTATGTGTCAGAGAGCAAGTAAGTGGAAATGGGCTTCAAGCATGGTTCCATGTAGCTCTTAACCACCCTCTTTTCTTTTATCGTCTGTTAATATATGAAAGGACATATTTGTTGTTTTTTGAAAGTGTTTTCAGAATCAGTGATAGGAGGAAATTTGTTGAAATGGTAAATACAGAACCTAGGCATCCCTGGGACTTCGCATGCTCAGGCCTGGTGCTGAGATCAGGAGGTGATTTTCCTCATTTCACAGCAGCCCTTGGAAGTGCAGGTGATGACATCCTGGATGCTGCCCGTCTCCAGGCTCTGCTTTGAATTTGTTTCCATCTGAGGTTAATATTAAGTCAAATTTCCAATCTTCAGACTTTCAATGTTTAGCAATAAAAACCAAGTTTTACGATATCTGTTTTGTTCAAACTCTTCTCTGAGGTGATTCAATACCTAGCACATCTGGAAAACTAAAATTGCTTAAACTAACTGATTAAATGAAACAAAAAAACTCAATTTTTAGGCACCACCTGTTAATTTATTGGTTTGGATGTCTTAGTGTTGTTTTAATAAATGATTTGTTAGGTCTTGGTATGTAGTTAAGTTGGAATACAAGTAAGATACCTCCACACCAAAGGTCTAAAAAAATTCAGCAGATGTGTTCTTGGCTATTTTCCAAAACAACACAGTAATGTGAACACATCAATAAATGTAACTTTTGAAAACCTTTTGAGCATACATGGCCTCCATGTAAATGGCACTTTTGGCACCGTCTAAAGTCATCATGTTGTAATAGTGTGGTACCAGCTGTGCACATACATTTATATCAGGGGATTACTAATGTCTGATTAGAATTCTTGCTTATTAATAAGATTTAGGTTAGAATACAATGTGAATTATAGAAAGAGAAGCACGAGTATACAAACTTTTGAGAAAATGCCTTCACTGTTTCTAAATTAAATTTAATTTTCTTGTTTCACAGATGAGAAAATCAAAGCCCATATCATCTGCTTCATGTCCCACATTTACTTAACGCTGTAAGCACAGAACGTTGTTCCCAGTGACTACCCCTCCATCCCCAGTTCTGTGATTTCAGAGACAGTTGTGGTATCCTTGAGGGCAGAGACAGTAGTGGTATCCTTGAGGGCAGGAATTGTTTTTATTTTATTTTATTTTATTTTTACAATATTTAGCTTATTCCTAGTAGAGAGCAGTCAATGGATACGTTTTCCAAATTGAATTGACTTCATGTAAGTGATTTTTTAAATAACCACATAGCAAATTTACACAGTGAATATTACCTTTTCATAATGTTTTTTTATATTAATATTGATTTATCACCATTATACCTCTATTAAAAACTCTTCATAAATGAAGGATTTTGACATTGAAAATAAACTAATACATAGCATAGCACTGAAGTTTAAGAAAATTATTGTATGAAGCATTCAGTAAAAGCAAGCACTTACTACCCCTGTCAGTCCAGAATGTAGTATTGTGCAATAGCCTTTAAATTGTATTGTTATAAAAATGTTGCTTAACTGGGCCCTTAGGAATTAATAATGGTTCTGAAAATAAACTAAATGGTTTCTTTTCCTTGGCCTCCTTTTTTTTTTTTTTTTTTTGAGACAGAGTCTTGCTCTGTCACCCAGGCTGGAGTACAGTGGCGCGATCTCCGCTCACTGCAAGCTCTGCTTTCCGGGTTCACGCCATTCTCCTGCCTCAGCCTCTCGAGTAGCTGGGACTACAGGCGCCCGCCACCACACCCGGCTAATTTTTTGTATTCTTAGTAGAGATGGAGTTTCACTGTGTTAGTCAGGAGGTCTCGATCTCCTGACCTGGTGATCCGCCCGCCTTGGCCTCCCGAAGTGCTGGGATTACGGGCGTGAGCCACCGCACCCAGCCTCCTTGGCCTCCATTTTATGTCCTAAATGGTATTTCTGTGTTCAGTCATCTTTTTTACTGCGAAAATTTGTCTAACATCTTGGAATTGCTTTGGGAAAGGACATTCTACCCATACAGTTGAATTTCTTTTTTTCTCAGAAGAGAGGAAATTGGGTTACCCACACCACCACTATTCTCATTCCAGACCGGGCCTTCTTTTTCTTGAAGTGCTCTTTGAGCCTATGTGGTTCCAACATGAGTCTCCTTGGGGGATATGTTAGGGGATGCTGTCAGAACAACTACTTCTTGAGAAGTCCAACGAACCGGCAGAAACCTTTACCAAAAAGATGATCAACTCAGATACTGCTGCAGTGCAAAAGGACAGGCAAGGAGAAAGTGTGAGTTACATACATGGTTCAGGCCAGCCAACTCAGGGTAATTTGAGTCTATCCATGCGAATACTAGCCACTCGCATTTTCACATAGTCCCAGAGTTGATCTGGGCTAGCAAAATTAATCTTATTTACTACAAGGAAAAATCTACGTTCTTAAAATCCATTTTGAACAAAAGTTTGAGTATACCCAGGTTGGAATGTGCTCAAGAGCAGGTATTAAGTCTTTTTAAGATTATTAGGCCATAAAGAGGTCTGCACAATGTTTTCACATTAAATTCTACTGAGTTTTCCTAGAATGCTTTTTCTGACATTAAATTTGTAAATATGTTTTAAAGGTAAAAATATTGTTTGCTATTTCAAAAATAAATTATTTTTAGAAATTTTAAAGACTGTATTTTCATGTTAGTAATTTACAGTTAAATCTCACCTCATTATCCTCATCTGTAAAATGGGATAGTAATAAATTCTGGTTGTAAAAATGAGGACTAAATGGTTTTTGCCATTATCACTTAGAACAGTGACTTGCAATGTAAGTTCTTCTTACTCAGCTCCTCACTCCCTGCAGTCACTGGAACTTTAATTTCCCTGGCCTATCAGGGGCCTTCAAGGGTCTCAGGAACACCCCCCCCCCAACACACACACACACAAAAATAATACCTGAGGATTCAAATGAAAAAGGATGATTTGAAACAAACTGGATATTTTATCCACTCAGATGAGCTCTGGAGACATCCTGACAGCTTCTTCTTTTTATTACTATTATTATTATTATCATACTTTAAGTTTTAGGGTACATGTGCACAATGTGCAGGTTTGTTACATATGTATACATGTGCCATGTTAGTGTGCTGCACCCATCAACTCATCATTCCTAATGCTATCCCTCCCCACTCCCCCCACCCCACAACAGTCCCCGGTGTGTGATGTTCCCCTTCCTGTGTCCATGTGTTCTCATTGTTCAGTTCCCACCTATGAGTGAGAACATGCGGTGTTTGGTTTTTTGTCCTTACTATAGTTTGCTGAGAATGATGATTTCCAGCTTCATCCATGTCCCTACAAAGGACATGAACTCATCATTTTTTATGGCTGCATAGTATTCCATGGTGTATATGTGCCACATTTTCTTAATCCAGTCTATCATTGTTGGACATTTGGGTTGGTTCCAAGTCTTTGCTATTGTGAATAGTGCCACAATATACATATGTGAGCATGTGTCTTTATAGCAGCATGATTTACAATCCTTTGGGTATATACCCAGTAATGGGATGGCTGGGTCACATGGTATTTCTAGTTCTAGATCCCTGAGGAATCGCCACACTGACTTCCACAATGGTTGAACTAGTTTAGAGTCCCACCAACAGTGTAAAACTGTTCCTATTTCTCCACATCCTCTCCAGCACCTGTTGTTTCCTGACTTTTTAATGATCGCCATTCTAACTGGTGTGAGATGGTATCTCATTGTGGTTTTGATTTGCATTTCTCTGATGGTCAGTGATGAGCGTTTTTTCATGTGTCTGCTGGCTGCATAAATGTCTTCTTTTGAGAAGTGTCTGTTCATATCCTTCGCCCACTTTTTGATGGGGTTGTTTTTTTTTCTTGTAAATTTGTTTGAGATCATTGTAGATTCCGGATATTAGCCCTTTGTCAGATGAGTAGGTTGCAAAAATTTTCTCCCATTCTGTAGGTTCCCTGTTCACTCTGATGGTGGTTTCTTTTGCTGTGCAGAAGCTCTTTAATTAGATCCCATTTGTCAATTTTGTCTTTTGTTGCCATTGCTTTTGGTGTTTTAGACATGAAGTCCTCGCCCATGCCTATGTCCTGAATGGTATTGCCTAGGTTTTCTTCTAGGGTTTTTATGGTTTTAGGTCTAACATGTAAGTCTTTAATCCATCTTGAATTAATTTTTGTATAAGGTGTAAGGAAGGGATCCAGTTTCAGCTTTCTACATATGGCTAGCCAGTTTTCCCAGCACCATTTATTAAATAGAGAATCCTTTCCCCATTTCTTGTTTTTGTCAGGTTTGTCAAAGATCAGATAGTTGTAGATATGTGGCATTATTTCTGAGGGCTCTGTTCTCTTCCATTGGTCTATATCTCTGTTTTGGTACCAGTACCATGCTGTTTTGGTTACTGTAGCCTTGTAGTATAGTTTGAAGTCAGGTAGCATGATACTTCCAGCTTTGTTCTTTTGGCTTAGGATTGACTTGGCAATGTGGTTTCTTTTTTGGTTCCATATGACCTTTAAAGTAGTTTTTTCCAATTCTGTGAAGAAAGTCATGGTAGCTTGATGGGGATGGCATTGAATCTACAAATTACCTTGGGCAGTATGGCCATTTTCACAACATTGATTCCTCCTACCCATGAGCATGGAATGTTCTTCCATTTGTTTGTATCCTCTTTTATTTCAATGAGCAGTGGTTTGTAGTTCTCCTTGAAGAGGTGCTTCACATCCCTTGTAAGTTGGATTCCTAGGTATTTTATTCTCTTTGAAGCAATTGTGAATGGGCGTTCACTCATGATTTGGCTGTTTATCTGTTATTGGTGTATAAGAATGCTTGTGATTTTTGCACATTGATTTTGTATCCTGACACTTTGCTGAAGTTGCTTATCAGCTTAAGGAGATTTTGGGTTGAGACGATGGGGTTTTCTAGATATACAATCATGTCATCTGCAAACAGGGACAATTTGACTTCCTCTTTTCCTAATTGAATGCCCTTTATTTCCTTCTCCTGCCTGATTGCCCTGGCTAGAACTTCCAACACTATGTTGAATAGCAGTGGTGAGAGAGGGCATCCCTGTCTTGTGCCAGTTTTCAAAGGGAATGCTTCCAGTTTTTGCCCATTCAGTATGATATTGGCTGTGGCTTTGTCATAGATAACTCTTATTATTTTGAGATACGTCCCATCAATACCTAATTTATTGAGAGTTTTTAGCATGAAGTGTTGTTGAATTTTGTCAAAGGCCTTTTCTGCATCTATTGAAATAATCATGTGGTTTTTGTCTTTGGTTCTGTTTATATGCTTGATTATGTTTATTGATTTGCATATGTTGAACCAGCCTTGCATCCCAGGGATGAAGCCCACTTGATCATGGTGGATAAGCTTTTTGATGTGCTGCTGGATTCAGTTTGCCAATATTTTATTGAGGATTGTTGCATCAATGTTCATCAAGAATATTGGTCTAAAATTCTCTTTTTTGGTTGTGTCTCTGCCAGGCTTTGGTATCAGGATGATGCTGGCCTCATAAAATGAGTTAGGGAGGATTCCCTCTTTTTCTATTGATTGGAATAGTTTCAGAAGGAATGGTACCAGCTCCTCCCTCGTACCTCTGGTAGAATTTGGCTGTGAATCCATCTGGTCCTGGACTTTTATTGGTTGGTAAGCTATTAATTATTGCCTCAATTTCAGAGCCTGTTATTGCTCTATTCAGAGACTCAACTTCTTCCTGGTTTAGTCTTGGGAGGGTGTAGTTGTCGAGGAATTTATCCATTTCTTCTAGATTTTCCAGTTTATTTGTGTAGAGGTGTTTATAGCATTCTCTGATGGTAGTTTGTATTTCTGTGGGATCGGTGGTGATATCCCCTTTGTCATTTTTTATTGCCTCTATTTGATTCTTCTCTCTTTTCTTCATTAGTCTTGCTAGTGGTCTATCAATTTTGTTGATCTCCTCAAAAAACAAGCTCCTGGATTGATTTTTTGAAGGGTTTTTTGTGTCTCTATTTCCTTCAGTTCTGCTCTGATCTTAGTTATTTCTTGCCTTCTGCTAGCTTTTGAAAGTGTTTGCTCTTGCTTCTCTAGTTCTTTTAATTGTGATGTTAGGGTGTCAATTTTAGATCTTTCCTGCTTTCTCTTGTGGGCATTTAGTGCTATAGATTTCCCTCTACACACTGCTTTGAATGTGTCCCAGAGATTCTGGTATGTTGTGTCTTTGTTCTCATTGTTTTCAAAGAACATCTTTATCTCTGCCTTCATTTCGTTATGTACCCAGTAGTCATTCAGGAGCAGGTTGTTCAGTTTCCATGTAGTTGAGCGGTTTTGAGTGATTTCTTAATCCTGAGTTCTAGTTTGATTGCACTGTGGTCTGAGAAACAGTTTGTTATAATTTCTGTTCTTTTACATTTGCTGAGGAGTACTTTACTTCCAACTATGTGGTCAGTTTTGGAATAGGTGTGGTGTGGTGCTGAGAAGAATGTATATTCTCTTGATGTGGGGTGGAGAGTTCTGTAGATGTCTATTAGGTCTGCTTAGTGCAGAGCTGAGTTCAATTCCTGGATATCCTTGTTAAGTTTCTGTCTCGTTGATCTGTCTAATGTTGACAGTGGGGTCTTAAAGTCTCCCATTATTATTGTGTGGGAGTCTAAGTCTCTTTGTAGGTCACTAAGGACTTGCTTTATGAATCTGGGTGCTCCTGTATTGGGTGCATATATATTTAGGATAGTTAGCTCTTCTTGTTGAATTGATCCCTTTACCATTATGTAATGGCCTTCTTTGTCTCTTTTGATCTTTCTTGGTTTAAAGTCTGTTTTATCAGAGACTAGGATTGCAACCCCTGCCTTTTTTTGTTTTCCATTTGCTTGGTAGATCTTCCTCCATCACTTTATTCTGAGCCTATGTGTGTCTCCGCACATGAGATGGGTTTCCTGAATACAGCACACTGATGGGTCTTGACTCTTTATCCAATTTGCCAGTCTTTGTCTTTTAATTGGAGCATTTAGCCCATTTACACTTAAGGTTACTATTGTTATGTGTGAATTTGATCCTGTCATTATGATGTTGGCTGGTTATTTTGCTTGTTAGTTGATGCAGTTTTGTCCTAGCTTCGATGGTCTTTACAATTTGGCATGTTTTTGCAGTGGCTGGTACCAGTTGTTCCTTTCCATGTTTAGCGCTTCCTTCAGGAGCTCTTTTAGGGCAGGCCTGGTGGTGACAAAATCTCTCAGCATTTGCTTGTCTGTAAAGGATTTTATTTCTTCTCCACTTATGAAGCTTATTTTCTCTGGATATGAAATTCTGGGTTGAAAATTCTTTTCTTTAAGAATGTTGATTATTGGCCCCCACTCTCTTCTGGCTTGTAGAATTTCTGCCGAGAGATCAGCTGTTAGTCTGATGGGCTTCCCTTTGTGGGTAACCCGACCTTTCTCTCTGGCTGCCCTTAACGTATTTTCCTTCACTTCAACTTTGGTGAATCTGACAATTGTGTGTCTTGGAGTTGCTCTTCTCAAGGAGTATCTTTGTGGCGTTCTCTGTATTCCCTGAATTTGAATGTTGGCCTGCCTTGCTAGATTGGGGAAGTTCTCCTGGATAATATCCTGAGGAGTGTTTTCCAACTTGGTTCCATTCTCCCTGTCACTTTCAGGTACACCAATCAGACGTAGATTTGGTCTTTTCACATAGTCCCATATTTCTTGGAGGCTTTGTTCGTTCCTTTTTATTCTTTTTTCTCTAAACTTCTCTTCTCACTTCATTTCATTCATTTCGTCTTCCATCACTGATACCCTGTCTTCCAGTTGTTCTCATCGGCTACTGAGGCTTGTGCATTTGTCACGTAGTTCTCGTGCCATGGTTTTCAGCTCCATCAGGTCCTTTAAGGACTTCTCTGCATTGGTTATTCTAGTTAGCCATTTGTCTAATTTTTTTTCAAGGTTTTTAACTTCTTTACCATTGGTTCGAACTTCCTCCTTTAGCTCGGAGTAGTTTGATCTTCTGAAGCCTTCTTCTCTCAGCTCGTCAAAGTCATTCTCCGTCCAGCTTTGTTCCATTGCTGGTGAGGAGCTGCGTTCCTTTGGAGGAGGAGAGGTGCTCTGATTTTGAGAGTTAGTTTTTCTGCTCTGTTTCTTCCACATCTTTGTGATTTTATCTACCTTTGGTCTTTGATGATGGTGATGTACAGATGGGTTTTTGGTGTGGATGTCCTTTCTGTTTGTTAGTTTTCCTTCTAACAGTCAGGACCCTCAGCTGCAGGTCTGTTGGAGTTTGCTGGAGATCCACTCCAGATCCTGTTTTCCTGGGTATCAGCAGCGGTGGCTGCAGAACAGCGGATATTGGTGAACCGCAAATGCTGCTGCCTGATCATTCCTCTGGAAGTTTTGTCTCAGAGGAGTACCTGGCCGTGTGAGGTGTCAGTCCGCCCCTACTGGGGGGTGCCTCCCAGTTAGGCTACTCGGGGGCCAGGGGCCCACTTGAGGAGGCAGTCTGCCTGTTCTCAGATCTGAAGCTATGTGCTGGGAGAACCACTACTCTCTTCAAAGCTGTCAGACAGGGACATTTAAATCTGCAGAGGTTACTGCTGCCTTTTGTCTGTGCCCTGCCCCTGGAGGTGGAGCCTACAGAGGCAGGCAGGCCTCCTTGAGCTGCGGTGGGCTCCACCCAGTTCGAGCTTCCCAGCAGCTTTGTTTACCTACTCAAGCCTCGGCAATGGCGGGCACCCCTCCCCCAGCCTCGCTACCACCTTGCAGTTTGATTTCGGACTGCTGTGCTAGCAATGAGCGAGGCTCCGTGGGCGTAGGACCCCCCGAGCCATGTGTGGGATATAATCTCCTGGTGTGCCATTTGTTAAGCCCATTGGAAAAGCGCAGTATTAGGGTGGGAGTGACCCGATTTTCCAGGTGCCGTCTGTCACCCCTTTCTTTGACTAGGAAAGGGAATTCCCTGACCCCTTGCACTTCCCGGGTGAGGCGATGCCTCGCCCTTCTTCAGCTCACACAGGGTGCGCTGCACCCACTGTCCCGCACCCACTGTCCGGCACTCCCCAGTGAGATGAACCCAGTATCTCACTTGGAAATGCAGAAATCACCCGTCTTCTGCATTGCTCATGCTGGGAGCCATAGACTGGAGCTGTTCTTATTCAGCCATCTTGGCTCCATCTCAAAAATCTTATATATGTCTTGGCATGTGTATAGAACTCCCTATTAGTGCTATCAAAAATGTAAATGTGCATTCTCTTTGACTCAAGCAATTCCATTTCAAAGAATCCATCCTATAGAAATAATGCACATATCCAAAGAATATGTAAAAATATTAGCTGCAGTATTGTTTGTAGTAACAAAAAGTGATTTGAGGGACAACTTAAATGTTATCAATAAGGCAATTGCTCAATAAATTAATGATATATACCTTTAATGAAATACTATGTAGTAATTAAAAGGAGTGAGGCAGATATGAAAGATCACCAAGACAGAATATTAAATATAAAAAGCAAAATGTAGAATAATAGTAGGATTTCATTTATGTATATAAATGATATATGTATATGTATATAAACAGAGAAATATCTGGAAGGGGCTTTCACTTTGCATGGCTTGAAGTTTTATATTAAGCATATATGAGTGTGCTATTTGTATAATATTTAAAGATTTTAAACACAGAAGGGAGTAAGGGAAATGGGAAGAATACCACGTGCTTCTGCTACGTCCTGTGTCACAGAAACATCAGCAGCCACAAGCAGACAGCCACACCCACCCCGGGAGCAAGAGCTGGGAAGAACCACAGCCCTGCAAGAGAAATCTCAAAGGCCAATGGACCAAAAAGGGACATGCAGTTTAATATTTTTCCTGCAAAATGCAATTTTAAATAATGACAATAGATCTATAGAGAGATATAAAATGAAAAATCATTTATACCAAATCTTACGCCTCTTATTCACTCCTTAACTCATATACTAAAAATTCTTCAGCATGCAGGCTCTGTAACAGGCCATGAGTGTGCGTTTTTAAAACAGAAAGCAAAGCAGCCTAGCACATTATAGAAACTGGGAACCAGCCAGTACCACTACTCTTCTCCAATCTACTTAGCTTTCTCAAATGAATTTTAGGGGAAAAGCATATTTTAAGGAACAAAAATAAGTGTTGTTGCAAAAACATGGGGCAAGAAATTCCCCGAAAAGATCTACTACATAAAACTGCCTTAGATATCACAGTTCATGCCAATCGAAAATCTTATAAATAACTAGATGGGTATGTGTATCATATCAGTATGCTCTAGCTGTGCTGGCTCATAGCACACGTTCTTGAATAAACACATGAGTGAATGAATGAATGAATGAGTTAAAGCTTAAGGGAACTCCCCTGAGATTTTTAATATTGTCATTTTTCAGTCGTTAAGTTGACGTGGTAGCATAGTGCTAGCTAGTGGTCATATAAACTGTTATGAGTCAGTAGCATTGTGTTATCATACTGATCTAATTTTCTTTACTCTGCTTTTTCTCCACACATATTTACTTATGAATGCCAAGAGGCAAGGAAAGCTTAAAGCTCAAGAATTTAAATACAGATTCCCCTTTGGGAATGACGGAGATGAGCCTCTCCATTTCTTCCACAATCTCCTTTATAACAAAAATAAAAGATGACAAATTCTTTTGTGGGCAATATAACCATACAAGTAACACACATTGCCAATAATCCAAATACTTAAAATGCATTCATTTCTTACACTACAATATTTATGAAAACATAAATGCAGATTCTGAGTAGACTTTTTTTAGCTGATGGAATTTAAATATCTTATGATTTCAAACAGGCAATTTTAAAAAAATAGTCACAAAAGTTGTCCTATTCGTTTGTCACTGACTTTTTTAAGAAAGCTCAACCCACATCAATGTAGCAACACATGTACTAACTTAAAGAATGTTTCTCAGGAACATGGTATTCATTTGCCTTTCTAACTACTGGAGTTGATTTGAGTGGATGAACAGGGACCATCGTTTTCCACTTTTGAAATACTCTTTTTAACAAGAATAACTCTGTGCCATCACGTTCTTTTCTATTTTTTTTTTAAGTAAAGACAGCAGAAGAGCACCATCTAATATGGCCTTCCAAACATGAATACTGAGTTCCTTTATGGGAAGGGCTCCCTGTTGACTCTCACTCAAATGAAGAAATCCAAACAAGAGAAAGACAGGAAGATACAACAGCAAGTTCTGCAGGCCTCCTGGGTCCTGAATTTCTTGAGAGTGGAACCGAACAACCAGGCAATGGGCAATAAAGATAGAAGCCTGGACTCAGTCCCAGCCTGCAGCTGCCTCCTGTGTGGCCTGGAGCAAAGAATTTCTCAGCTTTTCCACCAATGAAACAAGAATCAAACTACCTGCCACTCCATACCCAAAACTCAAGTAATGGGAAAGGAATTGAATTAACTGTAATTGATTGCAAAGTACATCAAATTCCTACAACAAAAACTCACACAACTTCCAATTACCACTCGAAAGCACGCTTTAACCCCAGGGGTGTGGGTGTGTGTGTGTGTGTGTATGTGTATGTGTTTATGTGTGTGTGTGTGTGTGTTTAATCAGTTTACGTAAGATCATTAAGGAACTGAGCCCCACAAATGCAGTCTTTAACAAAGGTTTTCAAGTCTGAAAAATGTCCTTGCCAAGAATCCACCTCCAGAGAAGAAACCCAAAACCTACCAGGGAGAGAGCTCTGGGAGTCCCTTCTGAAGTTGGCAGCCCGGTGGCATTTCTGATGTGAATGTCTTTTAGATGCCACTCAGGAATAGAGTATTGACCACTGCTAAGCTGGGATCCACCAGGCATCTGGTGGCCTGAAAATCCTCAATTTATGGTTACAGAGCAGAAGCATGGCAAGCAATGTGGCTCATGTGAAAGGTGAAATCAACTCCAGTGTTTGATGAATTTGATGATATAGGACAAACAAATTAGGCTTATGCTATCCCTCACCAACCCATCGTGGGTCGGGGCGAGGATGAATGTGTGGTAATGGCCATCCTTTCTACCAGTGTAACCCCATTGTCACTGTTTTCTCATCCCTTCCTATTAGATTCACTTGGCACACCACCTGCTGCTGGATTCATCTTTCCAAATCAATGCTTTCATCATCCCTTTCCCCACTCTCCCACCTGGACTCTGATCAAAATCCCAGGTACAGAAGCTGGCATCCCACAGGGAGAAGGTACACGTGGAGAAATGGCCCTGGGAATGAGCCCTAGAGGCCTCCATCATTGCAGCAAGTACTCAGGAATAAGACAGGCTGGATGAAGCATTTCAGAGTATGGGCAGATATCCAACTGTGCTTGCCAATGTAACCCTTCGTGAGCCTAGAGCTGCTGCCTGGATAATACGGGCATCTTACCCTCTAGTGACAGCTCTAGGAAATATCTTCAAGGGAAAGAAAGCATAATTCTAGGCCCAGCCTCTGAAATGCCTCTAAACTACCAAAAAGCTGACAACCAACCATGTTCTTGGCATTATTCTAGTCTTCTCAGTTTCTTCTTGGATTTACACTGATCCTGTAAGTGTTAAATACTATATCCACTCTACCTTCAATCCACATTGAAATGGATTTCTTTTTTGTTTTTGTTTGTTTGTTTTTGAGACGGAGTCTTGCTGTGTCGCCCAGGCTGGAGGGACGTGGCACCATCTCGGCTCACTGCAACCTCTGCCTCCTGGTTGAAGAGATTCCCCTTCCTCAGCCTCCCAAGTAGCTGGGACTACAGGTGCATGCCACCATTCCCAGTTAATTTTTTGTATTTTAGTAGAGACGGGGTTTCACCATGGTCTGGATGGTCTCAATCTCCTGACCTCGTGATCTGCCCGCCTTGGCCTCCCAAAGTGCTGGGATTACATGAAATGGATTTCAACATGTTTTTGACTTTGGGTCCAGAAATTCTTTTTCATTATAACGTGTATAAAATGCAAACCTACTTATAATTATGACCTTTCAACATTTTACCCCACTCTACTGCAGAATACCCATTTGCATGAATTTATAACATATAGTACTTGTAACTAATATTTATTTCCACATTTCCAAACAAAGAAAATATCCTACATCCCTTCTCGTATTTCACAAAGGGGCTCTCCACATACCTTATTTAGAAATGAGCACGATTTCACTGAAGTTTTAGAGAGACTCATAGATTTAGTATGGAGCATAGAGACATTAACAAACCATCTCCTTTAATCGCTGGAAGTGATCAAAAGCAAGACATTTTCCTTGCAAGATTTTAAAACAATCTTGGCCAAGGGAGAAAATAATATCCATATAAAGTCAGCAAATACAGCAATCAACTAGTATGTCTACAAGAAAGACGGCAGGAAAAGGAAGAGAGAGGGATGCAAAAAAAGTAGGAAAGAAGTCAACAGCAGAAGGAAAGACGGGCTCAGAGACAGGAAGAACTGCTTTCAGGGGGCTGAGAGTGAAGAACAGCAAAGCCCTGCCACTAAGGAACCTCGCCCTCTCCCCTTCGCACCATCGGGGCAGAGTTAGGGAGGCGAGCCTATGCACATTAGCAAGATGCCCTGCGAGATACAGCAATAAATTTAATGTGATCTCTCTACTCAAGAAGTAGGTAGTAAGACAGACAACCTGAACCATCAGGATGGCAGAAGGCAGAACATGAGTGCTTATCAGTAAGGTAGCTGAAAAGGGGGTTCCTTGCTTCCTTTAGAATTAGGGTACAGCATCATCAGCTATGGGGGAGAGAAGAAGCTGGAAGGTTGGTGAGTAAAAATGTGATACATTCATTAATTTAAAAATTAAATTGTGTTCAAAAAACCCAGATGCAAAGAATATATACATATATAAAACTTGCAGGTTGAAATTAACATATGTCAAACCAAATAATTAAATACAAACTATTTTGATGTGCCAAGATATGAGCTCATAGCTCTGGACAAATAATAAGCTATAGTTCATTGACCTGTTTGGGTATTAGTGAGCTCATTAAATCTCTTTTTTTCCCCCAACAATCACAGACATTACTTAGAAAATGGTAAATAGAAAGTCAGGTCAACATGAACATTTCTCTGCTAGCTTAAATCTACATTTAAATCATAATTTCATAAATTAAAATGTTAAGTGTATTTATTTTGAGATTGCCTAGAGACATTCAACTTTGCATTTCATAGACTTTTAGTATCATTTTATGTCTCCATATAAAATATTTATCTGTGTCAAAAACCTTGAAATCATTTATAGATATACTTTTCCCTTTTATTGGCTACGTGAAGAATATTTACCTGTGGGAACTATAAGAATTCCAAGCAATTTACTGTCTGGCCAAGAGTATCACATTTGCACGATTTATTGATGAATAACTCGTGCAAATTTAAGTAGCACTTCATCAATAAATGTTTTTTTTAGCTGTACTGGGACAGAAATAGTGCATCTCTTTTTGGCCTAATGCTACCTGGACTTATCCTAAATAGTTGAAAAACTCAAGACAGTTATCCAGTAATTAGGCTATTATGAGAAACTCTCTTTGCCATGTTCACTGGGAGGGTATTATTGCGGCTGTTCACTCTCTCACTCTGTGCCTGCCCCATTAAATCCTAAGGGAGAAAATTCTTCCTGCTCTTAGCACCAGGATCAGTTATACTCACTGGCAACTGGTTTGTTTTTATTTTAAGACGTTGAGAGACTTTCCCTCCCTGTATTAATTCACTCTATTTCCCCCCTTTTATTGGTTGCTAGAGAACTGAAAGTAAAAGTTGAAGGCCACCTGCACGAGTCAGTTAAGTCTCCATGCCACACATTTGCTACAATAATAATAAGCAATAGAAATGATTATTATTGCCAACAGTTACTACTTTGTGCTAAGCACTTTACATGTGTTGTATTTCATTTAACATTCTTAATAATCCTAATATAAAAGAACTTTTATTTTTCCACCTTCACCAATGAGGAAACTGAAGCTTAGAGGGGTTAGTCAACTCATCCAAGGCCATTGAGTAAGTGGCAGAATTTCAACTCAACTGGTCTTTCCAACGTCAAAGATCGTGCTTCTAATTACTCTGGTATTCTGCTTCCTAGCCCATCTTTTGCTTCTGCCATGTTGACTCTGTTTCCTTTTGCTAATGAAATAAAGATAATGGACCAGGACTCCTGGGAAAAACTCAGGCCTCTCTTAATTCATCTTCTGAAAGGCTATGTCTTGGACGGGTGTAGAGGCTCATGCCTGCAATCCCAGCACTTTGGGAGCCAAGGTGGGAAGACTGCTTGAGGCCAGGAGTTCAAGATCAGCCTAGGAAAGAGAAAAGGAAAGAGGGGAGGGGAGGGGAGGAGAGGAGAGGAGAGGAGAGGGGAGGAGAGGGGAGGAGAGGGGAGGAGAGGGGAGGAGAGGGGAGGAGAGGGGAGGAGAGGGGAGGAGAGGAAAGGAGAGGAAGAAGGGCGGACCATGTCTAAGCCTCAGTCATCCTGTCTAGAGCTGCCCGCCTCAGAGAGAGAGTGGTGTTGGCAAAGTTCTCCACTGCCAGTTTTGTTTTTTTTTCCCCAGATGACATGCTTTTTAGAAGTCCAGGAGAGGTAATTACAGGAGGCCCTGGGGTTCAGTAAAGATGCAGAGGCACTGTTGCAAGGGTGTCCTAAATGTCCCAAGGCTGGACATGGTCGCCATGTGTGCCAGGCAGGACCTCTGTGTTGAACTATGTGGTTTGTGCACAAATACTCCTGCCAAAGGGGAGTGCAGAAGCGTGTGGCCTGAATCTAGCCTGTGCTCCATGCTAGTGTTTCCAAATTCCCGACAGGTTAATCTTCAAGATTCAGGAATATACAATCAAAATTCCTAGGAATTTTCATGAGTTCCCAAAATTATATTATTCTGTATTTTTCCTAACATTTCATTTACATGTCTTTAAATAATAATGAACGCCTGTAATAATAGTGAATCATTTCTATCATAATAAACAGTGAATCATTTTTTGTGGTAGAGTTATGCTAAAAATTTCAGAGGTTTTCCGTAAAAAAAACTTATGTAATAAATGCATGATTTATTATTATTATGAGCCAGAATATGTGACATAATTATATACTGCAACAACATGTAAAAACAATGTGCACCTGATATAGGAATTTCATAATACAAAACACTAAATGAGGGAAACATTAACACAAAATAAATGCCAAATAAAAACCATTTTAAAAATTGACAGATGCCATAAAAATATTTAATATTTATGAAGTATCATGCTTAACATGAAATTTTAAAACTCACAAAATATTAACTGTTCTCTCCAGTAGTCTAGAGGTTTGTTTCATGACAAATAGTCCAGACTAAAAAACAATACTTTTCATTTTGCATTGATGTTGGTAAAATCATTAAGAGCCTGCCAAAAGGATCTCCAAGTTGAGCATTGGGCTTGTTTTGTATAAGCTCATGTCCTTTCTGAAATACAAAATTTTATTTATTTTACTTTTTGAGATGGAGTTTTGCTCTTGTCACCCAGGCTGGAGTGCAATGGTGCGATCTTGGCTCACTGCAACCTCCGCCTCCTGGGTTCAAGAGATTCTCCTGCCTCAGCCTCCCAAGTAGCTGGGATTACAGGCGTCCACCACCACACTCGGCTAATTTTTTTGTATTTTTAGTAGAGACAGGGTTTCACCATGTTGGCCAGGCTAGTCTTGATCTCCTGACCTCAGATGATCCACCCACCTCGGCCTCCCTAAGTGCTGGGATTACAGGCGTGAGCCACCACGCCCAGCCAAAATACAAATTACTTTTAATTGACAAAGAATACTTGTGTATTTTTGTGGAGTAAAATGTGATATTTTGATAAATGTTTACACTGCAATGATTGAATCAAGCAAAGCCACTGGCAAATGCCCTTGGCTGATTTGACCAAAGACATAGAAAAGCGGAAAGAAAACATGAGTTGAGTCAAATGCTTTTTCACAAATACTCTGGACGTCGGCTTTACACAAGGCCTAGATATCATCAATACTTGCTATCTGACGTCAGAAATGAATATTAATCTGGGTTTTGGTGAGCCATTCCCCTTGCCCTCCTGCAAATTCAAGTACTTAAATACATTACGTGGCCAATTATTATGTAAAATATTCTCGTATATGCTATCTGACTTGAGAGAAATGAAAATGAACCAATCCACATTATAAACACCCACAATGTCTCAGAAACCACGCTGTATGTTTCAAGTGTGTTTTCTTAAACTTTATAATAGTCCTGTAGTACAGGTATATTAATTTTATTCCAAGGGTTGAGAAAATTAGGGCTCAAAACTGTAACGTTTCAACAGCTACGTTGCTAGTAAGTCAAACAGCCTGGAGTTTAACCGAAGTCCACTTTAAAAATCCATGTTATTTCTTCCACACCATACTACAAATCATAAAATGGCAGCAAGTCTCAGTGTCAGCTGTTTACCATGCGCACTCCCCAGCCAGGAGAGAGGGTTGGTACCAGGCAGCCTGGTTGCTCCATGAGCATGAATCTTGCATCCTCAGGGTAATAAGACCTTCCCCTGCACACACACAGATAAAACAACAGGAATGCTTACTACTCTTATTTGAAAGAAATGTAAAGTAAACTTGGAAGCAGCACATACATCCTTGGGAAAGTATTTTAAATGAACATTGCAAACATACTACCACAGGCCTTTCTTACCTTTAAATATTTCACCAGCTTCTGAATTTGCCAATATTCTGATGGCAAATCTGCACTTGCTTCCTGACGATGGTCAGGTGGTTCTTCATCTTCCTCACTTTCTGAGGAGCTATCACTAACAGTTTCCTCAATCTTTTCAGCACTCTTCCTAAGAACAGTAACAACACACATACACATGTAAGCTATAGTGTGGAGATGCTTATAATCATATTTTGGCAACATGGGCACAAGCAATGGATCAGATACCAACACCTTCTGAGTTCTAGTAGATCTCTGTTAAGATCTACATGAGGCCAGGTGCAGTGGTTCATGCCTATAATCTCAGTGCTTTGGGACGCTGAGGTGGGAGGATCACTTGAGGCCAAGAGTTCAATGCTAGCCTGGACAACATAGCAAGACTCTGTCTCTACAAAAACAAATTTTAATTAGCCAGACATGGTGGTGCATGCCTGTAATGCCAGCTACTCAGGAGGCTTGACGCAGGAGGATCACTTGAGCCCAGGAGTTTGAGCTGCAGTAAACCATTATTACATTATCATACCACTGCACTCCAGCCTGGAAGACAGAGCAAGACTCTGTCTCAAAAATAAAATAAAATAAAATAAAAAGGAACTGCGTGAGGTGAATAAACCTGTCTCTATTGCAGGTGCAATTGCTCTGGGTGCAATAATCATAATAAAGCAAACAGTGAGAAATAAATAAGGGTATTCAGTGAATGTCCTAAGGCTGCGCTTTTCAATAAGACTGCCACTCATTGCATGTGGTCGTCTATAGTTACAGATATTTGAACTTATTAATTTAACTAAAATTAAAGAAAATTAAAAATCCAGTTCTCCAATCACACTAGCCACATTTCAAGTGCTCAATGGCCCACGTGTCTCCTGGTTACCATACTGGACAGCTCAGATATTGACTATTTCTATTATTCCCGTAAGTTCAACTGGGCAGTGCCACAAGGCCCTAAAGTGAAAGAGTCTCTTTTACCAAAGAGAGTCAATATTCAGCACATCCCTCCATAATGTCTACACTGAAGTACTTGCAAGGGCACAAGGTGCCAAAGAACAGCAATAACATAAACATAATCAGGTTCAGGACCAAAGAGTTAACCACCAACTCTGAGAGACATTACCATGCAAAGTGTTGAGTTCCACAGAAGAACGCCACATTCTATGGTTTGATGCATGGACAACAGTATTACAAGAGCCTTCTGGAATCCAATATATGCCCTATGTCCCTGCAGAGGTCCCTCATGCACATGCACACTCATCACACCAGCTTGTCTCCACCTCCCACCGCCGGATGCCAGGTTACTGCCATTGGGTCACCAAATCCACAATGATGTCTCAGGAACTACTCATTCCATCACTCACATGTGGAGAGGTGCTGAACCCAGGATATTTATCCTGATATTGTTTCCCACATATTCCTCATCTCACAGGACAGAAGCAAACTTTTAAATCTTCTAGCTATTTTTAATATTAAATAATACCAACAGCAGCCACCAGTTTTGTCTAGGTTGGTCTATTTTGCCCTGTGTACTTTTTTTTTTTTTTTTTTTTTTTTGTGAGATGGAGTCTGTCGCCCTGGCTGGAGTGCACTGGCACGATCTTGGCTCACTGCAACCTCTGCCACCCGGGTTCAAGTGATTCTCCTGCCTCAGCCTCCTGAGTAGCTGGTCTTACAGGCACGCGCCACCATGTCTGGCTAATTTTTGTATTTTTAGTAGTGACGGGGTTTTCACCATGTTGGCCAGGCTGGTCTCAAACCCTTGACCTCGTGATCCTCCCATCTCGGCCTCCCAAAGTGCTGGTATTACAGGTATGAGCCACTGCGCCCGGCCTGTCCCAGGCACTTTATATTTATTATTTCTAAACCTCACAACCACTTTGCAAAGCAGGCTCTATTATCCCCATTCTACAAGCAAGGAAACCTCAGAGAAATTAAGAGGAGAAAAAAAACCATTCACTTTGAAGGATCCAAAATTACTTAAAATATGACTCTTGCCAATCACATATTAAGGTGTCCTTAAATATCAAAGTCACAAAGTCAATGACCATTATAGATCACACAAGTCCACAATACTTTTCCTCTAATTCTGAAATCGAAAAATCTCTGAAAACTGATTTTTTTCCCTACTGGACTTAACTTGTTGCTAAAGACTTATATGAATTGATACTAGACTATTTATGGTCTTTATTCCTCTCATTCAGTGTGAATATTCATGTTTCACTACAGAAATGCTCATGTTTTTTGATTATAGGGTATTGGCTCACACTCCAATAGAGGTTATCATATAATATATATTATATGAATTTAATTACCCTTTTTTAAAGTGAGTTTTTCAGAACCGCATGCATTTGGCCACGAGAGTTCAGGACAATAGACTGTGGGTTAAATGTCTCATTTTAATTCACTCAACAATCTATGAGGTTGTTATTACTCTCATTATAGAGACAATGAGTTAAAAATAATTTGGGCCGGGTGTGGTGGGCTCACACCTGTAATCCCAGCACTTTGGGATGCCGAGGTGAGTGGATTTCTTGAGGTTGGGAGTTTGAGACCAGCCTAGCCAACATGGTGAAACCCTGTCTCTACTAAAAATACAAAAATTAGCTGGGTGTGGTGGCATGTGCGTCTTGTCCCAGTTACTCAGGAGGCTGAGGTAGGAAAATCACTTGAACCTGGGAGGCAGAGGTTGCAGTGAGGCAAAATTGTGCTACCGCACTCCAGCCTGGATGACAGAGCAAGATTCTGTAATAATAACAATTTGAACAAAGCTCCATGGTTAGTAAAGTGGCTGTGTTAAAATAAGTACTTGTAATGAGAGCTGTTTCATCTTGGTTCCCAGAGGAGCTGGGGTAGTCATTTAACTTGTGCGTGCCTCAGTTTCCTCACCTGCAAATTGGGGATGATAACAGCAGTTAGTATGTAAAAAGCTTATAACAGTGCCTGGCATACAAAAAGCATGAAATACGTGTTAGATAGTTCTGTATTATCATGCATATTCATTCACCAAACATGCATGGAGGGCCTGCTGGCTGCCAGGTATCAAGTGAATGCTATTGAAGAATGCTGTATTTCAGTATCTTTGTTAAACTCCAAGGAAAAGCTGTGGTTTTGTTTTTGAAGATCTGATCTGTTTTCATCTTAAGGACCACATAAATTAAGTAACTGGTTAGGTTTTTGTGTTTACCTCGATCTTCAGCAAGAACAGAATCAAATCTGTGGTCTATGAGTAATTATCTAAGTTCCCATTATTTTGTAGCTCAGTACCTTGTCCACTTTGGTCACCATCAGAAAATTTTTATTTCTGTGTTTTCTTGTAGTGTCTTAGTAAGTTCCATGAAGGCAAGGACCGTTTCTGTCTTTTATACTTTTTATACTGTCTCCCCTAGCACAAGGAAGGCAGTCAGTAAATAATTGCTACAAGAATTAATAAATTAAAGCAGGTATGAATAAGTGAATGAACAAAATTCAGTCTAGGTTAAGATTTTGGAAGAAGGGTACTTCTGGTGATAATTCCAGGAGGTGGCAGTAGCCGCAGCTTGATGGAGAGGAGGCAACAGTCAGTGAGACTGAAACCAGGGAGTGCGCAGGCCAAGATTTGGTACTGGTTTTCCTCCTGGGGTTTCAGGTTTTTCAAGATGATGATGGGACATAGGATGAAAGTGATAGTGAGTCAATGTCAAAATCGTCAGTGACAATGGGTCCATAGAAAACAGCAACCAGGAGAGACAGAGGGTTACATCAGCCTCATAGAAAAGGAGATCTAATCTGAAGAGTAAGGTAGTTTGAAGCAATAAAGAGGAGATTTCTGCCTACGGTCCCCCATGCCCTGTGGTTACACAGAGCCTAGGGAAAAGAAGATCTGAAGGAGAATCGCTGCTGTCATGGAAAAGTTTCAATAAATGCAAGAAAGGAGAGAGTGGAGGCTTTGGTGCATAGGGTTAGGATATAAGAAAATTCATTTCCTTGTAGTATGAGGTGGGGGCAAGGAAAAAAATGTAGAAGAGAGAGCAAAGTGGAAGAATGATTCATTTGGGCTATTGCAGAGCAAGATACGGAGGAGAGTCCAGGAGGAGACAGGACTCATTTGAGTTTGCATTTAGAGTGGTGTCTGTGGGAAAGAGGAACCCAAGGACCCTGCCAGCCACCCCCTGGAGTAGTGTATTCATTCTGGGCTCCCATTAATCTTTAGAAAACATATCTGGGTCCCCAGTAATCCATAAAAAGGTTATTGACACAGTGCAAACCTGGAGTGAAATCAACCAGGGCTGAAAACGGGCCATCTGCAGATGTTTAACTTGGATTTACAAAAATAGAATTAGTGGAATCATGATCATTGTGGTCTAATTATAAAAAGACTTATGAGAAAGTACACTTTATTCCTCATCGCTCTAGAAGTTTCTAACTCAACATTAAGCTCATGGGCAAGGACTAGTCCATTTAAGCCTTCATGCTCATATCAATTCATTCTCATTTTCTTTGTTTCTCTCCCTCCTCTCCTCTCTCCAACTCCCAGTGGGTTCTCATCCATAAAAGTCTTTTCTAGTCTATTCCATTTCGGAGCATAGAAAGAGGATGGGCAATTTTTAAATTTTATTAATTTGTAAGGTTCCATGATTTTCTTAATTTCTTACAGTTTTTTTGGCACAGAGAGCCCCCAATTTCTGCGCTTCCAAAAGCCAATTTGTGTGTAAAACACTATGATTATGCTCTCTGGACCCTGGAAGAGGGAAAGCCTGAATTCAAGCATCTGTTCCCATTTAATGAGCCACCTGAGTGAAGTTTCCAGTATATCAGGCCTTATTCAAGAAGTGACTTAAACTTAACTCAAAGATTCCAGATTGAAGCATATAGTAGAATAAGCCTAAATTCTTTGGGGAAAGCCTAAATTTACCTTCCCTTAGTCTAACAAGCTCCTGGAGTTGAGGGCAGAGTGAATTAGGTCTACCCAATCACTCCACAATCCCATTTTAAAAAGCAGCACCCCAAAGAAAAGCTTTTTTTTTCCAATTGATGAATCCTTTGATAGCTAACTTTAAAATGCTTTTCCTATTTGATATGATTCTTTCCAATCCTGTTCCATGGCAACTACATATTCAGGAGTTAAAAAGAAGCAAATGTCAACATTGAATTGATCTACAAACTCCACCTTAAGAAATACTTCTCTACCACAGAATTCTATCCACTTAGGCAAGATTAGACACAGAGAAGTTTCATTTTTATCATTGAGTAATAGCTGTTGCTTAGATATGTTACAACTTTACCTTATCTACTACCCTGAAGCTCTCTAACTCACTAAAAATTGAAATACTTTTGGCCCAATATCTATTTCAGGAAAGATAAAGTAGATATACTTTTCCCTATTTCTCCCACCAAGCACAACTAAAAATCTGGATATTGTATATAAAACAAACATAAGGTGACTCTGAAAGGTAGAGCAAAAAAAGGGGACTACCTAGGGATCTGAAGACCTGTGGCTCAACACAGCGTGCATTCCCTGGGTTTTCTTTTTGTCTCATTCTTCCTAGACTGGGTACTGGAAAAGCCAGCAAAGCAGAAACTCCGAGGAGTGCAGGCAAAAAAAGGACCTAAGAAAGTCCTGCTCTGTCTAATTCAAAGGGCCAGAAAACGAAAGCCTAATAAGACAGAAAATGTTTAGACAACAAATGATCTATGTCAATCAAGACCACACATAACAGCGTGGCCCAAGTCTACCTCTTACAGCAAAGGCCAAGTGAAGAGCCTAGGGCTCTACCTTTATCAGACTGTAAGAAGGCGCTGCAACCCACCTGCTGGGGTGGCCTCAGAGAAGTCCTGACAGAGAGTCAGATGCTCACTACATCGTGGCAAAAATGAAGTCACTTATCCGAACTGTGATATCAGTAGAGCCCACTGACGAAGTAACCAAGGACTCCCCCGTCACACTGTCCGGCTGGTATCAGCAGAGGCATAGGTGGAGCATGAACTCCCACTACCCTCCAGAAATAATGAGGACTCCCTTGCCTGACCCCCCAGGCATCAGTGAAGGCCTATGGGAAAACCTGCTATTTCAATTCCTCACCAGCCTGGGGAAGCAACACATACCTCATCCTAAATATGGTGGCAGAGAAGACCTTCTAAAATATAAGACTTAGGCCGGGTGCAGTGGCTCGCATCTGTAATCCCAGCACTTTGAGGCCGAGGCAGGCAGATCACTTGAGGTCAGGAGTTCAAGACCAGCCTGGCCAATATGGCAAAATCCTGTATCTAATAAAAATACAAAAATTAGCCAGGTGTGGCAGGGCACACCTGTAATCCCAGCTACTCGGGAGGCTGAGGCAGGAGAATTGCTTGAACCCAGGAGGCAGAGGTTGCAGTGAATCGAGATTGCACCACTGCACTCCAGCCTGGTGACAGAGAAAGACTCTATCTTAACTAAATAAATAAAAGACTTAAATCCAGGGTCTCATAATAACCAAAATGTCTACATTTCAACTGAAAATTATTTGTCATACCAAGAATGGGGAAGATCTCATCTTAAATGAGAAAAGACAATTTTAAAATGCCAATATCAAGGTGATGAAGAAGTATGAATTATCTGACAAAGATATGAAAGCCATCATCATAACAATATTTCAACAAGCTATATGAACATGCTTGAAACAAATAAAAAAATAGAAAGTCTCAGCAAAGAAATTGAAGACAGAAAAGAAAAACCAAATGGAAAATTTTGGAACTAAAAATTATAATAAGTGAAATTAAAAACTCACTGAATGTCCCTCTCCCTCTCCCTTTCTTTCCACGGTCTCCCTCTCATGCGGACCCGAAGCTGGACTGTACTGCTGCCATCTCGGCTCACTGCAACCTCCCTGCCTGATTCTCCTGCCTCAGCCTGCCGAGAGGCACGCGCCGCCACGCCTGACTGGTTTTGGTGGAGACGGGGTTTCGCTGTTTTGGCCGGGCCGGTCTCCAGCCCCTAACCACGAGTGATCTGCCAGCCTCGGCCTCCCGAGGTGCCAGGATTGCAGACGGAGTCTCGTTCACTCAGTGCTCAATGGTGCCCAGGCTGGAGTGCAGTGGCGTGATCCCGGCTCGCTACAACCTCCACCTCCCAGCCGCCTGCCTTGGCCTCCCAAAGTGCCGAGATTGCCACCTCTGCCCGGCCGCCACCCCGTCTGGGAAGTGAGGAGTGTCTCTGCCTGGCCGCCCATCGTCTGGGATGTGAGGAGCCGCCCCTCTGCCTGGCTACCCAGTCTGGAAAGTGAGGAGTGTCTCCGCCCGGCCGCCATCCCATCTAGGAAGTGAGGAGCGCCTCTTCCCGGCCGCCATCACATCTAGGAAGTGAGGAGCGTCTCTGCCTGGCCGCCCATCGTCTGAGATGTGGGGAGCGCCTCTGCCCGGCCGCGACCCCGTCTGGGAGGTGAGGAGCGTCTCTGCCCGGCTGCCCCGTCTGAGAAGTGAGGAGACCCTCTGCCTGGCAACCACCCCGTCTGAGAAGTGAGGAGCCCCTCCGCCCGGCAGCCGCCCCGTCTGAGAAGTGAGGAGCCCCTCCGCCCGGCAGCCGCCCCGTCTGAGAAGTGAGGAGCCTCTCCGCCCAGCAGCCACCCCATCTGGGAAGTGAGGAGCGTCTCCGCCCGGCAGCCACCCCGTCCAGGAGGGAGGTGGGGGGGCCAGCCGCCCCGTCCGGGAGGGAGGTGGGGGGGGACAGCCCCCCGCCTGGCCAGCCGCCCCATCCGGGAGGTGAGGGGCACCTCTGCCCGGCCGCCCCTACTGGGTAGTGAGGAGCCCCTCTGCCCGGCCAGCCACCCCGTCCAGGAGGGAGGTGGGGTGGTCAGCCCCCCCGCCCGGCCAGCCGCCCCGTCCGGGAGGGAGGTGGGGGGGTCAGCCCCCCGCCCCGTCCGGGAGGGAGGTGGGGGGGGTCAGCCCCCCGCCCGGCCAGCCGCCCCATCCGGGAGGTGAGGGGCACCTCTGCCCGGCCACCCCTACTGGGTAGAGAGGAGCCCCTCTGCCCAGCCAGCCACCACATCCGGGAGGGAGGTGGGGGGGTCAGCCCCCCCGCCCGGCCAGCCGCCCCGTCCGGGAGGGAGGTGGGGGGGTCAGCCCCCCGCCCGGCCAGCCGCCCCGTCTGGGAGGTGAGGGGCGCCTCTGCCCGGCCGCCCCTACTGGGAAGTGAGGAGCCCCTCTGCCCGGCCAGCCACCCCGTCCGGGAGGGAGGTGGGGGGGGTCAGCCCCCCACCCGGCCAGCCACCCCATCCGGGAGGGAGGTGGGGGGGTCAGCCCCCCGCCTGGCCAGCCGCCCCATCCGGGAGGTGAGGGGTGCCTCTGCCCGGCCGCCCCTACTGGGAAGTGAGGAGCTCCTCTGCCCAGCCAGCCACCCCATCCGGGAGGGAGGTGGGGGGGTCAGCCCCCCGCCCGGCCAGCCACCCCATCCGGGAGGGAGGTGGGGGGGTCAGCCCCCCACCCGGCCAGCCGTCCTGTCCGGGAGGTGAGGGGCGCCTCTGCCCGGCCTCCCCTACTGGGAAGTGAAAAGCCCCTCTGCCCGGCCAGCCGCGCCGTCCAGGAGGGAGGTGGGGGGGGTCAGCCCCCTGCCCGGCCAGCCGCCCCGTCCGGGAGGTGAGGGGCGCCTCTGCCCGGCCGCCCCTACTGGGAAGTGAGGAGCCCCTCTGTCCGGCCACCACCCCGTCTAGGAGGTGTGCCCAACAGTTCATTGAGAACGGGCCAGGATGACAATGGTGGCTTTGTGGAATAAAAAGGCGGGAAAGGTGGGGAAAAGATTGAGAAATTGGATGGTTGCCGTGTCTGTGTAGAAAGAAGTAGACATAGGAGACTTTTCATTTTGTTCTGTACTAAGAAAAATTCTTCTGCCTTGGGATCCTGTTGATCTGTGACCTTACCCCCAACCCTGTGCTCTCTGAAACATGTGCTGTGTCCACTCAGGGTTAAATGGATTAAGGGCGGTGCAAGATGTGCTTTGTTAAACAGATGCTTGAAGGCAGCATGCTCGTTAAGAGTCATCACCACTCCCTAATCTCAAGTAACCAGGGACACAAACACTGCGGAAGGCCGCAGGGTCCTCTGCCTAGGAAAACCAGAGACCTTTGTTCACTTGTTTATCTGCTGACCTTCCCTCCACTATTGTCCCATGACCCTGCCAAATCCCCCTCTGTGAGAAACACCCAAGAATTATCAATAAAAAAATAAATTAAAAAAATAAATAAATAAAAATTAAAAAAAAAAAACTCACTGAATGGAATTAGTAGAATAGGACAGAAGAAAAAATAAATGAACTTGAAGACAGAACAACAGACTTGGCTCAATCTGAACAACTTAGAGAGAAAAAAAAACTGAAAAACAATGAACGCAGCCTCAGGGACCTGTGAGCTTATAACAAAAGCGCTAATATCCACCACTCCGAAGCTAATAAGAGTGGCTAACCCTTATCTTCCAGACATGTCACTTTTTTTGTCAAAGTGGAAATCAAGTAAGAAGTTTACTAGTTGGCCTCATATTTAATTTTTAATTGTTTTCATTAGCAGTAACATACACCACTTCAAAATCAGCAGTCTTTTGTGATCAGCAAAGGGAGGCTCAGAAAGATGACATAACTTTGCCAGGACATGATTGTTCAGAGGCAAGACATCAGTTAGGAGCCCAGTGTTCCTAAACTTAGTTCACTGCTCTTTGCATTAAATACATTTCTTTTCCCACAGTCAACTAACACTAGTAAAGCACTGTATTTTGGGTAACTGCATTAGAAGAATATCTTGAAAAAGTATTTAAAGAAATCCAGTGTGACCACTTTTACTAACATTCCTAGTAACCATCAGTGTAAACATCTGGGGACCCTAATAGGAAGAATGCCATTAATTTGCATGCTCAGTAGCCCACTGCGTGAGGGTGGCTTTAGCGAACTCGTCTTGCTGACCAGAAACATACTGAAGTAATTGTGCTCTTCCATGTGAAACAGATGGTCTTGGTTTTTCAAGTTTTCCTGTGTGTTTGTCCTCTATGGATTTCTTTTGCTGAGCCTTTGCTTTAAAAAATACATACAAATTTATTAGCTTTATTGCTTTATGCTAATTAATAAAAAATAAAAGATGGCAATGTAGATATATACTCCATTATTTCCATGTGCTCAAATGATGTGTGTTCCTGACAAGAGTTCCAGCCTCATTCTGACACTCGGAGCTGTCTCTTTCACTCTTTCAGCACAGCCCTATGTTTTACATATTGAAGAAACTTTCTGTCCAGCACCTAGGAACAGGTCTTCACAGGCTGCCACTGTTGGTGTGAATCCTGCACCCGATGCCTTCTACTCTAGGTACGGATCGCCCCCAATTATAGTTTTCTATTTTCTTATCTTCCCCACCCAACGTTGCAACAGGGCCTGCACCTGGTTTTCCAGGTATTTGCAGGCTTTGCATAGTCCTTGGCATTCTGTGTTCTCCCTTGAATACCTGCTAAGGAATCTCATGCTTGAAAGAGTAAGAATATGGAAAAAGCAGTATTTTAAAACTCACTTGCCAGTTAACAGAGTTGCCCATGCATTTTTCATTTTCACATTGACTCTTTCAAACAGAGCCACAAAAGTCAAACACCCCAAAATTGATGAGAATCAATCAGTGGAGCCAGTGTCTCCCCTCTCCACATGACTCCGTTCTTCAAACAGCTCTCTGGGTTTGCTTCCAAAACACAATCACTCTGTGGTTCTCAGAATCCCTGCAGGAGAAGGTCCCTGTGTGATCAACCAGGAGTCAGTTCTTAAACCAAAAATGGGACAACATAGAATATCACCTACAGGCCGCGACTTGTAAACTATTTGTTAAATTTTAAAAAGTGGGTTGGGTGCAGTGGCTCACACCTGTAATCCCAGCACTTTGGGAGGCTGAAGTGGGCGGATTACTTGAGCTCAGGAGTTCGAAACTAGCCTGGCCAACATGGCAAAACGCCATCTCTACTAAAAATACAAAAATTAGCCAGCCGTGGTGTCACACACCTGTAATCCCAGCTATTCGGGAGGCTGAAGCAAGAGAATTGCTTGCACCTGGGAGTCAGAGGTTGCAGTGAGCCAATTCATGCCGCTGCACTCCAGCCTGGGTGACAGCAAGACTTTGTCTCAATAAATAAATAAATAATGCTCAAGGTATTTCAGACTGCCCCAGCATTTAAGTAGCATTGGCCCTCAATTTTTGCTTTGATGCCTGTTTATAGAGGGTCCTAAATGGCACTTGTTTTGTATATTTCATACATTCATTAAGCCAGTGTATATAGGCCCATTCATATTTTTGAGACTCTAGCCTTTTCATAGTATTAAAGTTCTGTTAGACATTCTCTCTATGACAGTTTCCCTGACTAACTCCATATCATTTTCATCATTCCACATTCTCCCAGTGCTTACTTAATCAGGTCCCTACCATGATTTTTACATTTCTCCTGTGACTTCTCCATGTGTTTTATCATCTTTTCTGCATATTATTTGTCCCGACTCACCAACTATATAAAAGTGAATTGTGTTCTTCCCTTCCCTTCATGGTGCTCCACACACAAACTCTATCAAATCTTTCTGCTTGGAATAAAAAGAGGAGCAGAAAGGAATAAACCTGTACCTTGGAGGGACATGTAACTATCTACCCGGTATTTTTCTATTATAAAATAAAGTTCTGGCCAGACGCAGTGTCTCACACCTGTAATCCCAGCACTTTGGGAGGCCAAGGTGGGCAGACCACTTGAGGGCAGGAGTTTGAGAGCAGTCTGGCCAACATGTTGTAACCCTGTCTCTACTAAAATTACAAAAAAAAAAAAAAAAAAAAAAAAGCCAGGCATAGTGGCACATGCCTGTAATCCCAGCTACTCAGGAGGCTGAGGCAGGAGAATCACTTGAACCTGGGAGGCAGAGGTTGCAGTGAGCTAAGATTGCACCAGTGCACTCCAGCCTGGCCAACAGAGCAAGACTCCATCTCAAAAATAAATAAATAAAGTTATGTGAAACATTAGGTGAATACTGTTACTAAGATGCATCTGAAAGCAAATGCAAATGTCTACATACTCTTTGTAATTAACAGTGGTCTTCCAGTTTAAGCTTGGTTCCCATCTCTTGGTCATTTGATTCCTCCAAAAATTAATTTGGTTCTTCTCCAGTGACCTCTTGCCTGAACCAGAAATGTCTTTGTGGAGGGCAGCTGCTTCTTCCTTCTTGGGGGCTTTGCCAAGCTGATCCTTTTCCTTTTGCTGGTCTTCATTGAAGCTAATCCCCTTTACTGAAAAAATGAGGATAATTTTCAATGATATCTGAATTATCTAGTGTTCTCTGTAGATTAATGCCAGTGGTAAATTCAGGAAAGGAAGTCTCAGATGCATCTAACTTGTGGTCCTTAGTAACAGTTAAATAAGGGAAATGTCAAGACTAAGGCTTCTGTTGGAGTTGGGTGGACAGTAACATGATGTTCCTAAACTCACACCTCTGCTGCAGCACAACAGATACAACAGCAGGGCTGCACCTGCTCATTCCTCACCACCACCAAAAAATTCAACCAAAACCTTCTATTGACTAAAACACATCATATTTAAATGGCTTGAACCAAAGATAAAGGAACATCTTGAAGGTAGACAGGTATGACATATTACAGAGGAATGAACATAAGAATTTTAAGAGAACTCTCATCAGAAACACCGCAAACCAGAAGAAAAGAGAGTAACATCTTTAAAGCGTTAAAAATGAAAAAAAAAAAAACCATGTCAACCCAAAATTCTATACTAAGAGTAAAACAAAAATCTTTCAAAAATGAAAGCAAAATAAAAACCTTCACAGATGAACAAAAGCAGAGAATTCACTGCCAGAAGACCTGTGCTAGAAATGTTAAATAAAATTATTCTGTCGGGAGTAATACCATGCCAGCCAGAAACATGAATCTATGCAAAAAAAAATTAAAAGCTGCAGAAATGGTAAAAATAAATATACAAGACTTTGTGTATTTTTTAATCATTCTAAAATATAATTGACTGTCTAAAGCAAAAATAGTAACAACGTTTTGAGGGGTTTATGACATGTAGAAATAAAATGTGTGAAAACAATAACACAAAGTATAGGGAGGGGTATTCAAGGAATATTGTTGTAAGTTTCTTAAACTATTTGTGAATTTTAGAATTTTACTTAAAGGAGACATGATAAGTTTGAGATATATATTATAAGCCAGAGGGCAGCTAAGAAACTTTTAATAAGAAATATAAGCAGTAAATTAATAGCATAAATAAAATGGAATCATTTTAAAAAGCTCAATTCAAAACGGGCAGAGAAAGGAAAAAAACCACAAAGAACAGATGAAACAAATAGAAAACAAGTAGCAAGATAGTAAATTGAAATTTAACTGTATTAGTAGTTACATCAAATGAAAATGGTTTACACACATCAATTAAATGAGAAATCATCAAATTGGATGAAAAAGGAGACCTATTTGTGGCCAAAAGAAACTATTTTATATATAAAGATACAAATACATCAGAAGTAAATGGCCAGAGAAGAACAGTTCATGCAAATAATAATCAAAAGAAAGCAGGAATGGCCATATTAAAATCAGACAATATCGACTCCAAAGCAAATAATATTAACAGGGACAAAGAGGAGCACACATACTAATAAAGGATCAATTAGCACACAATTGTAAATGTATATTCACCAAACAACAGAATTTCATAATATATGAACGAAACACAGAGCTAAAAGGAAAAGTAGATAAATCCGTAATTGGTAGACTTCAAAACTCTCTCAGCAATCAATAAAATGAGCAAACAAAAGATCAATAATGATATAGAAGACCTGAGCAACACAATCAGACAACTTGACTTAATTGACATTTAAAAGACACACAACTCAGTAACACCAGAATACACAGTCTCTTCAAATGTGCAAGGAAAAAATCACCAAAATAGCCCATATTCTGGGCCATAAAATGAACATTAACAAGTTTAAAGTAACTAAAGTCATATAAAATATCTTCATACATTGGAATTGAACTAGGAATTAGTAAAAGAAAGATCTACAGAAACTCCTCATATATACTGAATAAAAACATCATATATCAAAATCTGTGGAACACAGTTTATACAATGCTCATAAAGAAATGTGCAGCATGAAATCTTATGTCCAAAATAACTAAATAAAGAGACTGAGACAGGCAGATCACTTGAAGCCAGAGGTTCGAGACCAGCCTGGCCAACATAGTGAAATCTCATCTCTACCAAAAATAAAATAATTTATTTTGAGTTCAGGGGTACATATGCAGGTTTATTATACAGATAAACTCATGTCACAGGGGTTTGTTGTACGGATGATTTCATCATTCAGGTACTAAGCCTAGTACCCAATAGTTATTTTTTCTGATCTTCTCCCTCCTCCCACCCTCCATCCTTAAGGAGGCCCAAGGGTCTATTGTTCCCCTTTGTGTCCATGTGTTCTCATCATTTAGTTCCCATTTGTAATTGAAAACATGTGGTAATTGGTTTTCTTCCTAAAGAGAACATGATCACATTCTTTTTTATGGCTGTATAGTATTCCATGACATATATGTACCACATTTTCTTTATCCAGTCTACCACTGATGGGGATTTAGGTTGATTTAATGTCTTTGCTACTGTGAATAGTGCTGCAATGAACTTATGTGTGCATGTGTCTTTATGTGATGATTTATATTTCTTTGGGTATATGCCCAGTAATGAAATTGCTGAGTTAAATGGTTTTTCTATTTTTAGCTCCTTGAGGAATTGCCACACTGCTTTCCACAATGATTGAACTAATTTACACTCCCACAACAGTGTATAAGCATTCTCTTTTTTCTGCAACTTCACCAGCATTTGCTGCTTTTTGACTTTTTCATAATAGCCATTCTGACTAGTGTGAGATGATATTTCATTGTGGTTTTGATTTTCATTGCTCTAATAATCAGTGACATTGAGCTTTTCCCACTTGTTTATTGGCCACATGTATGTCTTCTTTTGAAAAATATCTGTTCATGTCCTTTGACCACTTTTTAATGGGGTTGTTTTTTTCTTGTAAATCCATTCCTTATGTACACTGGATATTAAACCTTTGTCAGATGCATAGTTTGCAAATATTTTCTCCCATTCTGTGGTTTGTCTGCTTATTCTGTTGATAGTTTGCTGTGCAGAAGCTCTTATGTTTAATTAGATCCCACTTGTCAATTTTTGCTTTTGTTGCGATTGCTTTTGGCATCTTTTGTCATGAAATCTTTGCCAGTTTCTATGTCAAAAATGGTATTGCCTAGGTCATCTTCCAGGGTTTTTATAGTTTTTAGTTTTACATTTAAGCCTTTTATCCCTCTTGAGTTGATTTTTGTATATAGCATAAGAAGGGTCCAGTTTCAATCTTCTGCATATGGCTCATCAGTTATCCCAGCACCATTTATTAAACAGGAAGTCCTTTCCCCATTGTTTGTTTTTGTCAGCTTTGTTGTAGATCAGATGGTTGTAGGTATGTAACCTTGTTCCTGGGCTGTCTATTCTGCTCCATTGGTCTATGTGTCTGCTTTTTATGCCAGTACCATGTTGTTTTGGTTACTGTAGCCCTGTGGTATAGTCTGAAGTTGGGTAGCGTGATACCTCCAGCTTTGTGGTTTTTGTTTCGTTTTTGTTTCTTTTTTTTTTTTTTTTTGCTTAGAATTGCCTTGGCTATTCAGGTTCTTTTCTGGTTCCATGTGAATTTTAAAATAGTTTTTTCTAGTTCTGTGAGAATGTTGTTGGTAATCTGACAGGAATAGCATTGAATCTATAAATTGCTTCAGGCAGTATGGCCATTTGAATGATATTTATTCTCTGAATCCATGAGCATAGGATGTTTTTCCATTTGGGTGTCATCTCTGATTTCTTTGTAGTGTTTTATAATTCTCATTGTAGAAATCTTTCACCTTTCTGGTTAGCTGTATTCCTAGGTATTTTATTCTTTTTGTGATAATTGTGAATGGGATTGCATTCCTGATTTGGCTCTTGGCTTGGCTGTTGTTGATGTACAGGAATTCTGGTGATTTTTGTACATTGATTTTGTATCCAGAAATGTTGCTGAAGTTGTTTATCAGCTAAAGGAGCTTTTAGGCTGAGGACGCCTTGTTTTATATGCTCCAAGTAAAACATTATTCACAACTGAATTCATCAAAATTTCTTCAAATGCAAATATGACTACATTAAATTAAATGTATCCTGACATTTTTAAAAAACTAGAGAAATAAATCAATAAAACCCAAAATTAAGATACATAAATATCAAAGTAAAGTGGAAAAGATAAAAATTAAAGTTAGTTCCTTGAGAAAATTTAGTAAATCTATAGTCCTATAGCTATAGGTGTATCAAAATAAAAAAAACCACAAATGGCCAATATTAGGAATGAGAGAGGTAACAATGACTACGAATTCTACAGATATTAAAAGGTCAGTAAGAGAATACTATGAATGAGTTTATGCCAATAAATCTGATAACTTACACAAAATGAACAAATTCCTTTAAGGACAATCTAATATACCAAAGCTCCCTCAGGAAGAAATACATAACCTGTATAGTGCCATAACTATCAAAGAAATTGAATTTGTACTTAAAATTTTTCCCATAAAGAATATTCCAGTCCCAGATGGCTTTCACCAAACATTACTACCAAACATTTAATAAACCTACCAAACATTTAATAAACAAACAATATTAATTCTATACAAACTCTTCCAAAAAATTGAAGAGGAGATTAAACTTTCCAAATCATTCTATAATGTCAGTATTACTTCAATACCAAAACCAGATAAAGATACTAAAGAAAACTACACACTAATAACCTTATGAATATAAGTGCAAAACTTCTTAACAAAATCTTGGCAAATTAAATCTGATAATGTATATAAAAGATACAAGTGGGGTTTGTCTCAGAAATGTAAGGTTGGTTTGTCACTTGAAAAATTAATCAATGTAATTAATCACATTAACAAACTAAAAGGAAAAAAACAAGATTCTCTCCATAGTACACAAAGAAACATTTGATAAAATCCAACATTCATTCCTAATAAAAGTTCTCAGTGACTCAGAATAGAAGCCTTAACCTTGTAAATGGTTAGCATCAAACTTAACTGAAACATTTCCCTTTAATATCAGGAACAAGAGATCATTTCTATTCAATTTTTTACTGGTGGTTCCAGCTAGTGCATTAAGGAAAAAAAAAAGAAATAAAAATAAGTTGAGATTGGGAAGGAAGAGTTGAGATTAGAAAGGAAGAAGTAAGAAAATGATCTTTATTCACTGACAATAAGATCATCTACATAGACAACCCTCTGGAATGTACAAAGAAGATACCAGAACTAATAAGTGAGTTTAGCAAAATTTCAGGATATAAAATCAGTATGCAAAAATCAAGTGTATTTTTATACAATAGCAACAAATGATTAGAAATGGAAAATTTAAAACTCATTAACAATAGCCCCAAAATATGAAATACAGATAAGTTTCAAAAGAGATGTATAAGACCTGTATATTGAAAGCTACAAAACATTAGTGAGAGAAATTAAATAAGACCTAAATAAATTGAGAGACATACTATGTTCATGGATTTAAAAATTCAATATTGTTAAGATGTCCATTTTTCCTAAATTAGTCTATAAATTCAAGGCAATATCATCAGTCATAATTCCATCAGGTATTTTTTTAAGAAATTGACATGCTGGCTCTAATATTCTTATAGACTTGCAAAAGACCTAGAATAGCCAAAAAACTTTTTAAAAAGAACACCATTGGAGGATTTAAACTACCCAACTTCAAGACTTATCATAAAGCTAGAGTAATCAAAACAGTGTGGTATTGGTGTAAAAATAAAGAAATCAAAGTTACAGTAGGAAGTGTTCAGAAATACATTCACAGACAAATAGACAACTAATTTTTGACAAAGTTATAAAGGTAATTCAGTGGAGAAACAATAGGTTTATTTTTGATAAATGATGCTGGAACAACTAGGTAAGCAAAAGAAAAAAATGAACTTTGATCCATACCTCATATACACAAACCAAATTAAAGTGGATCACAGACATAGATTGGAAAGGTAAAACTGAAAAACCTCTAGAAGAAAACATTGGAGAAATTCTTCATTATACTGGGTTTGGAAAAGCATTATAAGATAAAACACTATAAGGAAAAAATAAGTTGTACTTTATCAAAATTGAAGACACTTGTTTTTTGAAAGACACTGTTTGGAGAATAAAAATATGAGACCCAGATTGGGACAAAATATTTATAAATCATATATCTGACAGAATATATAAGCCAAGAACATATATAAAGATCTGTCACAACTCAATAAAAAACTGAATAGCCCAATAAAAAAATGGATAAAGAGTCTGAATAGACACTTTACCACATAAGATATGTGAATGGACAATAAACACATGAAAAGATGCATTCAACAACTGCAAATTAAAACCAAATGAGATACCAGTACACACCTATTAGAATGTCTGTAGTTAAAGGACTGACCATATCAGTTAATGAGGAGTATGTGGAAGAACTGGGACTCTCATACATTGCCAACATCAATGTAAAATATTGCAACCACTATGGAGAGCAGTTTACCAGTTGCTTAAAAAGTTAAACATACAACTACCATATGACCTTACCATTTCACTCTTAGGTTTTTATCTAGGCATAATGAAACTATATGATCATACAAATCCTTGCACAAAAATGTTCTTGGTAGTTTTATTTGTAATAGCCCAAAACCTGAAATAACCACACACCCGTTAACAGGAGAGTGGATAAACAAATTGTGGCATACCCATACAATGGAATAATACACATCCATAAAAGCAATAAATTAATGATAGATGCAAAAGCATAGATGAATCTCAAAAACAAACAAAAATCTGCATAAACCATACCACAAAAATTACAGAACGCCAAGGAAGATCCTAAAAGCTTCCAAAGAGGGGAAAAAGCCAAAACAAACAGTTCACATGGAAACATAAGCCTTTGAAATGCTAACTAAAAATTAATTTCATACCATTACTCTAGAAACAACTGAGAGAAAATAATAAAGGTATTCTCTAACATGCGAATCCTCAATTTTTTCCCTCCCATGTGCATCTTTTACTCAGGAGGGTCTAACAAATGATGGGTGCACCAAGAAAAGGAAAACTGGGGCCGGGCATGGTAGCTCACACATGTAACCTCAGAACTTTGGGAGGCCAAGGCAGGTGGATCACCTGAGGTCAGGAGTTCCAGACCAGCTTGGCCAACATGGCAAAACCCCATCTCTACTAAAAACACAAAAATTAGCCTAGTGTGGTGGTGTGCACCTGGAATCTCAGCTACTAGGGAGACTGAGGCAGAAGAATCGCATGAACTCGGGAGGCGGAGGTTGCAGTGAGCCAAGACCACACCACTGCACTCCAGCCTGGGTGACAGAGCAAGACTGTCTCAAAAAAAGAAAAGAAAAGGAAAACTGAATAGAAGACAACTTCCTCAACATGCTAAAGGCCATATAGGAAAATCCCACAGCTAACATCGGGCTCAATGGTGAAAGCCTAAAAGATTTTCAATTAAGATCAGGAGTCAGGCTAGGCATGGTGGCTCACAGCTGTAATCCCAGCACTTTGGGAGGCTGAGGCAGGCAGATTACTTGAGGCCAGGAGTTCGAGACCAGCCTGGCCAAAATGGTGAAACCCCCATCTCTACTAAAAATCTAAAAATTCACAGAGCATGGTAGCAGGTGCCTGTGATCCCAGCTACTCGGGAGCCTGAGGCACGAGAATCACTTGAACCTGGGAGGGGAGGTGAAGGTTGCAGTGAGCCAAGATCACATCACTGCACTCCAGCCAGCCTGGGTGACAGAGTGAGACTCCATCTCAAAAAAAAAAAAAAAAAAAAAAAAAAAAAAAAGATCAGGAATCAGACAAGGATGCCTGCTTTCAACACTCTTATTCAACATAGTCCAGGAAGCCCAAGCCACAGTAATTGGTCAAGAAAAAGAAGTTGTAAAAGCATCTAAATTGGAAAGGAAGAAGTAAAACTATCTCTGTATGCAGATGGCATTATCTCGTATGCAGAACAACCTAAGAATACACACACACACCCATATACACACACAGAAAGTTAAATGAAGTCAATGAAGTTGCGAAATTCAGTCTTTAACTCTCAAAAATTAGATCTGATTTCAACATTCAAGTCGTATTTCTGTACACTAGCAGTGAATAATCAAAAATAAAATTTAGAAAACAATTTCATTTACAGTAGCATCAAAAATAATAAAATGTTAACAAGTAAACGTAAAGAAGGAGAAAAACTTGTACACTGAAAACACTAAACATTGCTGAAAGCCATTAAATATACAAATAAATGGAAAGCTATCTCCTGTTCATAAACTGGAGGACTTAATATGGTTAAGATGGCAATACTATGTAAAGCAATTCATAAATTCAATGAAATTTCTATCAAAATCCCAATGGCATTTTTTGCAGAAATGTAAAACCAACCCTAAAATTCATATAGAATGTCAAGGAATACCAAATAGCCAAAACAGTATTAAAAAACAAGAACAAAGTTGGAGGACTCACACTTCCTGATGTCAAAACTATTATAACTATAGTAATCAAAACAGTGTGATACTGATATAAAGAAAGACATATAGACCAATGGAAGAGAATTAAAAGTCCCCAAGTAAACTCTTCCATCTATTATCAGTTGATTTTCAACAAGAATGCCAAGACCATCCAAAGGAGAAAGAACAATCTCTTCAACAAATTGTGCTGGGAAAACTGAAAATCCACATGCAAAAGAATGAAATCGGAACCTAAATTTCATTAGGCTCCAAATAGACAAAAATCAACTCAAAAGAGATCAAGGGCCTAAATTTAAGAGCTAAAAACTATACAATCCTTAGAGGAAAAACATAGGGGCAAATTTTCATGACCTTGGATTTGACAATGATATATCAAAAACACAGGCAACATTAGAAAAAATAGGTAAATTAGACTTCATCAAAATTAAAAATGTTTGTGCATCAAAGGATACTATCAAAAAAGTTAAAAGGCAACCCACAGAATAAGAGAAAAAATTTGCAAATCTTCTATCTGATAAGGGGTTAATATTGAGTATACACAAAAACTACAACTCAACAACAAAAAGAATCAATTTAAAATATAGGCTAAGGACTCAAGCAGACATTTCTTCAAAGAAGATATACAAATAACCAACAAATACATAAAAATATGGTGTACATCACTAATCATTATGGAAATGCAAATCAAAGCCGCAATGGGATACCACTTCACACTGACCAAGATGTTTGTAATTAAACAACAACCTAGAAGATAAGAAGTGTTAACAAGGATGTGAAGAAAGTGGAATCTTTGGATAATGCTGTTGAGAATGAAAATGGTGTGGCCCCATGGAAAACAGGTTGGCACTTACTCCAAAAGTTAAATACAGAATTACCATATGACCCAGAAATTCCACTTTTAGGAAAAGACCCAAAAGAATTGAAAATAGGAACTCAACAGATACCTGTACACCAATATTCATAGCAGCATTATTCACAATACCCAAAAGGTGGCAACAACCCAAGTGTCCATCTAGGGATGAATGCATAAACCAAATGTGGTCTATACATACACAAAATAATATTGTACCATAAAAGAATGAAATTCTGATACATGCTATAGCATGGATGAGCCTTGAAAACACTAGGCTAAGTGAAAGAAGCCAGATACAAAAGGGGAAATATTATATCATTCCAGTGACATGAAATATCTAAAATAAGCAAACTGATAGAAATAGCAGATTAGAGTTAACCAGGAAGTCGGTGGAGAAGTAATGGGGGATTATTGCTTAATGGGTGCAGAATTTAAGTTGGGGAGATGAAAAAGACTTGGAGATAGACAATAGTGATATTTGTACAACATTGTGAATGTTGTATGTTCTATGCAAAAGGGACTTTGCAAAGAAATTAAGTCAAGGATCCTGAGATGGGGAGACTATTCTGGGTATTTGGAGGAAGCCAAACATAATCACCAGGGTTCTTCTAAGAGGAAGACAGGAGGGACACAGGCAGCGACGGGGATATGCTGATGGAAGCAGTGGTCAGAGTGATGTGGGGCCATAAGCCAAGGAGCCATGAGCCAAGAGTCATGAGCCAAGGAACATAGGGGCCTCTAGAAGCTGGAAAAGCAAAGAATAAATTCTCCTTGGTCCTCCGGAAGGAATGCAACCCTGCTGATACTTTGATTTTAGCCGTGCAGATTCATTTTAGACTTCCGACCTCTAGAACTGTAAGATAATACATTTGTGTGTGTTAAGCCATTAGGTTTGTGGCAATGTGTTACAGCAGCAAAAGAGGGCTCACAGAGGGACTTTATGAGTCCGATTCTGCTGGGTGCAGATAGAGACTGCCCCTATCTCCAGCACTTCAGATAGGAACTGCACATAGAAGACATTTAGTAAATATCTGTGAAATAAATTAATGAATAAAATATTTCTAGACTTGCCAATGACATGCATTGTGTACAAAATGTATATTTTCTCTAAAATTAAGCTTCTAGAATAATGTCCTTAGAACTGAAGAGATTTCTTAAAGGCCTGTTACCTAAAGGTTACTCACATCAAGGGCTGGCCACCACACGAAGTGGATGGTGAGAGGACTAAGTAACAGGCTGACCAAATACCAAAGATACCAAGCTACTTAATTAGAGAGAGTGAAACTCCTGGTGAGAAACCAAAGAGCACAGGTGACATTTTTCATTGCTCCCACCAGTTGAAGCCTGTAACTTAACAGAGAAGTCAGAAATAAAATGCCAGCTACCTTAATCAGGCATGGTGGCACGTGCTTGTGGTCCCAGCTACTTGGGAGGCTGAGGTGGGAGGATCACTTGAGCCTGGGAGGCGGGAGGATGCAGTGAGCCAACATCACACCACTGCACTCCAACCTGAGTGACAGAGTGAGACCCCATCTCAAAAAATAAAGTAAAAATAGATTTAAAAAATAAAAAACGCCAGCTATGGACAAGATTTTGAAGAGGAAGTTTCAGTTTTCAGGCTCACAGTTTCTAACACCTGAAGAATGAGCTCTTGGAAAGAAAAATCCTGCACTCACCTTGGGAAGATCAGGAAGAATGAGTTATCAAACACTCCAGTGACCTGATGGAGACACTTTTTAAACCAGAATCGTGGAAGGGAGCTAAAAATTCTGTTTATACTCTAAAACAAAAAAGCAGAAAAATGTCTTTTTTCTCTAATCCCCAGTATCGAGTTTAGTGTCTTTTTTTAAGAGACGGAATCTTGCTCTGTCACCCAGGCTGGAGTGCAGTGGCACAATCATAACTCTCTGCAGCCTCAAACTCCTGGGCTCAAGGGATCCTTCTCTCTCAGCCTCCCAAGCAGATGGGACTGCAGCCGCACACCACCACACCTGGCTGTTTATTTATTGGTCTGTTTATTTATTTATTATTTATTTTTTAGAGGCAGGGTCTTGCTGTGTTGCCCAGGCTAGCCTCGAACTCCTGGGTTTGAGTGATCCTCTCATGTCCACCTCCCAAAGTGCTGAGATTACCGGCGTGGGCCACTGCACCTGGCCTCATTTAGTGTCTTATTACTTAATAAATGCATGTCTAAATAGTAATATAGAAAATAAGGCTATAGCTAAGAAACTATTTAGCAGTTTTCAGGGACAAAAAATAAACAGCTCAGTAACAAAACTTATGGCCACTGACCCTACTACTGTGACTTAGAAATTTTACCAAAATGCAATAATTATTGTCTCATAAAACAATATTATTTTACAGTTTGAGTGTAACCTTAGAGATCATATAAATTCAGCCTTTCATGATATTGATCACAAACTAAGGTCCAGAGAGGTATGAATTGTGTGTGAATTGCGCATTCTTGCAGGGAAGACAGCCATTGCTCAGGCGACCTGATTTCCTGTCCCAACTCCTACCAGAATATATTTTTATCTCAACACATATATATCACTAAGATTCAGTGGAGTGAGATTTAAAACTAAAATATGGCAATATTATAGCACATTTGATTCAAAAAACATACTGTAGTTCTACCAGAGAAGGAAAAAAAAAATCAGGTAATAACATTTTCACAACATGATGCTGAATGTTTATCCAATTTATAAATTTCCCAAGCTACATTAGAAAGAATCAAAGTGCTTGGGTTCTATGTACCACAGATGGTATTGCCATTGAGTGGTGTCATTTGTTCTTAGTTTACAGAAAATTTAAGCTTCATTCTGAGGTGTTTTAGGAAGACTATTAATTTCATCCTGTCTGATAAGAACAAAAGCAATTGCAAATGGTAATACAAAGAGACCTATGATTTCCATGAAATGAAAGTAGAACTATTTGACCCCCAGCCCCCACCCCAAAATTAAACGTGGAAAGATGATGACAAATGTTATAACATGATGAAAACACTGGGAATCGTTCTAAGGAAAAGACCATCACGTAACATGAACAGGGCTATGCCCATCTATTCAATTAATAACGATCTGCACAAAAGGACAGAAGGCAGTTGATGAAACATAAAACCTTTCCAGTGTGTGACTAAAGTATCAGTTTCAGTATCAGATGCTCATTAGCCTAATCAGAAAAAGGATGATCAAACTTCTATTGACTGTTGCCCACAGTGCATTTGGAATGTGCAACATCAAATGAGAACTAAGGCCACAAATATAAATATATTGCCATCAATGTCTGCAGAGACCAACAATAAAGGGGTAGCTTATCTACTTCGGCAGAATTTCAGCGTAGATAAAACAACTTGTTTTGGAACAAGAGGCCTGAAAGGTCTACCCACAAGGAGAGGCATCCACCTTTACTTTAAAGTACCCAAGGACATTCCTATTTGGTAGAAACATATCCAGAGACTCCAAGCTCAAATCCTCCAGGATAATCTTGGCCTTACACATGGATGCCCAGACCTGAGTCCTGTCTGGAAGGAAAGTAGCTTCCCCACTTTCAATAAATGTATAATAGTGTACTAACAGCAGAGAAGCCAGAAGAGTGTGCTTGGTCCAAAGGGCAATGAATGAGGTCACGGGGACTGTTTTGATAATAAATTCTTTGGGCAATTGAGAATATCTCTTGTTGACATTACTTGTTGTCGTAGCAAACACTGAGTGGCTACGGGTTACTGAACTTTCTTTGGTTTGGGGAGTAGAGCAAGGGGCACAGTCAAGACTGGATGTTAAAGCATCTGGTATTTTCCATTATGACCAAAATCTCAGCTGTACCCTTTGCCTTCTTCAAGGCAATCTTGGTTTTCATCAGAGCCAGGCAAGCAGTTTCCTTCAAATACAACAGTAATACCTCTCTCTACCCTTCCAGCATCGAAGATATCAATAATGGCAGACACAAAAAGAATGGATTGAGAAATTAGCCCAAGGAAAAGTTGCATAGTAAACGTGACAGAAGTATAAAAATCAAGGGGTAATTGTTTCAAAATGTCAAAATGTCCTTCTCAGGAGGGAACATTGTGCATAAACACTGCATGCAGAGCTGGGCACAGCAGCTCAGGTCTGAAATACCAGCAATTCAGGAGGCCAAGGTGGAAGGATCTCTTGAGGCCAAAAGTACAAGACCAGTCAGAGCAACATGGTGAGATCCTGTCTCTACAAAAAAAAATGGAAAAATTGATGGGGCATGGTAGTATGTTTATATAGTCCTGGCTTCCTGGGGGGCTGAGGAGGGAGGATCCATTGAGCCCAGGAGTTTGAGGCTGCAGTGAGCTATGATCATGCCATTGCACTCCAGCCTGGGCAACAGAGCCAGACCCTGTCTCATATAAATAAAGAAATAAATAAACAAATAAATAAGTGCTGAGATACAAGAATGGAAATAAAGCAAAAAGAATCTGGACAAGAAGAAACAGTGATAGATTTGAGTGGTGTGTGTCGCAGACCACCTAACTAGGGGCCAGATGTGGTCATTTTTGTGGTTGGAGCACAAAATTCATACAGAGGCAAAACAATTACAATCATGATATTCTTTTCTGTCATCTGCTTTACATGCATTTTTGTAAAAACAGTAATTTTTATATATACACATATATACACACACACATATAGAGAAAGAGAGAAAGAGAGAAAGAGAAAGAAAGAGAGAGAGAGAGAGAGAGAGAGAGAGAGAGAGATGGAGTTTCACTCTGTCGCCCAGGCTGGAGTGCAGTGGTGAAATCTCAGCTCACTGCAACCTCCGCCTCCCAAGTTCAAGCGATTCTCCTGCCTCAGCCTCCCGAAGAGCTGGGATTACAGGTGCCCGCCACGATGTCCTGCTAATTTTTGTATGTTCAGTAGAGACGGGGTTTCACCATGTTTGCCAGGCTGGTATTGAACTCCTGATCTCTAGTGATCTGCCCACCTCGGCCTCTCAAAAGTGCTGGAATTACAGGCACGAGTCACTGCGATCAGCCGAATAGTTATTATATGTTTAATTGGTTTTACATAGGAGATCATATTTCAAAGGTTAGGGAAAAAAGCTGAACAATACAGAAATGACAAGCACTTCTGGAGAAAGTTACCATTTGCATAGTTATAAATAAAATGCACCATTAAAAAAAAATAAGATCTCAGCCGGGCTCAGTGGCTCACGCTTGTAATCCTAGCACTTTGGGAGGCTGAGGCGGGTGGACTGCCTGAGCCTTGGAGTTTGAGAACAGCCTTGGCAACACGGTGAAACCCCGTCTCTACTAAAATACAAAAAATTAGCCAGGCATGGTGGCGGGCGCCTGTAGTCTCAGCTGCTCGGGAGGCTGAGGCAGGAGAATCGCTTGAACCTGGGAGGTGGAAGTTGCAGTGAGCCGAGATAGCGTTACCGCACTCCAGCCAGGGCAAAAGAGCAAGATTCTGTCTCCAGAAAAAAAAAATTATAATAATAATAACAAAGATTTCAAACAACTCAGAGAGAAGGCTGACCAATATAAAAATTAAAGAGCTCTTGAAATGCAGTTTAAGAATGGTTTTGCTGCAGTTCTAAAATTGAAATTCTGACTTTATTCTCACAAATAATCCCAAAGGGATAAAAGGGAAAAGGCATCTACAGGAAGCCTTGGCTAGCTAGGGAACTGTTTTTGATATGATCGGACTTTAAAAGTTCATATCCAGAACAAAGAAGAACAAGGTGGTAGAAAATAGAATGCCTAAGGTGCAAAATAAACTGAGGCTGGCAAAAAGAAAAATATATATATATATATATATGTACACACACATAATGTTAGCTTATTTATTGTATAATTATGTGTAATGAAATAATACTCTTATACGACTATAATTATGTTCATATAATTTATGCATATGTGTGTGGTATACATATATTAGCCATGTTTGAATGAGATAGATTGATAGTTCACTGTTTGAGATGGAGCAATTTTTTCTCATCTCAGATTTGAAAGGCTCTAATCTGAGGATAGCACTAATTATTAAGAAGTGTCTCCCTTTATTGAGCAAAATCAAAATCCATCATTCATCACCCCCCCACACCTCCTGCTGCTATCCCAGAAATTGATTAATTTAAATACCAGAAGAGATTTCGCCTACATCAGAGGTCACAAAACCAATGGCTCCTGGCATCTGGCAGGTAATACGGAAGTACCCCACACGTTTATAGAAATAAAATTCAGAAGAATATGGATGACCCGGTGTGGTGGCTCATGCCTGTAATCCTAGCATTTTAGAAGGCTGAGGCAGGAGGATCACTTGAGGCCAGGAATTTGAGACATAGCAAGACCCTATCTCTAAAAAGTACACATATATATACATATACACACACACACACACATATATATACACATATGGGTAGAAAGACTAGGCATAAAGCAGCAATGGATGTTGGCAGTGTAGAGACCTGGATAATGTATACCCTGTCAAAAGAAATTTACCCACAAAAATTAAAAAGTAAAATTATGTTTAAAAACTTTAAATTTAAAACTTAGAAAGATACTGTGTTGGCCAAGCTGAATATCCTCAGACTTCACCGGTGTGTTTCTGGTTCCCAATCCCTGGTTTAGAGGATTTCTGAGATTCAGAGAGGTTAGGTGACTTGCCCCCAAACCTAGAACCAATCGATAAAAATATGTACAACGAAGATATCAAATCCTAGAAGCAAGTAACTGGCTTACCTGACAACATAACCCGATTCAAATGCTGAGGGCGCCAAACCTGTGTTCCACTCAAGTGGTTCCACAAAAACAAATTTTGCCTCTTGGGAATGTTTATAGATAAAATTCTCCACAAACAATAATTTCTTTCAATATCGCTTCATTTAGAGGGGTGATTTCGAGGATTCCAGTTCCATGTCCGGCAGCAGTCCACTGCGTCAATTTCCTCAGAGCCACACCCATGGGATCCGCCAGTGCTCAGACCTAAGCTTAGCACACGCACTACATCAGAGCAGAAAGAGAAAGAGACAACAGCATCCACCTTTTCCTTGGAACATTTTTCATTTTCAAGACTTTAAACTAGTACTCCCCATCCCACATTCTGCTTATTAATCTTGGAAGATTCTTTTAACATTATCTAACTGCTCTTCAGTTCAATAAAGTAGTAAACCAGCACTAGGTAAAACTGACTAGTATTTAAGAACTTTCTGGTATTTGTCTGCTCTGAAATTAATAACTTCTTTCTGATTTTCCTGGGGCCTAAGAGAGAGGATTCAAACAGGCATAAAACCCAAACAGAAAACTCCAAGAGTGGAAAAAAAGAAGTGGAAGAGGTTGGCATTAAGGGCTTTTGTTCACAGCTCTGTTGGGAGCCAGCAGTTTCAAGGACAAATGCTCCTTTGAGCCAGGACTCACATTGTTTAGAATTATACTATTAAACTGAATATTGTTATCCTGACTTTCTTATAGTGATAATACCTGCATCATCACAATGATGACTGAAGAACATGATTCTGATAGCTCTGGTTTCCCCAAGTGCCTTCTGAGTTATTAAAAAAAAAGAAAAGAAAAGAAATAGAATAAGAACAGTATTGTGAAATATAATTTTTTTCTGAAAATTGATGTAGGAAACATTGATCCTATTACCAGACTATCTGGACAATCCAAATACTATATTCTCTGCCCATATATCCTGCCCAGAATGACATTTTACTGTAATTCACAACCTTCTTAAGAGTTAATGTGAGAGATGTAGGAATAAGTGAGAGTCTTTCTGCCTTTTTATCTAAATTAGTTACCGGAAGAGTCTAGCAGTAAAATTTAAAACAAATTCAAGTGAAACAAACTTCACATTGGCTAAATAGAAATTAGTCTGTAAAAGAAGATCTTTTAAAAAATAACAGTATCTGTAACATTAAATAAGAGCCAAGTTAGAAAGCAACTTCTGACTTTAATTTATAATGAACATTTAAGGCTTTTTTTGCAGATAAGCTATATTTGTTTCTTTTCTCATTGTAATAACACTTATTGATAAAATATTTCTTCCATAATATTAGATGAATGGTTATACAATTAAAAATAGAATAAAATTAGGTTTTTTCTGATCATTATATTTTTACAAAGGCTCAAAGTACAAAGATTAGACTTGGAGATTTTACATTCTGCACTGTATTAAATCTTAGAACTATCTATTAAATTCAATCACAGGAGATCATTGGATCACAACAGGGCAGTACTTTCTGCTGATAGAGTATAGAAATATTATAGAGATGTCTAGTTACCAACACGATAGGAAAGGGGCATTATCAGCCTTTAGTGATGAGGACCAAGGATGTAAAATACCCTTCTGTGCAGGACAGTACCTCAGAAGGAAGAATTCTGCTGTAACCTCCAGGTATCTGATAAGTGAAAAGCTTCAGATAAGCACTACCTGAGCCTAGAATTTTTCTACACTTTGCAAAAATCGCAAAGTATTTTGTCACAGTTTTATTATACCCTGAATTTTCCAGAATTGTAGCTATCATAAATGAAAGGAAGGTAGTACATACTTTGTTTTACATGGAATTTTACCAAGACATCATTGATAGCAAGGTTATTTGAGAAATTTAAGTTGCAATGGCACGTCTGTTACTAGTCTGCATTTGGGGCTGCTGTGTTTACAGTAATTCTGTGTAAGGCTGGACATCTGACTACTTCCTTATATACTCTAGCGTAGTGGTAACTCAAGCGTTTACATGCTGATATTTTATTACAATTATTTTCTTTATAGTTAGCACGCTATTGATATTGAAAACTGTATTAAATATGTACGATTATAATCTATGATCTTGATTTCAGGATCGTAAAGCAGCATTACAAAATTTTGTTATAAAAACCGAGTACTGGATCAGATAGGGTCGAGAACAACTGATCCAGACATATATACCAAAGTGTTCATGAAATAAAGCGTAGAAGTTAGTGCACGAATTTGTTCTGGGCGTTTGTTTTAGTATTCCAGCATTTTGTTTCTATTGCTAACTGATGAGAAATGCTTTAAACACATAAACATGTTCTGATGTGTATGTGTGAAGACTCTTGCGTTTCCCAACGTTGCATAAAATAAGCACAAATAAGTGTAAAATAGTGTAAAATAACTGCAAATAGCTTTATCTTACACAGAAAGGTGAACAGCTCGTCTTTAATCTTAAGCATAACATTTGTTTTGGTAATCTTATAAAGATTGCTTCTTGCACATTTTTAAAGAAAAAATGTGAAATTAAATAGATTATGTAACGCTATACTAGTCAATATAACATATAGTAACTTCTTGAAGGACCCTTAGCACAGAACTAAGAAATGCAAAATCGTTCTTATTTCCGTCAAGATAAATTTTGACAGAAATGTAGCATTTGAATCTACTCAAATTGTATTTCCAAGTCCAGTGAACGGAGCAATGCACAGTTTTATTCAAGAAGGTTGGTCAGCTTAAGAAAACCTCAGGGTGAGGCCGGGCGCGGTGGCTCACGCCTGTAATCCCAGCACTTTGGGAGGCCAAGGCGGGTGGATCACGAGGTCAGGAGTTCAAGACCAGCCTGACCAACATGGTGAAACCCCGTCTCTACTAAAAATACAAAAATTAGCCAGCTTGGTGGCGCGCGCCTGTAATCCCAGCTACTGAGGAGGCTGAGACAGGAGAGTCATTTGAACCCAGGGAGGTGGAGGTTGCAGTTAGCCGAGATCGCGCCACTGCACACCAGCCTGTGCGACAGAGTGGACTCCATCTCAAAAAGAAAAAAAAAAAACCCTCAGGGTGGCCTATGACAATCCAGAAGGCAAGTTCAATGTTATTAGAAAATAAATGGTGTTCCAAAATGGTCGGTATAACTCAAAACTAAGATTTTAAAATCAAAAGCAGTTGCTCCCCAGTTCCTACCCATTGCCAATCCATTAGCTCTTTTAGCTTAAGAACCATAGTTAAAATGAATCCATGTAAATAGCACATACCTTTGAAGTAAAGAAAATAAGTTTAAAGATTAAAAAGGAAAAAGCTTTGATTACGTGTTTACATAAACTGGGAATCAGTTAACACTCATTTTTCTCTCTATCCAATAGATACCATAGATTGTTTTTGTTTCTAATGGTCAATTTTAAGCTTCCAGCATCATTAGTGAAATAAAACCCATTCGGGAATCATGTCGTTAACACTTATGCAGAAGCACGACCGAATTCTTTAGGGGGCTATGGAAAGGCAGCCATCAGCTCTGAGATCTATGAATGTGATTGGTAACATCCACCGGGAGTCCGCGCATACGCGGCTTTCTGAGAATGCAGAAGTTACTCAGTAAGACCTACAGAAAATCGAACTTTTAGAACTGGCATGAACAGGGCCCTAAGTAAAATCAAAGCTAAGCCTAGTGTGGGATGACGGCCCCCACCAGACTCGTTACAAGAAGGGGGCGTCAGAGCTGAGACCCTAAGTTTCCAAGAATGGATTCGGTAGGGGGACGAGGTGGGAAGTGACGGCGAACACCACGTTGGGAGCGGGAGGCAGAGCTGCAAGGGCGAAGGAGAAAGACGGGCTCGCGGAAGGAGAGACAGGGAAAGAGCGGGATAAGTGGAGAACCGATCCGGGAGGTGATGGGTCCAGGGTAGTGCAGAGAGGGGCGCAGGGACTGAAGAGCAGACGGTCCCCAACCGAGGGCCGAGGCAGGGTCTCGCGGGGAGGAAGGAGCGAGATGGGCCTGGGAGAGAAAAGGGGAGGGGGCAGGTCTCGGCCCCCGGGAGGGAAAGGGAAGCAGGCGAGAGCAGCAGCTGCGGGGCCGGAAAGCGGCCCCGGTTTCCCGATCTACGCGGCCGGCTGCAGAGCCCCCATGGGGTTGGCCTGGGGACCCCCGGCCGAACTCACCTGCAGCGCCCTGCCCCGCCGCAGTCGGCGCCCGCCTGTTGCTAGAACACCACTCAACCCCGGGCGCCCTACAGCCGCGTAAGGCTGCGCCGTCGGCTGAGGCCTCCCGGGTTTGTGCCCTCCCCCGGGCGCCGCCCCAGCCCTCCGTTCCCAGTCTCACTGGCCACGATCGCAGCCCCGTCCGTCACCGCGGTCCGGGGACCTCCGCGCATCCAAGATTCCCGCGGACTCGCTGCACCGAATGCCCACGCCAGAGACGCTCTGCGCCCGCGCTGGGTTCCACCCGCACCGGCCACCTGCTGCTTTCCACTCGGCCCCTCCCAGGAAACACTTTTATTCAACTCTGCATTTCCCTTTCTCAGACACTCTTATACAACTCCCCAGTATGCATCCCAACTCACTCCACGCGGTAGGAAAGGTTGACCTTCACGATGGTCGTGAGCAGTTGTGGGGTCGGGGGCAAGTTAGCAGAAACTTAAAATAGAGCAGAAAGGAAAGAGAAAATATTCCTTAGAAACCCTTTTTACATTTCTCCACGGGCTTCCAGACAAGTGCGTTGTATGTACCTGAAATCTTCACTGAGTACCCCCAAATAGCATAGGGCTTCTCCTAGGATATTTGAGGCTTACATGTTTCTCTCCAAAAAACGAATATGTTAGAATACTCTGATACTCACCTGGAAAGCACAAAGCGCTCTTCAACAGGGCAGAGGATCGGAGTGAAATGAAAACACGTCCATCTCTTTTTTCAAATGGCTTTTACCTTTGTCCATTAAGATGGTTTTGACCCCACCTCTAGACACCCTACCAGCAAGAGTCCCAACTGGAAAACCAGTGAGGGAGAAGGGAGTAGGAATATTGAGGCGGGGGTGGGTGGGGAAGAATGCACTATCTTGGGGTGGAGGGAGACGGTGCTTAGAGGCCAGTGCCAGAGCATTTAGGATGATGGGATGTTTCGGAATTGAAACCGGATTCTTTTTCAGATGCCAAAGAGGCAAATGGGGAATGTCCTCAGGATATCACCTGTCATTATACGGATACAGCTCAAAGCAGAACCTTCCTGCAAACTTGTAGGGATATGAGACCTAAATAATTGTCCTTTATTTTCAGTTTTTTGGAGGGTCGGGTGTGTCCAGAATTGCTGGGTTCTTGGCCTCGCTGACTTGAAGAATGAAGCCGCAGATCCTGGCGGTGAGTGTTAACAGTTCTTAAAGATGGTGCGTCTGGAGTTTGTTCCTTCAGATGTTCGGACGTGTCCAGAGTTTCTTCCTTCCGGTGGGTTTGTGGTCTTGCTGGCCTCAGGAACGAAGCTGCAGACCTTCATGATGAGTGTTACAGTTCATAAAAGCGGTGCGTCTGGAGTTGTTTGTTCCTCCTGGTGGGTTAGTGGTCTCACTGCCTTCAGGAGTGAAGCCGCAAACCTTCACAGTGAGCGTTACGGCTCACAAAAACAGCACAGCCCCAAAGAGTGAGCAGCAGCAACAGTTACTGCAAAAAGCGGAAACAACAAGACACACCTTGAGGAAGACGACCACATTAAACTGCAGTTGCTAGTGCAGGCAACCTGCTTTTATTCCCTTATCTGGCCCCACCCACATCCTGCAGATTGGTCCATTTTAAAGAAAGCTGATTGGTCCGTTTTACAGAGAGCTGATTGGTCCGTTTTGACAGGGTGCTGATTGGTGTTTACAATCCCTGAGCTAGACACAGAGTGCTGATTGGTGCATTTACAATCCTCTAGCTAGACATAAAAGTTCTCCAAGTCCCCACTAGATTAGCTAGACACAGAGCACTGATTGGTGCATTTACAAACCTTTAGCTAGACACAGAGTGCTGATTGGTGCATTTACAATTCTCTAGCTTGACATAAAAGTTCTCCAAGTCCCCACCAGATTAGCTAGATACAGAGTGCTGATTGGTGCATCCACAAACCCCTGGAGCTAGACGTAGAGTGCTGATTGGTGCATATACAATCCTCCAGCTAGACATAAAAGTTCTCCAAGCCGCCAAGCGACTCAGGAGCCCAGCTGGCTTTACATAGGCCTGGTGGATCCTGCGCCATGGGCCGCGGGCGGAGCTGGCCTTCAGTCCCAGGTGGTGCACGGGCACTCCTTAGCCCTTGGGGGGTCAGTGGGATCTGGCCCTGCAGAGCAGTGGGCAGTGCGCCCATGGCGGGGAGGAGCCGGGGGAGGAGCGGGGGAAGAGTGGGTGGGGGAAGCGGGGCGGGAACCGGGGGGCGGGAGTGGGGGGGGCGGGGGCGCGAGCGGGGGGGCGGGGGCGGGGCGGGAGCGGGGGGGCGGGGCGGGAGCGGGGGGGGCGGGGCGGGGCGGGAGCGGGGGGGCGGGGCGGGGCGGGAGCGGGGGGGCGGGGCGGGGCGGGAGCGGGGGGGCGGGGCGGGAGCGGGGGGGCGGGGCGGGAGCGGGGAGGGGGGCGGGGCGGGACCGGGGTTGCTTGGGGGGTTTGGGCATATGCGGCAGGCCGCAGGTACTGAGCCCTGACCCGCGGGTAGGCGGCTGAGGCCCAGTGAGAATTCGAGAGTGGTGCGCGCGGGCCGGCAGTGCTAGGGGGACCCGGGGCATCCTCCGCAGCTGCTGGCTCGGTGCTAAGCCCCTCACTGCCCTGGGCACTCCAAGTGCGGGTCTCGGCGAGCCCACGCCCAGCCGTAACTCACGCTGGCCCGCGAGCGCCCTGCGCAGCCCCAGTTCCCACCCGCGCCTCTCCCTCCAGGCCTCTCCCTCCACACCTTCCGGCAAGCAGAGGGAGCTGGCTCAGGCCTCGGCCAGCCCAGACAGGTGCCCCCACAGTGCAACGGCGGGCTGAAGGGCTCCTCAAGCGTGGCCAGAGTGGAGGCTGAGGCCAAGGAGGCACGGAGAGCGAGCAAGGGCTGCTAGCGCGTTGTCACCTCTCAGGGGGATGGAGTCTGGCTCTGTCACCTAGGCTGGAGTGCTATCTCTGCTTACTGCAACCTGTGCCTCCCAGCTCACTGCAACCTTTGCCTCCTAGGTTCAAGTGATCCTCCTGCCTCAGCTTCCTGAGTAGCTGGGATTACAAGCATGCGCCACCATGCCCAGCTAATTTTTGTACTTTTAGTAGAGACAGGGTTTCACCATGTGGGCCAGGCTGGTTCTCAACTCCTGACCTCAAGTGATCCGCCCACCTAGGCCTCCCAAAATGCTAGGATTACAGGTGTGAGCCACCGCACCTGGCCTGTTTTGGGTTCTTTTCTTCTCTTTTTGAAAGTGCAAAAGTTGTTGGGAATTGAATAGTTTCGCCTAAAGGAGCCTCTACCTGCAGAGAAGCTTAGGCTTGCAACCAGTGAGAAAGGGGCTTATGCTAATAGGTATATAGCCTGGGCAACAGCACAAAAACTCTGTCTCAAAAAAAAAAAAAAGTATAGTAAATTATGAAAAAGAATAAGCATCTTCAACAATAAAGAATGAAAAAGATAAAAACTATACTCCACAATTAGAAAACAATAACTCTTAGGTTGTTAAAATATTTTTTGATATATTGTAAATAAGACACCCTCAGTATATGTGCAGAAAAGATTATATTAGTATAGGAAACAGCTGTGATTATAGATATATAAACTAGAGAAATGCTAGTCAGAAATAGGTTTATCAGAAGAGAGAAGAAATTTTTATTTGAGTAAATGTAGAGTCTATAATTTAAAATTATACAATGGTTTTTTTATTAAATGTTTATTCAAATATAAAAACAAAAGCTTATAAATAGGCCAAAAGAAATATTGTTGGTTTATAATCAGGTTCATAGGAACTAAAACAGAGTAATTAGATGAGAGAGTGTGCAAATGATTGTGTTATTTTAGTAAAAATATCTAACACTGTACCTTACAAATTAAAAATATACTTTTTAAAGGTCAACAAAAAATTATTGTGCTTCACATTTTTAAAACTTATCCTTCTTGTAGTATAGTTTGAAGTCAGGTAGCATGATGCCTCCAGCTTTGTTCTTTTTGCTCAGGATTGTCTTGGCTATACGGGCTCTTTTTTGGTTCCATAAGAAATTTAAAGTAGTTTTTTCTAATTCTGTGAAGCAAATCAATGGTAGCTTGATGGGGATGGCATTGAATCTGTAAATTACTTTGGGCAGTATGGCCATTTTCATGATATTGATTCTTCCTATTCATGAGCATGGAATGTTTCCATTTGTTTATGTCCTCTTTTATTTCCTTGAGCAGTGGTTTGTAGTTCTCCTTGAAGCGGTCCTTCACATCCCTTGTAAGTTGGATTCCTAGGTATTTTATTCTCTTTGTAGCAATTGTGAATGGGAGTTCACTCATGATTTGGATCTCTATTTTTGGTGTATAGAATGCTTGAGATTTCTGCACATTGCTTTTGTATCCTGAGACTTTGCTGAAGTTGCTTATCAGCTTAAGGAGATTTTGGGCTGAGACGATGGGTTTTCCAAATATACAATCATGTCATCTGCAAACAGAGACAATTTGACTTCCTCTCTTCCTATTTGAATACCCTTTATTTCTTTCTCTTGCCTGATTGCCTTGGCCAGAACTCCCAATACTATGTAGAATAGGAGTGGTGAGAGAGGGCATCCTTGTCTTGTGTCGGTTTTCAAATGGAATGCTTCCAGCTTTTGCCCATTCAGTATAATATTGGCTATGGGTTTGTCATAAATAGCTCTTATTATTTTGAGATACATCACTCATAAGTGGGAGTTGAACAATGAGAACACATGGACACAAGGAGTGGAACACCACATACTGGGGCCTGTCGGGGAGTGGGGAAGTACAGGAGGGATAACATTAGGAGAAATACCTAATGTAGATGACGGGTTGATGGATGCAGCAAACCACCATGCCACACGTATACCTGTGCAACAAACCTGCACGTTCTGTACATGTATCCCAGAACTTAAAAGTATAATAAAAAGAAATAAAATTTATCCTCCAAGTGAAATTACTATAAGAAGATAAATCTAACCTATAAATAAATAATCTACTATTTGGGAAAGTTAATAAACTTCTCAACACACAGTAGAATTAAGGAAGATAGGCTGGGCGCAGCGGCTCATGCCTGTAATCGCAGCACTTTGGGAGGCCGAGGCTGGCAGATCACGAGCTCAAGAGATTGAGACCATCCTGGCCAACATGGTGAAACCCCATCTCTACTGAAAATACAAAAATTAGCCGGGTGTGGTGGCCTGTGCCTGTAGTCCCAGCTACTCGGGAAGCTGAGGCAGTAGAATCGCTTGAACCCGGGAGGCGGAGGTTGCAGTGAGCCGAAATCCTGCCACTGCACTCCAACAGGAAATTAATAACAAAAAAGAGACAGGGTGTGGAGAGAGTGTGTGTGTATGTGTGTGTGTGCATGTGTGAGAGAGAGACTATGGGGGTGGGGAGTGTGTGTGTGTGAGAGAGAGAGAGAGAGATTATCTCTGCTTCTTTTGTGGAAAAGCAGCCCCGCCTCCTCCTGCTGATCAGAGTATATGAATCCTGCCCCAGTGGTGATGTATTTCTTGTCTTTTGGTTACTGGACCCAAGGAATCTAAAGCACCCAACCCATAACCTTTAGAGAACAGGACTTGCCTGCCTTCCAGATCCCAGAGCTGCAGTGATGAGAAGCGCAGGAAAACCTTAGAAGATTATTGGGAGCATTTGTAACTGGGGACACTCCTGTTTCTACCTCTCAGTTTCCTGTAGATTCTTTCTATGAAGAACTACTATATAAAGATCTGATTGAATATGTATAAAAGATGATGCCTCCTGCTTTCAGAATGTCTCCTTTGGCATAGTACCTCCTTTGCATCTTGAGAAGATTTCCCCAGGGCTCCATGAGTCCAACTGCGGCTTTTTTTTTTTTTTTTTTTTTTTTTTGAGACAGAGTATAGCTCTGTCGCCAGGCTGGAGTGCAGTGGCTCAACTGCAACCTCCGCCTCCCGGGTTCAAGTGATCCTTCTGCCTCAGCCTCCCGAGTAGCTGGGACTGCAGGCGCCCACCACCATACCCGACTAATTTTTGTATTTTTAATAGAGACGGGTTTCACCATGTTGGCAAGGATGATCTTGATCTCTTGACCTCGTGATCCACCCGCCTCGGCCTCCCAAAGTACTGGGATTACAGGCGTGAGCCACCGCGCGCCGCTGGAATTAAGACTATATATATATTGATTTTTTTTTCTTGAAATCTACATGGATTTAAGAATCATTAGTATATTGAACGGGAAGAAACAAGATGGCGGCTGAAGAAACAGAGTGGGGCCCCAGCGATTCGGATTGAGCCTTCTCCCTCCACCCGCTTCGGCAGGCCGGGTCTCTACCGCCCAGGCGCCCGGCCCCTCGGGCCTCCTCGTCAGGCCCCGGCGCTCCCCACTGCCTCCACTGCGCCCGCCGCGCCTCGTCCGCTTTCCCTTCTCCCCCAGTCTCAGCCGCCGCCGCCGCACACGTCCGAACCCATCGGGGGCTCAGCTAGCGGCAACGCAGTAGCAGCCGGGGCAGGTGGGCCGCCGCCAGGATGAGGTGGCGCCCAAGACGCGGCTGAGCTCGCCCAAGGTGGGCAGCAGTAGCTGGCGGAAGCCGCCGCTGCCTTCCGCCCCCACACACGCACACCACACCACACACACCAGCGCCCCTGGCGGCGGCGGCGGGGGCGAGGGGGCTGGGGCAGCCGTTAACAAAGTGGTATACGATGACCTCAAGAGCGAGGAGGAGGAGGACGGCGACGCTGAGGAGACCCAGGAGTCTGAGGACAACTAGGAGGATGAGATGGAGGAGGACGACGATGACTTCGATTACCCTTACCCGGAGGAGCTGGAAGACGACGAGGAGGACTCCAGTTACTGCAGGGAAAGCAACTTCAGGAGCCATAGTACCTACAGCAGCACTTCAGGCTGGAATGCAGTGTTGCGATCTCGCCTCACTGCAGCCTCTGACTCCCAGGTTCAAGCGATTCTCCTGCTTCAGCCTCCTGAGTAGCTGGGATTACAGGTCAGTTTCTCTCCCTGGAAAGAAGAGTATTCTCGGATTTCAAAAAAAGGAGGAAGAGTTCAGGCTGCCAGGACTGGACTAGCACTTCTGAATATCCGGAGGCGAGGTCGCCTGACTTCCTTGGGAAGCTCTGCAGTGCCCCCACCCTACCCTACCCCACCACTGCAGGCCCTGGAGTCCTGGGACCACCCAGGTCTGCGACCCAAATCCTTCCTCGCTAAGGGGAGGGGAGGGGGTTCCGGCGGGGCGGGATGGGAAGGGGTGCTTGGACGGGATTGTGACATAAGATTGCCATGGTGACATGGAGCAGATCTAGACCCGAGCCTAATAAAGGTGGCATAAATAAAGGTGTCATAAAGACAGGGCGGGGCGCACGTTTATAAGGGGCACGAGCGTTTCGGGGCTGCCAGAATGCCTCTCGCTCACTGCGCGGTGCCAGCATGTGTCATGTCCCGGCTGTGTTTCTGGGGCCTATGGCCCCTGCTCACGTGGCAACTATTGTGGCTACTAGTCAAGGAGGCTCAGCCTCTGGAGTGGGTCAAGGATCTGCTCCAGCTGACCTCTAACCCCCGGGGGCCGCCTGAGCCCTGGTCTTCCGCTCCTCCCATCTCCCATGGGAATCTCCCCATGCCCCTATTGCCCCAGCAGATCCGGGGGACTTTGATTACCTGGGGCCCTCTGCTTCCTCGCAGATGTCAGCCCCACCCCAGTAATCAACTGAAAATTTGGTTCCATTCCTGGACACGGATTCAGCTGGAGAGCTGCCCCTAGGGCCAGAGCAGTTCTCAGTTGCACACCAGGATTTCAGTGACAAGCTGACTCTGCAAGAAAGGCTCCCAGAGGTGGTTCCAATGCTGGACAGGGATCAGAACCAGACCCTAGTTCAGCCTCCTCGCCTCAAAAGTAAGGTTCAAACTGCAGATCTAGATGGGGCTGCAGGTCATCAGGCAGATGAAATACTTGTTCCACTAGACAGTAAGGTTTCAAAACCAACCAAATTTATTTATTGTTTGTTTCACCCAGGAACCTGAAGAAAGATCTAGCTCAGCATTGGAGCATTGCTGATATTGTTGGAATTCCACAGCAATTATCCAAACTTCAGCGTTAGAAACAGACTTTGCAGGATGAATATTCGAGTATGGATACACAGTATCCTGGCAGCCTGCCTCCAGAACTCCGGGTGAACTCAGATGAGCCTCCAGGGTCCCCTGAGTAAGTTGGACTTTCTCAATTCCATCTAGAGCCTGAAACTCAAAATCCAGAGACCCTTGAAGATATCCAGTCCTCTTCACTCCAGGAAGAAGCCCCAGAGCAGCTTCCACAGCTCCTTCAACCCAGCAGGCGGCCCCAGCTCTGCCTCCAGAGTCCTCTATGGAGATTCTAGCTCAAACTCTACCAAATCATGAGGTGACAGTTCAACCTCCAGGTGAGGATCAAGCTCATTATAACTTGCCCAACATTACAGTTAAACCTGCAGATGTGGAGGTTACCATAACTTCGGAGCCTACCAATGAGAAAGAATCTTCCCAAGCCCAGCAGGAGGCTCCAGTTCAGTTTCCAGAGGAGGTGGAACCTTCTGCAACCCAACAGTAGGCCCCAACTGAGCCTCCATGTCATCCTACGGAGCGTGAACTTTCCATTAGTGAGCAAGAGCAGCCAGCTCAGCCTTCTGAGTCTTCTGGGGAGGTTGAATCTTCTCAGACTCGGCAGGAGACCCCAGCTCAGCCTCCAGAAGAGATGGAACCTCCTGCAAACCAAGAGGAGGCCCCAACTGAGCCTCCAGGTCCTCCTGTAGAGCCTGAACTTTCCCCCAGTGAGCAGGAGCAGCCAGCTCAGCCTTCTGGGGAGGTTGAATCTTCTCCAGCCCAGCAGGAGACCCCAGCTCAGCCTCCAGAACATCATGAAGTCACCGTTTCACCTCCAGGTCATCATCAAACTCAGCATTCAGATTTGCCCAATGTCTCTGTTAAGCCTCCAGACATGCAGCTCACCATAGCAACAGAGCCTAGTGCAGAGGTGGGAACTTCTCCAGTCCACCAGGAGGCTACAGCTCAGCTCTCAGGACCAGGTAATGATGTAGAACCTCCCACTATCCAGCACGGGGGCCCACCTCTTCCTCCAGAGTCACCGGAAGATGCTGGACCTTTAGCAATTCAACAGGAGACTTCAGTTTAATCTCCGGAACCTATTAATAACGAGAACCCCTCTCCAACCCAGCAGGAAGCTGCAGCTGAGCATCCACAGACTGCTGAGAAGGGTAAGTCTTCTCTAACCCAGCAGGAGGCCCCAGCTGAGACTCCAGAGCTCCCTAATGTAGTTGTAGCTCAATCTCCAGAACATTCAAACCTGACTCAAGCCACAGTTCAACCTTTGGACCTGGGGCTTACCATCACTCCAGAATCCACAACAGAAGTTGAACTTTCTCCAACCATGCAGGAGACCCCAACTCATCCTCCTAAGAAAGTTGTAACCCAACTTCCAGTATATCAAGAGGTTACAATTCCAACACCAGGTCAGGATCAGGCTCAGCATCCAATGTCACCCAGCATTACAGTTCAACCTTTGGACCTGGGACTTACCATCACTCCAGAACCCACTACGGAGGTTGGACATTCTACACCCCTGAAGAAGAATGTAGTTCCTCCAAAGCACCCTAAGGTGACACTTCCACATCCAGACCAGGTCCAGACTCAGCATTCAAACCTGACTCAAGCCACAGTTCAACCTTTGGATTTGGGGCTTACCACCACTCCAGAATCCACAACAGAGATTGAACCTTCTGCAGCCCTGACGACTACAGCTCCTCCTCCAGAACACCCTGAGGTGACACTTCCACTTTCAGACAAGGGTTGGGCTCAGCATTCAAACCTGACTCAAGTCACACTTCCACCTCTGGACCTGGAGCTTACCATAACTACAGAACCTACTACAGAGGTTAAACCATCTCCAACTACGGAGGAGACCTCAACTCAGCCTCCAGACCTGGGGCTTGCCATAACTCCAGAGCCCACTACAGAGACTGGACATTCTACAGCCCTGGAGAAGACTACAGCTCCTCGTCCAGACCAGGTTCAGACTCTGCATCGAAAACTGACTGAAGTCACAGGTCCACCTACTGAACTAGAACCTACTCAGGATTCACTGGTGCAGTCTGAAAGTTACGCCCAAAATAAGGCTTTAACTGCACCAGAGGAACAGTAGGCCTCCACAAGCACCAACATATGTGAGCTCTGTACCTGTGGAGGTGAGACGCTGTCGTGTATTGATCTCAGCCCAAAACAGAGGCTCTGCCAAGTGCCTGTGCCAGAGCCCAACACCTACCATGGCACCTTCACCATCTTAAATTTCCAAGGAAACTATATTTCTTACATTGATGGAAATGTATGGAAAGCATACAGTTGGACCGGGAAACTAATTCTCAATGAAAATTATTTGACTGAATTACATAACGATTCATTTGAAGGCCTGCTATCCCTCCAGTATTTAGATTTATCCTGCAATAAAATACAATCTATCGAAAGACATACATTTGAACCACTACCATTTTTGCAGTTTATAAATCTTGGTTGCAATTTACTCACAGAACTGAGCTTTGGAACATTTCAGGCCTGGCATGGAATGCAGTTTTTACACAAGTTAATTCTCAATCGCAATCCTCTGACAACTGTTGAAGATCCATATCTCTTTAAATTGTCAGCATTTAAATATCTAGACATGGGAACAATGCAAGTCCCACTTACAACAATTGAGAACATTCTCGTGATGACTGTTGAACTGGAGAAACTGATCTTACCTAGCCATATGACCTGCTGCCTCTGCCAATTTAAAAATAGCATTGAGGCTGTCTGCAAGACAGTCAAGCTGCATTGCAGCAGTGCATGTCTGACAAACACCATACATGTCTGAAGAAACATCTGTAGAGAATCCAGGAGTGTTCATGAAGGTGTTACAAGCCCAGAAGAAGCACACGAGCACTAAGCTGACTATTGAGCCAGAGGCAGCCTCAGACAGCAATGGCATCAATTTGTCAGGCTTTGGGAGTGGGCAGCTAGACACCAATGATGAGAGGGATGTTATCAGTGCACTAAGTTACATCTTGCCTTATTTCTCAGCGGTAAATCTAGATGTGAAATCAATGTCGTTACCGTTCATTAATCTGCTTTCTTCAAATGTGCAAGATGGAGATAGGCTCCTGGGTATTTTGAATAACAATACAAAGAGCCCCTCTCTTCAACCTGCATCCAACAACTCAACTTATGAAAATAAATTGAGAAAGCTGTATTTGCTGGAAAATATGTTAGATGCAGAAATACAAGAAAAAATTGATGAAGTTAAAAGGGAAGAAAAAACTGCCATGCTTATGCAGTCCAGCCTTCTAGGTAACAAATTTAAATGCCAAATATTTGAAAAGAAATTAGAAACTATCTAACCACAGGAAAGCAGCCTGGCAAAGATTCAAAGTGTAGGCAAAAACCTGCAGAGAGTGAACAGAGTCCTCATGGGCCCAAGGAGCATCTTAAAAAGGCACTTCAAAGAAGTGGAAAGCAGAGGATCAGGAGGGAACGGGGTGCCCAGGCATTTGCAGAGAACGCTGCCAAAGAAAAAAGGCTCGGGAGTCCAGCCCCAAGGGAGCTGAGACAGCCTCACATAGAGCAGGGGCCTGACAAGTTAGTGGGAAACACCATCTACACCAAGCCTTCGTTCATCCAAGAGCATAAGGCCGCAGTCTCCTCTGTGCTGAAACCCTTCTCCATGGGTGTGCCTTCTGCCTCCACCCCTGCAAAAGCCCTACCTCAGGTCAGAGACAGAGCAAAAGACTTAACCTACACCATTTTCATTTTAGAAAATGCAAAGGCTAGAGTTAAAAATATGAAGGCTGCTAAACCAATCATACATTCCAGAAAAAAATACCGCTTTCATAAAACTTGCTCCCGCGTGGCCCACAGAACACTCAAGGCCAAAAAGAGTCCAAAGTTCAGAAAGAAAAGTTACCTCAACAGACTGATGCTCGCAAAGAGGCCTCCATTCTCTGCAGTGAAGAGCCTCATAAATTCCCTTTCCCAAAGGGCTTTTTCATCTTTAGGAGACTCGAGTCCTCAGGAAAATCCTTTTCCAGAAGTATTTGCTCCTTCAGAACGTTTTATAGAAAACACTAATGTAAAAAACACAACTGCAAGAAATGCCTTTGAAGAAAACATTTTTATGGAAAACACTACTAGGCCATAAGGCACCATCTCTGAAAACACAACCCACAATCATCCTCCTGAGGCAGATTCCGCTGGGACTGCATTCAACTTAGGGCCAACTATTAAGCAAACTGAGACAAAATGGGAATACAACAACGTGGGCACTGACCTGTCCCCCGAGCCCAAAAGCTTCAATTACCCATTGTTCTCGTCCCCAGGTGATCAGTTTGAAATTCAGCTAACCCAACAGCCACGTTCCCTCATCCCCAACAACAATGTGAGAAGTCTCATTTCTCATGTTATCCGGACCTTGAAGATGGACTGCTCTGAGACCCATGTGCAATTGACCTGTGCCAAGCTCATCTCCAGGACAGGCCTCCTGATGAAGCTTCTCAGTGAGCAGCAAGAAGTAAAGGTGTCCAAGGCAGAATGGGATACGGACCAGTGGAAAACTGAGAACTATATCAATGAGAGCACAGAAGCCCAGAATGAACAGAAAGAGCAGAAGTCGAGTGAGCTCACAAAAGAAGTTCCAGGATATGGCTATAACAACAAACTCATCTTGGCAATATTTGTGACCGAAATACTAACGACTATGATTATAATTTTTTGCCTCATTGAGATTTATTCTCACCGATGGTCATCACAAGAAGATGGAGAAGGATTCTCAAGGGGCATTTTCAGATTTCTGCCACAGAGGAGATGCTCTTCACGAAGTGAGACTCAGGATGAATCTTTCTCATTCAGACAGCCACTCTGGCTTAAAGATATGTACAAACCTCTCAGTGCCACAAGAGTAAATAACCAGGCATGGAAGCTGCACAAGAAGTCATCTAATGAGGATGAGATCCCCATCTGATGAGGACAGCGAAACCCCAACAGAGAAGGGGGAGGAGAGTGAAGCCCTGCCACCGGAGGAGAACACAGAGTGACCCCAGCCCACCTCAGGCGTCCTGCAAAAATACTTAGCGTAAACAACAAGGGCCATCAGAAAGAAAAGCAGGACTGAAGCCAGCGGCCCACGCATCCACAGAGGCAGCCAGCGGAGGAAGCACAGGGCCATCGTTCCCTCCTTTGTTTCCCAGTCTAATTAATCACCCAGACCTGAAAACATATCCTCAGGGGGTGGAGATTTTACAATTAAATACCATTGTTCTTGGTGAAAAAAAATCATTAGTATATTATATATTGTGCACTAACAGTGACATAGTAGAATTTCTTTATCATCCTGAAAAGTCCACAAGACACTGGAAGAATAGACTAATCTACTTGTTCAGTTTTCTTAACTTCCAATGTATCCGTTTTGTCTTTTTGTCTTAATTTTATGCATAGAACTGCAGTGATTCTAACTAAAGTGAATAATAATTCAAGAAGCTTAGGCTCTTTTAAAAACACACTCATGAATTCTCTATTTAACATGCCTCAATTTAGCAATTTAGTCAAAAGTAAATATTTTCCACCTTTGTGGTGATTCTGCCATTTCCAAATTCTTCCTCCCAAGTGCTCTCAATTTTGTTGTGTTGTTTTTTTTAGAAAAAAGTATCACCACAGCCCTGTTCAAATTTAGGTAATAGCTCTCTAAAGCCTCCATGATAACGTCTGAATTTCTGACAAGGTGCCTCCAAGTTTTGTTCCAAATTCTCATCTCACTAATTTTTGTCATACATTCTATGTTCCTTCCAAATCCTCTTTATCTCCCAAAACTCTGTTCCTCCTCTGCCTTTGCATGTGGTCTATGTGGAATGCCCAACTTTTTTTTTTTTGGTAATGACAGGGCCTTGCTCTACTGGCCAGGCTGGAGTGCAGTGGTGTGATCATAACTCACTGTAGCCTCAAACTCCTGGGTGCAAGCGATCCTCCTGCCTTGGCCTCCCAAAGTGCTCAGATTACAGATGTGAGTCACTGTGCCCAGCCCACCTCTTTCCCACAGAATGTATCCTCCTTGTTCCTCAAGGTCAGTAAATATGCTTCCTTCTCTCTAATATTTTCTGGTCTTCTCCAGAAGCCAGGATCAGGAGTCACTATACCTCCTCTGTTTTCCCCAAGCACTTTGTTAACAAATCTTTCATAGAATTCATTGCAGTATATGATATGCATTGGATTATATTGTATTATAATGTTATATTACTGCATCTTTTTCTCCACATTGTAAATTTCTTGATAATTTTCTTTATTCATTTCATGTCTAACATTATATTTCTTGTCATGTAATAAGCAATAAAATTTTGATGACTTGAATGATGTGAGAAAACAAGAAAAAAACAGACTTGACGATTACACAGGTGTATGTCTTATTTTTCATTCTGCATAACTTCTGCCTGTATTTTATTGATAACCTTGGCCTTGAATGTACATAAGTGGATAAAATGTCTCATATTTTGGAGTAGGTTGTAGCAAATTAATCATCTAATTGCTTGTTTATACTGTTCAATTTGATCATCACAGTTTAGGTCTCTAGCAAGAAGAAAAGACTTTCACGTATGTGACAAATACATAAATAGGATACAAATAGGATTTGTTAATAATCGGAATCTGTTAAAAACAAGATAAATTTTTACTGTTTTGTGATAATAACAAAGTAAAATGAATTGTGTTCCTAGGGTTTACTTATAAATTAAACACACTATTACCACTTTATTTTCCAATTTCATCTCTTTAAGAAAAAAATGTGTTACTTTAAAATGATCTATGAGTACAATTTTATATGGAAAGGGCAATAACATTGCTTTCAATGCAAATAGAAGTTTATTATTGCAAGGGCAACTGTTAAAAAAAACTTTTTATTCACAACAGCCTGTGTGACATAGGCCTTTAACATGGGGCCAATGTCGCTAAGAAGTTGAAAACACAGTATTACAAAATCAGTAGAAAACAAGCAACAAAACAAAAGTGTCTATCTTCTTTTCTTTGTCCAACATGTTTGGGTAGTAGTATTGAAGGAGCTCTATGACAAGTGCAAATGATGTGTAAAATGAATCAGCTCTGCTCAGCATATACACAGAGACTATAAAGTTACTTATGCAAATATAGCTCTACTGTGTTAATTGCTACAGGACTTAGATAGGTATGGCAGAAAGATGGCCAGATTCAGATGACCTAGACACTGATGTCACACTAAACTCTTGGAATTGGCTTCTTGGCTTTCCTCCCTGACAAGTGACTGAAATGGGGGTAAGGTTGAATTTTATGAAGATGTGACACTTACCCCACCACACACACGCACAAATTATTTTATTTCCTTCTTCGTGCCTGTGTTATGGCCTGCTAATGGTATACTTTACTTGAATGAACTCATGTGCTCCAAATTTTCTGTGGGATAGAGATTGATCATATTCCCCATTTTAAGGAAATTACAGCTTGAAAAAACTAAATAGTGTGGCAAGAAAGCTAGTAAGTTGCAAAGTCAGGGATGGTCCCAGGATTCTGTCTCTGGAGACTGTCCTTTCCACCCCATCACACATGGCTGCTGATCATCGAGACAGGTTTCCATGATGCACAGGATGGTGGGTGAAGTGGGTGGAGGCAAGACATGTTCACTACACTCACACCTGTCATTTACCAGCAAATCAGCCATGGAAAGCACCACGGTCCTTAAATAAATGACCCCTGCTGGGACTTACTTTAGATAGCCGACATGTTTGAAGCAGCCCTGGCTCACACCGAGGCTTGGGGCCTCCGTGGAGACTGCGCATCTGCCCATTGGATGTAGGAGAGCCTCCCAGCACATGCAGTGGGCATGCCCTGCAGAGCGCATTTTTCTCATTCCACAGAGCATCGATCTTAAGACAGATCATCGTGAACTGCCCTTAAAGCTGAGGGCAATCTGTCCATCCACTCACACATCACTTAAGAGACAGAAATTTCATTCTCTCTCTCTCTGTGTGTGTGTGCGTGTGTGTGTGTGTCTGTGTGTGTGAAGTCATTTCCTTTTCCTCTCTCCCCCGCCAAGGCACCTGCTCAGCACACTTTCCTGTTCGCTTTTTCCTCCTGGGCAGTGCTCATCCTCCCTGCCTGATTCAGATTCTTCCCTGGTGCTGCTGTCCAATATTTATTGCTCAGCTAAGTATCAAAAAAGAGGAAATACAAAAATCTTGAAGGCTACTACATGCTAGGTAATTTCACATACTTTATTGGAGAAAACAAAATTTTTCAGAGCTTGTTTCCTGACGCAGTCACAGAGTGAACTAGCGGCAAATCCAAGATAGACTTTGGGCCAAGATAACCCTAAACCCGTTCATTTTCCTCAATCCCACCAGAAATCACCCTAAAGAGGAGGTTTATTTATTAAAAAAAAAAAAAAACTGAAACATCTATAGGTCACATTGATTATTTCCCATTAAAAATGAAAAGGATTCTATTAAATCCAATAAGGGGGAAATGAATATTCCTTCAATTTAGGTTTGTTCCTTTTATGGAATAAAGTAATAACGCGTTAAATAAGTGTCACTGCTTTTTAGCCACTCATACATTACCATTTGGAATTCTTTAGTATTTACAACCCAAAGTTGGTTCTCTAATCTATTTCTCATCTTTGTGTGATAATTTTACAAAATGTCCTCTTCATTTTTGAAGACAAAGAAACGTGAAACGTCCACGATCAAATGATTTCCCCCTGTGTTGTATTAGACAAACCCGAAGCAAAGCCTCCGGAGGGCGCTGGAGAAGCCGCAGCTGCAGACACCGCGACAGTCTCAAGACACTTAAGCTGGAAGCGAATGTGGCATTTCAAAGAGGCACGAAATGTAACCGGCTAGGAAGGAGGGATTCCGCCGCACGGCTCCCGCGTCCGCGGGACAGAGACGCCTAACCGGAAGAGCTAGCAGGAACGCCGGACGCCGCTGGGAGGCGTCCGGAAACGCGGCGGAGCGGCGGACTACATTTCCCATAAGCCCGCGGGGCAGGGCGAGGGGCGGGCGTCGGGGACATTACCGGACAGGCCTTGTCCGGCAATACCAAGGTAAATGCCGGCGCCGCGGCTCAGAGGGAAGAGTAACTTACGATCTGCGCCTAGATTTTTCCTAGTAACCCTCCTAACCCATCCCCCTAACTGACAAAAACGACTCTTCCATCCGGGAGACTTTGGGATTTCCGGGCTACAGGACTCCACCCCCCCACCACCTAGTCAGTCCCCCCACCAACGTTGGGCCTGGGGCACTTCCCAAATGCCTAAGGACGCAGGGGGTTGCGCTAGTAAGTTGAAGGCCCAGGGTACCCCCTTTCTAGGGTTGACGACCCGTAAAGACTCCTCATTGGCCCCGCCCTCTACGCCCAGTATCCTATTTTTAATTTTTTTTTAAATTATTGGTTTCTTAAATAGAGCCAGGGTATCGCCATGTTGCCCAGGCTCGTCTTGAACTCCTGGCCTCAAGCCATCCTCCCCACTCGACCTCTCAAAGTATCGAGATTACAGGCGTGAGCCACTGTGCCCGGCCGTCCCCATGCCCAGTCTCCTATTAAATCCTGCTGGAGGTGCCTGGCTCCCTGGGGCTGGGTGGAAAGGGTGGTGTAGGGGAAGTTGCCCTCCGTCCCAGCACAGTTTAGGAGCCGGCGACCTCCTCTCTCCTTCGGCTGCTCCTCGGACGTTTTTGGCTCAGGGCCGCGAAAACTGTCGAAGACCTGCGGGCCAGGGACTGCTGAGCACCTCCATCCAAGGTCCCCAATGCTTTTCTCCATCTACCCTTTAGAGTGGGTGTCACGATTGCCACTGGAAAGGCTAAGTGACTTGCCCTAAGTCACATAATTTAAATGGCAGAACTGGAGTTTCGCACAGAACCTGTCCCGACTTAAAGCCCTTTGCTTAGGCCCCATTTAACTTCCTCAAACCTTAACTTAGGAGAGTGCAGGCGCTGGGGACCGCAGAGTCATTTTTGTTGCCCAGCGGTGCCGTCGCGTGCAGCTTTGGGCCCAGGTGCAGAACCCAACCGCGCATCCCCAGCGCGCACTTCGTCCACCCGGCTGCCAGAGCGGACACATCGGTCCGGCCTCGGTTTCCCCCTTCTGAACAAAAGCGCGCACAGTGTGCTCCCCGCACCAAGCCGGGACTGTGGACCCCTGGACGGTTCTATCTCCTCCTTTCCCCGCTTGCCGGACCCTCCTCTGGGGACAGACGGACCGCGCGCGTCCTTGCCGCGGCGGCGGGTCGGGTGGGTGGGGTTTGCTGCACTGCCGCTGCGGCGGCGGCGGCGCCAGTGGGTCCTCCGGTGACTCTGGGGCGGGGCTGTGAGGAGGGCACGGACTGACAGACGGACTCCGGCGGAATGGGGGGTGTGGCCGCTCCGCCAGGGTCCCCAGGGTGGGAGAGCGGCTCCGCGGCCACCGATGCCCGGACCCCCTCTGTCTTCTGCTAGACATGCTCTTCCTCTCGGTGAGTTGTTTTGCTGTCGTCGCGGGCCGGATTCGTGGCCTTAGTCACGCCCCGGGGGAGGAGGAAGGAGCCGGGCCGCTTCGATCTGTGTGGCCTGGATAGGGCAGGGCAAAGGGGAACTGAGCCGCTTCGCTCCCGGGCCTCCTCCTTTTGGGGCATGTTGATCCGCGGCTGCGCTCCATGTTCCAGTTTCATGCAGGCTCTTGGGAAAGCTGGTGCTGCTGCTGCCTGATTCCCGCCGACAGACCCTGGGACCGGGGCCAACACTGGCAGCTGGAGATGGCCGACACGAGATCCGTGCACGAGACTAGGTTTGAGGCGGCCGTGAAGGTGATCCAGAGTTTGCCGAAGAATGGTACGTGCGCTGGGCCCCGGCTGTAGACGCTTCCTGCAGAGAGCCCCAAAGCCCCCTTTCACTTTCTGGTTCTAGTGTTGTTTATTTAGCCTTTTTTTCTGTGTAGGAGCCATTGAGTGGAAGGGGAGCTATTGAATATGAATTAATTACCTTTTGATCTTCCAAACCGGAGAAAAATCTAATATCCAGATTTTAAGTAGTTCATATTGTTGAAAACAAAAGTCTTGTCACTTAATGACTGCGGATTTGGGTGTGTTAAAAAATAAATCCGGGCCGGGCGCGGTGGCTCAAGCCTGTAATCCCAACACTTTGGGAGGCCGAGGTGGATGGATCACCTGAGGTCAGGAGTTCAAGACCAGCCTGACCAATATGGTGAAACCCCGTCTCTACTAAAAAAATACGAAAATTAGCCAGGCTTCGTGGCGTGCGCCTGTAGTCCCAGCTACTCGGGAGGCTGAGACAGGGAAATTGCTTGAACCCGGGAGGCAGAGGTTGCAGTGACCCGATATCGTGCCACTGCACTCCAGCCTGGGCGACAGAGCCAGACTCCATCTCAAACAAACAAACAAACAAAAATCTAGGCTGGGGATGCCTAATGCCACACACTCATAGGGTCTACCAGCTTAAGCGTTTTGAAAACTTTTGATATGAAGGGACAGAAAAGAAAGAATAACTATAGTCAATTGTGAAGTAATTTCTCTTTGTTTTAATAAATATGTATTTTCTATCTTTTTATTTGCTATTCCATTGTATAATGTTCTTTTTTATACTCATATTGGACCTTCTTTGCAGCTGGTGAGAAAAAAGTCATTCCAGTGGCTGATCTCCTTCTTGTATTTAATGTGCTATTTCTCTGGCTGCTTTTTAGATTTCTTTTCTATCTTTGGTTTTCAGCAATTTGACTAGTAGATGTGGTTTTTCTTCATATTAACCCTGTTCACGATTTGCAGAGCTTTTTGAATTTGTAATTTTATGTCATAGACCAATGCAAAGTTTTTGGCCATTAAATATTTTTCTCTGTTCTAAATGCAGAGTCTTAGAAGCAAGACGTACTTTTCAATTCATATCTTTCTACATTATATGAATTATATTTCACAATAAACATATTTATTTCTTTAGAGATGGAGTTTCGCTCTTGTTGCCCAGGCTGAAGTGCAATGGTACAATCTCAGCTCACCTCAACCCCCACCTCCCAGGTTCAAGCGATTCTTCTGCCTCAGCTTACCCAGCAGCTGGGATTACACCCGTGCATCACCATGCCCGGCTAATTTTGTATTTTTAGTAGAGACAGGGTTTCTCCATGTTGGTCAGGCTGATATTGAACTCCCGACCTCAGGTGATCTGCCTTCCTGGGCCACCCAAAGTGCTGGGATTACAGGCATGAGCCACCGCGCCCGGCCCAAGAAACATATTTAGAAAGTAATTGTAGGTGCTACTACTGTGCCACAGTTGCAAAACTAACTGAATACAACAATAATACGTTACTATAGTATTTAATATCATGATTTGTTTTCATTAATTATCATTAATTATCAATAATTTCAATAATTATAGGTAACAAATATTCAACACAAATCATTCAATAAAAATTCATTAAATGCAGATTCAGAAATTTTTAAAAACAAATATACACAAAATAGTGTTCCATTTGTAATTTCTTTCCTTCTATGGTGTTGTCTAAACTTTTTGTAATTTCAGACATTCTATTGGAGGAGGGCATATGGGGGACTGAAAGATAAGAAAGAACAAATAAAATATAAAAAATAGTATGAACTTATTTAGGTATTGATTTTTTAAGTCCCTGATTATTAGAGTTTATAGAAAGGTATGATTCTAAGAGTTTTATGTAAGTAGTATGTTTATACTTTCTTCTAAAGCACACGTTTTTATAGTTTTTTGAAAATTGGTAAAGCTAGACTGATGTCTCTAGGCCACTATGCCTGTTGACATTATGTACCACTTATTAGGAAACCTGTATAAAGTACAGTTTGTATGTACATAACATTTAAGAAAGTATTGCAAAGTTAACATACCCTATCGGCCGGGTGCGGTGGCTCACGCCTGTAATCCCAGCACTGTGGGAGGCCGAGGCGGGCTGATGCTGAGGCGGGCTGATCACGGGGCTGGCGGATCACAAGGTCAGGAGATTGAGACCATCCTGGCTAATACGGTGAAACCCCGTCTCTACTAAAAATACAAAAAATTAGCCAGGCGTGGTCGTGGGCGCCTGTAGTCCCACCTACTCGGGAGGCTGAGGCAGGAGAATGGCGTGAACCCAGGAGACGGAGCTTGCAGTGAGCCTAGATCACATCCCAGCCTGGGTGACAGAGCCAGACTCCGTCTCCAAATAAATTAAATTAAATTAAATTAAATTAAATTTAAAAAAAAAGATACCCTATCAGGCCAGGCGTGGTGGCTCACACCTGTAATCCCAGCACTTTGGGAGATCGAGGCAGGCCCTGAGATCAGGAATTCAAGACCAGCCTGGCCAACATGGTGAAACCCCACCTCTACTAAAAATACAAAAATTAGCTGAGTGTAGTGGCGAGTTCCTGTAATCCCAGCTACTCGGGAGGTTGAGGCAGGAAAATCGCTTGAACTTGGGAGGCGGAGGTTGCAGTCAGCTGAGATTGCGCCTGGGTGACAAGAGCCAGACTCCAACTCAAAAAAAAAAAAAAAAAGATATCCTATCAAATGGTAATTGTGTTGGACAACATCCAGTATGCTGTTATCCCCTGAAACTAAGTTGATATTAATTGAAGCAGAAGTTTGTTATAATGGATTATAAATATTTTTGTAATACTACTTTTAAACCATTTGATTTGCTCTGAATCATTATGCAAAGAGCAAGATCTTGGAGTTTTTTGTTCCTTGTTTCTCAATTCTTATTTAAGGCCTGAAATAGTAATGAATCCTATGGCATCTATGTTTGGTATGACCTTAACCTTTTAAAATTAAAATTCTTAGCTAATATTTCAAATACATATGAAGTACATCATGTGTGAGCAACTTGAGGACAGAAATCTTACTTGAGTGTCTTACACACAGACTACACTCAATAAATGTTCTCGGTTTTTGTATTTTTAATATCATTCACCTAAGCCAATAAACATATTTGGTTGACTTACTGAAGATATTTTGAGATTAGACTTTTGATGTTTTAAATTTAGATTTGTGTTATTTAAATAAGTGACCATTTTAAACTGTGGTTTCTCCATTTTTTTCCCTCTGCTTTATAAAGGATTGTATCATTAAAACACTATCTATTAGGTACTCCTAAATGTGCATATATTATACAGATAATTATTATAGTGATTTGAGAATTAATTATGCACTCTCGGCCAAACCTGAAACACTAGTTCTCAGTTTATCTCTGTGGTAATTTCCACAGCACAGCTTTTTTTTTTTTTTTTTTTGAGACCAAGTCTTGCTCAGCTGCCCAGGCTGTAGTGCAGTGGTGTGATCTTGGCTCACTGCAACCACCGTCTTCCAGGTTCAAGCAATTCTGTCTCAGCCTCCTGAGTAGCTGGGATTACATGCACCCACCGTCATGCCCGGCTAATTTTTGTATTTTAGTAGAGACGGGGTTTCATCATGTTGGCCAGGCTAGTCTTAAACTCCTGACCTCCGGTGATCCGCCTGCCTCGGCCTCCCAAAGTGCTAGGATTACAGGTGTGAGCCACTGTGCCTTGCCCACAGCTCTTATAAACTGCTAGCTTATGCAATTTACAAATTTTAAAAAATATCTTGTTACAATTGTTATTTTTAAAATTTTGTCATAAGGGTAATATACACTGATGTTTAAAACTTTTTTAAAAACACATAAGTGAAAAGGAAAATAATTTGTATACTTACTATTCAGAGATAGTCTTTAAACATTTTATGTTTATCTTTCTACTGTACTTTTTATGTATATAAATATTTTGCCAAAAGGTATCATATTACATATGTTGTTTTTAAACTTATTTTTCTAAATTTATAGTAGATCATGGAACTTATACCATTATTTATATTTTTCTACAATATAACTTTTTAGGGCTACAGTTATAAATTGTCCTGTTATATTTATATATCATAATTATTTAAACAGCTATTATAAAACATTAACATTCCAATTTTTCAGTTATTGAGAATACTGCAACTTATAGCACTTGCTTATACAATTCGAATTTTTTTTTTTTTTTTTTTTGAGACAGGGTCTTTCTCTGTCACCGAGGCTGTAGTGCAGTGGTGTGATCACAGCTCACTGCATCCTTGACCTCCCCAGACTCAGGAGATCCTCTCTGCTTAGGCTCCTGAGTAGCTGGGACTACAGGGTGTGCCATCACACCCAGCTAATTTTTGTTTTTATTTGTAGAGACAGGGTTTTGCTATGTTGCCCAGGCTGGCCTTGAACTCCTGGGGTCAGGTGATCTGCCCACCTCAGCCTCACAAAGTGCTGGGATTACAGACATGAGCCACCACAACTGGCCAATTAAAAAATTTTAAACATGAGAAAAATTATAGATATGCTAGAAACATATATGAAGAATTATCCTCAAATTGATGTCTCCAAAATTACAGAGGTAGGAAGTGAGAAATCTATTTTATCTTAGATTAATTCTTTTTCTACCATAGTGTATACTCTTTGGCTTAAGCCCCAAATTCCTTATCTACTGAGAATTTGAAATTTGGCAGAGTATACATATAACTTTTTCACTTACACTAGTCAGTTTTGATTTGTCATAAGCTTTGAATAAAAGTACATTATTACGATTGCTTAATAATAGTTATTCTATATTTTAGTATGTTTTTAAAGAGACATTTGCAGGTTATTTTGGTTATATCTACAGCATGTCTATTCATGTATTCTTTTATTTATTGAACCATCTTAGGCATTGCTATTAAAGTTTAAAATCTCAGAGTGTTTTGAAATCAAAGAAGCAAGCAACTAACAGAACCATAACTTTTGTTTCTATAAGCTAGAAATAAATCATTATCTAAAGTATTAATGCAATATAAAATCACTATTAGTATAGCTAAGCTAATTTATAACCTGAGATTATCAGTTGTATTCCCCAGGTGATTTGTATTTAATGTGTGTTTCCAACAGGTTCATTCCAGCCAACAAATGAAATGATGCTTAAATTTTATAGCTTCTATAAGCAGGCAACTGAAGGACCCTGTAAACTTTCAAGGCCTGGATTTTGGGATCCTATTGGAAGATATAAATGGTAATTTTTTGTGTAGAGCTATGCAAGAATTTAAATTTTAATGACATAATTATCATATGGCTGTTACTTAAGTGGTTATATTCTGTGCAGAAAGTGTCCTAGGTATTGGGTACAATTTTTATCCTCCAGGTTTTCTTTTTTGTTTGTTTGTTTTTGAGATGGAGTCTCACTCTGTTGCTCAGGCTGGAGTGCAGTGGCAGGATCTCGGCTCACTGCAGCCTCTGCCTCCTGGGTTCAAGTGATTCTCCTGCCTCATCTTCCTGAGTAGGTGGGATTACAGATGCGCGCCACCACGCCCAGCTAATTTTTGTATTTTTAGTAGAGACAGAATTTCACTATGTTGGCCAGGCTGGTCTCGAACTGCTGGGTTCAGGTGGTCCGCCCACCTCGGCCTCCCGAAGTGCTGGGATTACAGGCGTGAGCCACGATGCCCAGCCTTCCCAGGTGCTCTTAGTACGATTTTACACAAATAGGAAAATCTTGGGGAGGAGAGGAAAACAGTAAAACCAAAAGGGATAGGTGCATCAAAGATAAAGAAGCATTATCAGTTAATCTTTACTTTCATGGAGTTTTTCCCTTTTTTTTTTTTTTTAAGGCAAGAGCAACTCCCAACCTAAGTTAAATAAACAAACTTTTAACTGCCTCTTTTGCCTGCAAGAAAAATAATGGCTTTTCCTTGTTTGTACTGAGCCTTGAAGATAATAAATAACTAGGAATATGACTCAGGTACTGCCATGCTAACTTTTTATCTAAGCCATCACTTCTGACCTACTGTAATTGAATAGAAATTTGATTTTTTATATACTTAAAAGAATTCTAAACTAAAAAGTATACTTAAATGAATTATAAACTATAAACTAAAAGAATTATAGATACAGGTACCTGTACTCATCCGTGCTGTTTTCCCAGTTGACTAACAGTTGATACTCTAATACAATTGAAGCCTTCACAAATGTCTGAGAAAAGTCAATTTTAGACTGTACATTATGAACAGAATATGCTAATTGGTGAAGCATGTTTTATTTATTTATTTATTTTTGAGATGGAGTTTCACTCTTGTTGCCCAGGCTGGAGTGCAATGGCGTGACCTCAGCTCACCGCAACCTCTGCCTCCCAGGTTCAAGCGATTCTCCTGCCTCAGCCTCCTGAGTAGCTAGGATTACAGGCATGCGCCACCACGCCTAGCTAATTTTGTATTTTTAGTAGAGACAGGGTTTCTCCATGTTGGTCAGGCTGGTCTTGAACTCCCAACATCAGGTGATCTGCCCGCCTCGGCCTCCCAAAGTGGTGGGATTATAGGCGTGAGCCACCCCCCACTCCCGCCCCGGTGGTGAAGCATGTTTTAAAACCCACACCTTTTTTTTGGACACAGGGTCTCACTCCCATCACTCAGGCTGGAGTGTAGTGGCACCATCATGGCTCACTGCAACCTCTGCCTCCTGGGCTCAAACAATTCTCCCACCTCAGCCTCCCTAGTAGCTGAGACCACATGCTTGTGCCACCACACCCGGCTAATTTTTTAAATTTTTTCCTAGACGGGGTTTGCATGTGTTGCCCAGGCTGGTCTCAAATTCCTGGTCTCAAGTGATCCACCTGCCTTGGCTGGGATTACAGGTGTGAACCACCATGCCACACCAGTTTTTTTTTTTTTTTTTCCCTTCAGGCGGAGTCTCACTCTGTCACCCAGGCTGGAGTGCAGTGGCGCGATCTTGGCTCACTGAATCTCCGCCTCCCAAGTTCAAGCAATTCTCCTGCCTCAACCTCACGAGTAGCTGGGATTACAGGCGCGTGCCACCACGCCTGGCTAATTTTTGTGTCTTTAGTAAAGACAGAATTTCACCATGTTGGCCAGGCTGGTCTTGAACTCCTGACCTAAAGTGATCCGCCCGCCATGGCCTCTGAAAGTGCTGAGATTACAGGCGTAAGCCACTGTGCCCTGCCCATTTTTGTTTGTTTGTTTTTTCCCCACACATTGTGATGCTCAGTTTCTTCACCCTGAACTGGAAGTGCCATAAGCTTGTTTTAAGATTTCTTAGTTCTCTACTTTCCTTTAAGATCTTTATGAATTGTCACAAAATAACAGGTTAAATGAAATAGTAATATGTTATTATTTCATATAACTTAATTTTAGTAGTATTAAATATTATTTAATATAATTTGATTTGCCCATTTTAAGAAGATTTAATTATTTGCTTCATGTTTTTCCCCTAGAATTGACCTTTGGTGGAGTTAAACTCCTTTGGGGAAAAACATATAAAAATGGAGGTTTACATGTCAGGCAAAAATTTGAAAGAACTATTATTATTTAGGGGTTTAAAAATTTCCTGTCTCTCACATTTTCAGTATCCTAGAAGTGAGAAACCATTTCCATTTTTAGTTCAAATGTACAAGTTAGGCTCTTATTTAAATTAATAGAACCTGTTAACCAAAATGTCTGTTCATTTAAAACATGGCTGGCTGGGTGCAGTGGCTCATCCCTGTAATCCCAGCACTTTGGGAGGTCAAAACGGTGGATCACATGAGGTTAGGAGTTCGAGACCAACCTGGCCAACGTGGTGAAACTCCATCTCTACTAAAATACAAAAATTATCTGGGTGTTGGGGTGCATGCCTGTAATCCCAGCTACTCAGGAGGCTGAGGCAGGAGAATCTCTTGAACCCAGGAAGTGGAGGTTGCAGTGAGCCAAGACCACACCACTGCACTCCAGCCTGGGCAACAGAGCGAGACTCTGTCTCAGAAAAAAAAAAAAAAAAAAAACCCATGCCTGAGTGTTACAGCTCTTTTAGAATTTTTCTAGCAGGCTTTCCGGTCTTTACCAGAAAGCCTATTGAGAAATTTATATTAAAAAGAAAAAGAAAAAATAAAACATGCCTGTGACAATTAATGTAGTCTTCTACACTTGATCTTAGCCAAAACCTGAGAAGCAATAATGTAGTCTTCTAAAATGTATATTTCTGTTACTGTTCTTTGTAATAATATAAAAACTTTGAAGGGTTCTTATCAAATATTTATGAATGGTCTGTAGTCTCTGGTACATTACTACATAGATGGGTTATATACTTATTTGTTTTAAATACTATTTAATTTGCTAGTTTATTTGCTGTGATAATTTGCTTCATGGTAGCACATTTAAGACAATCCTGTTATGGCTTTAAGTAGAACCTGTTTTAATTAGTAACCCTATAGCATCAACTATAAATTGTATTCTGAGCAATTAAAATCAGATGTCTCTTTGTCATTTTGTGGATACTTTCATTTCTAGGGATGCTTGGAGTTCACTGGGTGATATGACCAAAGAGGAAGCCATGATTGCATATGTTGAAGAAATGAAAAAGGTAGGGAAAATAATTCACAGTTAAAATGAAAATTCAGAGCAGCTCTAATTTAATTTGGTTATCAGACAAATTAGCTGCTTTGCTTTAAGGAGATTGTAGTATGTTATACAATAGAATCTAGATTATTGGATTTGTTAGGACTTTTCTGCTTCATTAAAGTTCATCTTAAGATAAATGTTTTTTCCCTAAGATATATCACACTGTGATGATGTGATGTTTTATTTTGTTTTTGTTTTGAGATGGAGTCTTTCTCTGTAGCCCAGGCTGGAGTGCAGTGGCATGACATTGGCTCACTGCAATCTCCGCCTTCCAAATTCAAGCAATTCTCCTGCCACAGCCTCCCGAGTAGCTGGGACTACAGGTGCACACCACTACACCCAGCTAATTTTTGTATTTTTAGCAGAGATGTTGTTTTTCCATGTTGGCCAGGCTGGTCTTGAACTTCTGACCTCAAGTGATCCACCTGCCTCAGCCTCCCAAAGTGCTGGGATTACAGGCATGAGCCACTGCGCCTAGCCTGTTTTTTGGTTTTTAATCTCCCCTATCTTTCTCTATAGTCAACTTCTGGAGAAAGTGTAGAAATAGTAATCTTTGAAAATATTGAAATCCCTTACTCAGGAGTCTAGGAAGTAGCTGGACTCTCTTGAAAGTATTTCTGCTTTGGAACTTTTTACTTAGTTCAACAATGTTCTCATGCAAGTTTTCACTCGTAAATTGAGGTAGGTATTCTCATCACTGGACTGTTGTAAGAAGTCACATTTTTCTGTGAGTACATAGATCCTTCAGAAGCAGAATAAGATAAGGAAGTTTTCAGGTTCTCTGCTAACTAGTAAGGAGGGGCATTCATTATTAACTAGCTCTTTTAAGTGTGTCAAAGGCATTCTTTTGAGGAGCAAGTATATGAAGAAATTATGAATTTTAAAGATGATCATAGAGTCTTTTTTTTTTTTTTTTGAGATGGAGTCTCACTCTGTTACCCGGGCTGGAGTGCAGTGGCATGATCTTGGCTGACTGCAACCTTCACCTCCTGGGTTCAAGAGATTCTCCTGCCTCAGCCTCCCAAGTAGCTAGGATTACAGGTGCGCACCACTACACCTGGCTAATTTTTGTATTTTTAGTGCAGACGGGATTTCACGATGTTGGCCAGGCTGGTCTCAAATTCCGGACCTCAGGTGATCCACCTGCCTTGGCCTCCCAAAGTTCTGGGATTACGGGCGTTAGCCACCATGCCCGGCAGAGACTTTTTTATAAAGAACCATTTTTATGTTAGACATGGATCAGAGGTTGTGAAATCTAAGTTTTATAATTTTAAATAAATTATCTTTGAACATAAAGAAAATCTGTAAAAAGGAATAGTTTTTTGCCACATGATTTGATGGTATTAATCTCTGTAGTAATTTTTGTTATTACTAGATTTAGACTTGTTTTTTGTTTTCTTTTTAAATTTCTTCTACATTGCTCATAGTCATGCCCTTTATTGCATTCTTGCAGTTTTTATTTGGTAGACTTTGTAACCAAGGGCAGAGTTTCGTTCTTTTGGCTATTAACTATGTCAATAACACAGTAACAAATAGGCCTTTCAAAAGCAGAGAACGAAAGGTAATCTAAAGCCTTTTGGTTTCATAACTATTTCTCTCTCTTTTTTTTTTTTTTACCTTAAATTTCTTTATAATTTTTAGGACATACTTCTATAACATAAAGTTGAATTGACACATTAAGTAAAATTTACTCATTTGTCCTATTCAATTGTGTTAATTAATGGTATAGCCACATTTTAAAGTTGGAGGACGATGAGGCAATGTGTATTCTGCCTTTTTCCCTAAGAAAGATTAAAACTATATTGCTGCTGAAATACCTATAACTCCTTTAATTAAAATAATTTACTCTTTTCATTCACACTTTAAAAATTTCATTGCGTATTGTGAATATGACAAAGTTTACAGTGCAATTTTAGAGGTAAACCTAAAAATATCAAGATATCCATAAATTAAAAATTTGATTACTCTTTTGAATTATTTTTAGAGTTTAGCTTTATGACTATCAGTTAATAAAATTGCGTGTTTCTAAATAATGTTGTGGGATAGTACATTATCCCAAAGATTTGATTATTGAATTTGGGACTTATTCTAATTTCAATAATTTACTAATTGAAGCACTTGTTAAATTACCTCCTTAAATATAGTTTTTGTCATTATTCTTTTTTTTTTGAGACAGGATCTGGTTCCGTTGTCCAGGTTGGAGTGCAGTGGTGCGTGCCTCAGCCTCCCGAGTAGCTGGGATTACAGGGGCATGCCGTCACGCCCAGCTAATTTTTAGTATTTTTAGTAGAGATGGGGGTTTCACCATGTTGGCCAGGCTGGTCTCGAACTCCTGACCTCAGGTGATACACTCACCTCGGCCTTGCAAAGTGCTGGGATTACAGGCATGAGCCACCGTGTGCCTGGCCTGTCACTGTCATTATTCTTTACAGTATAAATCTCATTTTGTGTCTTTGCAGTCAGAGGTTTCAGCAATCTTATTAATTTAACTATATTTTATAATGATGTTTTGTAGAAAGTGACTTTTCATAATTTATAAGTTGTTCCATGAAATATCACTGAGAAAGTTGATTGAATAAAAAATTCTTTTAACGCCGGCTGTGGTGGCTCAGGCCTGTAATCCCAGCACTTTCCGAAGCCGAGGCGGGCGGATCACCTGAGGTCAGGAGTTTGAGACCAGCCTGGCCAACATGGCGAAACCCCGTCTCTACTAAGAATACAAAAAAATTAGCCTGGCGTAGTGGCATACGCCTGTAATCCCAGCTACTCGGGAGGCTGAGGCAGGAAAATCGCTTGAACCCGGGAGGCAGAGGTTGCAGTGAGCCGAGATTGCGCCGCTGCACTCCAGCCTGGGTAACAGGGCAATAATCTGCCTCAAAAAAAAAAAAAAAAATATATATATATATATATATAAACATAATAGGATTATGTTTTATAGAAAATTGCTTTTCATAATTGATAAAGTGTCCCATAAAATGTCACTGAAAATCTTAATGGAATAAAACATTATTTTAATATAATGTAATAGGATTTTAGCTTTGAGGGAAAGTAATGTGGTTTGAGGAGTGGGAGAAATGCATGTTTCATTCAATAAGGTTTATTTATAGAAGTATAAAATTCTTTTTTTTTGAGACAGAGTCTCGCACTGTCGCCTGGGCTAGAGTGTAACGGCGCCATCTTGGCTCACTGCAGCGTCCGCCTCCTCGGTTCACACCATTCTCCTGCCTCAGCCTCCCGAGTAGCTGGGATTACAGGCGCAAACCACCACGTCTGGCTAATTTTTTGTATTTTTAGTAGAGACGGGGTTTCAAACTATGTTGGCCAGACTGATCTCAAACTCCTGACCTCGTGATCTTCCCACTTCGGCCTCCCAAAGTGCTGGGATTATAGGCATGAGCCACCACGCCCGGCCAAAATTCTATTTTTTTTTTTGTACAAATTTAGGCTCTCTTCTGGGGATTTCCAGAATATTCAGCTAACATTTGAATAATGTGCCTTATGTCTGTTGAATTTAAAAAGAGATGGGTGTACTAAACCCTGGCTACACATTAAAATCACTAGGGGATCTTGTGAAAAAATAGAAATGCCCCAGGATGACCCCAGACTAATTATTTCAGGATTTCTAAGAGATTGGGATAATCACTGTAATAGAGGGAGGATTCGAGGATGGTCTCATTAAAGATGGAATCTCGGCCGGGCGCGGTGGCTCATGCCTGTAATCCCAGCACTTTGGGAGGCTGAGACAGGCGGATCACCTGAGGTAAGAAGTTGGAGACCAGCCTGGACAACATGGTGAAACTCCATCTCTACTAAAATACAAAAATTTAGCTGGGCGTGGTGGCGGGCGCTTGTAATCTCAGCTACTAGAGGGGCTGAGACAGAAGAATCACTTGAATTAAGGAGGCGGAGGTTGCAGGGAGCCGAGATCACACCATTGCACTCCAGCCTGAGCAACAGAGCGAGACTCTGTCTCAGAAAATAAATAAATAAATAAAGATGGAACCTGAAAGTTGCCATGGCAGAGGGTCTAGTCCATAGCTCAACAACTCTAGACCACCAACTGTCTCTGAGTACTGAGGGTTGGCTTTTGTTTTAAGGTTTCACTCATAGTAAACATCTTTTGCAGATTGAGGGAAAAAACAAATGCCAGTTTCTTAAGTTAAAGTGAGTGATAGGCTTCTAGTGATCAGCATACTCAGAATTGATATCTAGGTCACTCTTCAAAAGGTTAGAAGCTCTTGGGAGACTGAGTTAGTGATTTCCATTGAACAGAGAGTAGAGCATTAGGATTTGGATGGCTTTAAGAGATGTGGTAATTTTGGACCAAAAAAGCCTGAGGAATTTAGTCTTCGCTTTCTTAAGAGTATATCTACACCTTTCCAGTATATTTTCATCATGTAGAAATGATGTCTCTCACTGAGGAAAAGTGCTGGACAGACCTAGAAAAATTATGGGGCTTTGGATGCCTCTTTTCTGGTGTCCATGCAGCTTACCAGATATTTCTGTCAAAACATTCTTCATTTGGTTGGGTTATAATATATTAAATTAGCTTAGTTAACTTATAACTTTAGACCAGGGGTGGCCAATCTTTTGGCTTCCCTGAGCCACACTGGAAGAAGAATTATTTTAGGCCACACATAAAATACACTGATACTAACGATAGTTGGTGAACTAAAAAAAAAAAAAAAAAAAAAAAAAATCGCAAAAAAAATCAGAATGTTTTAAGAAAGTTTACGAATTTGGGCCAGGCGCAGTGGCTCACACTAGTAATCCCAGCTAGTAATCCCAGCACTTTGGGAGGCCGAGGTGGGTGGATCTCTTGAGGTCAGGAGTTCCACACCAGCCTGGGTAACATGGTGAAACCCCGTCTCTACTAAAAATACAAAAAAGTTAGCTGATCATGGTGGTGCATGCCTATAGTCTCAGCTACTCGGGAAGCTGATATAGGAGAATTGCTTGAACCCCAGAGGCAGAGGCTGCACTCCAGCCTGTGCGACAGAGTGAGACGCTGTCACAAAAAAATTTTAAAAAAAATTAAAAAAAAAAAGAAGTTTACGAATTTGTGTTGGGTATTTAAAGCCGTCTTGGGCCACATGCTGCCCGAGGACTGCAGATTGGACAAGCTTGGTTTAGATAACATCTTCTCTGAGGGTAGGTAGTAGTTACCTAGACTGAGATTTGCCTGTGTCTGCTTGTGTGTGTGTGTGTGTGTGTGTGTGTGTGTGTGTGTGTGTAGTCTGTATCTCATGTGTGTACATGTGCACCATTTCTTGTATTTCAATATTGGTGTCAGGGAGATAATTTTGCAAATGGCTGGGGATCATTCTTGGTTTGTGTATGTTTAAAGTTGCTTCCTCAGAGAATAACCTCTTCAAAAGGGTGGAGGCAAGGGCTGAAAAACTTCCTATTGGGTACTGTGTTTACTGTATGGGTGACTGGATCAATAGAAGCCCAAATTTCAGCATCACACAGTATACCCTTGTAACAAACCTGCACATGTACCCTCTGAATCTAAAAGAAAAAGAAAAAACAAAGAGAGTAACTTCATCAATTTTGGATGTGTCTTGTTTTGGCTACTGTGTCTTCACTATATTAACTACTGAAATTCTGGTTTGTTGAGAGAATGAATACTCAGTTAATATTTGCTTAGTGCCAATGGATATTCCTTTTATTTCGTTCTGACACTTCAGTCCACAGTTTACTCTTTTACCCTATGGGGCATGAGAAACCCAAATGCTGAATTTAGTAGCCTTAAAAATAAGGACAAAGTTAAGAAAGAGATCTTTTAATAAGCCTTGAGAAGTAGAGGTGTTGCTTGGTGGTCAGGATGTGGTATGCAATTGGCTTACTAGATTCTGCTAACTGAAGTCTTTATATTACGGCAGTGTGGGATAGTGTAAAGGGTGCTGATTTATGTTTGAATTATTTCTCTGCCATTTATTAGTTGTGACTTGGTCACATTAAACATTTCTCTTGGTTTGAATCTGATTTATCTCAGAATTATTATTATAATTCAAATATATTACAACTCAGATATTTATAATAAACAATAAAACATTCCTCCACATGGCCCTAGCCTCATAACAAATGTTTCCTTTAGCAAAAAGAAATTTTGTGATTAAAGCATTCCTTTCACAGTACATTCAGAGGAGCAGCAATCAGATAATTTACTACAAGCTGTAAAATTAAATTATAATCACTAGAACCAGTTATTGTTAACATAGTTCATTCTGTGTAATCTCTCTCAACAACCTCCTCCTACACATACAACACAGTGGGGAATGGTGTTGATGAGCATGTAATCCTATCAGAGTTGCTGACTACCATAGACCACCAATGATCCATCTTGTATTTGGTTTAGAAATAAAAGCATGTTGTTTGAACAAGAATTTTAGGGTTTTGGCCAGGCACAGTGGCTAACACCTATAACCCCAGCACTTTGGGAGGCCGAGGTGGGCAAATCACTTATGAAGGTGTCTGAAATTGCGTGAAGGTGAGAACTGCTCGAACCAGGAAGGTGGAAGTTGCAGTGAGCCGAGATCGCGCTGCTGCACTGCAGCCCGGGTGATGATGGAGCGAGACGCTGTCTCCAAAAAAAAAAAAAAAAGAAAGGAAGAGAGAGAGAGAGAGAGAGAGAGAGCCAGTTCTGGTATCTTTTTTTTTTGGAAACAGAGTATCACTCTGTTGCCCAGGCTGGAATGCAGTGGTGTGATGTTGGCTCACTGCAACCTCCACCTCCTGGGTTCAAGCAATTCTCTCGCCTCAGCCTCCCAAGTAGCTGGGATCACAGGTGCATGCCACCAAGCCTGGCTAATATTTGTATTTTTAGTAGAGATGGGGTTTCACCATGTTGGACAGGCTGGTCTCAAACTCCTGACCTCAGGTGATCCTCCTGCCTCGGCCTCCCAAAGTGCTGGGATTACAGGCGTGAGCCACCACGCCCGGCCCCTGTTATCATATTAAACATCCTGTGATTAGCACACACAGAGCTGACTTTATCCTTTTTAATATCTGCAAAATATTTCAAATCTAGAAGTACTTTAATTTCTTTGATCAGTCACCAATTGATGGCTGTTTAGTTAAATACCTTTTCAGTTAATTTACCTTGTTCTTTAAATTTGGTGATTCTAAATTGGCCCATATTTATGAAGGTGTCTGAAAGTGACTACAATTTCCTACTTTACTTTTGTGCCCTGTTAGAAATACTACACTACCTTATTGTTAAAGAACAGACATCATAATTTTACTCTAACTTCGATTTTCTATTTCATTTAATGAAAGCCCCTAGTTTTTTTGTTTGTTTCCTTTATTTTTTTGGAGACAAGATCTCGCTCTGTTGCCTAGGCTGGAGTGCAGTGTGGTGTGATCATGGCTCACTGCAGCCTCAATTTCCTGGGCTCAAGAGATCCTTCCACCTCAGCCTCCCGAGTAGCTGGGACTACAGGCGTGCACCGCCATGTCTGGATAATTAGACAATTTTTTTTTTTTTTGTAGAAATGGGCCCTTACTATGTTGCCCAGGCAAGTCTCGAACTCCTGGGCTCAAGCCATCCTCCTCCTGCTTTGGCCTGCCAAAGTGCTGGGATTACAGGTGTGAGCCATTGCACCGTGCCCCCTAGCTTTAATACACAATTTATAAGTTATTGTATAAAATTTTACATGAAGCTCATGTAAAATAGTCTTCAAAATGAGAACACTTTTAGATCTTTAATATACTTGAAGCTTTTCTAGGAGTGTATATACTTTTTTTAAAGGATTCCTTTTATTTTATTTTTTAATTTTTGGAGATGGCATCTCACTCTGTCACCAAGCCTGGAGTGCAGTGGTGCCATAATGGCTCACTGTAGCCTCGACCTCCCAGGCTCATGTAATCCTCCCACCTCAGCCTCTGGAGTAGCTGGGACCACAGACACACACCACCGTGCCTGGTTAATGTTTTTTAAAAAATTTTTAAGAGACAGGGTCTCACTGTGTTGCCAAGGCTGGTCTCAAACTCCTGGGCTCAAGCCATCCTCCTGCCTTGGCCTCCCAAAGTGCTGGGATTACAGGCATGAGCCACCATCTCACCCGGCCACAGTGTGTATACATTAAGTATGTAATTAATGTAGATCCTTCAGAGAGTCTATTATGAATGTCAAATATTAAAATTATTGACAAATTGGAAATAGGAGATTATTTGATACTAGTGGAGATCAAATTAAGAGTTTGTGATTTCACAATATTTGTTTCTTTTGATTACAGATTATTGAAACTATGCCAATGACTGAGAAAGTTGAAGAATTGCTGCGTGTCATAGGTCCATTTTATGAAATTGTCGAGGACAAAAAGAGTGGCAGGAGTTCTGATATAACCTCAGGTTGGACTATTTTACCTATTTTTAAATTCATCAACTGATATATTATGCACATATTAATATTTGTATCTCTGATTTTTTTTCTTACTTTCACGCGCCAGTCCGACTGGAGAAAATCTCTAAATGTTTAGAAGGTAGGAATCATGAAATCATGTAAAAGTTTTGTTTAAAATTTACATGTCAAAAGAATTCTGCACAAACTTACAGAACTTACAATCTTGTCACCCAGGAGTTTTCATTCCAGGAAAACACATTGTATGAAGTTCCAAAACATTATAAACCCTTAAAATTTTAACCCTTAAGTGGTAAGCTATTAAAATACACCAGGTAGTTTACTTAGTATATTCGAAATTATAGCAGAATTCATGGTTTTATTTTGATAGATCATGTTTTCTATTTTGCTTTGAGAATTACGTTAATAGTACTTTGAATTCAATGATTTACTAGCTAATTTTAAAATGGATATGTTGGCCAGGTGTGGTGGCTCATGCCTGTAATCCCAGCACTTTGGGAAGCGAAAGCGGGCAGATCACCTTGAGGTCAGGAGTTCAAGACCAGACTTGCCAACTTGGTGAAACCCCGTCTCTACAAAAAACACAAAAATTAGCCAGGCATGGTGGCACACGCCTGTGATCCCAGCTACTTGGGAGGCTGAGGCACAAGAATCACTTGAACCCAGGAGGTGAAGGTTGCAGTGAGACGAGATCACTCTGCTGCACTCCGGCCTGAGCAACGGAGTGAGATGCTGTCTCAAAAAAAGAAAAAAACAAACAAAAAAAGAAATTATAAATAGATGTGTTTAGGGTGTGGTTTAACTGTAGCATAGTAAGCTAATGCAAGACAGTTAATTCATTTAGCTTGTTTTCTTTTTTCTTTATTTCGGTTCAAGCATCTCTGCATGGATTACAATTTCTATTTTTTTTTTTTTTTTAGAATTTTGTCTTCATGTACACAAAGGATTGAAAGGGTTATGTTTTGCATACTTGTAGGAGTTGAATAAAATGGGAGATTTGTTGGTATTAACTAAACATTTGATCTTGAATTTTTTTTAGAAAGCAGAGTGAAATGAGACCACAAGAGTCAATTTAAGAGAAAATTATATACCCTTTAAATAAAAATCGCCTGGCATCCCCTTTTTTTCCCTTGACATCCCTATTTATAAGACATCTTTTAATAACTGACAATAATGGCAGCATTTCAGAATAGTAATCTTCCTGTGCTGAAATCGGTCCTTGTCACGGTCATAAACCACGTGCAAGTAGTACTGACTGCTTACTGGGCATAACTCTACCACATCATTCTACATCTGATTTGCTTACAGAAGTCAAATATTAACAAGTAGTCCTTCTTACAAGGCATGCTTATTTAATTCAGAGAAAAAACTAAATGTTTTCTTCTTTTCTTTTCTTTTTTTTTTTTTTTTGAGATGGTGTCTTCCTCTGTCACACTGACTGGAGTGCAGTGGTCCCATCATGACTCACTGCAACCTCCACCTCCTGGGTTCAAGCAATTCTCCTGACTTAGCCTCCCAGGTAGCTGGGATTACAAGTGTACACTTGTATTCTTGTATGGCTAATTTTTGTATTTTTAGTAGAGCCAGGGTTTTGCCATGTGGGCCAGGCTGATTTCGAACTCCTGACCTCAGGTAATCCTCCCAACTCAGCTTCCCAAAGCACTGGAATTAAAGGCATGAGCAATTGTACCCTGCCAGAAAAAAAAATTAAATGTTTTATGTATGTCAGGCATGTTGGGATGCAGAGGGAAATAAATCTGGATCTGCTGCTGTGGTGTCCAGCCAATGGCCAGAGGCAGATATTTAAACAGCTAATTATAAAACAAAGAAGAGTAAATAATAGTAATAAAGGTGCAGGCTCACAGCTACCTAGCTATAACTTACAATTTTAAAAATCTTTAAAGACCAGAAGTTTTTTGGTAAACTCATTTGGCAGCAAAACCTGTCTGATATGAACTAAAAATCTGGGGAGTAAAACCTGACCTGAAGTAAAACGAGGGTATTTTGAGTCTCTTTCCTCTTTAATGTAACTATTTATATGTTTTGCTGCAAAAATCACATTCTCTTTTTAGTGAGAGCTGCCTTAGACTCTATTGGATGTGTTACATAATATACCAAATGGCATATGTACCATATAACCTTTGCAAAATTAGAAAACTTGAGATTTCAAAATGTATCTGGATCCAAGGGTTGTAAGTAAGGGATTGTGGACCTGCACCATAATTTTTTTAACCTGAGCCATTCTGGTGGACATTTAGGTTATTTACTCCTTTGATCTTCAGAAAATACTGCTGAGAATATAACCACGTACATTTGTCCTTTCACATATGTGAAAGCATATCTGTAAGAAATATTAGAAATGGAATTAGAAATGTTTGATGTTTGTAATTTTGTAAGATATTACCAAATTGCAAAACAGTTTGCAGTCTTGCCTTTTTTTTTCTAAACAAAGCATTTCCTTAAAAGTAGCCATTTAGGTCCAATAGAACAGATGTATCAGTTTTACATTGCCATTTTCAGAATATACATATACAGTAAGTTTTGAAATCAGGAATGATGAGTCCTCCAATTTTGTTATTTTTCAAGATTGTTTTGGCTAATCTTGATCCCTCGCATTTTCATATGAATTTTAGAATCTGCATGTCAATTTTTGCAGAAATGCCAGCTTGGATTTTGATACAGATTGCAGTGAATTTGCAGATCATTTTGGGGAGTATTGTTACCTCAAAAATATTGTCTTTCAATCCATGTTCTCAAAACAGTGTCCAGTAACCAACAGCATTGGTAACAAATGTGATCTTTATAGAAATTTGGAATCTTAGATCACCCTAGACATACTAATTCAGAATCTGCATCTTAAATAGCTCTCAGGAGATTTGTATGCACATTAAAGTTGAGAAGCTCTGATGTATTTACCCTCGGGATATAGCTTTGGCCACTTGGACAATTTGCTTTTGTAAGTGATTGATCACATTAATGGATACTTTAAGAAAAAAACTTAAATATCATAAAGACAGATAATGTGAGTTGTGCACCTGAAGCCCTAAAAGTAATACAGGAATAAAGTTTGTAAAATGGACCTCAACTGTAATATTGATGAGATTGTTGGTAGAACCAAAAACATACTTTTGTTTTCAGCATGCTAGCATATAGGAAGTATCTCTTCACTTGCCATGTATGAAGATCCATTGATCTCTAACTTTATTTTGATTGATATTAACTTAAAAATAATTTACCCTCTGCCTGATTCAGAAAGGATTTAAGATAGCTTGATCATAAGGTGATAATTGAAGGAATTTGTCTTGTAATATATGTATGTTTATAGTCAAAGAAAATAATACTATTATATATATAACATTTTAATTCAAAATTATTTTATTAGTTATTTGTAAATTTTATTAGTATTACTTGGAAATTATGGCATTATTGTATATTATCACATTGTGAGTAAGTGGTCATTTCATGTTTTAGATCTTGGTAATGTTCTCACTTCTACTCCAAACGCCAAAACCGTTAATGGTAAAGCTGAAAGCAGTGACAGTGGAGCCGAGTCTGAGGAAGAAGAGGCCCAAGAAGAAGTGAAAGGAGCAGAACAAAGTGATAATGGTAATGTTTGGAAAATCAGTTAGTAATTTTACAATAAATAAACTAAGAGGGTATGAAGACATTTGGGCTGATTTGGTATTGTAGAAGATTAAAGCAGGTGGTGGGATGTAAGCTGTTGACCTTATAAACAAGTTTGCTGTGGACCAAAAGGCTCTACTACATAGTATAGGAACAGCCAACCTTATGCATAAATGGAATAGGTGTTAATTGAAGGTTGACAAGAATAGGCCACTCCTCCAAATGGATGGCCTGAAATGCTGCATTAGACATGTGCTATTTTAAGGTGTTGTTTCCAACATGAATCTGCATAAGTTACTAAGGATAGGAGACAAGTTAGACTCTCAATATCTTACCAAAAATAGAATGGAATCCAGAGAATAGGATACAGGCATAGTGTTTTTTGTTTTTGTTTTTTTATGAGATAGAGTCTCGCTCTGTTGCCCAGGCTGGAGTGCAGTGTTATGATCGCTGCTCACTGCAGCCTCTGCCGCCCTCTGCAGCCTCAAGCCATCTTCCTGCCTCAGCCTCCCAATTAGCTGGGATTACAGGCATGCACCACCACACCCCGCTAATTTTTGTATTTTTAGTAGAGACAGGATTTCACCATGTTGACCAGGCTGGTCTCGGACTCCTGACCTCAAGTGATCTGCTCACCTCGGCCTCCCAAAGTTCTGGGCTTATAGGCATGAGCCATCGCACCCGGCCTACAGGCATAAATTTTCATGAAGAAGGAACATTGGAATTATGGCTTAGAGCATTGAGGGCCCTGTTGGAATACCAATAACACACGGGAAGACTGTTTTCAAAAGGGGAGACAGAAAGACACTAAAACAAACGGCGGCCGGGCACAGTTGCTCACACTCGTAATCCCAGCAGTTTGGGAGGCCGAGGCGGGCAGATCACCTGAGATTGGGAGTTTGAGACCAGCCTGACCAACATGGTGAAACCCCGTCTCTACTAAAAATACAAAAATTAGCCAGGCATAGTGGTGGGCACCTGTAATCCCAGCTACTTGGGAGGCTGAGGCAGGACAATCACTTGAACCCGGGAGGCGAAAGTTGCAGTGAGCCAAGATCATGCCATTGCACTCTAGCCTGGGTGACAGAGCGAGACGCTGTCTCAAAAAAAAAAAAAAACTGTGTAACTTAGTTTTTCCTTCCCTTCCCAGTAAGGTATGACAAATAGCGCCTTCTTTAAGGATCCTTTTTATCAGCTATGTGGACCCCTTTGCACTGCTGGGTCTCATAGAGCAATTTGCTTATGCCTAAGGGAGTAAAAAGACTTTGAGAGATTACTTTTTAAAAGAAATTCTAGAAGATTGACAGGGAACTGAAACAGTTTTGAAGCCAACATAGTTTGGGTGAGCTCTCAGCATATAGTAAACCCCATTTCAAGGAGCACGCCTTCTCTTTGATCCAAGTAGGAAACCCTTCAAAGGGATTGTGGTAGGTTAGGGAAATGACAGCTGGATATTAAAACATGGTATGCAGAAGGTGACCTACTGTGAACTTTTATGAATCTTTCCCATTTTCTCGTAAAAGATAAGAAAATGATGAAGAAGTCAGCAGACCATAAGAATTTGGAAGTCATTGTCACTAATGGCTATGATAAAGATGGCTTTGTTCAGGATATACAGAATGACATTCATGCCAGTTCTTCCCTGAATGGCAGAAGCACTGAAGAAGTAAAGCCTATTGATGAAAACTTGGGGCAAACTGGAAAATCTGCTGTTTGCATTCACCAAGGTATTATCCCCAAATAATTCTGTGTCCAGCCTCTTTCCTATGAATAGTTTTTAATAATTATAGGATCTTTAGGATCAGTTTAATTTAAAAATCTCTTATTTAGTAATATCTTAGGGCTTATTAATATTATAAGCGTTTATAGTTTTGAAAAAGAGTGAATTAGGGCCAGGGTTATTTATGTATCTCTTTCTGTTGCCCAGGCTGGAGTGCAGTGGCATAGTCACGGCTCACTGCAGCCTTGAACTCCTGGGCAATTCTGCCTCAGCCTCCTAAGTAGCTGGGATTACAGGCATGTACCACCATGCCCAGTTAATGTTTAAATTTTTTGTAGAGACAGGGTTTTGCCAGGTAGCCCAGGCTGGTCTGGAACTCTTGAGTTCAAGTGATCTGCCTGCCTTGGCCTCCCGAAGTGCTAGGATTACAGGTTTGAGCCATGCACTGGCTTATTTTTTAATTTTTAGGGATACATAATAGTACATGTGAGAAACATCATTTCTTTTTCTTTTCTCTCTTTTTTTTTTTTGAGATGGTGTCTCGCTCTGTCACCCAGGCTGGAGTGCAGTGGCGCAAACTCGGCTCACTGCAACCTCTGCCCCCTGGGTTCAAACAATTCTCCCGCCTCAGCCTCCCCAGTAGCTGGGATAACAGGCACGTGCCACCATGCCCAGCTAATTTTTGTATTTTTAGTAGAGATGGGGTTTCACCATGTTGGCCAGGGTGGTCTCAAACTCCTGACCTTAAGTGATCCACCCGCCTTGGCCTCCCAAAGTGCTGGAATTACAGGTGAGAGGCAACGCGCCCGGCCAAGAAACATTTTTTTTTTTTTTTTTTTTTTGAGACAGAGTCTCGCTCTGTCGCCTAGGGTGGAGTGCAGTGATGCGATCTCAGCTCACTGCAAACTCCGCCTCCTGGGTTCACGCCATTCTCTTGCCTCAGCCTCCCGAGTAGCTGGGACTACAGGTGCCCGCCACCATGCCCAGCTAATTTTTTGTATTTTTTAGTGAGACAGGGTTTCACCGTGTTAGCCAGGATGGTCTCGATCTCCTGCCCTTGTGATCTGCCCTCCTCTGCCTCCCAAAGTGCTGGGATTACAGGCGTGAGCCACAGTGCCCGGCCAACAAACATCATTTCGTAATGTAAGAAGCAAACTTGCCTAGTTGGATCTTACATTTAGGCATCCTGCTTGGTAGGTAGTTTTCTCTTACAGGGTTATTAGGTTTTATAAGATTTCATCTAGGCTGTCTTTATGGAATTCAATGATAAAATATTTTGTAATCTTTTCAAATAAAAATTATCAACTAAATTTAAAGTTTTGGTAAATTTTAAAAAGTGTGGCTTGATAAATCAAATTCGTCTCTCAGTATAAAAATAATATAAGGCTGATGAATTTTGAAAATGCAATAAAGGTCAGGCACGGTGGCTCACGCCTGTAATCCCAGCACTTTGGGAGGCCGAGGCGGGTGGATCACCTGAGGTCAGGAGTTCGAGACCAGCCTGACCAACAATGTGAAACTCCGTCTCTACTAAAAATACAAAAGTTGGCTGGGTGCGGTGATTCATGACTGTAATTCCAGCACTTTGGGAGGCTAAGGCAGGTGGATCACCTGAGGTCAGAAGTTCAAGACCAGCCTGGCCAACATGGTGAAACCCCATCTCAAGTAAATATACAAAAAATTAGCTGGGCTTGGTGGTGTGCGCCTGTAATCCCAGCTACTTGGAGACTGAGGCAGGAGAATCACTTGAACCCAGGAGGCAGAGGTTGCAGTGAGCCGAGATCACACCACTGCACTCCAGCCTGGGCAACAGAACGAGACTCCATCTCAAAAACCAAAAATAAACAGTATTTTGGGAGGCCAAGGTGGGTGGATCATCTGAGCTCAGGAGTTTGAGACCAGCCGCACCAATATGGAGAAACCCTGTCTCTACTAAAAATGCAAAATTAGCCAGATGTGTTGGCCCATACCTGTAATCCCAGCTACTCGGGAGGCTGAGGCGGGAGAATCACTTGAATCCGGGAGGCGGAGGTTGCTGTGAGCCGAGATCGCGCCACTGCACTCCAGCCTGGGCCACAAGAGCAAAACTCCGTCTCAAAACAAAACAAAATGAAACAAAAATTAGCTGGGCATGGTCGTGGGCACCTGTAATCCCAGCTACTTGGGAGGCTGAGGCAGGAGAATCACTTGAACCTGAGAGGTAGAAGTTGCAGTGAGCCAAGATCACACCACTGCACTCCAGCCTGGGCAACAGAGTGAGACTCCATCTCAAAAAAACAAAGGAATAAATTTGTTTTTCTTCTACTATAGTATAATTACCCTATCTGCACTTTTGTTCATATTTAGATATAAATGATGATCATGTTGAAGATGTTACAGGAATTCAGCATTTGACAAGCGATTCAGACAGTGAAGTTTACTGTGATTCTATGGAACAATTTGGACAAGAAGAGGTAAAAATGACATTTTCTGATTGGTGTATTTTCAAAGTGGTGTATTAGAATTCAATGCGTAACTTCTGTTAGTAGCAAATATACATGCTATTTTTCATTTTGAAAAGATACTCCTAAAATGTTTAAACATTTGTATTTTAAACTATTTTTTATGAATTCAAAAATAGGTAAAATTCTGGAAAAGTCAAAGAAAAATTAATAATTAACTACTCCATTATAACTAATAATATACATATATTTATAAATATTCTAGGAGACGTGGGATGGGGATGCAGAGAAAACACTTTCTATGCTAGTCCCAATGTTTGAAACATTTATTAATGTTCAGGAAAATTGAATGATCTTCTTTGTTGTTTTTTTTGTTTTTTAGAGATGGGGTCTCTGTCTGTCACCCAGGCTGGAGTGCAGTGGCGCAATCTCGGGTCACTGCAACCTCCGCCTCCTAGGTTCAAGCAATTCTCCTGCCTCAGCTTCCCAAGTAGCTGGGATTACAGGCATGTGCCACCACACCTGGCTAATTTTTGTATTTTCAGTAGAGACAGAGTTTCACCATGTTGGCCAGGTTGGTTTCAAACTCCTGACCTCAAGTGATCTGCCCACCTCAGCCTCTCAAAGTGCTGGGATTATGGACCTGAGGCATTGCGCCCAACCTAAAAATGGGTTCTTGATATGTTGCCTAGGCTGGTCTCAAACTCTTGGCCTGAATCAGTGCTCCCACCTCAGCCTCCCAAAATGCCGGGATTACAGGTGTGAGCCACCAAGGCTGGCCTGAATAATTTTCAAACAAATAAGTCTGTTCTCCACATTGACTGTAATTCACTGGATTGAAATTTTTAGTGGAAATAATTTTTAAATTTCAGTTAATTAAGATCCAATATTGGAAGAGAAAACTTGAAAAAAAAATTATAGGACATCCATGAATTCTTTTTCTCAACTTTTTCTGATAATGATGATAGCAGTATTTTAATTTTTAATTTTAAAATTTTTAATTTTAATGGGCACACAGGTATATATATTCATGGGTTAGACTGGGCTCAGTGGCTCACACCTGTAATCCCAGGAGGCTGAGGCAGGAACTTCGCTTGAAACCAGGAGTTTGAGACCAGCCTGGGCAAGATGGCGAGACCCCCATCTCCACTTTATTTTTGTAAAATATAAAAAATATAATAAATATATATTTATGGGGTATATGAGATATTTTGGTGCAGGCATATGATATGTAATAATCACATCAGGGTAAATGGAGTATCCATTATTTCAGACAGTCGTCATTTCTTTGTGTTCCAAACATTCCAATTGTACTCCCTCAGTTATTCTAAAATGTACAACAAAGTATTGCCGACTATAGCCACTCTGCTGTGCTATCAGGTACTAGATCTTATTCATTGTATCTCTATCTCCATGAGTTTAATTGTTTTAATTTTTAGCTCTCACAAATAAGTGAGACCATTTGAAGTTTTTCTTTCTATGCCTGGCTTATTTCACTAAACATAATATCTTCCAATTCCATCCATATTGCAAATGACAGGATCTCATTCTTTTTTATGGTAGAATAGTACTCTGTCGTGTATATGTACCACATTTTCTTTATCCATTCGTCTGTTCATGGACACTTAGGTTGCTTCCAAATCTTGGCTATTGTGAATAGTGCTGCAATAAACATGGGAGTGCTGATATCTCTTCAATATATTGATTTCCTTTCTTTTGGGTATACAGCCAGCAGTGGAATTGCTGGTCATATGGTAACTCTATTTTTGGTACTTTTTTTTTTTTTGAGATGGAGTTTCCCTCTTGTTGCCCAGGCTAGAGTGCAATGGGATGATCTTGGCTCACTGCAACCTCCGCCTCCTGGGTTCAAGTGATTCTCCTGCTTCAGCCTCCCGAGTAGCTGGGATTACAGACATGCGCCACCATGCCCCGCTAATTTTGTACTTTCAGTAGAGACGGGGTTTCTCCATGTTGGTCAGGCTGGTCTCGAACTCCTGACCTCAGGTAATCTGCCTGCCTTGGCCTCCCAAAGTGCTGGGATTACAGGCGTGAGCCACCACGCCCGGCTTGTTTGTTTGTTTTTTAAGAAACTTCCATAGTGTTCTCCCCAGTGGCTGTACTAATTTTACATTCTCACCGACAATGTACAGGGGCTTCCTTTTCTTCACATCCTTGCCAGCATTTGTTATTGCTTGTCTTTGGGATAAAAGCCATTTTAACTGGGGCGAGGTAATATCTCATTGTAGTTTTGATTTGCATTTCGCTGATGATCAGTGATGTTGAGCACCTTTTCATATACCTGTGGGCCATTTGTAGGTCTTTTGAGAAATGTCTATTCAGATCTTTTGCCCAGTTTTAATCAGGTTATTAGATTTCTTTCCTATTGAGTTGTTTACTCTCCTTATGTATTCTACTTATTAATCTGACAAAGGTGGTTTTGACAGCTATATTTCTGTTTGGCCTCTTTATATCCTCTCCCCATTCTGTTTCCTACCTACCTACCCTCTTCTAATACAGTTCAGTGTGTCTTATAGAAAATCATTTATCTTTTGCCTCCCTGAAATGATTTTAACTTTTTGTGTTTTTCTCCTTTTCTCATTTCATAATGCAATTAAATCTACCCCTTTTCTCAAATTTTAAAAACACATGAATAAAATATCTTTTACTTAAGGTCAAACACAAATGGAGTGGCGTAGGCTGGTCATGGTGGCTGACACCTATAATCCCAACACTGTGGGAGGCCGAGGCAGGTGGATCACTTGAGCTCACAAGTTTCAGAGCCACGTGAGCAACATGGCAAAACCCCGTCTCTACAAAAAAATTAAAAACTTAGCCAGGCATGGTAGCTACTCGGGGAGGATGGCTTGAGCCTGGGAGGCAGTGGTTGCAATGAGCCAAGATCCCACCACTGCACTCCAGCCTGGGCTATAAAGCCAGAACTTGTCTCAAAAAAAAAAAAGGCAGCATAAATTGGAAGAATAATGATAAGGAGGCCAAACTGAGAATGAGTGAAATTAGTGAAAAATGAAAAGGATGAAAAACTCAGATTCCCTTTTATTTTTTTCTTTTTAAAAAAGAGATATTTGGGGAAGGTTGATGAAAGGGACCAGATAGAGATTAATCTCAGCAAATATCCAGCTGCTAAATTCTAGTTTTGTTCCTGTTTTCTCTCTCAATCAGTTAATGGACTAAAGCTCAAGGGGCTGTCTGACCTGGCTTCTGGAGTGCAGTGGCACAATCTGGGCTCACTGCAACCTCCACCTCCTGGGTTCAAGTGATTCTTGTGCCTCAGCCTTCCAAGTAGCTGGGACTACAGGCATGTGCCGCCCTGACTGGCTAATTTTTGTATTTTTAGTAAAGACGGGGTCTCGTCATGTTGGCCAGGCTGGTCCCATACTCCTGGCCTCAAGTGATCTGCCTACCCTGGCCTCCCAAAGTGCTGGGATTACAGGTGTGAGCCACCATGCCGGCCCCTTGCTGGCCTCTGTTAACACCACTCTCCTATTTGGTCGTTGCTCACCACCCACCCTGGCCTTCTCTCTGTTTCTCTAATGTGTCAAGTCCCTTCCCACCCCCACCCCTACTTGTACATCCTCCCTCTTCACTGAGGACTCTTATATACCCTTTATACCCTAACTCAGATGTCCCTTCCTGAAGGAAACCTTAGATAAGATACAACTCACCTCATCACCACCTTCACCAAGTCCAGTTAATTATAGGTTGTCATCCATCGATGTCTTAGGTGGGTTCTTTTAAAAACACATTTAGGCTCTGCCTACACAGTAGCCATTCTTTATTCCTTTACTTTCTAAATAAACTTGCTTTGACTTAAAAAAAAATTTAGGTAGTAATCTCTAAGAATAAGGTAAGCATAGAAATGTAGATGTTTCTTTAATAACTGACTCACAAAAACAACTCACTGGGCGGGCGTGGGGTCTCACTCCTGTAATCCCAGCAGTTTGGGAGGCCGAGGTGGGCGGATCATGAGGCCAGGAGATTGAGACCGTCCTGGCCAACATGGTGAAACCCCATCTTTCCTAAAAATACAAAAATTAACCAGCCATGGCGGTGCGTGCCTGTAATCCCAGCTACTCGGGGGGCTGAGGAAGGAGAATTGCTTGAACCCGGAAGGTGGAGGTTGCAGTGAGCCGAGATCGTGCCAGTGAACTCCAGCCTGGTGACAGAGCGAGACTCCATCTCAAAAACAAACAAACAAACAAAACAATTTACTGCCCAAGCTTCTTGACTCTGTTCATGGACAAATCATTCTTGTCCTATTTCTTCCCTGCAGGTAGGAAGCAGCGTATGAATTGAAGACATTTTTTAGAAAAAGAATATTTTCAATAATAACATGAAAGAACATTTTAGGAAAACAGTATTTCTCCTATTGCTGTAAAAACTTTGTGGTGTATAATTCACATTTCTAGCTTTTAACTAAGTGTCATTTCTAATTTGTAGTCTTTAGACAGCTTTACGTCCAACAATGGACCATTTCAGTATTACTTGGGTGGTCATTCCAGTCAACCCATGGAAAATTCTGGATTTCGTGAAGATATTCAAGTACCTCCTGGAAATGGCAACATTGGGAATATGCAGGTGGTTGCAGTTGAAGGAAAAGGTGAAGTCAAGCATGGAGGAGAAGATGGCAGGAATAACAGCGGAGCGCCACACCGGGAGAAGCGAGGTGGAGAAACTGACGAATTCTCTAATGTTAGAAGAGGAAGAGGTGTGGATTACCTTTTTTCTTCCCTCACCTTTATTGATTTACTTACTTATTTTTGAGATGGAGTCTCGCGCTCTGTCGCCCAGGCTGGTGTGCGGTGGTGCAATCTCGGCTCACTGCAACCTCTGCCTCCCGGGTTCAAGTGATTCTCCTGCCTCAGCCTCCTGAGTAGCTGGGATTACAGGCACCCACCACCATGCCTGGCTAATTTTTGTATTTTTAGTAGAGATGGGGTTTTGCCATGTTGGCCAGGCTGGTCTCGAACTCCTGATCTCAGGTGATCCACCCACCTCGGCCTCCCAAAGTGCTGGGATTACAGGTGTGAGCTGTGCCCGGCCGCCTGACTAATTTAAAAAGTTTTTCTGTAGAGATGGGCATCTCACTATGTTGCCCAGACTGATCTCAAAATTTACCTCCTTTAGATACAACAATAGAAGTCTTGAAAACAGCATCAGGCACCTCAGTGCCCTCTTTGGGGTTTAACTTGGCAAATAGCTCTAATTTGGTTTCCCTTTTAATCCCCAACAATGCTTGATGCAGGTTCAGCTATGGGAATTCTGCTGCAGTGGAGGTCCAGGATGCTAAAGGGCAATGAGCTAGACAATTTCCTATTTATTATTCAAAACAAAACTTGCCCATTATATTAGCAAATGTAAAATTTTGTAATATTCCATTCCTACAAGGCTAGGGTAACACAATAGTATCTTTTATACTCTGCAATATAACACTGTTTCAGCCTTCTGAAAAATAGCTTGGGAACCTTGACCCAGTTGTTATCCTTTAATCCAGTAATGATTCTTTTTGGAATCTGTCTTAAAGAGATCGGGAAATTTGGACGAGTATTTACATACAAAACCATTCACTGCAATTTTGTTTGTAACAGAAAAAATTTGAACTCATCCTACCTAACCAAAAGTGGAGAATGGTTGAGTGAATTATTTCATAACCTAACTAGGGAATTTATGTAACCATTTAAGTGTTTTTGGAATAAAATTTAATGAGGCAGATAAGTGTTCATAATATGATTTTAAAACTAGGACATAAAATCATGTATAAGGGGTAATGCCATTTTGTAAATATATGCCCAGAGAAAAGAATGGATGGATATATAACAAAATCTTAACAGTAGTGAGATTTCTATAAGGAACACACAATTTAGAATAAGAAGAACACATTTAAAATCTTTTGGATGGCTGGGCGTGGTGGCTCACTTCTGTAATCCCAGCACTTTGGGAGGCCAAGGCAGGCAGATCACTTGAGGTCAGGAGTTCAAGACCAGCCTAGCCAACAAGGTGAAACTTCGTCTCTACTAAAAATACAAAAATTAGCCGGGCATAGTGGCATGCGCCTGTAATCCCAGTTGCTTGGGAGGCTGAGGTAGGAGAATCGGCCGAACCTGGGAGGCGGAGGTTGCAGTGAGCCATTGCACTCCAGCCTGGGCAACAGAGTGAGACTCTGTCTCAGAAACAAACAAATAGACAAATACCTTTGGAGATTTATAATGTAATTAAACAAACAAAAAAAAAATGACCAAAAAGGCAAACGTAGCTCTTTACTGTAACTTTTAATACTCTAAAGAAGTAGTCTCCAGGGCCAGGAGTGGTGGCTCATACCTGTAATCCCACAGCAGTTTGGGAGGCCAGGGCAGGTGGATTGCTTGATCCCAAGCATTCGAGACCAGTCTGGGTAACATGGGGAGACCTCATCTCTATTTAAAAAAAAAAAAGTCTTTGAATTTTTCAGTCTGGTTACCTTATTAGTAAAGAATTTTTGAGCAGGCACTCCAAATATGTGTATTATTTGTGAATTATTTGCATAATGTATTAGCATATTATGTATATTATAGAACCTTAGCAAAAAATTTTAGAATATATCAATATGAATAGAAGTTTACAAATCAATTTCTTTGATCTCAGCAGTTTATTTTATGTACTTCCTGACTGCTTCTACTCCACGTTGGAAGTTTTTTTTTATTTTTTTGAGATGGAGTATCGCTCTGTCGCCCAGGCTGGAGTGCAGTGGCATGATCTTGGCTCACTGCAACCACCGCCTCCAGGGTTCAAACAATTCTCCTGCCTCAGCCTCCTGAGTAGCTGGGATTACAATTGCATGCCACCACACCTGGCTAATTTTTGTATTTTTAGTAGAGACAGGGTTTCGCCATGTTGGCCAGGCTGGTCTTGAACTCCTGACCTCAGGTGATCTGCCCGTCTCAGCCTCCCAAAGTGCTGGGATTACAGGTGTGAGCCACAGCTCCTGGCCACACTTTGGAGATTTAGATCTCAAAGAAATAACAGAGGAAAATGAATAAAACACAGTTTCTACTTGTATAAAAATTATTTAAAACAAGCTTATTTTTGCCTCTTAAAATAGGACATAGGATGCAACACTTGAGCGAAGGAACCAAGGGCCGGCAGGTGGGAAGTGGAGGTGATGGGGAGCGCTGGGGCTCCGACAGAGGGTCCCGAGGCAGCCTCAATGAGCAGATCGCCCTCGTGCTGATGAGACTGCAGGAAGACATGCAGAATGTCCTTCAGAGACTGCAGAAACTGGAAACGCTGACTGCTTTGCAGGTAAACTTCCAAATGTATCATACCTTCTTGTGCTTATTGATTCTGGAAAGCAATGTGGAGTCTGCGTTGATCATATTGACATAAATTAATGTATTTTACTGATTTTTTTAGAAAATAGAACTTGGTTTTGAAAATATTGTTTAAGAAAAGACTGACCCAGAAACTAATTACTGCTTAAAATAATAGAAAAATGGTAAAATAATAGAAAAATGGCTGGGCGCGGTGGCTCACGCCTGTAATCCCAACACTTTGGGAGGCCGAGGTGGGTGGATCACCTGGGTTCAGGAGTTTGAGACCAGACTGGCCACTATGGTGAAATTCTGTCTCTACTAAAAATACAAAAGTTAGGCAGGTGTGGTGTTGCATACCTGTAATCCCAGCTACTTAGGAGGCTGAGGCAGGAGAGTCCCTTGAACCCAGAAAGCAGAGGTTTCAGTGAGCCGAGATCACACTACTACACGCCAGCCTGGGTGACAGAGTGAGACTCTGTCTCAAATAAATAAATAAGTAAGTAAATAAATAAATAAATAAATAAATAAATAAATAAATAAAATGAAAAGGGTTCATAGGAAGAGATAGTACAGCTTGATTTATAGTTTCAACTGTGGCCTATGATAATCCCGGGACTCAGCTGCCGCTTCTTGAGTAACATTTGTTGGAGAGAGTAAAGAGGTAATTAGCATTGACTGTCTGACCTAGCTGCAAACATTATACAGCATTGAAGCATCATGCTGTAACAGATGTTAAGAAGTATTTGTAGGGATTAATCAAAGAAGACATGCTTCCATTGCAAGATAAATACATTAATTGTGACTCATGTAAAGAAACTGATACTGCAGGCTTTCCTAAACAACCACTGTGAATATCTTTCTCTTTACCTAATCAGTAAGTTACTCAAGCTATCATATTTTTAAAAATTATATGTATCTCCATGATTCTCAGTTACATATTATTATTATTATTATTATTATTATTATTATGGGTTTTTTTTTTGAGATGGAGTCTCACTGTGTCACCAGGCTGGAGTGCAGTGGCGGGATCTCGGCTCACTGCAACCTCCACCTCCTGGGTTCAAACGATTCTCCTGCCTCAGCCTCCTGAGTAGCTGAGACTACAGGCGCATGCCACCATGCCCAGCTAATTTTTGTATTTTTAGTAGAGACGGGGCTTCACCATGTTGGCCAGGGTGGTCTTGATCTCCTGACCTCGTGATCCACCCGCCTCAGCCTCCCAAAGTGCTGGGATTACAGGCGTGAGCCACCGTGCCCGGCCTCTCAGTTACATATTATTATTAATCAGACTGCAAATTCCTAGACTTCCAGGAGTCCATGAACACCCTAAAATACTATGCACATTTGTCTTTGATCTTGCATTTTTGATGGGAGAGGACTTGTTGTCTTCATCAGATCCTCAAGAAGGTGTATAAGGAAAGAGTTTAAAATAGTGCCTTATGACCGGTCACGGTGACTCACACCTGTAATTTCAGCACTTTGGGAGGCTGAGGCGAGTGGATCACTTGAGGCCAGGAGTTCGATACCAGCCTGGCCAGCATGGTGAAACCCCATCTCTACTAAAAATACAAAAATTAGCTGGGTGTGGTGGTGCATGCCTGTAATCCCAGCTACTCAGGAGGCTGAGGCATGAGAATCACCTGAACCCTGTTGGCGGAGGTTGCAGTGAGCCTAGATCACGTCACTGCCCTTGGCTCACTGTAACCTCCACCTCCTGGGCTCAAGTCATCCTCCCACCTCAGCCTCCCAAGTAGCTGGAACTACAGGTGCACACCACCACATCTGGCTAATTTTTGTACTTTTTGTAGAAACAGAGTTTTGCCATGTTGCCCAGGCTGGTCTCAAACTCCTGAGCTCGAGTAATCAGCCCACCTCAGCCTCCCAGAGTGCTTGGGATTATAGGCGTGAGCCACTGAGCCTGGCATGCTCTATGTTTTTTTTTTTAAAGAATATTTTACATATATTCAATATCTTTAGTGATATTGAAATTCTGCTAAAATTCTTTTGATGTATTTTCTTAGACATTTACTTTTTCACTGTGATAGAAAACTTTAGGCTAGGCCCATGGCTCACACCTATAATCTCAGCACTTTGGGAGGTCAAGGCAGGAGGATAACCTGAGGCTAGGAGTTCAAGACCAGCCTAGGCAGCATGGCAAGACCCTGTGTCTACCAAAAAAATAAAATTAAAATAGCTAGGCTTGGTGGTCGGCCCAGCTACTCAGAAGGCTGAGGCAGGGTGATAGCTTGAACCCAGGAGTTCAAGGCTGCAGTGAGCCACGATCTCACCAGCCTGGGCAACAGAGCAAGACCTCATCTCTACAAAAATACAATACAATAATAAAATAAAGTTCAAAAGATTTTAAGGACTTTTTTCCTTAAAATTTGCATAATTCACTTGGATGACTCATAGAAGAAATAAATTGGGCCAGGCATGGTGGTTCATGCCTATAATACCAACACTTTGGGAGGCTGAGGTGGGTGGATCACCTGAGGTCGGGAGTTCGAGACCAGCCTGGCCAACATAGTGACAACTATGGTGCCACCACACCCAGCCAACACCAGTTAGCTGGGTGTGGTGGTGCATGCCTCCCAGCTAATTGTGAGGCAGCGGTTGCAGTGAGCCAAGATCGTGTCTCAAAAAGAAAAGTTGAATAGGTAATGTAATAAGACTGTAAACATAAGAGTTTAGATTGATTTGAGGTTTTATTTTCATAATCTTATATAATTTGAACTAAAAATATAAAGCATTAAAGTATTGTTTGGCTTGCTGTTTTAGGGAACTTGTCCTTTGGTAAGTATTAGTTTCGGGATAATCAAAGTATAGTTAGAAGAAAAATACTGAATAAACTAATATTTCTACGTTCCAACTGTTCTATACATAAAGAAAACAAAAGCAACCAAAAAAACCTCAATATTTCTGCCTTTTAAAAAAAGATAGGAAATAGAATAATTACTGTGTTTTTCATTTTTTCAAGGCTAAGTCACCTTCGTTTGCATTTACAGGCAAAATCGTCAACATCAACATTGCAGACTGCTCCTCAGCCCACCTCACAGGTAAGACATTTTTACAAAAATCTAAATGCCAGGGTTTCATATGTTTTTTGTTGTTGTTTTTGTTTTTGTTTGATACGGAGTCTCGCTCTGTTGCCCAGGCTGGAGTGCAGTGGTGCGATCTCAGCTCACTGCAAGCTCTGCCTCCTGGGTTCACGCCATTCTCCTGCCTCAGCCTCCCAAGTAGCTGGGACTACAGGCGCCCGCTACCACGCCCGGCTAATTTTTTGTATTTTTAGTAGAGACAGGGTTTCACCATGTTAGCCAGGATGGTCTCGATCTCCTGACCTCGTGATCCGCCCACCTCGGCCTCCCAAAGTGCTGGGATTACAGGCGTGAGCCACCGCGCCCAGCCCATGGTTTCATATGTTACAATACATTTAGAATATACAAAATCTTTAAATCATTCCAAATGAAATCTACCTTTGCAGTTAAAAAATACTTGTTTTGTGTTTATTTAAGTCTGAACTACTCCTGAAAGCCTGCTTCCTGAATTATACTCTGAAATGCAGAATATCTTTCTTCTTTCAGCAGGAGTGAGATTTGTTACTAATTTTCTTTTCTACTTTCAAAATTATGAATTAGGTATGTTTTTAAGTTTATACATGCAGTATTGAATAGATTGGTGACAAGCTTATTGTATTTTCTCAGAGACCATCTTGGTGGCCCTTCGAGATGTCTCCTGGTGTGCTAACTTTTGCCATCATATGGCCTTTTATTGCACAGTGGTTGGTGTATTTATACTATCAACGAAGGAGAAGGTAAGACCAGTTTCATCATTTGAAATGGTGTATAACTCTCATAACCTATAGTAGACAGAGTTTTCAGCAGCAATTAAGGGATGCTAGGTCCATTTTATAGATACATCGTCATAGTGAACATTCTATATTTATCCTGAGACTGAAACTGCCTTGGAAATGATATCTTGTGGATTCCTAGGTACTTGTTAGACTTAAAAACATTTTCACTTGAGAGCATCTGATGGATTTATACACCTTTGATTTAGGCAACCACACAAAAATGACTACATGCTTCTTTTTTTTTTTTTTTTTTGAGACTGGGTCCCGTTTTGTTGCCCAGGCTGGAGGGCAGTGGCTGTTCACAGGCATGATCATGTGCCCTGAAGCCTCAGATTCCTTGGCTCAAGTGATCCTTTCTGCCTCAGCCTCCTGAGTGGCTGGGACTACAGGCATATGTCACTGGGTGCGGTTTATATGCATTTTAAATTTTATGGTTTGTGAGGAAACAGTGTTCTGAAAGGCACGGTGGCTCACACCTATAATCCCAGCACTTTGGGGAGGGCGAAGCAGGAGGATTACTTGAGCAAAGGAGTTCGAGACTAGCCTGGGCAACATAGGGAGATGCTGTCTCTATTTTAAACAATTAATTAAAAAGGAATTTGGAGGTACTTTTATTTTTTAAATTTATTTTATTTTATTAATTTATTTTTTTGAGACAGAGTTTTGCTTTTGTTGCCCAGGCTGGGGTGCAGTGGCACGATCTCGGCTCACTGCAACCTCTGCCTCCCAGGTTCAAGCGATTCTCCTGCCTCAGCCTCCCAAGTAGCTGGGATTACAGGCATGTGCCATCATGCCCAGCTAATTTTTGTATTTTTAGTAGAGATGGAGTTTCATCATGTTGGCCAGACTGGTCTCAAACTCCTGACCTCAGGTGATTTGCCCGCCTTGGCCTCCCAAAGAGCTGGGATTACAGGCATGAGCCACTGTGCCCAGCCGGAGGTTACTTTAATTTAAGGGCCAGATTTCCAGTTTGGGATGACAAGGTACCTCAAATAGGTCAGAAAATAATAGGTTGGAATCCCTGAAAGTAATTCTGAGTCTGTCCATGTTAGGAATAACCTGAGGCCAAACCCTTGGATTCAAGAAAATCCTTAAATCTAAAAAGTTGCCAGGTGCGGTGGCTCATGTCTATAATCCCGGGACTTTAGGAAGCTGAGATGGGTGGATTGCTTGAGCCCAGGAATTCAAGAACAGCCTGGGCAAGAAAGTGAGACTGTCTCCACAAAAAATTTAAAAAATTAAATAAAAAAATTAGCCAGGTTGGTGGTGCACACCTCTAGTCCCAGGTACTCGGGAGGCTGAGGCGGGAGGATCAACTTGAGCCCAGGAGGTTGAGGCTGCCCTGAGTCATGATCATGCCACTACACTCCAGCCCGGGTGACAGAGTGAGACTGTCTCAAAAAAAAAAAAAAAAAAAAAGAGGATATAGACCTGAATTTAAATCCTTTCTTCTTCTACACATTTTCAATTCCTCCTATGATGGTTGGGTTTAGTGCTCTACAGTGTTTTACATTTAAATATCCCTGGTAATAGGAAAGAAGAACCAACCGTTTGTTAGATATGTAGTAATGCTGGATATAAGCAGCAGGGCTCAGTGCCACTATGGGTAGATGTTTACATATTTTTAATGCATCTCAAAGTTCCTTTTCATGTTTCCGTTGTAGAAAGTTGGGAGTTGGAGAGTAGAGGAATTTGCTTAAAAAAAAAACTCTAAAGCTTACTTTGGTTAATAATTTATTTTATGCTTAAGATGGAAGCAGCTTATTACTTCATTAAAGATTGAAAAAACAAACTACACTCTACATCAACAGTCACATAAAATTGGAGTTTTTCTAAAAATGTTTAAAATGTTCTTTACTAATAGAAGTTTTGTAAAAGGTTGTTCACTATTTCTCCTAAATATCCCTTTTAGCTGTTTACAGATGTCTCTGAATGGAGAAATGCTTTCCTATTTTTAATTTTCTACTTGGTTATTATTGAACCTTTATAAGTTTTTTACTGTATGTTAACTGTTTGATCCTTCCAAACTGCAAATTCTGTAGCACTGTGCAACTTCATTTTGACGAGGTATAGTGTTTTTACGTATTGTTTGCTTATATATGTAATAGATTAACTGTGGTTGGAAGTAGGGCCATATTTGATATGGTGGAAATAAGTTTTAGCCTTGAGGGGATTTAGGCATCTTTTAATCTAACATTGTTTAGCAATTTTTAATCTGATAGTTAAAGGAATGAAGACCAGAGAGCAGTTGTATGGTTTGGAAGAGATAGGTTCTGTGTTAGAGATTAGAAGAAAGGTCTAGAAATCTGATTAGGATGGGGAAAGTGTGGGCAAGTAGAGGGTGTGCCCTACTTATAATAGGGATCATCCTATAGCTCATCCCCAAAACAGTGTCTGGCATGTAGTAGGTGCTCAATAAATGTGTGTTGAGTCTATGACTGAATCCCTTTTTGGGCAATATGGCAAACGGAAGTAACATAAGACATGGAAAAGCTTTCATTTTATTGAATAAATATGCACGTGGACACAGACATACTAGGATATGTCTGATAGATATAGGATAGTCCTATATATGTATAAAACATATAGGACTGGAGGCTGGAGTGCACTCGCGTGATCTCGGCTCACTGCAACCTCTGAGTCCTGGGTTCAAGTGATTTTCCTGCCTCAGCCTCCTGAGTAGCTGGAACTACAGGCATGTGCCACCACGCCCAGCTAATTTTTGTATTTTTAGTAGAGACAGGGTTTCGCCATGTTGACCAGACTGGTCTTGAACTCCTGATCTCAGTGATCCAGCCGCCTCGGCTTCCCAAAGTGCTGGGATTACAGGCATGAGCCAGCACACTCAAGCTGTGATAAGCTTTTGAAAATAAATATCTTTTCCTTCAACATTAAAATTAATACATAAAGTCTGCTGTTTTTTTTTCTAGCGTAGAATAATATAAATTTAAAAGTAAAAGAGATTTCTTATGCTATCACTCTGCAGTGGATCAGGAGAAAATTCTGTATGTGATAGGAAGAACAATACCTGCAGACTTCTTGTTCAGAAATAGGCCCTGAACAGTCTCCTGTGGTAACACCTGTCCCTGGTTGTCTAGCCTGACAACTCTGCTATTAAAATTATCCTTGAGTTAAAATACCAAAAGCAGACCTGTTAAGTCTAAGAAACTACTCTTAAACTATTACTTTGTTTATTTATTTATCTATTTGAGACAAGGTCTCACTCTCTTGCCTGGGCTGCAGTGTAGTGGTACAATCAGAGGTCAATGCTGCCTCAAACTCCTGGGCTCAAGCAATCCTGCTGCCTCAGCCTCCTGAGAAGCTGGGACTATAGGCAGGTGTCAACTAACTTTCTTATTTTTGTTGAGATGGGGTCTCACTATAATGCCCAGGCTAGTCTTGAACTCCTGCCCTCAAGAGATCCTCCCACCTCAGCCTTTCTTGTACTGGGATTACAGGACTGAGCCACCATGCCTGGCCTAAATTATTATTGTTGCAAGAAAGGGGCCCCAATCCAGACCCCAGGAGGGAGTTCTTGGATCTCACACAAGAAAAAATTTAGGGCAAGTCCATAAAGTAAAGTGAAAGCAAGTTTAAGAAAGTAGAGGAATAGGCCGGATGCGGTGGCTCACGCCTGTAATCCCAGCACTTTGGGAGGCCGAGGTGAGCCGGTCACCTGAGGTCAGGAGTTCGAGACCAGCCTGACCAACATGGTGAATCCCTATCTCTACTAAAAATACAGAAATTAGCTGGGTGTGGTAATCCCAGCTACTCGGGAGGCACCTGTAATCCCAGCTACTCGGGAGGTTGAGGCAGGGGAATCGCTTGAACCCAGGAGGTAGAGGTTGCAGTGAGCTGAGATCGTGCCACTGCACTCCAGCCTGGGTGACACAGTGAGACTCCATCTCAAAAAAAAAAAGAGAGAAAAAAGAAAGTAGAGGGATAGAATAATGGCTGCTCATTGCCCATTTTTGTGGTTATTTCTAAACAAGGGGTGGATTATTCATGCCTCCCCTTTTTAGACCATATAGGGTAACTTCCTGACGTTGCCGTGGCATTGGTAAACTGTCATGGCGCTGGTGGGAGTGTAGCAGTGAGGACGACCAGAGGTCACTCTCATCAACATCTTGGTTTTGGTGGGTTTTAGCCAGCTTCTTTACTGCAACATGTTTTATCAGCAAGGTCTTTATGACCTGTATCTTGTGCCGACCTCCTATCTCATCCTGTGACTTAGAATGGCTTAACCTGAGAATGCAGCCCAGTAGGTCTCAGCCTCATTTTACCCAGCTCCTATTCAAAATGGAGTTGCTCTGGTTCACATGCCTCTGACATTACTTTGAAGGAAAGGATGTTTCTAACCAGTTTTCCTTTTTTTTTTTCTTTGCGACAGAGTCTTGCTCTGTCACCCAGGCTGGATTGCAGTGGCGTAATCTTGGCTTACTGCAAGCTCCGCCTCCCAGGTTCACGCCATTGTCCCTCAGTCTCCCCAGTAGCTGGGACTACAGGCGCCCGCCACCACGCCCGGCTAATTTTGTTTTTGTATTTTTAGTAGAGACGGCCAGGATAGTCTCGTCTAACCAGTTTTCTTAAGCAGCCTGCCCAGATTCCTAAATTGCTATCATGTAATCTTCTTGGGGACATTCAGCCTTCAGTAGAGAGGTAATAAATACAAACTTGTTGGGAGTGGGAGGGTCTCAGGAGGATTATTCTCCAAATGGAGCCTAGGGCAGAAGGCACTGACACAAAAAGTCAGGCCCTGGCTTCTGAGGAGGGGAAGGAATTGCAGCAGTGCAGCTAGAGCAGCATTCACCGCGGCGAAGGGAAAGGCAGAATTTATTCCTGTTCCCTTATCTGTTGTTTCCTGTGACTTTTCTTCTATCACACTATACCCTCCATTTTGCAAGTTGATTTAAAGCAAAACAAAACAGAAAGACCTCACAAAGAGCCTGAAAACAGTTCTGAAGACAGTGATTTATGTTCACTCTATTACCTTAGAAGACTGGGAGTTCAGGCTGGGCACGGTGGCTCACATGTGTAATCCCAGCACTTCAGGAGGCTGAGGCAGCAGAATAGCTTGAACCTGGGAGGTGGAGGTTGCAGTGAGCCGAGGTCGCGCGCCACTGCACTCCAGCCTGGGCGACAGAGCGAGACTCCATCTAAAAAAAAAAAGAAAAAAAGATTAGGGGTTCATCGAGACCAAGTTTTCTGCCCTTTTTAATTTTTTTATTTTTATTTATTTATATATTTATTTATTTTGATACAGAGTCTTGCTGTGTCACCTAGGCTGGAGTGCAGTGGCCCGATCTCGGCTCACTGCAACCCCCGCCTCCCAGGTTCAAGCGATTCTCCTGCCTCAGCCTCCCAAGTAGCTGGGACTATAGGCGCGTGCCACCACGCCCGGCTAATTTTTTGTATTTTTAGTAGAGACAGGGTTTCACCGTGTTAGCAGGATGGTCTTGATCTCCCAACCTCGTGATCCGCCCGCCTCGGCCTCCCAAAGTGCTGGGATTACAGGCGTGAGCTACAGTTCCGGCTTTGTCTGCCCTTTTATAAATCTGCAAAGGATTGTGTGTAGTAATCTGCATCCCGCAGATTCTTAATAAGTGTTGCTAATTGTTCAGGCACCCTGCAGCTAACATTTTTGCTAAAACCTCACTCAGGCAGTTTGTCTTTACAACCCACATCTCTCTTGTCTTTGTCAACCATTACAATTCTCTTCCTCCAGGGGCCTGTTTTCTTTACGCTGCTGGGATCTCCTGTTTTGTGAAAGTTGATCTGACTATTTAAAATGTCACTCCTGCCAAGGAGGTGTACATAAGAGGATTTCTGCAGAGGATAAGGAATGATCTGATTGTTTAAAATATCACTCCTGCCAAAGGAGTTGCATAAGGGTATTTCTACATAGAGGAATCAATCTGTTATGAGAGTTTCAGGCATTTTGGCATCTTGAGTGCTGGGGAGGGTTTGTAGATTTTAGAGCAGAACTCAGATCATATGTGATGGTGTAAGGTGCTAACAAGCTCAGCCTTTTCTGATAGCTCATTCACTCTTCTGTCTTTGAAACCATCATATTATATATATCCAAGTTTGGGGTTTATATGCCTCTTCCTCCCCCACCACCTAAACTGAGAGCTGTCTTGAGGCCTGAGAGCCTGCCTCATTTATCTCTGAATGCCCAGGGCCTGGCACAGAGCCTGGAAAGTAATAGAAACATAATCCGTGTTGATTAAGTGAATACTCCAGGTCGTACATCTATTATCCTCTTACAGTTTTGTTACGCATTTGTTTCATAACTTTTCCATTTTGATAAAATTATGAAATCATTTCCACAAATCTTAATTGTGTAATAGCCAATTAGAAAAGGGTAAGAATCTAGAAAGTAAGAGAGGATGAATGTACATTTAAATTATTTATTAAAAACTGGCCGGGATGGCTGGGCACCATAGCTAACGCCTGTAATCCCAACACTTTGGGAGGCTGAGGTGGGTAGATCACCTGATATCAGGAGTTCAAGATGGTGAAACCTCGTCTCTATTAAAAATACAGAAATTACCCAGGTGTGGTGGCACACACCTGTAATGCCAGCTACTTGCAAGGCTGAGGCAGGAGAATCGCTTGTACCCGGGAGGCGGAGGTTGCAGTGAGCCAAGATGGCACCATTGCAGTCCAGCCTGGACGACAGAGCAAGACTTTGCCCCAGTAAATAAATAAATAAATAATTTAAAACTGTTTGGTAATTTCAGCACTTGTAATTGGATCTTTCCTATCAGGCTGCAAGTCATATGATGTAGTTCTATAAAGACTGTTGGTAATATTATGGTTTTATTTTGAATTTGTATGTTATTATTATTATGTTACCATCCAGAGAATTATTTGCATTCATACTCACAGGAAATTGGTTTTTATTTTCTTTTTAAAGAAAACTGAACTGAGGAAAATGGTGTTTTCCTCAAGAAGACTACTGGAACTGGATGACCTCAGAATGAACTGGATTGTGGTGTTCACAAGAAAATCTTAGTTTGTGATGATTACATTGCTTTTTGTTGTCCAGTAGTTTAGTTTGTGTACATATATACACATATATATTTTGCACTACACAAACGATAACATTTTAAGGACTAATATTGCTGATACTTGAATAATCAATCTCTACTAGGTTATAAGTAGTATACACAGATTTACCCTGCCCTTGAACTTGAAGGACATTAAATTATTAATGATCATTTGGTAACATGTTTACCTGATTATCTTCCATAGAGTAACATAAGCTGCTTTTCAAAGGTACCATTGTGATAATGAGATCAAATTTATAAGTTATTATTTTTAATTTTCTAAATTAAATAAAAGAAAGAATGCAAACCAGGAGTGAATTTCAAATGAGATGTAATCGACTTTATATCTTAGTCACGGAGTTGCCATGGCACGTAGTAGAAAACCACAGGAAGAATGGTCATATTCACTTTGTGGGCTGCCCATAATCTTTCTTGGGCATTCACAACTCTTGAGTTTGGTGTTCAGGCATCATTATTAAAAAGTGGAGTCCTATGTACCAGACTGAGTTTTTACAAATGATTTGCAGACTAGACATAACCCACTGATGGAAATGGTGAAGAATGAGCTTCATATAGGTTTAAAAGTGTATTCTGAGCCTGTAGATGATTAATAAGGTTTTTATTCAATCATATAAATGTATTCCTTTGTAATCATTTTTGTTTAACTGAGGATATCTAGTGTCTGCTTCATAGGGTGCTTTGAAATATAAAATGAAAACTTATTTATACTGTTTTTACAACAGTCAAAAAGGAAACACACGAAAATCACTTTTCTGCAACTGATGAACTATACAGACTGGACTCTTAACCTCTTAGTGCCTCAGTTTTTCCTTCGGGGTGTACTATTTTAGATACACCTACTTCACAGGAGTACTGGAGGGATTTGCAAGCTAACGGGCCAAATGCTTCCATAGGAATAAGGCATGCCCAGCTAACAGAAATTTAAGTCCCTCTTCCCCACCTCTCTCATCTAGACCAAAAAGAAGACTACAATTTAGATCCTTGGAGACTTTTCCTGTATGCCTTCCAAAACTTCCTGCTCACTTAGATGTACCTTGTGCTTTGAAGATTTCTTTGATGCAGTCTTTGTAACAAATAATTTTTTTTTTTTTTAAACGGAGTTTCTCTCTTGTTGCCCAGGCTGGAGGGCAATGGCGTGATCTTGGCTCACTGCAACTTCCACCTCCTGGGTTCAAATGATTCTCCTGTCTCACTCTCCCAAATAGCTGGGATTACAGGCATGCACCACCATGCCTGGCTAATTTTGTATTTTTAGTAGAGACGGGGTTTCTCCATGTTGGTAAGGCTGATCTCAAACTCCCAACCTCAGGTGATCTGCCCGCCTCGGCCTCCCAAAGTGCTGGGATTAGAGGCGTGAGCCACTGCACCTGGCCTGTAGCAAATAATTTTTAAGCATTCTCAAGATGTATGATGTTGGGTTTAGCATCATATGTTCACAGTGTTTTAAATAAGAAATAATCTGTCTTTAGTATACAGGATGGTTCTTTGTTTGCCTGAAAAGTATAAGAATACAATTTACTTTTCCCAAACTCTTTTTCCTTATTTTTTTCTTTCAAATAACTTTAATTATTTAATCCCATACTGATTAAAATATGTCTGTCTAAAGGGATCTACTACTATTTGCTTTTAAAAAAGTGTTCCCTATTTATTTAGGAAAAAGTGAAGCAAGCAACTGAATTTATATGTAAAAATAACATTTAGACCTGTGGATCAAAGATTATTTTCAAAAATGAGATATCAATTTGGTATCAGTAAAAAGTGTCTTTTCTCTTAGTATATAAATAAATAAAATGCAAATTAAGAGTGTAAGCAGTTGTGAATCATTACAAGCAGTCTGGGATAACTAACTCCTAGGGATAACCATTTCTATCCTGTTCCAAAGTCTTATTTTATAGTTTGAAAAGCACTTTGCACACAGTTCTTGTATATAAAAGTAAAGATGTAATTATAGGATATAGTGTTCCTGCTTTGTTTAATAAGAACCTCATTTAAACTTGACAGCTATGGTATTTTTTTAATGATAACTTCTTTTCTGTTTATTGTAAAACTAAGTTAAAAATAAAAGGTTAATGAGAAATGATATGGCTTTTATTACTTGTTACTATTAGCCCATTGATTAGGTAAGAATTCAATGAGAGTAAGTAGTAGTCGCACATAAAGTAATTATGACTCTCAAAATAAAGCCATGCTATTCCACACAATTTGATAAAAATCAGAAACTGGGATGAAATTTAACTTATTTAGTCATCTGGTTGAGAATATTAGCAATCCAGTCAGATTCTTGGTTTTACTTTTTTTTGAGACAGAGTCTCGCTCTGTTGCCAGGCTAGAGTGCAGTGGCGTGATCTCGGCTCACTGCAACCTCCGCCTCTCAGGTTCAAGCGATTCTTCTGCCTCAGCCTCCCGAGTAGCTGGGAGTACAGGCATGTGCCACCACTCCCAGCTAATTTTTGTATTTTTAGTAGAGACGGGGTTTCACCATGTTGGCCAGGATGGTTTCCATCTCTTGACCTTGTGATCTACCCGCCTTGGCCTCCCAAAGTGCTGGGATGACAGGCGTGAGCCACTGTGCCCAGCCAGTTTCAGTTCTTACACCAAATAAATAGCTTCCCACAGCCACACAATGAACCCTAATCAACCGTCTTATTATTATTATTTGAGATGGAGTCTTGCTCTGCCGCCCAGGCTGGATTGCAGTGGTGTGATCTCAGCTTACTGCAACCTCTGCTTCCCAGGTTCCAGTGATTCGCCTGCCTCAGCCTCCCACATAGCTGGGATTACAGGCACCCCACCACCACACCTGGCTAATTTTTTGTATGTTTAGTAGAGACGGGGTTTTGCTATGTTGGCTAGGTTGGTCTTGAACTCCTGACCTCAGGTGATCTTCCTGCCTCTGCCTCCCAAAGTGCTGGGATTACAGGCGTGAGTCACCGCACCCAGCCCTAATCAACCATCTTAAATACACATCTCTGGTCTTATGTGGAAAATGATGAGAGGGTTTTTTTTTTTTTTTTTTTTTTTTTTTTTTTTATTGAGACGGAGTTTCGCTCTGGTTGCCCAGGCTGGAGTGCAATGGTGCCATCTCGGCTCACTGCAACCTCCACCTCCCAGGTTCAAGTGATTCTCCTGCTGCCTCAGCCTCTCGAGTAGCTGGGATTACAGGCATACGCCACACGCCTGGCTAATATTTTGTATTTTTAGTAGAGACAGGGTTTCTCCATGTTGGTCAGTCTGGTCTTGAACTCCCAACCTCAGGTGATTCACCTGCCTCAGCCTCCCAAAATGCTGGGATTACAGGTGTGAGCCACCGCGCCTGGCCTGGGTTTTGTTTTTAATACCCATCTATGACTTGTAACTTCTACAGAGTGATAAAAGTGATGTATCATTTAAGGTATCATTATTCTGCTTCATGTAATAGAAACCCAGCTGTGGTGGCTTGACCAAGTAACTGGGTCTTTTCCTTCTATATAAGTCTGGAGATAGAAGTCCAGGGCCGGGAAGGTGCTTCCACAATGCCATTAGGTAGACAGGCTCCTCCTGTCTTTCTTTCTCCCATCTTTAGTGTGTAGCTTTTGTCTTCATGCTTGCAAGATAGTGAAGTACATTTAGATCTAATGTCTACATTATAGGCAGGCACAGAGTGAAGCACAGAAAGCAATTAACAGTCGTATTTTTCCATCTGATCAGGAAACAGTAACTTTCTTGAAAGTCCCACACAGGAGACTCCTCACATCTCATTGGCAAGAACTGGCTCTCATGGTTATATTTTTGTATACAAAATTATTTAATCACTTCTCAGCCTTTTGGCTAAGATCAAGGGTAGTATCAGTTCTTATCAGTTCTTTTTTTTTTTTTTCTCTTTTGAGACAGAGTCTCGCTCTGTTGCCCAGCTGGAGTGCAGTGGCGCAGTCTCGGCTCACTGCAACCTCCGCCTCCCAGGTTCAAGCAATTCTCTTGCCTCAGCCTCTCAAGCTGGGATTACAGGTGCCAGACACATTGCCTGGGTAATTTTTTGTATTTTTAGTAGAGACAGGGTTTCTCCATGTTGGCCAGGCTGGTCTCAAACTCAGGTGATTAACTTGCCGCTGCACTCCAGCTTGGGAAACAGAGCAAGACACACACACACACACACACACACACACACACACACACACGAAGAAGGAAGGAAAGAGAGAGAGGAAGGGAGGGAGGGAGGGAGGAAGGAAGAAAAGAAAGAAAAACATAAAAAAAGAGAAATAGAGAAATTTCCCCCCTTGTTTCAATTCTTTAATATGTGTTGAAGAGAACTTTTTTTTTTTTTGAAACGGAGTCTCACTCTGTCACCCAGCAGGCTGGAGTGCAGTGGTGTGATCTCATCTCACTGCAACCTCCATCTCCCAGGTTCAAGCAATTCTCTGCCTCAGCCTCCTGAGTAGCTGGGATTACAGGCGCCCGCCACCACGCCCGGCTAATTTTTGTATTTTTAGTACAGACAGGGTGTCACCATATTGGCCAGGCTGTTGTTGAACTCCTGACCTCGTGATCCACCCGCCTCAGCCTCCCAAAGTGCTGGGATTACTGCTGTGAGCCACCGTGCCCAGCCTGAAGAGAACTTTTTATACCTACATAAAATCAGGCAAGGGAGTATCAGTTATTTTTTAAATTTTACTGGTCACCCTTTCCCCTCTCTTCTGTCCCCTCCCCTCTTCCCTTGGAGCGCTCTTCCTCTTCCACCAGAATCCAGTGATTCCGGTGAGGCTGCTAAATGGAACACCCAGCTATGCCCATTGCTGCCCCATCGTGACTCACAGTAATGGACATGTGACTCAACCTGGTCAGCTTATATCCCATTCTCCTGACCACAGTGACATCCCAGTGACGGGCATAGAACCAGCAGTCAGTTACTCTCTGGGATTTATTTCATGGAACTAGGAGAGAGAGAGTGTTTAAGCCACCCCATCTCCAGCCCCCAGTAGACTTTTTTTTTCATTATTATTATTATTTTTTTCACAATCCCTACTTTGGATGTAGACTTAAAAAAAAGTGTCAAGGAATGTATCAATTTCTTGTAGGTTTTCCAGTTTTTTGGCATATATTTATTCCTAGTAGTCTCTGATGATTCTTCATATTTCTGCGGTATCAGTTGTCATGTCTCCTTTTCCATCTTTGATTTTATTTAATTGGGTATTCCTTTTTCTTAGTCTGGCTAAAGGTTTGTTGATTTTTTCAAAGTAAACCAAGTTCATTTTTAAAAATCTTTTGTATTTTGGGGAGTTTCAGTTTCATTTGTTTCTGCTGTATCTTATTATTTCTTCTACTAATTTTGGGTTTGTTTTCGCTTTCCTAGTTAAGATGCGTTGTTAGGTTATTTATAGACTTTATTGTTATTTATTTTTTTTGAGTCAGAGTTTCCCTCTCGTCACCCAGGCTGGAGTGCAGAGGTGCAATCTCTGCTCACTGCAACCTCTGCTTCCCGGGTTCAAGTGATTCCCCTTGCCTCAGCCTCCTGAGTAGCTGGGATCATTAGCACCCACCACCACACACCCAGCTAATTTTTTGTATTTTTGGTAGAGATGGGGTTTCACCATGTTGGCCAGGCTGGTCTTAAACTTCTGACCTCAGGTGACCTGCCCGCCTCGATCTCCCAAAGTGTTAGGATTACAGCCGTGAGCCACCGCATCTGGCCATAGACTTTTTTAGAACTGTTTTAGGTTTACAACAATATCAAGTGGAAAGTAGAGCTCCCATATTCCACCCTCCTCTCCCCCTGCCCCACCTGCACAATCTCTTCCACCGTCAACATCTGGTGGAGTGGTACATTTGTTTCATCTGATGAACCAACATGGACATATCATTACCATGGGGCTCACTCTTAGTGTACATCCTATGAGTTTTGACAAATTTAAAATATGTATCCACCATTATATCATACAGAGTAGTTTCACTGCCCTAAAAAATCCTCTGTGCTCCACCTAGTCATCCTTCCCTCCTAACTTCTGGCAACCACAGATCCTTTTACTGTCTCTATAGTTGTGCCTTTTCTACAGTGTCGTATATTTGGAATCATACGGTGTGTCGCCTTGTCAGACTGGCTTCTTCCAGTTAGTAATATGCACTTAAGATTCATCTGTGTCTTTTCATTGTAGTTCATTTCTTCTTAGCACTGAATAATAGCCCATTATATAGATGTGCCTCTGTTTATTCATTCACCTGTTGAAGGAAGAGTGTAAAAGAATTTGCAGACATACCATTTTTATTTGGAGGTGTCCAACTGATTTCTTGAATTCTTTATTTGGGTGTCTCACAGATATCTCAAACTTAGTATGTCTACCCATCCTGTCCCTCATTCCAGTTCAGGGTGTAGCACCACAATCCACCCAACTGCTCAAGCCAGAAGTTAGGTGTCAAATGTGGCTCTTCCATTCTCTCACCTGTCTCATCCCATATATCAGTAAAGTCCTGTTGCTCCGACCTCTAAAATATGTCTTGAATCCAGGTGGGCTGCTGCAGAAGCCTTTTATTCAGTCTCCTTCCTTCAAATGTTGTCCCGTACAATACACTTTCCACACAGTTAAAAGAATGACTCATCCATGGTTGGCTTGGTATTAATTGAAAGACCTGGTGTAAACAGTAAATATTTGTACTATATTCTGGACTCTCAGCATTTTTATAAATGGCTAAAAATAAGACAGTTCTTTGTAGCAAATAGAGGAATTAGACCTGAATGTCCTTCAAGATGTTTTGGAGCATAATAGTAAGGCTTTATATAGTTACCACTTCCCGAACCCAAAATTAAAGTACATATTCCAGGAGGCAGTAGGGTACTTAGGGATCAAATAATTATCATTTTATTAAACACCTTTTATGTTTGCTATGTACTTCATCTTACTTAATTCTAACATAGGTGGGCCAAGATAAACAGGACATTCTTCAAACATAATTTCTGGATTTGTTTAACATTTAATGGGGGTGGGACAAAACATTTTTAAATAATTTTTTTTGAGGCAGAGTCTCATTCTGTCACCCAGGCTGGAGTGCAATGGCGCCATTTTGGCTCACTGTAACCTCCACCTCCCAGGTTCAAGCAATTCTCCAGCTTCAGCCTCCCGAGCAGCTGGGATTACTGGCGCGCACCATCATGCCTGGCTAATTTTTATATTTTTAGTAGAGACGGGGTTTTACCATGTTGGCCAGGTTGGTCTTGAACTCCTGACCTCCTGTGATCCACTCGTCTCAGCCTCCCAAAGTGCTGAGATTACAGGCGTAAGCCACCATGCCCAGCCTAAAAAACAATTTTTATTTTATTTTTTTAGATAAGTGTTTACTGATATTTTTATTTTGGAGCTCCAAAGGAAAAAAAGTCTCATCTATTATTTTGCATTTTTCATGTAAGAATAAAACATTTTCCTTTAAGAGATACCAACTTATTTTTTCTTTTTACTCTTTTTCTAAATTCATCCAATAAACATTATGCCGTTGTGAAAACAAAAGTTTATTTTTATATATATATATATTTTTATTATACTTTAAGTTCTAGGGTACATGTGCACAACGTGCAGGTTTGTTACATATGTATACATGTGCCATGTTGGTGTGCTGCACCCATTAACTCGTCATTTACATTAGGTATATCTCCTAATGCTATCCCTCCCCCCTCCCACCCCACAACAGGCCCCGTGTGTGATGTTCCCCTTCCTGTGTCCAAGTGTTTTCATTGTTCAATTCCCACCTATGAGTGAGAACATGCGGAGTTTGGTTTTTTATCCTTGCGATAGTTTGCTGAGAATGACGGTTTTTTAAAAATTTAGATAGAGACAGGGTCTTGCTATGTTGGCCAGGGTAGTCTCTAACTCCTGGCCTCAAGCAATCATCCCACCTTGGCTGTCCAAAGTGCTGGAAATAAAGGCGTGAGCCACTATGCCCAGCCACAAATTATTTTTTATTAATACAAACTGTATGTAGTTGGCCGGGTGGCTCACGCCTGTAATCCCAGCATTTTGGGAGGCTGAGGCGGGTGGATCACGAAGTCCGGAGTTTGACACCAGCCTGGCCAACAAAGAACAATACATTTGTAGAGAAATGACAGGACAAAGGAAAGTGGTTTTAGGCTTCCAAGGACTGGAACCTTTGGGAAGGCAAACACTGTATGTGGGAGGAAACTAATTGAATAAGGTTTCTTTGCCAATTCCTCTGGTGCTGTCCCTGGTAGATAAGACTCTAGAATTGTCTCCAGCAAAGGAGAATTTATATCCTGCCTTTGGGCAGAAAGGCAGGGGGATGGGGAGAGCTTTCCTCAGTTTGCTGCTTCTTAACTGCCTTTAGCTCAAAAATATTTTTATGTCAAAGAGGCATTTTAGGATGATATGTTCTGATTTCCTTCATAGCAAAAGATGCGTGGATTTCTATTGGTGGCCGTTGGTGTTTTTTAAAGACGTGCATGCACACATATACATCAGCTGTCAAAACCATTCCCTTTTTCCCATTGTTCTTTCCTTTTAGGTTTTTCCCTAGCAAGTGTCTGAATCTACATCTTGACAGGTATAAATTTAGATAAGTCACCTGTTCCCAATAAATACCATTACAGCATGCTTTACCTGTGGCTGAATTTCAAGTGACTATAGCTTCACATGCTAGGTCTGTTAGTAAACAGTGTAACTTTCCACTCAAGGCCATTGTCTTGTGCATTGGGAATATGCTCAGAGAACATTTCCCCGATTATTCAGTAATGTTTCAAGTCCCTGTTAAGGTTAATATCCTGGGTAGCAACTAAATTGGCTTGTTCCTCAATCTACTCTGTTCATTCCAACTCTCCAAATTAATCACTATTAATCCCCACTATACAGTGAGTCATCAATAGCTCAGTTTAACCTGCCAGAGGCCTTTTATTGTGGCAGAGCAGTGATTTCAACAATTTGTGTTTGATTCCAAAACTTTTTTTCTTTCTACTACTGGCAAATACCATAAAAGGATAATAGATAATTCTATGCTTTTGCCTAATTTAAGGGAAAGATGTAATTCAAAGTTTTGAACAACTGTATTTTGAACATTTTACTAGAAGTGACCATTAAATCTAAGTAGTTATTACTAAAACAAGCTCAGTAAAACCATTAACCCATGGATTCAGTTATATAGCACTAATTATAATGGTGTATCTTTCACTGTAACCATTTTAAATTTGTACATTTTGTCAACTACATTATAACAGGGCTGTTTATTGGGATGGTAATGGAAAGTAAAAACACTAAACCCGATGTGCAAAAGGAACAAGTTTTTTTTCCCCCGGAAATGGGGTCTCGCTTTGTTGAAAAGAATGATGTTGACAGATAATGTACTTGTGATAGTTATATTTATTAAGCAAAAGAAAATTATGTTTTGTTTTTTAAGGACCAATCTGTTTCTGATAATGTTACATGTTTTAAATAAATGACAATAAGATGTAAAGCATCACATTTTCTATTAAAATTGAACAAGCTATTCAAATTGCTACATTATATCACACCTAATTGTTCCAGTAGCATTTTTTTTTTTTTGAGACTGAGTCTCATTCTGTTGCCCAGGCTGAAGTGCAGTGATGTGATCTCAGCTCACTGCAATCTCCACCTCCTGGGTTCAAGTGATTCTCATGCCTCAGCCTCCCGAGTAGCTGGGACTACAGGTGTGCGTCACCATACCTGGCTAATTTTTCTATTTTTACTAGAGACGGGGTTTTGCCATGTTGGCCAGGCTGGTCTCAAACTCCAGGCCTCAAGCGACTTGCCTGCCTCAGCCTCCCAAAGTGCTGGGATTACAGGCATGAGCCATCGCACCCGTCCTCCAGTACCATTTTAAACAAATACATATTGTAGACCACGTACCAATAGAAATTAAGGTGGCAAAACCGTATCATTAGTAAAGTAAGTGAAAGCCTTAGTCTTTTTGTTTATTCCTTATTCCCCAAAGGAGTTACTAAGTGAAGGAATTTTCCAGCTGCCTTTATTTTTTTGAGACGGAGTCTTGTTCTGTTGCCCAGGCTGGAGTGCAGTGGCACGATCTTGGCTCACCACCTCCTCCTCCTCCTGGGTTCAAGCGATTCTCCTGACTCAGCCTCCAGAGTAGCTGGGACTACAGGCGCCCACCACCATGCCCGGCTAATTTGTGTATTTACAGTAGAGATGGGGTTTCATTATGTTGGCCAGGATGGTCTTGAACTCCTGACCTCAAGATCAGCCTGCCTCGGCCTCCCACAGTGCTGGGATTACATGCGTGAGCCACTGCGCCCGGCCTTCCAGCTGCATTTCTGAGGTCACAAGTATGGCCTTAAATGATTGCCCTCAAGAACACAGCTTTTGAAGGTAATCATATGCAAGTAAATTACAATCAAATGGAACTGTATGATTATTTTGTTATTTTAATGCTAAACTGAACAGTGAACTGAAATCAGAGGAGAAAGAAAATCAAGCTAGTGGCTCACTCTCAATAGTGTCCTCTAATTTTATTGATGCTTCAGTTTTCATAAAGTGCAATAAACAAAATAAATAGATGAAAAAAGCTTTGAAGATTTATATACAGTTTTGAGGTTAAGATAAATTACTGACTATATTCCTTTCAGCCTTTTAACTCTGTGAAAGCTGTAACGTACATTAAAAGCACATTGAACTAGGTTAAATAATGATCTTTCCCCCTTAGATCAATCTAGTATTAAGGAGTATATAATTATGCAAGTTCATTCTATAACACAAGGCTAGACTAAAAGGAAAATTTTTGTGCTACAGACTAAATCCAGATACGGTCAGGTGCTGAGCAGTATTCCTGGCTTCAAAATAGGAGGTATCTGTTTCATCATCTGGCTGGGGGATGAAAGGCATAGTCTGATGCTGCAGATTTTCCCAGTCCACATCACTGCAGAGAGGATGACGTTTTAGCTCTTAGGAAAAATATAAAACAAAACAGTATGATATCATTACCTAAGTAAGTACTGCTTTACAGGAATTATTATAAAAAGAGAATGTCTCACATATAACTTACCTTACTTTATTATGTCAGTTTCACAGACATTTGTTTAATGTCTGTTAGGCCACATACTTCACAAAGGTCTACATGGGCCATTTTGAATATCACTTGGCATATGACAGGTGCCTGGTTTGTATTTGTTTAATGACAGAATGAATGATTTGCCTTAACTTAGAAGCCTATCTTTCTCACAGCTTTTTTTTTGAGACGAAGTCTCGCTCCGTTGCCCAGGCTGAAGTGCAGTGGCGCGATCTCTGCTCACTGCAACCTCCGCCTCCCGGGTTCAAGCGATTCTCCTACCTCAGCCTCCCGAGTAGCTGGGATTACAGGTGTGTGCCACCACACCAGGCTAATTTTGTATTTTTAGTAGAGACGGGGTTTCGCCATGTTGGCCAGGTTGGTCTCGAACTCCTGACCTCAGGTGATCTGCCCACCTTGGCCTTCCAAAGTGCTGGGATTACAGGTGTGAGTCACCATGCCCGGCACTGACATCTTTTTTTTTTTTTTTGAAATGGAGTCTCTCTCCAGTGCCCAATCTGGAGTGTAGTGGTGCAATCTTGGCTCACTGCAACCTCCATCTCCCAGGTTCAGTGGTTCTCCTGCCTCAGCCTCCCAGGTAGCTGGGACTACAGGTGAGTGCTACCATGCCTGGCTAATTTTTTTTTTTTTTTTTTTTTTTGTCTGTCACCTAGGCTGGAGTGCAATGGCACAATCTCGGCTCACTGCAAACTCTGCCTCCCGGGTTCAAGCGATTCTCCCACCTCATCCTCCTGAGTAGCTGGGATTACAGATGTGTACCACCAAGCCTGGCTAATTTTTGTATTTTTAGTAGAGATGGGGTTTCACCATGTTGGCCAGGCTGGTCTCGAACTCCCGACCCCAGGGGATCCACCCGCCTCAGCCTCCCAAAGTGCTGGGATTATAGGTGTGAGCCACCGTGCCCACCCTGCCTGCATCTTGTTAAAGAATCCCTGACTCAGGGGAAGAGAGTGTGGCCTACTTTCTGCTCCTTGATAAACCTTCCATGCCATTGATCTTCCATGATGAATGCTCCAGTTTTGACTCTAAGGCCTTGCCACCTGTTTCTATCACCACGCTCCTTAGCAGTATCTATTGCCCTAGACAGCTTTAGCATGAAGCTCACCCCCCTCTCCCTTTCTTCCCTGTGCTCCATCCTTATCCTTCATGGTGACTTCAAGAATAGATACTGATGACAGTTCTGACACGTTCTCTTCATGGTTCTTTGACTTCCTTGATTTCACTGACTTGCATCTCTACAACATATTGACTTCTAGCTTATGGCTACATTGGAAGCTCTATATCACCGAGCTGCTCTGCTTACAAGATTTCAAAGCCTTCCTCACCTCTTTACTGCCATTTCATTACCTGTCATTGTTCCTATTTCCTTCTACCTAGTAAAATAAAAGTATGCTCTTTTGGGCAGAGTAATGGCTCACGCCTATAATCCCAGCACTTTGGGAGGCTGAGGTGGGCGGATTACTTGAGGTCAGGAGTTCGAGACCAGCCTGGCCAACATGGTGAAACACCGTCTCTACTAAAAATACAAAAATTAGCCAGGTGTGGTGGGATGCAGCTGCAGTCCCAGCTACTTGGGAGGCTGAGGCAGGAGAGTCACTTGAACCTGGGAGGCTGAGGCTGCAGTGAGCCGAGATCATGCCACTGCACTCCAGCCTGGGCAACAGAATGAGATTCCGTCTCAAAAAAAAAAAAAAAATCCTTCTTATGAGTGATAGTGTTTTTTATAATGGCAATCTGACCAATATGTTGCATTCAGACACTCACATCTATTCTGAAATAATACTACAAGGACTCAGTATGTCCAAATCCAATGTACAGCATCGGAAGTTGAAATGTGTGTGTGTTTATATGTTTTAAGTAGTATAATCTAAGTCTGAAGTGCCTTGAAAAAGCTAGAGCTGACTTTCCAAATGTCTGCTCCCTCACTTTACACAGGTTTCTGCTCAAATGCCCCTCTTCACAGAGGTCCTCCTGACCACACTGTCTAAAAAGAAGTCTCGTGCCATCACTTCATATCCTCTCACCCTGCTTTATTTTTCTTCCTAGTATTTACCACTACGTGACATTATGTTGTGTCTGTAACTGTTCACTGTCTCTCTTTCCACTAGAATGTAAGTTCCACGAGGACAGGGATCTGAGTCTAGATCATCCCTAGGGTATTCCCAGGGCCTGAAGCAATATCACCTAGCTCCTAGAAGGCACTCTATAGGATTGGTTAAATCAGTGAGTAAACAAACTGGGCCAGGCATGGTGGCTCATGCCTGTAATCCCAGTACTTAGGGAGGCCAAGGTGGGCGGATGGCTTGAGCCCAGGAGTTCAAGACCAGCCTGGGCAACACAGCAAAACCCCATCTCTACTAAAAATACAAAAATTAGCTGGGTGTGGTAGTGTGCACCAGTAGTACCAGCTACTTGGGAGGCTGAGGTGGAAGAATTGCTTGAGCCCAGAAAGTTGCAGTGAGCCGAGATTGTGCTACTACATTCCAGCCTGGGCGACAGACCCAGATCCTGTCTCAAAAAAATCCCAAAACCAAAAAAAGAAAGAAATTATTACAGGGAACACCTAGAAGCTGATGCAAATGACACATTTCTGAAGCTCATTTTCCTGAATACATTCTACTTGATAAAGAAATGCATTTTGGGACGTAATGCTTTTCTCTATATTACCATACCTCGTTACAAAAAGAATTTTAAAATCCCAGCACTTTGGGAGGCCGAGGCAGGAGGATCACAAGGTCAAGAGATCGAGACCATCCTGGCCAACATGGTGAAACCCCATCTCTACTAAAAAATACAAAAATTAGCTGGGCGTGGTGGCACATGCCTGTAGTCCCAGCTACTTGGGGGGCTGAGGCAAGAGAATCACTTGAACCTGGGAGGCGGAGGTTGCAGTGAGCCGAGATCGCACCACTGCATGCACTGCAGCCTGGTGACAGAGCAAGTCTCTGTCTCAACAACAACAACAACAACAACAACAAAAGAATTTTAAGGCAGCTGCTAATGAGATTTACTAGTTTCCAAATTAGGGCTTAATATACTCCTGCATTGAGAAAACTATTGAGTGGTTTATAATATACCAAGTTTGTCTTGAGCCAACCTGGGATCCAGTACATTTATCAATAAATAATAGTATCAAAAATGAAGCAATAAGAAATTACAGAACATCTCTCTCGCAAGATTAGGGAAAATAAATTTGTTTTTAAAAATGACAGAACAGAGGGTTTCATAAATAAAGATTTCCTGTATTTCCTTAACTTTATCAGGCTTTGAAAAACCCAAGACACTAACAAGATTGTTTTAGGACAGGCAAGGTGGCTCACACCTGTAATTCAGCATTTTGGGGAGGCTGAGGTGGGAGGATCCTTTGAGCCCAGGAGTTCAAGACCAGCCTAAGCAACATAGTGAGACACTGTCTTTAAATAAATAAATAGCAATAATAACGTATGTTAAAAAAAAAAAAAAAAAAGAGGTAAGATTGTTTTAGATACTTGAGATTAATAATTTTTTTTGAGCCAGAGTCTCACTTTGTTTCCCAGGCTGAAATGCAGTGGCATGAACATGGCTCGCTGTAGCCTCGACCTCCTGGGCTCAAGTAATCTTCCTGCCTAAGCCCCCAAGTAGCTGGAACTACAGGTGCGCACTGCCTTGCTTGGCTATTTTTTGTATTTTTTGTAGAGAGAGTTTCACCATGTTGCCCAGGCTGGACACAAACCCCTGAGCTCAAACGATTGCCAGCTGCAGCCTCCCAAAGTGCTTGGACTATAGGCATGAGCTACCACACCCACCGATTAATAAAATCTAATGCATGAATACAGTATTGCCATTTGACCACACTAAATTTTTTTTGCCTCTTCTACCATGTGACACATTGAATTTTCATGTAGAATAAGGACCAATATATCAATGCATACCTAGAGGGGAGAAATAAATCGAATTATCTTTGTACCAATTTAGCAGTCAGATTATCTGTAGTATTATATTGGAACTTGATTTTTTTTTTTTTTTTTTTTTTGAGACAGAGTCTCTGTCGCCCAGGCTGGAGTGCAGTGGTGTGATCTCTGGTCACTGCAATGTCCGCCTCCCGGGTTGAAGCGATTCTCCTGCCTCAGCCTCCAGAGTAGCTGGGACTACAGGTGCACGCCACCACGCTGGGCCTAATTTTTGTATTTTTTTTTTTTTTTTTTTTGAGAGGGAGTCTCGCTCTGTTGCCCAGGCTAGATTGCAGTGGCACAATCTTGGCTAATTGCAAGCTCTGCCTCCCAGGTTCATGCCATTCTCCTGCCTCAGCCTCCCAAGTAGCTGGGACTACAGGCGCCCGCCACTATGCCTGGCTACTTTTTTGTATTTTTAGTAGGGACAGAGTTTCACCATGTTAAGCCAGGATGGTCTCGATCTCCTGATCTCGTGATCCGCCTGCCTCGGCCTACCAGAGTGCTTGGATTACAGGCCTGAGCCACCACACCCGGCCAATTTTTGTATTTTTTAGTAGAGATGGGCTTTCGCCATATCGGACAGGCTGGTCTTGAACTCCTGACCTTGTGATCAGCCCACCTCAGCCTCCCAAAGTGCTGGGATTACAGGCGTGAGCCACCACGCCCAGCCAGAACTTGCTATTTTTATAAATATTCACCATCTGCAAAAAATCAATGGTAAAACAGTGTATTAACACAAAACCATACCTTTCATTCCAGCTCTCTTTGTATCATCAATGGTTAAAAGTATTTCTACTGCACTTTGAGCATTATCAGATAACTTTTCTTCACCTTCTGGCCAAGGGATATCTAAAATTATACATATACAAATAAACTTGTTTATTACTGCTCAAAATAATAGTATCCAGAGATAAATGACTACTGTTTTTTGTTTTTTGAGATGGAGTTTCACTCTTGTCACCCAGGCTGGAGTGCAATAGCGTGATGTCAGCTCACTGCAACCTCCACCTCCCAGGTTCAAGCGATTCTCCTGCTTCAGCCTCCCGAGTAGCTGGGATTACAGGCGCCCGCCAACATGCCCGGCTAATTTTTTGTATGTTTTTTTAGTAGAGATGGGGTTTTACCATGTTGGCCAGGCTGGTCTCGAACTCCTGACCTCAGGCGATCCACCCGCCTTGGCCTCCCAAAGTGCTGGGATTACAGGCATGGGCCACTATGCCCAGCCAGTAAATGACTATCTTAATAGGAGAAAAAGAATCACCTCTTTTCAGAATATTCTGGAATACTTGTTGTGGTGTTTCATCATTGAAAGGGGGAATTCCTGTTAGAAATTCAAACAAGCAAACTCCAAGTGCCCACCAGTCTACCGCAGGACCTGTAATCGAAGAGCAAACAGCTAAAGTTGCAAGCATTCTCTACAAATATTTGATGAACAGAAATATTAATTGTGGAGTCCTAATTAGGGAAAACGAGTTAGGCTGGTAGGACCAGGGGGAAGCAAAAAGAAAAAGCAGATAAGCTGCAAGTCTGCCTTTCCTCATGGTCCAGGACGCACAGCCCTCCTGTACAAATAACTCACAATTGTCCTGTGCCCACCTATCACCAGACCCTTGACTGATACAAAAATGCAAGGTAGAGCTGGGCGCGGTGGCTTATGCCTGTAATCCTGGCACTTTAGGTGGCTGGGGAGGGTGGATTACCTGAGGTCAGGAGTTCAAGACCAGCCCAGCCAACATGGTGAAACCCTGTCTGTACTAAAAATACAAAAATTGGCCAGGCGTGGTGGCACATGCCTATAATCCCAGCTACTGGGGAGACTAAGGCAGGAGAATTGCTTGAACCTGGGAGGCAGAGGTTGCAGTGAGCCGAGATCACGCCACTGCACTCCAGCCTGGGCGACAGAGCAAAACTCTGTCTCAAAAGAAAAGAAAAGAAAAGAAAAATGCGAGTTAGCTCACTGCAACCTTGGCATTATCAGTACAGCATGTAGCCTTCTCCAGGACAAGCACCATCCTATAACATCTCTAGCAAGCCTTTGTCGCCTTGTGATCAGCTCCCCTCTTGGTGACTTGCTCGTTACATCCTTACAATGTATTTTCCTACTTCGTCTAATAAATTTGCCTTTCTTTACCTACAACTGTCTTCGTCAATTCCTTTATTGCCCACGCCATCAGCCCCAGATAGTCACTATCTGCAACATTAGTATGTGAACATTTTGGCATAATCAAAAGTGCAAAAACCCACATTGTTTTCACTTGGGCAATGTGATAACTGCTTTCCTCTTTATTTTCCAAGAAGTTTAGATTACCAATTACCACAGCTGGTTAAAGAGAAGATAAAGCCATTTTTTTCATTTATTAATAATTTCTGATATTCTGGATATGTTATGTATCCTAAATCCTAAAATTATTCTCTAAAATAGGCAGACTACTACTCAATTTCATATCAGGAAATGTAAGCATTTACATGATTATTCTGTATCCTGCACAAGGTATGAGATAAGGCAGCAACATTTATAGTAATTGGAGGAAAGCCTGGTAACTAGGGAAGGCCTTAATTACAGAGTATTTTAATGTGGCTTTATTCCTTTTAGGAACAGAGAGGGACAAATTAGTTTAACAAAGAATATTCACTTAAACTATGGTTTCAAGAGGTAAGTAGGAGATGTCTTAAGATATAGGTAAAACTGATTTCTAAATAAAATATTCATTGGATGCAAAATTTATATACAAAGTTTTTTTTCTTTGTTTGTTTGTTTTTTGAGACGGGCTCTCACTCTGTCACCCAGACTGGAGTGCAGTGGTGCAATCTCTGCTCACTGCAAGCTCTGCCTCCTGGGTTCACGCCATTCTCCTGCCTCAGCCTCCCAAGTAGCTGGGACTACAGGCGCCTGCCACCATGCCCAGATAATTTTTTTCTTTATTTTTAGTAGAGACAGGGTTTCACTGTGTTAGCCAGGATGGTCTTGATCTCCTGACCTTGCGATCCACCTGCCTCAGTCTCCCAAAGTGCTTGGATTACAGGCGTGAGCCACTGCACCTGGCCACAAAGATGTTTTTAACGATTATTTTAAATATGATCTTATAAACTATAAACTGGTTTATACTTTAGTTCTATGAACAAAGTGTTTCCTAAGAAAAGGTTAATTTTAGTTCAAAAATGGATAACTTCAATATAAATTAAGAATAGGCATCCTAGGCTAGTGCTAAATTTGCCTGAAAGTTACTCTTTAAAGACAACATCACAAAATTCTTTATTGTGGTTAAACAACTGCCACCATTGCATTTTAAGACAACTAGGAAAGCATTGTGGAATCTGATTTTAGGAAAAATAGCTGCATGCATTTAGAGTGCCATTTTACCTGCGAGCCATATAATCCCATCTTCCCTTAAAGGAATACAAAATGCAAATATTCTATAGGCTTCTATTTCTATAATACTATAAAAACATACAAACCACCTCAGTTAGTAGGCCTTTCAAGCAGCACTGAGAAAGAATTATCCCAATGGATTAGATAATGTAACCAAATAACAGAAAAGTAGGGGGGAATTAGAAAAAAAAAATTTCCTTATTTTACTTAGGTTAGAAATTAGGCCCCTTTTACCAGCTCAGCCAAAATATACTTGTGTTAAAAAAAAAAAACAAACAAACATGATTTCTCTATGGATATGCCACACATACCCATATACTTAAGTCAAAGTCTAATAAGATCACATAATGGAATAAAACTTTGCAATTATATGTTATTAGCCACAGAAAAAGAACAGATTTGTTTTACATTGCTGGCTTTCTAATTCAAAACTCATTTCTTTAGTTTATAGGGATATGTTGATATTGTTACACTTTTTTATTTCCTAATGATAATAAAATGAAAACATTTGGAAAATTAGAGCCCTTCTGTAGTTGTCAATTTTTTTTTTTTTTTGAGATGGAGTCTCGCTTTGTCACCCAGGCTGGAGTGCAGTGGTGTAATCTCAGCTCACTGCAACCTCTGCCACCTGGGTACAAGTGATTCTCCTACCTCAGCCTCCTGAGTAGCTAGGATTACAGGCATAAGCCACCACACCCAGCTAATTTTTATCCTTTTTTAAAGTGGAGACGGGGTTTCGCCATGTTGGGCAGGCTGGTCTCGAACTCCTGACCTCAGGTGACCTGCCTGACTCGGCCTCCCAAAGTGCTGGGATTACAGGCGTGAGCCACAGTGCCCAGCCATTTTTAATATTTGTATCAATACTATTTCTTCTGTTATAATAAAAAAGACTGCGTCTTCACTCTGTGCTACCTTTAAAAGTTGATGAAAAACGCCTCAGGCCTATATTTCTTTTCACAGAGAAGAACCACCTCTCTGGATGTCTTGCTGCTCAGAAAACAGAAGACGGTTCATTTTTGTATTTCACAAGTGAGCTAAAAGGAAAAATAGTTCTTTATGCAATGTGATCTAGTTATACTTTGACTGTTCAGTTTAATGTGCTTTGCCGCATTACTTTATAGAGAAGCTCACTCACCGGAAGTCAGAAATCCTGCATGTAAGAAAACAGTAGTTAGGTACACTGTATTAAAATTATTAGAGTCCCTTCCCTCATCATTCACTGAACTGGGCACCAGGTATTGTGCCAGATATAAAGGATACAAAGACGATTAAGAAAAATCTCTTTTCCCAAAGAGAAACCAGCCTACTCTGGAAGAGACAATACAGACAATTTTAACACACTAAGCTGAAACAAAAAGGTGCACATAAAGTTACGGAAAACTCAGGACAGACTCCCTGGCTCATCTCGGCTGAGAGGCAAGATGGAGGGGCATCAAGAAGGTCATGGCTGGGCCTCAGCATGTTGTCAGCATGTTGTTTAGCTGAGGGAGCTAGATGTCTCACTAAAATAGTGGCAAGATGCTATAAAATACATCTTTATGTTTGAAGCTTACTTTCACACTGTGTCCTAAGTTAGAGATAATGCAAATTATAATACAGAAAATGGGCTAGCAAATCTGTGACAGAGCAAAAGAGGCACTATATAAAAATCAGTGCTCATAGGAATTTATTTGCTTTGGCTAAGCGAGAAAGAGGAACACTAAATATGTCTATTTCCAATATTGTAGAGATTATTAATATCAGTTACTGAGTGCTTCCAAGGAATTCAGGAGTGCTATGCAGAAGGCAGAAAACTCACACTCTTGGCTGGGTGTGGTGGCTCATACCTGTAATCCCAGCACTTTGGGAGGCTGAGCACTTTGGGTGGATCACAAGGTCAGGAGTTCAAGACCAGCCTGGCCATGATGGTGAAACCCCGTCTCTACTAAAAATACAAAAATTAGCCAAGCATGGGGGCAGGTGCCTGTAAACCCAGCTAATTGGGAGGCTGAGGCAAACAACTGCTTGAACCCAGGAGGCGGGAGTTGCAGTGAGCCAAGACTGCGCCACTGCACTCCAGTCTGGGCAACAGACTGAGACTGTCTCAAAAAAAAAAAGAAAGAAAAAAGAAAGAAAACTCACAGTCTCCTCAAGAAGTTTTCTTAAGCTTTTGTAGTGGAGATAAATTAACAATTAGTTACAACACAGGAAGAATGGCATAAATTTTAAACAGTTTCTAATAAGGTAACATAGAAGTGAATAATTCCCAGTAGTTGATCAAGGGATGCTTTATGGAAGAGGTAACATTTGAAATGATGAAATGAGAAGGAATTTGACTGGAAGATACTAGGAAACTGGCTTTGCTCAAATAAGGTTTAATACACAAGCAAAATAGGGAAGACCTGAAAATTAAATGTATTTAAGAAATGGAATGGGAACATAAGGCATATAAAGAGACTCTTTGAGAGACAAGGCTGGTATGAGAGCTATAACCTCAAATGTCGTGATCAATTTGGATTTTACTTAGCAGCTAAGAGGGAGCCACTGTAGTTTTCTGAGAAGGGAAATAGAATAAGCCATGTGATGGTTTTGGAAGAAAAATCTGGTGGCAATGATTATTGATAATAAGATGAAGTTGAAGAGATCAGATAGAAGGGCACTAAAATAATAAAAGAGAAAGATGAGTTCTTAAAGAGAACAGTGGCAGAGAAGAAAATGAGAGGTGAAATGCTGCAGAGATCTAATTGGCTGGATTTAAATGCTTGAATGTAGGAACAAAGATTGTGTCACCATGAAGGTGATGAAACTGAGGTAGGGAACAGAGGAAGAGCTAGCTGGGTAACAAGCCCAGTGTTTTCTTTTTTTTTTTTTTTTTGAGATGGAGTCTTGCTCTATCACCCAGGCTGGAGTGCAGTGGCACGATCTTGGCTCACTGCAACCTCCGCCTCCCGGGTTCAAGCGATTCTCCTGTCTCAGCCTCCTGAGTAGCTGGGATTACAGATGCACACCACCACGCCTGGCTAATTTTTGTATTTTTAGTAGAGATGGGGTTTTACCATGTTGGCCAGGCTGGTCTTGAACTCTTGACCTCAAGTGATCTACCCAACTTGGCCTCCCAAAGTGCTGGGATTACAGCCATGTGCCACAGCACCAGGCCCCACAAGTCCAGTTTTGACACCCAACATTTGAAAGATCAGTAGAATACTGAATAGCCAAATTGGCTGTCTGTCTGCTGCCTAGAGAAAGTCAGGATTAGAGACAGAGATTTGGGAATCATCAACATGGAGGTGACAAACTGACGTCATGGGAGTGATGAGATGAACATGGAGCACGTGTAGGGCAAAAAGGGTAAAGGCAGAATCTCCAAGAACTATATTTAGAAGAGGTAAGGAAGGAACTGAAGAGCAGCAACAGAGGTCAGGGGAATGAGAAGAGACAATTGGATTTGACAATAAGGAAATCACTGGTGCCCATTAAGAAGTTTCAGTTAGGCCGGGCGCCATGGCTCACACCTGTAATCCCAGCACTTCGGAAGGCCAAGGCAGGCAGATCACCTGAGGTTGGGAGTTCGAGACCAGCCTGACCAACATGGAGAAACCCTATCTCTACTAAAAATACAAAATTAGCCGGGCATGGTGGCGCATGCCTGTAATCCCAGCTACTCGGGAGGCTGAGGCAGGCGAATAACTTGAACCCGGGAGACGGAGGTTGCAGTGAGCTGAGATCGTGCCACTGCACTCCAGCCTGGGCAACAAGAGCAAAACTCCATCTCTAAATAAATAAATAATAAATAAAAGAATTTTCAGTTAAATAGTGAGATGATAAGTTGCCAGAGCAAAATAATCAAACAAAGAGGAAACCTTTGAGAAGTTAGGCAATGTTGGGGAGACAAGGGTGGAAACTTATTTTCAGGCTGAGGATAAAAGCTGGCAAGGAAATACAAACAGAAGAAAGGGTGTGAGAGGTGGGGTGGGGAGGATGAAACAGATGATCATGAAAAGAGCTCAAAGAAAAGGGAAGTAAGTAACATCAACATGTAGAAGAGGTTGATGTTATGGGTTGAACTGTGTCCCTCCCAAAAAAGCTATGTTTAAGTCCTAACCCGTACCTAAGAATGTGACCTTATTTGGAAATGGGTTTTTGCAACTATGATTAATTAGGTTAAGATGAGGTCACACTGGAGTAAGACGGGCTCCTAATGACTGGTGTCCTTCTCAGAAGCCAGCCCTGTGATGACAGAGACACAGGGAGAACACCATCACAGAAAGAGGGAGAACTGGAATGAGGCATCTTCAAGTCAAGGAACACTGAGGATTGCCAGCAAGCCACCAGAAGCCAGGAAGAGGCAAAGAAGGATTTCCCTACAGGTTTCAGGGGTAGTATAGCCCTGTGGACACCTGATTTTGGACCTCTAGCTTCCAGAACTGTGAAACAATGAATTTTTATTGGTTTGAGACACCCAGTTTGTGCTACAGCATCCCTAGGAAAATGAATACAGTTCATTTCAGAATGCAGGAAGGGAACAATTTTCAGAGAGAAAGGGAAGAAAAGAAGATAGGTGAAAATGTCATCTTTTTATTTTTATTTTTATTTTTATTTATTTATTTTTTTTTTAGACAGAGTCTTGCTCTGTTGCCCAGGCTCGAGTGTAGTGGCACGATCTTGGCTCACTGCAACCTCGGCCTCCCAGGTTCAAGCAATTCTCATGCCCCAGCCTCCCGAATAGCTGGAATTACAGGCATGTACCACCATGCCCAGCTAATTTTTGTGTTTTTAGTAGAGATGAGGTTTCACCATGTTGGCCAGCTTGGTCTCGAACTCCTGGCCTCAAGTGATCCACCTGCCTTGGCCTCCCGAAGTGCTAGGATTACAGGTGTGAGCCACCGTAACCAGCCCTATCTTTCTATACTTATGTTCTGTTTTGAAGGATGATGGTTCATTTCTGGCTTGACTCTTCTGGTAAGGATATAACTGAGAATAAGTTCTAAACAGGAATAGGCTTCTGAAGACTGAACAGAAATTTAGACCCAACATTGTGGTCCTGAGCCCAAACTCCATCCAACCTGAAGAAACATTAAGAGGTAAGATAGGCCGGGTACGGTGGCTCACGCCTGTAATCCCAGCACTTTGGGAGGCCAAGGTGGGAGGATCACCTGAGGTCAGGAGTTAAAGACCAGTCTGGCTAACATGGTGAAACTGTCTCTACTAAAAATACAAAAATTAGGCAGGCATGATGGTGGATGCCTGTAATCCCAGCTACTCAGGAGGCTGAGGCCAGAGAATCACTTGAACCTGGGAGGCAGAGATTGCAGTGAGCCGAGATTGCACCATTGCACTCCAGCCTGGGTGACAAAAGAGAAACTCTGTCTCAAAAAATAAAAATAAAAATAAATAAAAAAAGAGATAAGATAATATCAAGGGTGGCAGGTGGGGCTTCTCTGGAACATTGAGACTGAACCAGAAGGCAAAGGACAAATGACTACATGTACTCCAGCATCTGGTCTTTTACATTCAGAGAGTGGGACAGCCATGGCTACTGCTAGTTTATTTTCCTATGACAAATGCCATATATATACTAGATGAGTTCATTTTCTTTTACTTTAGGTAATGTAAGTACTGAAGAAATTTTTTAAAATTTAACCTTGAAAGATAATGTAGTGATAGATAACACTTCAAAAACTCAAGACATGCATGCCTTACCATGGGCCCTGCCTAGTAACAGCTCAGGTGCAAGGTAGTCTGGGGTTCCTAGAATTCGCCCATCATCAACGGGGGCCGCCCCTCTTCTCACACTCTTCGGAGTTCGGTATGGAGTTCCCGACTTGATCTGATTTGGGGTCTGCTAATTCAAAAAGGGTTTAAGAGATAACAAATATCTTAATTCCTTTTACACTGAATAGAAAATGGTGAAACACACAAGCCAAATAACTAGCTCATAGGCTACTAGGCGTAAAGGATGTAGTCAAATTTTTGATAAGTTTTGAAAATGAATGCATAATTAGTTATAATTATGAAAAAGTCCTTTTATCTGGTGAAGTTCAAAAGCTTAGACAACACTGATTATTCCAATAAGATCTAGATAAGAAACAATAAAAAAAATCTGCAAGAAAAATGTTCAGTGAAAAAATCTGCAAGAAGACTGATAGCATGGACTAATACAAGCTTAAGAAGAGCCACTGAGGAAGGCTATGGCTAACAAATGATTAAGACAACACGTAAGACAGAACTACATATAACCTATTGTACTAAATAGCATTTAAAAATTTTTAGGATAATTTGTTATTTCACAACAAGTTTTTTTTTTTGAGATGGAATTTTGCTCTTGTTACCCAGGCTGGAGTGCAATGGTGCGATCTCGGCTCACCACAACCTCCGCCTCCCAGGTTCAAGGAATTTTCCTGCCTCAGCCTCCCAAGTAGCAGGGATTACAGGCATACACCACCATGCCTGGCTAATTTTGTATTTTTAATAGAGACGGGGTTTCTCCATGTTGGTCAGGCTGGTCTCGATCTCCTGACCTCAGGTGATCCTCCCACCTTGGCCTCCCAAAGATGGTGTGAGCCACCACGCCTGGCATTCACAACAACTTTGTAAGACCAGCAAGACAGGTGCCATTATCCCTTACAGACATTTAGAAAAATTGCAGGTCTGAGGTTAAGGGACTTCTAAGTCATTTAATAGTAAGTCTTGGGTAGAAAACTCAAGTTTTGAAACATAAATTCAGGGGTTACACATTTTATGTTATGATGTTTTCCCAAAGGAAGAAAAAAAGTAAAACTTTGGGTTGGTAAAGGTTTAGAATATAGAGAGTAAGCTTTGAAATATATATTTTTCGCTGGGCATGGTGGCTCATGCCTGTAATCCCAGCACTTTGGGAGGCCAAGGCAGGCAGATCACAAGGTCAAGAGATCGAGACTATCCTGGCCAACGTGGTGAAACCCCATCTCTACTAAAAATACAAAAATTAGCTGGGCATGGTGGCACATGCCTGTAGTCCTAGCTACTCAGGAGGCTGAGGCAGGAGAATTGCTTGAACCCAGGAGGCGGAGGTTGCAGTGAGCCAAGATCGCGCCACTGCACTCCAGCCTGGTGACAGAGCGAGACTTTGTCTCAAAAAAAAGAAAGAAACATATATTTTTCAACTTTTATTCTCTTAAGAAGAGATCATCTAAATATGTCCTTGGAAGGCAGTAAGGTAGAGCGGACTTAAATTATCTCTGGCCAGGTGAGGTGGCTCACACCTGTAATCCTAGCACTTTGAGAGGCCGAGGTGGGCGGATTGCTTGAGGTCACGAGTTTGAGATCAGCCTGGGCAACATGGTGAAATTCTGACTCTACTAAAAATACAAAAATTAGCCAGGTGTGGTGGTGGGCCCCTATAATCCCAGCTACTTGGGAGGCTGAGGCAGGAGAATCGCTTGAACCTGGGGGTGAAGTGTGCAATGAGCCAAGATCACACTACTGCACTCCAGCCTGGGCAAAAGAACGAGACTGTCTCAATAATAATAATAATAATAATAATAATTTTGTAACTCATAGTACTGTGGGGATCAAGTGAAAATTAATTTTGTAACTCATAGTACTGTGGGGATCAAGTGAAAGTATGTGATTGTATTTTCTTAGGAAAGTACATAAAACAACACAAATGGAAGGAGGCATTACAGCTACAAATAATAAACATGATTTCTACCAGCTTTACTTTTCTGGGTGAAAACTTCCAACAGCCCACAGATTCTCAACAAGAAGAACAGAACTATATGATTAATACCGCATAGTCTAGCTTAGAGGCAAATGTCTGTCTTCATAGTTTTTCTAAAATCCAAAAAACAGTATTAGAAAGTTATAAATATACCTGATGTGGCATACAGGATCTTCTTTTTTGAGTAGGGGTTATAGCCATGGGATATGAACCACTGTAGGCACACGAAATATCCATTGCATCTAAAGAAGTCATGTTCATTCTGGATGGTTCTGAGTTATTGGATGCATTAATATGACTGTTAAAACTTCGAAAAGCAACAGCATTTCTTTTAGAGGCTAACGTTTTCAGCACCTCCAAAGGAGGACCTAACATTTTTTGGTTACTCTCTTGTACAGCAGGGTTCTCGACACCTTTTGGTGAGGTCTTTTCTTGGCAATCTGGTGTTACAATAAGTGGATCTTCAATATTTGATTCTTCAAAAGAGGATTCTTTGATGCTTCTATCTGAATTTAAGGGCTGACTTTCTAATGGACTTTCCATTATAGAAATTCCAGGAAAAGATGAATCAGAGTTCATAGAAATATTTTTAGAAGCTCTATCATCATCAGAACATAGAAAACTAGAACTTAAGTCGTCCCTCTTACTATTCTTTTCACAGTCTTCATCGAGTTCACACATAAGGTTTTTTGCTATCATTGGTATAGGTAATTTTTCTGGTGTTTGTTGTTTATCAGTAAAAGAATTGACAATGTTCTCCTTATTAGCACAGTCATTTTGTTGACTTTTGTGCACTGATAGCTTAAGGTCCTGCACTTCAACTGTTAAGCCTGTATTTTGATTTGTATAACAATTTGTCATTTCGTTATGCTTATACTCTACACAAGTTTTTTTATTCTGTATAATTTTTTTACAAGGACTGGAGTCAACCAACTCAAAATTTCTTTTTAAACTTCTTTTCCCAAGGTGCTCTTCAGATATCCCACCAGAATCCACAGCCCACTGATTTGACTGATGGAAACCTAACTGACTTGTCTCAGTGTCCATATTTACATTATTTACATCCAGTTCTACTGCTTCCCAAGAAACTTCCCCAGAGAAGCATTTTTTAGCAAGGTTTACACAAGAGCGTCCAGTGGTGGGAAGGGCACTGCTGTTATGAATGGGAGAAAGAGCTAACTCCAGATCCTTTTTATTGAAACCTTTCGTCTCAATGGCATTTGCAGATTTTGCGCATAACTTTTCAACTGCATTCCAACTCATCATTGTTGGGCCCAATGCTTCATCACTTTCCTAAGAGGGAAAAAAATATTTGTTTTAGTTATATAAAGCTGAGATTCTTTGACCTTTTAACTATGGTCCGTTAAGGTAGGATAAATGACCCCATAAACCATTATGCTACCTGTTGCCACTTTCAAATGGAAAAAATAAACAACAGAGAATTAAAAAGCAATGTAAGCAATTATAAGCTTATATACATTATTCTGAATGAAACGGTCTAAAATTTAAATAAATTATTCTATAATACTTATTTTGATCGTATATCACAGGTTACTTAAACAGGACAAATTAACAGGCAACATATTCAGGCACATTTGGGGGTAAGGCTGCATTACGTACATATCTATTTTGCAATAGGTATATGGATGATTCTGTTTTTTTTTTTTTTTTGAAATGGGGTCTTGCTGTCGTCCAGGCTGAAGTGCAGTGGTGCGATCTCAGCTCACCGCAGCCTCTGCCTCCTGGGTTCAAGCAATTCTCCCACCTCAGCCTCCCAAGTAGCTGGGATTACAGGGGCACACCACCACACCTGGCTAATTTTTGCATAATTTTTTTGAAGTGGAGATGGGGTTTCACTATGTTGGCCAGGCTAGTCTCAAACTCCTGACCTCAGGTGATCCACCTGCCTAGGCCTCCCAAAGTGCTGGGATTACAGGTGTAAGCTACCACACCTGGCCTGGATGATTCTGTTTTGAACTGCAAAATGCACAGGGCTTGAAATTTAGTCAATGAAAAATTATAGACCTAAAATATTGTCAGTGTAAATACATATCACTTCATATAAGTATTAAAAAACCAAGCTGATAAGGATGAAGTGACATTAATGGTAATTAATAATTACAAACCCCAAAGGGCAGAAATTAAAGTCCATTGTCAACAAGATGAACTGATATTGCATTAATAATGATTTTTTTTTCTGAATTCCAACTATCTGTGGGTATTTGTGGGTACTCAGCTTTGTATATAATATTGCAAATTGGTGCTTGGTGATAAAGATTTTTACAAGATTAGTCAAGTAGAGTGAGTCTTCAGTAAACTCTAATAGTGCTTATTTTTGATGTGTAAATGAATAGTAAACTTTATTAACTATCATTAACTTAGTAATAATAATGAGCATTTAGTCTCAAGCAAAAAGGATATTTTTTTTTGAAGATGGAGTTTTGCTCGTTGCCCAGTCTGGAGGCATGATGTCCGCTCACTGCAACCTCTGCCTCCCGGGTTCAAGCAATTCTCCTGCCTCAGCCTCCTGAGTAGCTGGGATTACAGGCGCCCGCCACCACGCCCAGTTAATTTTTGTATTTTTAGTAGAGACGGGGTTTTGCCATGTTGGCCAGGCTGGTCTCAAACTCCTGACCTCAGGTGATTTACCCACTTTAGCCTCTCAAAGTGCTGGGATTACAGGCGTGAGCCACCGCGCCTGGCCTAAAAAAGGATATTCTTGAATTATATCTCACTGATCTGTAAGCACAGAAAATGATGCATGTGGGGATCAGTGTAAGGTTTTTCAGAGGGTGCCTTATCATTCCTCTGATCATAACTTGAGAAGCACCACTATAATCCCATTGGTGCATCCCTCAGGGATGCAGAAGTGGGAGGATAGTAAAGCTGTGTATAATTTGAAATAGTAAACAATATGTTTTCTTCAATAGGAAAGGAGTGCAGTAATAGTACTGGGAATGGAAATCTGTTTATCTTGCAGCATATAGTACCTTTACTTTACAAAGAGAGAAGGAAAAAAGATTAAGAAACTCTGCCTTAGTTAAACGTTAATTTGATCTTGCTTATAAAATACAAATATCCAATAATAATAAAATTCTATTGCTGAGAATAAGCAGCAAATAGAATCAAAATTATTTTAGCAAATAAAAGGTTTATTCTTTGGATATTAGTGTTATCCTAATTTATCATTATTTTATCAGCCTTCTATGAAGGAAACCTTATTATGATTTTAAATTTTAGTTCCTACCACCTTTAATATCTCTTAGCTCTAATAACTGTTTAAAAAGGCAAAAACAATATGTAAGTTAAGTAAAGTGACTTTAAGTAAATCCATTCATTTGGCAAGCAATATCCTCAGAATAGACACTTTAAGGGCACACCCACATTACCTTTCTGGTCTAAAAGCTATTTCTGATCCAGAAGAGTTACCATTCCATTAAACAAGAAACTGACAGGAAACAGTATAGAAGGAGGTAATATGAGTTTTTAAATGACATAGGTTAAAAACAAAATAAAACAAAACCAACAAGCCAATGTCTGTATCATGGGAAGGACTTCTAAAAACAAGTGAGGTCCACCTAGATACACAGAAGCCAAGCATTTATTATCAATTTACTGCAAGAATCTCATTATATAATCAAGTAAGAACAATGTCACAATTGAATGAGAAATGAAATATTTCAAAAGAATTTGACAGAATGTGCAGGAAAATGAATTTCTGATTAATACTATGACTGCCATTCATGTAACAATTTCATTTCTTTATGGAATTTATATGAAAAGGTATAATATTTCTAACATTCATTTGACATACATAATTGATTTTCATTAAGATAAATGTCCCTCAAACCTGGCAATCTTTTTCCCATTTGGGACTGCTGTGGCATTCTGATTCCACACTGGATATGAAGGTGTGGGATTGACTACTGGCACTGGATGTGGCCAGCCTTTTCCTAGACTGGAGTAAATTAGAAGTTAGACACTTCACAGGCATTCCTGGGTTGGAGGCAACTGTTTCAAGACCTATAGAGAAGAGACAATATTGAATTCTATGTTACAGCTTTCTTAGTTCCTTACTGAACCTGAATCTTTACATATAATTAAGCAAAGTATCAAGAATTACATATTAATATGTATTAAGAATTACATATCAGAACTATTTCTTTGTAAACACTATCTAGTCCACAAGAACAGCTGGCATGCTTCCCATTATGTTTAGATACATATACTATTAATATATCTAAACATATCCCACTATGTTTAGATACAAGTACTGCTATGAAAGTTAGAACCGAACAAAATCCCCTTAACATTCATTCAGTAAAGAATAAGAACAAGGGAATGGTCGATTGATTGACTAATTCATGGCAGGATCTCCCTCTGTCATCCAGGCTAGAGTGCAGTGGTATGATTACTCTCACTGCAGCCTTGACCTCCTGGGCTCAAGCGATACTCTCATCTCAGCCTCCTGAGTCGTGAGGACCACCAAATCTGGCTAATGCTTTTAATTTTTTCTAGAGATGGGGGTCTCACTATATTGCCCAGGCTGGTCTCAAACTCCTGGGTTCAAGTGATCCTCTCACCTCAGCCTCCCAAAGTGCTGTACTTACAGGTATGAACCACCAAATTAATGTATAACTAGGAGCAAATCAATTTGGAATATCTATCATCCAATTTGAACCCATTCCTGACAAAGGAACATTATTGATGTGATATATCCAGACGTGCTATAAAGTTAGAATATGACTACATTTACTCAATTCAACTTGTATTTAACACTTGTATTTAATTCAACTTGTATTTATTAACACTGAGGTTTATGCGCTTACAAATGTCAATTATACACACTTACAAGGGATTTTTAAAAAATACTACTGGATAAAGCAAATAAATAATGGTAAATTGCTTGTTTGTTTTGAGACAGTCTCACTGTCACCCAGGCTGGAGCACAGTGGTATGATCTCAGCTCACTGCAGCCTCCGCCTCCTGTGTTCAAGCGATTCTCCTGCCTCAACCTCCTGAGTAGCTGGGATTACAGGTGCCCACCACCACGACCAGCTAATTTTTGTATTTTTAGTAAAGACAGGGTTTTACCATGTTGGCCAGGCTGGTCTCGAACTCCTGACCTTAAGGGATCCGCCCGCCTCGGCTGCCCAAACTGCTGGGTGTCATGTTGGTACTCAAAATGTTTTGAATTTTGGGGCATTTTTTGTTTTTTTGAGGAAGCGTCTCACTCTGTCACCAAGGCTGGAGTGCAATGGCGCTATTAAGGCTCACTGCAGCCTCAACCTCCTGGGCTCAAGCGATCCTCCTGCCTCAGCCTCCAATGTAGCTGGGACCACAAGTGTGCACCAACATGCCCAGCTAATTTTTGTAGAGATGAAGTCTCACTTTGTTGCCCAGGCTGGTCTTGAACTCCTGGGTTGCAGTGAGCCGCCGAGATCGCGCCATTGCACTCCAGCCTGGATGACAGAGTAAGACTCCGTCTCAAAAAGAAAGAAATCCTGCCTCAGCCTCCCAATGTGGTAGTATTACAGGTGTAAGCCTCTGCGCCTGGCCTACCTTTTCTTTTATACTCACATGATTTTAGTAATTTGCTAGAATAAGGCGTAGTGTCCTTTTGATCTACAGACATAGGGCATACGAGTCCTTGAGAAAGCTGTGATGTTTCAGACAGACAGGCTGAAAGGATGTTTGCAGGGTCTTGATTTTTTTCTGCAATTGGTGTGTTCTATTAAAAAGAGAAAAATAAAAACAGGTTTACCTTCCCCAAAACACCACCTAAGTACATAGACTGTTGTACCACCTAAGTAGACAAACTGTTAAAGTAAATCCAAATGCTTGATATTTAAATCTATTTTGATCTTTTTTTTTAAAGGTGATTTTAAATTTTAAGTGGTGATCATGAAGGGGTATGTCATGTTAATTTTCTTCTCAAGTACTTACAAATCCCAACGAGCTGATGAGCGATAACACTTGTCCTGGGGTTCTTGAATAATCTTGTCTAGGTTTTGCCATTGATGGTGTTGTAAGGATATCCATCATATTAATATCTATGTATGCAAAGAAAAGTATATAAATGTATTTAAAACCTTTACCTCCCATTGACTAAAAATGAATGTTATGTATATGACAACAAAATAATTTTTTGTAAACCAAATGTTAAAAAAGGAGACAGTGGCTGGGCACGGTGGCTCACACCTATAATGCCAGCACCTTGGGAGGCTGAGGCAGATGGATCACTTGAGGTCAGGAGTTCGAGACCAGCCTGGCCAACATGGTGAAACACTGTCTCTACTAAAAATACAAAAAGTAGCTGGTCTTGGTGGTGGGCGCCTGTAATCTCAGGTACTCGGGAGGCTGAGGCAGGAGAATCACTTGAACACGGGAGGCGGAGGTTGCAGTGAGCCGAGATCGCGCTACTGCACTCTGACCAGGGCGACAGAGCAAAACTCTATCTCAAAAACTAAATAAATAAATAAGGAGATGGTATGGAATCAATATTAATTTTAGGCCCCCCACGTTAGCTAATATGTTTAAGCCTAGGTCAAGATAGAAACTGACCCAGATTATTAGCATGTTTCAGTGCATAATATTTTAAAATAATTCAACACTGACACATAATACTATACTATTCCACTTAGATATAAAAAATGGTAAGAGAAGTCTAATGTTCTTATCCAGGCATGGTGGCTCACATCGGTAATCCTAGCACTTTGGGAAGCCAAATGGAGAGGATCCCATGAGCCCAGGAGTTTGAAACCAGCTTAGGCAACATAGTGAGACCTATCTCTACAATTTAAAAACTAGCTGGGCATTGTGGCAAGCACCTGTAGTCCCAGCTACTAGGGAGGCTGAGGTGGGAGAATTGCTTTTCCCAGGAGTTCAAGGCTACAGTGAGCTATGATCACATCACTGCACTCCAGCCTGGGTAATACAGTGAGACCCTGTCTCTTAAACAAACAAAAATAATCCCAGAACTCTAATGTTCTTATAGGACTTTTTAAAATTAGCTGGGTGTGGTGGCTCATGCCTCTAGTCCCAGCTACTCGGAAGGCTGAGGGACAAGAATCGCTTGAGCCTGGGAGGCAGAGGTTGTAGTGAGCCTAGATCATGCCACTGTACTCTGTACTCCAGCCTGGGTGACAGAGCAAGACTCCCTCTCAAAATAAATAAATAAATGAATGAATAGGCTGGGCGCGGTGGTTCACGCCTGTAATCCCAACACTTTGGGAGTCCAGGGTGGGTGGATCACGAGGTCAGGAGATCAAGACCATCCTGGCTAACATGGTGAAACCTCATCTCTACTAAAAATACAAAAAATTAGCCGGGCGTGGTGGTGGGTGCCTGTAGTCCCAGCTACTCAGGAGACTGAGGCAGGAGAATGGCGTGAACCCAGGAGGTGGAGCTTGCAGTGAGCTTAGATTGTGCCCCTGCACTCCAGCACTCCAGCCCGGGCAACAAAGCGAGACTCTGTCTCAAAGAAAAAAAAAATAACAAATAAGTAAATAAATGAAAGTATACTGAAAGTTTTAACAACAAATGTCATTTATGCCTCACATTGATGAAGTGATAATAATAATACACGTATATGATATTTTACAAAAAAAGTTTTATTAAAATTAGACCCTTATGATAAACAAAGTGACTTAAATTTATCAACAATTTTATCTTAATGCAAAATTTTTGTCATTTGTGATATTTTCCAATAGCTTATCTGAAATCCTTAGAATCAGATTTCGAAATAAGATTTCAAAGTCAGATTTCTTTGAAATCACAATTCAAAAATGTTTAGATTTTAGAAAAGTAATGTGGTAAATATACTGCATATTATGAAATATCCCTAGTGGCAAATCATATGAATAATCACATGAACTGGAATCAACAGACTATAAATACCCCTGGCCAGGCACGGTGGCTCATGCCTGTAATCCTAGCACTTTGGGAGGCCGAGGCGGGTGAACCACCTGAGGTCAGGAGCTTGAGACCAGCCTGGCCAACATGGTGAAACTGTGTCTCTACCAAAAATACAAAAATTAGCTGGGCGTGGTGGCGGGCACCTATAATCCCAGCTACTCAGAAGGCTGAGGCAGGAGAATTGCTTGAACCCGGGAGGTGGATGTTGTAGTGAGCCGAGATCACGCCATTGCACTCCAGCCTGGGCAACAGAGCAAAAACCCCATCCCAAAACAAACAAACAAACAAAAGACTATAAATACCCCTACATCAGCATAGATCAGATTTTACCAAACTTAGTAAAAAGTTTTAGGTATTCATAACTGTTGAACTTTGTACTTCCACATGAAGAATTGTAGATCTGCATATATTTTCAAATATTAATAGTTATAATTCCAGAGTTTTTAAGTCCAATTTCTGGTTATTTTCATTATTAATACTTTCCCATCCGTCTACACTTTCTAATAGAGAATACAATATGTTTCTTTTTTTTTCGAGATGGAGTATCGCTCTGTCCCCCAGGCTAGAGTGCAGTGTCATGATCTTGGCTCACTGCAACCTCTGCCTCCCAGGTTTAAGCAATTCTCCTGCCTCAGCCTACTAAGTAGCTGGGACTACAGGCGCGTGCCACCACACCCAGCTAATTTTTGTATTTTTAGTAGAGATGGGGTTTCATCAGGTTGGCCAGGCTAGTCTAGAACTCCTGACCTCAACCTCAAGTGATCTACCCGCCCCGGCCTCCCAGAGTGCTGAGATTACAGGCATGAGCCACGGCACCCAGCCAAGAATACAATATGTTTCTAAGTTGATAATCAATCATTTATCCATGTTCCTATGATGAACTTAAGTAATTTCTAGTTTCTCCCTATTAGAAACAATGCTGCTACAAGTGATTTCATTTATGTGTATTTTGTTCATTTGAACAATTTCCTTAGAATAAATTCCAAAGCATAAGCCACTAGATCAAAGAGAATTAAAAACTTTTATATTTAAAAACATATTGGCAGATTTCCTCCAGAAAGCACTATGCTAATTTACAATGCCCCCAGAAAAATATTAGTGTGCTTTTTTGGTAGTATTACTAACTGGACCATCAGTATTCCTTTCTTTTGCCCGTTTAATAGTGTAAGATGGTTCATTTACTCTTTCTTATATTAGCATTTATTTAACTACTACTAGTGAAAAGAACACAGTCCCATATATACATATATGTGTTAACTGTGTATTCATTTTCTTTGTCCTTTTGTTGATCAAGGTCTTAGTGGTGGCCGTGTATATTTGAATATGTTTTCAGTTATTAACCCTTCATCATGTTATAGTTATTCTGGTCATTTTACTGATGCTTAATTGGTAAGAATCAATTTCACTCGGGATAAAAGTCAGAAAAACAGAAATTGTGAGTTCCTTTGTGAAGATCAAAGGACCTTCAAGGACCTCTGAATAGCCAAGAATAATCACTCCTATTTTTCATCTTCAGTGGAAAAAAGAACCCGTTATACCTTTCTAGCCTATTCTGGGATAAATAACAAATTTTATTTAGTGTAAACTAACAAAGAAAACAGTGGAAGTTAATGAAATGTAGTCTCTATAATTTGTTAGACTTTTCATTTTTTAAATTTTTTATATTTATTTTTAGTTGGACTTTTTTTTTTTGAGACAGAGTTTCACTTTGTTTCCCAGTCTGGAGTGCAATGGCAGGATCTCAGCTCACTGCAACCTCCATCTCCTGGGTTCAAGTGATTCTCCCTGCCTCAGCCTCCTTAGTAGCTGGGATTACAGGCGCGTACCACCACGCCCAGCTAATTTTTGTATTTTTAGTAGAGATGGGGTTTTGCCACGTTAGCTAGGCTGGTCTCTAACTCCTGACCTCAGGTGATCTGCCCGCCTTGGCCTCCCAAAGTGCTGGGATTACAGGTGTGAGCCACCACGCCTGGCCTGTTGGATGTTTTAAAAAAGTACTTACTTGATATTTTTCTTACCTCTATTCAAAGTAACTTTTGAAAGGCCAAAATCCGTCAGTTTAATATGACCCTCATTAGAAATAAGCATATTGTCCGGTTTCAAGTCCCTGCACACACAAAAGGCAAATATTAGATAACCAAAAAAGGGCTAGTTTTAATGTTAGAATTTCCAGAAAAAAAGAGTTACAAAGGAGGCAAACCCTATTTATTTCCTCCAAAATAAAGATACTCATTGATGGCTTTGAAAAGTACAGAAAACATCTCTCAAAAGCAAAACATCTTTCGTACTGTTTATCAGAATCTACAAAAAAGATAAATTAATACTAGATTATCTTTGGTATCATTGGTTAGATATTCCATTAAAATAAAGAAACCTTATTAGATAAAATCAACCTCAAGCCAGTTCAAATTTACATTTACTTTCTTTTTTTTCTTTTCTTTTTTTTTTTGAGATGGAGTTTCACTCTTGTCACCCAGGCTGGAGTGCAATGGCACAATCTCGGCTCACTGCAACCTCCACCTTCCGGGTTCAAGCAGTTCTCCTGTCTCAGCCTCCCGAGTAGCTGGGATTACAGGCACCCACCACCACACTCGGCTAATTTTTGTATTTTTAGCAGAGACAGGGTTTCGCCATGTTGTCCAGGCTGGTCTCAAACTCCCGACCTCAGGTGATCCGCCCGCCTCAGCCTCCCAAAGTGCTGGAATTATAGGTATGAGCCACCACACCTGGCCTACATTTACCTTCTTAAAGGAAGGTAAGATTGAGATTTAATAAGTCACTTAATCTGACTTTCTTTGCATAGAGAAAAACATTGTAAATCAATTGGACTACAAAATATACCACTTTTGTATAATGCAGAGGAGCGGAAAGGATTCAATACTCTTCACATAAAATGCCATACTTAGTGGGCCGTGGTAGCTCATGCCTGTAATCGTAGCATTTTGGGAGGCTGAGGTGGGAGGATCCCTTGAGCCCAGGAGTTAAAGAGCAGCCTGGGAACCTTGTCTCTACAAAAAAAAAAAAAAAAGCCAAGAGTAATGGCACACACCTCTAGTCCCAGACACTTGGGAGGCTAAGGCAGGGGGATTGCTTGAGACCCAGAGGTCGAGGCTGCAGTGAGCCAAGGTCAAGTCACTGCACTGCACAACCTGGATGACAAAGTGAGACCCTGTCTCAACAAAGAAAAAAATAAATAAATATGTAAATACAAAAATAAATAAATACATGCTATACTCATGTTCAAAGCAATATGTTTTAAAAAACACAGGGAGATGAAAGAAGAGTTAATTTCTAAATGAATACAAGTTACTAGTAAACTTTAGATAACCTGGAAATAAGTGCAAGTGGTTACTGTGAATATCTGAGACTCAAATATGTAATTTGATTACTTGAATTTTTAAGTAATAATTTGGAGAAGTCAGTCTTTACCTGTGGATGATTCCATGTCTGTGAAGGTAGTCTAGAGCCAGTGCTACTTCAGAAATATATTTCACAGCCATCTCTTCATCAAAATAACCATATATATGTAGGAGAGACTTGACATCTCCCCCAATAAGATATTCCATTACCTTTCAAAAAAGAATTTAATATTGTGAAATAAAAACAATATGATTACTTTAAAAATCTAGTATTTGGGCATTACAGTTACAGTATTTGGCATGGCTCTGTAACGAAACGACCTTTTCTTGCTATTACTCGTAATACATTAATACTAGGTTTATTCATGTTGCCATAACAGTTTTTAATTAAAAATTAAACTGTTTAGGCTGGGCACAGTGACTCACGCCTATAATCTCAGCACTTTGGGAGGCCAAGATGGGCAGATCACTTGAGGCCAGGAGTTCGAGACTAGACTGGCCAACATAGCAAAACCCCGTCCCTACTAAAAATACAAAAAATTAGCTGGGCCTGGTGGCAGCTAATTTATACAAAAAATTAGCTGGGCCTGTAATCTCAGCTACTTGGGAGGTTGAGGCACGAGAATTGCTTGAACCCAGGAGGTGCAGAGTGGCCAAGATTGCACCACTGCGGTCTAGCCTGGGCAACAGAGGGAGACTCTATCTCAGGCTGGGGTGCAATTATGTGCAATGGTATCTCTATTAGCTAGCTGCATACCACCATGCCCAGCTAATTTTTACTTTAATTTTTTTGTAGAGATGGAGTCTCCTTATGTTCCCCAAGTTGGTCTTGAACTCTTGGCCTCAAGTGATCTTTCTGTCTCAGCCTCTCGAAGTGCTTGAATTACAGGTGTGAGCCATGGCCCCTTGGCCTGTCTCTCTATGTACATATACATACACATACACACGCACCGTATGCATATATCTTATTGGTTCTTTTTCTTTGGAGAACTCTAACTAATATAACAGGTAAATTTGCCAAGGTAGTGAGTGCAGCCAGAATTCAAATGCAAGTACTCTGAACCAAAACATGGTTCTCTTAAATCACTAGGTTCAATGACTGCTTAATGGATAAAGAAACAACATAAAAATTATTTACTCACCAAGTAGACATTGTTTGCAGACTGCAGTGAATAATACAAATGGACAATGAATGGGCTTTTGCTTAGTGCCAGTGCATCTCTCTCAGCTTGGACCTGATGAGTCATATTTTTGTTGATCATGTCTGCTTTTTTAACAACCTGTAATAGATAAAATAAAAGTGATATCATGTTATTTTATTTTGAGACAGAGTCTCATTCTCTTGCCCAGGCTGAGTGCAGTGGCATGATCAAAGCTGATTGCAGCCTTGATTTCCTAGGCTCAAGTTATCCTCCCACCTCAGCCTCCCAAGTAGCTGGGACTACTGGCACACATGACTACATCTGGCTACTTTTTAATTTTGTTGTAGAGACAAGGTCTCACTACGTTGCCCAGGCTGGCCCAAAATGAGCCTCAAGCAATACCCCTGTCAAAGTGCTGGGATTACACGTGGAAGCCACAGCTCCCTGCCTTGTTTTTAAATTACAGAGTGATCTCAGGTTTCAAAGTTGCCATCATGAAAACGCTAACAGACAGAACACATATAGATGTCATGTGGACCTTACACTGCTATCAGGAAAGCACGTACAAAAAATAGTTAAGACGGTTTAAAAAAATCTTCAAGATAGAATTGCTTATCTTGGTATTAAATGGCAGAAGTATCATAATCTCTTTCAAGAAGAAAAAAAATTAAATATTCCCAGACTGCCCTGCATATTAATAGAAAAAAAATTCTGTTCCACTGTTCTGATAACAAAGTCAAAAGATAGTTACATTCCTCATAAGCCCACAGATAACTAGCACCTGGGCGTGGAGTAACTACTTAATTTTTTTTTTTAACTTCTGATTTTTTGATAGATGGGGATAGAATCAGAAAGAGGAAGAATGTCGGAAGATAGCCTAGAAAAAAAAAATCTTAAGTTGGAATGATTAGAACTACTGAAATTTAACAGTCCCAAATGCTGTCTTACAGAAAACTAATTACTCTTTTCAAGTTTCAAGGTAATCTGTACAGAAACAGAACTATTAAAGTTGGAGCACTAAGAAAAACTAAAAATACATAAATAAATAAATAAAAATAAAGTTGGAGCACTAAACTGAATAGTCAGTAACACTGGGATCAATTCTCAGGACTGCTATAAGAAAAAAAGGCATATTTCTTTCAAAGATTTATTCGAGTACTTAATAAAATCATTAGTACATGATAAATTCCTGCCTTAACTCCTTTCTTTAAGAAAACTGAGGGAAACTGACAAAGCAAGCTGGTAACATGATTTTTCCTATCATTCCACTGGCTATGAGGGCATGTGTGTTTTGTTCCCCATTGTTGTCCAGTTCCTAGACACAAAGAGGGTGGGTGCTAAGCAAATACTGACTGAACACATGGATTGGTGTTTTCATTTCAACTGATCATGACTAAGTACTGTAGAAGGAAAAGTAAAAATCTCAGGAACATATAAAGTAACCAATTCAATGAGATCTTCCAATTCTGAAAGATCAGGGAAGGTGTGAAGGGGAGCTAAGATGAATCTTAATACATGAATAAGACAGGTGGAGAAGAGCACAAAAGGGTAGAAGAAAAGCACTTAAAAAGGAACCAGCATAAGGCCAGGCACGGTGGCTCACCCCTGTAATCCCAGCACTTTGGGAGGCTGAGGCGGGCAGATCACCTGAGGTCAGGAGTTTGAGACCAGCCTGCCCAAAATGGTGAAACCCCGTCTCTACTAAAAATACAAAAAATTAGCCCGGTGTGGTGGCGGGAATCCCAACTACTCGGGAGGCTGAGGCAGGAGACTCGCTTGAACCCGGGAAGTGGAGGTTGCAGTGAGCTGAGATCACGTCACTGTGAAACTCTATCTCAAAAAAAAAAAAAAAAAAATTCATAGCAGGGCCGGGCGCGGTGGCTTACACCTGTAATCCCAGCACTCTGGGAGGCCGATGTGGGCGGATCACCTGAGGTCAGGAGCTCCAGACCAGCCTGGCCAACATAACCAAAACAACCTGGCGAAACTCAATCTCGGCTAAAAAAAAAAAAATACACAAATCAGCCAGGCATGGTGGCGCGCGCCTGTAATCCCAGCTACTCGGGAGGCTGAGACAGGAGAATCGCTTGAACCCAGGAGGCACAGGTTGCAGGGAGCCGAGACTGCACCACAGCACTCCAGCCTGGGCGACAGAGAAAGACTGTCTTAAAAAAAAATTATTAAAGACTTCTCAGAAAATAGTAATCTTTCTTCTGGTTAAGAATAAAACTTAAAAAGTTATCAGTGCCTACAGATTAATCACTCTTCTGTGGTAGAAAAATTTCGGCGATTCTGCACGTCAAAGCAAACAAACAAGGTAAACAAAACCACTAATTACTAAAAACCTTTTGGATTTAGAAACCTAACTCGCCGGGCGCGGTGGCTCACGCCAGTAATCCCAGCACTTTGGGAGGCCGAGGCGGGCGGAATACGAGGTCAGGGAATCGAGACCATCCTGGCTAACACGGTGAAACCCCGTCTCTACTAAAGAAACCCCGTCTCTACTAAAAATACAAAAAATCAGCCGGGCGTGGTGACGGGCGCTTGTAGTCCCAGCTAGTCGGGAGGCCGAGGCAGGGGAATGGCGTGAACCCGGGGGGCGGAGCTTGCAGTGAGTCGAGATTGCGCCACTGCACTCCAGCCTGGGAAACAGAGCAAGACTCCGCCTCAAAAAAAAATAAAAAAGAAACCTAACTCAAGCCAGGGTGAGACTACGAATCACGGCTTTGGCTTTAAGTGCCTGTTGTACTAAGGCCGATGTAATCACCTCGGTCAAGTCCCTTTGCCTTTGGCCTCCGTTTCCTCATTTGCTAACACTGGGCAGGGAGAAGAGAGTCAAACTTGGCTGTTCTCACTGGGCATCTGAGATATGGAGGGAAGGGCGGAACAGAGGCGAGACACCCGACCCGACCGCTGATGTCGCCCCAAAAAGAAGTCAGCTCGCAGGGCTCTGGAGGCTTCAGCAAGCCAGGCCACCCAGACTCCTCGCTCCAGCAACCCCGGGGCCTGCCCAAGCCGGTGGGGCAGGAAGGAGGGCCGAAGGGCCTAATCCCTTCCTTGCTACTCCTTGACTTCCTACCTTTACTGCATACAATTTGCCGCCTTTCTGCCCCAGATACACTTTCCCGAAGGCGCCCCGGCTAATGGGCTTCACTATGCTGAATTCCTCAATGGAGGGCGGTTTTGGCACTGCGATCCTATTCACGCCCTCCTCAGTCGCCGCGCCTCCTCCAGGCTCCTTCTTGCTTCCCGCGGTGGGATCCATCGCTGGACAGCCTACAGCGGCCCCGCGGACACTGCCCCTCCGCGAGCAGCCACTACCCCTCCGCGAGCAGCCACTACCCCTCCGCGAGCAGCCACTCCCGCCAACTGGGTTCAAAGTGAGGCTCCGCCCACGCCGCGCGCGGCCGTGACGTCACCCCGCCGCCGCGTCCCGCCCTCGTCACCTCCCCTACGCAGACGCGGACGGAGGGGGCGTCGGGAAAGCCCCGACTTCGCAGCCTTACACTCTTCGTGGGCGGCGACCGCGGCCCCACTGACATCATTCCTCATGAGGGAGGAGGCACAAACAGTTCTGGGCCGACCAGAAAAAGGACGACTGGGACTTGACTCTGAATCGCAGGATTTGAAGAGATTTCTCCTGGCTTCCCAACGAGGCTGGTGGGAAGCGGTCCTCCTCCCATACACGACCTCCCACCCTCGCGAGGCGTAGAAACCAGTTCTGACTGTACAGTAAAGCGAGGGCCAGGGCTGAGGTCTGGAAGCTAATGAAAGCACAGAAAGTGTCGAAACTGGATGAGCAGGAAGCGAGTGGCCTCCCCTGTCATCTGACGTTTTCCCAGGATGTAATTTGCCTGACTGAAACAGATCAGGACCAACAGGGAGAGTTTTCGATTTAGTGTGAGGAAAAGAGCACTAAATTGTAGCAAAAGACCTTATTGCTCAAGGTCCAGTCAGAAGATTTCATAAGGAAGCTGTAGAAAGTCTTAAGAGGAAATCAGCCGGGCGTGGTGGCGGGCACCTGTAATCCCAGCTACTCGGGAGGCTGAGGCAGGAGAATCGCTTGAACCCGGGGAGCAGAGGTTGCAGTGAGCCGAGATCGCGCCACTGTACGCCAGCCTGGGCGAAAGAACGAAACTCCGTCTCCAAAAAAAAAAAAAACGAAGAAAAAGTCCAAAGAGGGTAAAGGCTGTTCTCCCCTTAAAAAAACAGCTAAAGACGTTTGGGGGCGCTGCTCCTTGTAAATGTCAACTACTTCCGCGGGAAAGAACGCGCAGGCACTTGGCCTTGTGGGCGCTCACTTGCCCCGGAAGTACTGTTGAGTTAGCGCCTCGCCTTCCGGGGCGGATTGTCTGTCGTTGCAGTAGCTGTAGGAAGGGGAGGCCATTTTCCGTTTCTGGGAGGAGTGAGGGGCAACGGGTCGGAGAAAAAGGAAAAAAGAAGGGCTCAGCGCCTCCCCGCCGGGCCGTGGACAGAGGGGCACAGTTTCGGCAGGCGGGTGAGGTCGCTGAGGGCCCGCCGGAGATGTTTTCCTTGTCGAGCACGGTGCAACCCCAGGTAAGCCAGGCATTCAGCCCATTTTTTTTCCTCCCGCCCTGCCCGTGGCTGTTTGCAAATTGCGCTCGTGGAAGCGATTTCTCAGAAGGGACCCTAGAAATGAAGTGATGTACTCAATGCGAATCCCAGGATTGAGGAGTGGATCAGGGGACGACGCTGAGAGTGGGCCCGAGACTTCAGTGCTGACGATGAAGCTGTTGAGGGCAGAGGCGGGATGTGAGCTCAGTGATAGAGAGAGACCCTGGCTTATCGAACTGATTGCGTGGAATTTCTGCTAGAGAATCCGTCCGGCATTGTTCAGTGTCCGGCGTTCTGGAGTGGGAAAATGTCTGTACCATACATTAAAGGGAGCAGGTAATGTTCCCTTTTTTCCGACTTTCCAGTGGCTTTAGTGTTCACAGCCCCTATCCCCTGCTCTTTATTTCCCTTTAAATGGAATTTAAATTTAACCCAAACATGGTATAATATTTCGGATGGCCAGCCATGCAAGTTTTTTTCTCTTTTTGACCAGAAGTAACTAAAATGTGTATTTCCGAGTCGTAAACTGTTTGCAGTTAAAATTTTGATTCAGCCTCATCCTCATCGTTTTGTAAAACAAAAGGTAGTGAAGAGAAAAATGATTTCAAGGGTTTTCATTACGCTCTTGGGCAATCACTTGTGACAATGTTTTATTCTTGCTTCATTCCAGTCTCTTTTTTTGATGGTAACATTTTAATAGATTTTTTGAGAGTTCCTACAGTTTTGCAAATAAATAGTTTTTAAAACATTGAGTTTTTTTAAACATAATTTTTAAGAAAATCGACACTCTTAGGTTCTTGATTTAAGTATATGATTGTGTTCCTTTGTGTAACTTTTACTCCCCCTCATTTTAAGAATTTTTAATTTTTTGTGCTAGTACTGGCTAACAAACTGAAGCAGCTGCTTGTTATTGGGCATCAGTTATGTACCAGGTGAGCAAAGCAAATGTGGAATCTTCTCTTAATATTGATATGAAGTAAATATGAGTAGGACTTAGCAAGGTGAAGAGTGAACAGGTATCACAGGCATACAGAAAAATACCTGGAGGTCCTGAGTTAGGAAAGGGTTTAGCAGGTTGAAGGAACAAAAATAAGGCTAGTGTGGCTAGAACATAGTAGTTAAAGGGGGTAGTGACAGAAGAGGTTGGAGAAAAGACTTGAGGCAGATCATACAGGGAGTAAAGGATATATTATGGCTGATTTCATTTTAAGTGTATTGGGAACTATTGAAAGTTTTAAAACATGATTAGATTTTCATTTTTAAGAGATGACTGGCTTTTGCTATATGGAGAATAGGAGAGGGCAAGAGTGGAAGATGTTATCAGCTAAAAATACCCACCCACCCCCCAATTAAAGCTGTTGCAGTGGTTATGGAAAAGAAGAGAATGAGATATATTTTGAAGAAAGTGGAATTGCATGAGAGATCAGAGAGATGATGGGGAGAGGTGTTTCTGGGTTTGATCAGATGAATGCATTGAAGGTGCTATTTACCAAGATGACAGTGTCTGGAGGAGTCCTAGTAATTGTTTGAAAAAGAAGTCTGACATGGCCTATTGAATATGGTATTGAAGTTTTTGAAACTCAACTCTTTGCCTTAGTTCACATCAAGAGGCCTGATTTTAGGAGAATTTACCATCAACCGAATGGACAGTTAGTAGTATGTGATGTTGGTAGAGATGATAAAGGGATTTTTATGTACCCTAGGCAGTCTTAACAGGGCTCAAATATAGTGAGGACTCTCAGGCATTTCTTGCTTTGAAGGATGGTAACACATTTGGAATTCCTTGTTGTTTAATTGGTTGAATACACTTGAAATTAAGTGGTAAAAAGGAAGACACAGAAAATGAACTTTTTCATTGAGAAGAGCTCAATCCTAAATCCTTTTGTGAAAGAAAAGAGATATAACTAATTCAAATAAAAGAGATACAACTAATTCAAATAAATCTTTTCAAAGAGGTAGAAAATATGTATCTTGAAATGATTTGATTATTTTTAAAGTTTCAAAAGAAGTTACTGTTTATTTTTTTTTCTTTTTACTGCCCCCAGGCTGTAAGGAACTTACTGTTTCTTTCTGACTCTAAAAATGATACATTGCTTCACTTGACTAGCCTTAAAACAAATCCATGTTTTTTTGCTAAAAATGCTGAAAGTATAAATAAGATCACCCATAATCTCATTACTCAGGGATACGTATCTTAGACTAAATTCTTTCACACATTTTTTTCTATAAACAAACACAGGTATGCATACTTTTTTTTATTTTAATTTTTTTTTTTTTTTTTTTTAAGATGGAGTCTCGCTCTGTCGCCCAGGCTGGAGTGCAGTGGCGCGATCTCCGCTCACTGCAAGCTCCGCCTCCCAGGTTCACGCCATTCTCCTGCCTCAGCCTCCCAAGTAGCTGGGACCACAGGCGCCCGCCACCACGCCCGGCTAATTTTTTGTATTTTTAGTAGAGATGGGGTTTCACCGTGTTAGCCAGGATGGTCTCCATCTCCTGACCTTGTGATCCGTCCGCCTCGGCCTCCCAGAGTGCTGGGATTACAGGCGTGAGCCACCGCGCCCCCACGGGTATGCATACTTAAGGTAGTTTTACGGTCAGCTTTATTCCTTAGTATGTCACGAATTTATTTGTGTATCAATATCCATGGGATGAGAAGTCTGGAATTTTGAGTCAGATTCTAAATCTTTGTTGTCTTCATCTATTAAATGGTCTGTACCCACAATAATGGCGTTAGTCCATTGATGAGGGCAGAGCCCTACTGAACTAAACGCCTCTTAAAGGTCCCACCTCTTAACAGGATTACAGTGGCAACTAAGTTTGCCATTCTTCTCAACTCAAACTTGAGTTTTGAAGGAGATAAACACTGGAATTTTTACTGGAAGTGGGCCCTGATCCAGACCCCAAGAGAGGGTTGTTGGATCTCGCACAAGAATTCGAGAGAGTCGCCAGGCGCGGGGACTCACGCATGTAATCCCAGCACTTTGGGAGGCAGAGGCGAGCGGATCACGAGGTCAGGAGATCAAGATCCTGGCTAACATGGTGAAACTCCATCTCTGCTAAAAATACAAAAAAATAGCTGAGTGTGGTGGCCTGGGCCTGTAGTCCCAGCTACTCGGGAGGCTGAGGCAGGAGAATCACTCGAACCCAGGAGGCGGTGGTTGCAGTGAGCCGAGATTGCACCACTGCACTCCAGCCTGGGCGACAAAGCGAGATTCCATCTCAAAAAAAAAAAAAAAAAAAAAAAAGGCGAGAGAGTCTATAAAGTGAAAGCAAGTTTATTAAGAAGGTAAAGGAGTAAAGAATGGGGTACTCCATAGGCAGAGGAGCTGCTTGGGCTTGTCCACGAAGGATACCTACGGTTAGTTATTTCTTGATTTTATGCTAAACAATGTGTGATTATTCATAAGTTTTCAGGGAAAGGGGGACCCCTAAGGTTCCTCCCCTTTTTAGACCACATAGGGTAACTTCTGGATGTTGCCATGGCATTTTTAAACTGTCATGGTCTGGTGGGAGTGTCTTTTAGCATGCTAATGCATTATAATTAGCACATAATGAGCAGTGAGGACTAGCAGAGGTCACTCTCCTCTCCATCTTGGTTTTGGTGGGATTTGGCTGGCTTCCTTACTACAACCTGTTTTATCATCACGGTCTTTATGACCTGTATCTTGTGCCCACACCCTATCTCATCCTGTAACTTAGAATGCCTAACCTCCTGGGAATGCAACCCAGTAGGTCTCAGCCTCATTTATCCTCATTTTGCCCCTACTCCAGATGGAGTCACTCTGGTTCAAAAGTCTCTGACAGAACTGTAACAAGAAGTATAATTGTTACTCATTATTATAGCTGTTTGAGGATTAAATGGGATGATAGAAGTAAAGCCTGTAGTACTAAACCTGGTATATAATAAGAACCCATTTAATGTATTCATTTACTCAACAAATATTTATTAAGTAAATTTTTTTTTTTCTTGAGACAGGGTCTTGCCATGTAATTCAGGCTGGAGTGTGGTGGCATGATAGCTCACTGCAGCCTCAACCTCCTGGGCTCAAGTGTTTTTTTTGTTTTCATTTTTATTTATTTATTTATTTATTTTGAGATGGAGTTTTGCTCTTGTTACCCAGGCTGGAATGCAATGGCATGATCTTGGCTCACTGCAACCTCCGCCTCCCAGGTTCAAGTGATTCTCCTGCCTCTGCCTCCCAAGTATCTGGGATTACAGGCGCCCAACACCATTCCTGGCCAATTTTTTTGTATTTTTAGTGGAGATGGGATTTCACCACGTTGGCCAGGCTGGTCTCGAACTCCTGACCTCAGCTATCTACCTGCCTTGGCCTCCCAAAGTGCTGGGATTACAGGCATGAGCCACCATTCCCGGCCTACTTACTATTTTTTTTTTTAATGTTGGATGTATTTCATTCTGTGGTAGTTTCTTTTTTTTTTTTTTTTTTTTTTTTTGAGAGACAGGTCTCACCCTGTTGCCCTGGCTAGAGTGCAGTGGCATGATCACAGCTCACTGCAACTTCCGCCTCCTGAGATCAAGCAATTCTTCTACCACAGCCTCCCAAGTAGCTGAGACTACAGGCGCACACCATCACACCCATCTAATTGTTGTATTTTTTGGTAGAGATGGGGTTTCACTGTGTTGGTCAGGCTGGTCTTGAACTCCTGACCTCAAGTGATCCACCCACCTCGGTCTCCCAAAGTGCTGGGGTTACAGGCGTGAGCCACTGCACTCGACCAGTGGTATCATTTGTTTTGCCGCTCCCCTAATGCTGGATGTTTCCAGCTTTCTACTATTTTTTAAATGTTTCGATGAGAGTTGTTCTCTATGCATGTGCAAGTACTTGTCAGATTATTTCCTTATAATAAATTCCTAGAAGGTGGATTGCTACAAACAAGAAATGTATGTATTTTTGATACTTTTGATTTACATATTCAGAATAATATCCTGAAAGAACATACCAGTTTTCGTCTCACCAGCAGTAAATCTGAGTACTTACAGTTTTTAGTATACAGAGTTGATATATAATGTACCTTTTTAACTCTTAACAAATCCTGACAAGAAAAAGGAGATTGTTCTGTTTATTTAAAAAAAAAAACTACTTAATTTTTAACTTTTATCTTTTTCTAGGTTACAGTTCCTCTGAGTCATCTCATCAATGCCTTCCATACACCAAAAAACACTTCTGTTTCTCTCAGTGGAGTGTCAGTTTCTCAAAACCAGCATCGAGATGTAGTTCCTGAGCATGAGGCTCCCAGCAGTGAGGTAAGTCTTTATCCTGGTTGTGTGAGAAAGCCTTTTTGATATACAGTTGACCCTTAAACAAATGAAGGATTAAGGATATTGTCCCTCCCCCGTAGTCAAAAATTTGAGTATAATTTTTGACTCCTGAGAAACTTAACTACTAATACCCTACTATTGACCAGGAAGCCTTGCCGATAAAATAAAGGGTCCATTAACGTATATTTTGTATATTTTATGTATTGTGTACTGTATTCTTACAATAAAGTAAGATGGAGAAAATGTTATTAAGAAAATCATAAGGAAGAGAAAATATATTTACCATTCATTAAGTAGAAGTGGACCATCATAAAGATCTTCATTATCTTCAAGTTGAGTGGGCTGAGGAGGAAGAGGAGGGGTTGGTTTTTCTGTCTCTGGTGGCAGAGACCGGAGAAAGTCCACGTATCTGTGGATCTGTGCAGCTTTAATCTGTGTTGTTCAAGGATCACCTGAGGTCAGGAGTTCAAGACTAGCCTGACCAATATGGTGAAATCCCATCTCTACTAGAAATACAAAAATTAGCCGGGTGTGGTGGCGTGCGCCTGTAGTCCCAGCTACTCAGGAGGCTGAGACAGGAGAATAGCTTGAGCCTAGGAGGCAGAGGTCGCTGTGAGCCAAGATCGCACCACTGCACTCCAGCCTGGGTGACAACAAGACTCTGTCTCAAAAATAAATAAATAAATATAAAAATGTAATCTCATTTTTTGGTTTAATCTAAAAAAAAAAACACCTGTTTTTACAGGGAAGTGGAATAGGTAGGGATTTAAGAAGTAAAGAAAACTCTTAAAAAAATAAAGGACCAGCAGATTTAGGGAGCAGCTCATACTTCTAGGGCTGAGATAGAGTCAGGAAGAGTTCTCCATCCCCAGGGCTGAGATCCTGACATTGTTGGTGAAGGCATGGCCTTGGCTCACTGAATGGTAGAAAAGTTGCTGTGATGTCATGCCAGGGTAACGTGCTAGAAATCTGGGAAGTCTGCCCTCTAGGATACTGGGAAAAGCTGTTCCTGGGGATGTGTCCTACTAGAGAAGCTGTTACACGAGTGGTGCCAGGGGAAGCTGCTAGGTCCTGCTGGTCATTGTGCACGCATGGAGCCAGGGTTTGGTGAAACTGCACAATTGACAGGAGCCAGATGCTATAGAAACCATGGGTGTTACAGACAGGAACTTGCTAAATGAGCATACCACAACCAGGAATCAAAACCTCTCTTCCTACAGTGTATGTTCAGTGACTTCCTGACGAAGCTTAACATTGTTTCAATTGGCAAAGGAAAAATATTCGAAGGGTACAGATCCATGTTCATGGAGCCAGCAAAAAGGATGAAGAAGAGCTTAGACACAACCCATAACTGGCACATCTGTCCAGAACCCTTCTCCCTCTCAATCCCTGTACACTGCGGGTTTCTCCAAATGCCTATTGTCTATGATTTGTTTTGTCCATCGTTCTTAGTCACGGCTTAGTTCAGGTTCTTGCCATCTTTCACTTGTTCCATCAGCCTTCTCTCTCATCCAGTCTAGTTTCTTTGTTTGTTTGTTTTATCATTTTTAAATTTTTTGTAAAGACAGGGTCTTGCTTTCTTCACCAGGCTGATCTCGAACTCCTGGCCTGAAGCAGTCCTCCCACCTCAGCCTCTCAAAAGTGTTGGGATTACAGGCTCAAGCCACCATGCTAGGCCAGTCTATCTTCCTTAGTTCTCCATTTTCTTCTATAAGACAGAACTAATCATGTTACTTAGAGAATTAAATTCAAACATGGCTCTTCACAGTTTGGCCATAACCTATCTCTTTAATTTTTTCTTTCCTTGAATTTTTTGAGATATTCCAGACCCTTGGATGGCTTTTTGTTTGCCCCCGTCCCTAAGCCGCCTTGATTATTTTTAATAGCTTAAAAAGTACTTTTAAATATTTTATTTCATCATGCCTTTAACTGTCTTTTACTATGTGCTGTCATGTTGTATGCTAGGATACGTAGATGAGTAAGGCATGATCTCTGCCTTTGATCCTTACTATTAGGAAATAAGGTGTATTTTATAGTTATGTTAGTATTGAGAAAATGAATTCTAAGAATATGAGTTATAGCTAATTTAAAAAGTACCGTATTCCCAGACATCAGTCCAGAGCTATATAATCCGTGTCCATGCCTCTTTTAAAAAAAACTTTATTTTTAGAGACAGGGTCTCCCCTTTGTAGCCCAGGCTGAAGTGCAGTGATGCTATCATAGCTCACTGCAACCTCCAGCTCCTGGGCTCAAACATTTCTCCTGAGTAGCTGGTGCTGCGGGTGCATACCACCATGCCCAGCTAATTTTTAAATTTTTCATCAAGATGATGTCTTACCATGTTGCTCAGGCTGGTCTCAAACTCCTGGCCTCAAACGATCTTCCCACCTTAGCTGTTTTGGGTTTGAGTAACATGTAATTGTTACTTGCCTTTAAGTGCCTCTCTTTCAGCTCATGTGGACAAGAAAATAATCCCTATCCGGTTGTTTAAAAGTGGGTATACACACATTTTTGTGATTTTTAGACTTTTTTCCCTGATTTTCACACAGTTTTGACTTTAATTTTCTTCTTTATTAGAAGATATGGGTAACTTTAGAACCTCTGAGTTCAAGGAAGGATCTAAGCAATGAGGCCAGAGGAGTGAGATGTCCTATGGTAACCAAGCATACCATTTCTTTGTCAAGTGGGCTTTTGTTTATGGCTGCTTAGGGACTTAAAAGCTCCATGGACTGGTGAGGATTATCATTTGAATGGAATTTCCCCAATTCAAGAACCTTACTATTATCCTCCAATCAGTTCTACACTGTTGGGGAAAATCCCCTGGACCTTATATAACATACTTTGTAACCCTGCAGTTAGTTACTCTTACACTCTTGTCATTATAAATGCTTGATCAATAGTTGATAGACTAGCTCTTGATCAGAGTACCCTTGTATGGAGAGAAGGAAAAAATGCCATACATTTCACTTGATTCTGTGAACCATAATGCTTAGGACAGTAGTGGTTTGGGTTTGATTTAAAAAAAAAAAAAGTTTTTCTGATTCATGCTGAAATGTCCTCTCTTTATTTAAGGATACCATTAGGAATATAATTTTTTAACCTATGTCAAACCTCATATGACTGATCTCAGTAAAACGAACTGTAAAAATATTTGCATCAATTTATTTTTAAATATTAAAAAAAGGAAATATATTTGTTAGACTTTTAAAATCTGATTGTTTTAACTGATAATATGTACTCCTTAGGTTAAATATCTTGATAATATTAATGCATACCTGGTTGACCCAATCTTTTACAGCCTTCACTTAACTTAAGGGACCTTGGATTATCTGAATTAAAAATTGGACAGATTGATCAGCTGGTAGAAAATCTACTTCCTGGATTTTGTAAAGGCAAAAACATTTCTTCCCATTGGCATACATCCCATGTCTCTGCACAATCCTTCTTTGAAAATAAATATGGTATGTTAATGTGTTTTTTGTTCCAATTAAATATTTTAGCACTATTAATAATTATAGATACCATTTCTTAGCTTTCACGGTAGCGTTTATTGTGGGCTGGGTTCTTTCCTGAGGTGTTTTTTTTGTTTGTTTGTTTGTTTGTTTGCAATTTTTCATATTGAAATAGTACCAGATTTACAGGAAAGTTGCAAAGATAGTACAGAATTTTGCTTCCACTAATTTTGGCATCTTACATAATCATGTTACATTTGTTAAAACTAGGAAGTTAACATTGGTACAATAATTTTTTTTTTTTTTTTTTGAGACGGAGTCTCCTTCTGTCAGCCAGGCTGGAGTGCAGTGGCACAATCTCCGCTCACTGCAAGCTCCGCCTCCCGGGTTCACACCATTCTCTTGCCTCGGCCTCCCAAGTAGCTGGGACTACAGGCGCCTGCCACCACACCTGGCTAATTTTTTGTATTTTTAGTAGAGATGGGGTTTCACCGTGTTAGCCAGGGTGATCTTGATCTCCTGACCTCGTGATCCACCCTCCTCAGCCTCCCAAAGTGCTGGGATTATAGGCGTGAGCCACCGTGCAGGCCTAACATTGGTACCTTATTTTTAACTAAACTACAGACTATTTGAATTTCAACAAAATTTGTTTTCACCAAATCACTAGTTCTCTGCAAGTGTCCTTTTTCTTTTCCAGGATCTGATCCAGCATACCACATTGCATTTAGCAGAATGGGGGGCGGTGTTTGTTTTAATTTTAGGTGACACACATTTAATTCCAGGAAACATACTTAATCTTTGAGAATACATTGATTAAAAAAACAGTTGTTATCCCTTTTGTGGAATGTCTACATTTTTTTTTACTTGAATCTCATAACAGTATGGTAGTATAATAAGTGGGTTCATACTAGTCTGAAAAGGGATGTCAACTTTATGAGTTTTTCTTTGGATGGCACTTAAACAGGCCATAAAAGTCCAGGAACAAAATAGCAGGTTTGAATAGTTTATAATGAAGGTTTGATTTGAAGCTGTCCTTTGCATAAACTTAATTCATTAATTAATTCTTTACCCTTCCTTTGCCTTTATTTCAGTGTAAGGGCATAAAAAACCGTAAGTGTGAGGAAAAAATGAAATGGTTTTGAGCTTGGGGGCTTAGACTAAAAGTTTGCCTCTGCCTAAATTTGCCTTCTTATAAAATATTTGGCCCATACCAAGTGTTCAATAGAATAAAATTCTTTTTGTTACTATGTTATTATGATTATTCCTACTGCTCTTCTAGTCTGCATATTTACATTTACTCTTAAGATTGTTCCTCATACCACCAGCTGCTTGCTAGGTTTAGGCAGGCAGAGGTATTAGGAAGAGATTTTTTGACTGGATGCTAAGGGACCTTGAAAAGTCCCTAAATTCTAACTGAGACACACAAATAGATGATAGCCACTGTTTGTTTCTGCTGTTGCTGCTGATGACCTTTTCCCTAGGATCTTGGATGTAAAATAGGATGAGACACCCTAGTCAAGAGAAGCAGTTAGGAAGGATCAGTGAAGTATTCATGGCTTGACCTTTCTTTTTACCCAATGACTAGGGAAGCTTTATGAGGGAAAGATAATAGTAGCTATGATTCACAGTGTTTTATTATACCATTAGAGCTTTTGAAATTGTCTCTTTAGAAACAGCAGTTCTTTATCTCTTTATGTTCTTAACTAAAAGTAATTTTAGCCTAAACACAGTACATCTTTTTTTTTTTTTTTTTTTTTTTTAAGAGACGAGTCTTGCTGTGTTGCCCAGGCTGGAGTGCAGTGGGGCAATCTCGGCTCACTGTAAGCTCTGCCTTCCCAGTTCACGCCATTCTCCTGCCTCAGCCTCCCGAGCAGCTGGGACTACACGCATCCGCCACCACGCCCGGCTAATTTTTGTATTTTTAGTAGAGACGAGGTTTCACCATGTTAGCCAGGATGGTCTGTATCTCCTGACCTCGTGATCCGCCCGCCTCAGCCTCCCAAAGTGCTGGGATTACAGGCGTGAGGCACCGCGCCTGGCCTTAAACACAGTACATCTTTTATCACTGGTTTTGTTTTGTTTTGTTTTTGAGACTGAGTTTCACTCTTGTTGCCCAGGCGGGAGTGCAATGGCGCGATCTCAGCTCACCACAACTTCTCCCTCCCGGGTTCAAGTGATTCTCCTGCCTCAGCCTCCTGAGTAGCTGAGATTACAGGCATGTGCCACCACACCCGGCTAATTTTGTATTTTTAGTAGAGACGGGGTTTCTCCATGTTGCTCAGGCTGCTCTCAAACTCCCAACCTCAGGTTATCCACCCACCTCCGCCTCCCAAAGTGCTGGAATTACAGGCGTGAGCCACCACACCAGGCCATCTTTTATCACTGTTAATTTGAATTTAGTTTCATTAGCAGCTACATTTGTATGCCAGATAAAAAAGATAATGTAGGCCGGGCACGGTGGCTCACGCCTGTAATCCCAGCACTTTGGGAGGCCGAGGTGGGCGGATCAGGAGGTCAGGAGATCAAGACCACATCCTGGCTAACACAGTGAAACCCCGTCTCTACTAAAAATACAAAAAATTAGCCGGGTGTGGTGGCGGGCGCCTGTAGTCCCAGCTACTTGGGAGGCCGAGGCAGGAGAATGGCGTGAACCTGGGAGGCGGAGCTTGCGGTGAGCTGAGGTTGTGCCACTGCACTCCAGCCTGGGCGACAGAGCGGGACTCCGTCTCAAAAAAACAATAAATAAATAAAAATAATGTAACCAACAAGTGATAGCTAGTAAATGGAAGAACTGTGAGATGTAGTTAAATTAGCGATGCTTTAGATATTTTCATGAAAGCAGTCATATCATGGATAAATAAAAGTTGAAACTCATATTGTGATTTCCCTAATATTTGATAGAATTATTTATATTTCATAGGATTTTTGTTTTTTGGTTTGGAAATTAGAAAATTTACTTTTTGCAATTTCCCTCCAGGTAACTTAGATATATTTAGTACATTACGTTCCTCTTGCTTGTATCGACATCATTCAAGAGCTCTTCAAAGCATTTGTTCAGATCTTCAGTACTGGCCAGGTATGAAGCAACAACCATAAATTGTGGGAAAAAAAAAATATTTATTTACTATAGTCTGATTTGTCTTTCTTAATGGTATTAATTCTAAACATTCATTTGCAATTCACAGGACCTAAAGAGTATTTGGAATTAATGAGTTTGGGTACTTCTGTATAATTTTTAATCTGGAAAATATATAGGAGCTAAATTTTGAGCGTGATAGTGCCACAATAAATCAAACTCCAGGGAACTTATCTACACTTGTTTCAAGATAAATGACTAACCACATTTGCTTACTCATCCTCACTTTCAAAAGCCCATTGAAATTAATTTTAAATATATATATATGAGAAAAAAAGAGCAACAACAGAAGCGTTCCGTTAACGGATGAGAAATTTGAGGGCTTTCAGTAAGTTGTAAAATAAGTGACATCAAATTGACAGTAAAATCAAATTTGCATTTATTCATATAATTTTTGAATACAAGGCACTAGTGATAGATGTCAGGTGATAGTGATCACTGTAAATGAAAAAGGCATGTTTTCTACTTTCATGGGACTAATGGTGTCATGAAAGAGGTGAGTACTTCTGTTTCCAGTAGTAGAACTCAGGAAAACCCCACTTCCAGAGCCAGTAAAATTGGGCACTGGTATGGGATGGAATAAACAGTTGAAGATTGCCAGAAATGGGCCAATCACAGTGCAGATATGGCCTTTAACCTTTAGATAAATTAGCAAAAAACACCTTTTTAATAAGATGTCTGTGTGTGTGTGTGTGTGTGTGTGTGTGTGTGTGTGTGTGTCGAGGGACATCTGTCTGTGGAGACTCCTGGTTTGAGCATTGATGCCAAGGAAAGAAAGAAGCTAGCACCCCAGATTACTTTGGTTTTGAATTACACATTCGCTAAAGGTATTCTGCTCATTTAGCATAGTCCATGTTTTATATTCTGAGTATATTTACTTTTGCTAGTGTTGAGGATACCCATTTGTAGTCAATACTGATGACTGTATTTGTTTTGTTTTGTTTTGTTTTGTTTTTGAGTTGGAGTTTTCCTCTTGTGACCCAGGCTGGAGTGCAGTGGCACTTCCTGGGTTCAAGCAATTCTCCTGCCTCAGCCTCCTGAGGAGCTGGGATTACAGGTTCCCACCACCAGGCCCAGCTAATTTTTGTATTTTTAGTAGAGATGGGGTTTCACCATGTTGGCCGGGCTGGTCTCGGAACTCCTGACCTTAGGTGAGCCGCCTGCCTTGGCCTTCTAAAGTGTTGGGATGACAGCATGAGCCACGGTGCCAGGCCCCGATCACTGTATTCTTATTTATAAATACAGATGGATTACCAAGAATCCACATATTTGAGGAAAACTTAAAGCATAAAAGAGAGGCACCAATTTCAGCAAAGAGACTAATAACCCTCTAAAGAAATAGTTAATGCAGAAGACAGAAGAAGACAGCTGATACGTTTTTAGCTATTGTTGGAAGATTTATGAAAACTGAGCGTGTGTTACCTAGGGTATGAAAACTATCTTAATAAATTTTCCTAATGTTGTAACTCTGAGGTTAGATTCTCTCAATGTCAGAAAATAAAGATAAAAATCCAGTAACAGAAAAGACAGCTTAAAAAAATACCTAAATACAGCCGGGCACAGTGGCTTATGCCTGTAATCCCAGCACTTTGGTAGGCCGAGGAGGGTGGATCACGAGGTCAGAAGTTCAAGACCAGCCTGGCCAACATAGTGAAACCCCATCTCTACTAAAAATACAAAAATTAGCCAGGCATGGTGGCGTGTGCCTGTAATCCCAGCTACTTGGGAGGCTGAGGCAGGAGAATCACTTGAACCCAGGAGGCGGAGGTTGCAGTGAGCCGAGACCGCGCCACTGAACTCCAGCCTGGCAACAGAGCGAGACTCTGTCTCAAAAAACAAAAAAGACAAAAAAAACCTAAATACTTGAAATTTTTAAAACGCTTTTCTAAATGTCTCACGACTGAATGGAAATAAAACCGGGATTACAGACACTCAGTAATGAACCACAGTGAAAATCTGTATATCAGACTCTTGGTGAGGACAAAATGACATTGAGGGCGTTATATAATTTACTGAGAAATCAGGCTGGGTGCAGGGGCTTATGCCTGTAATCCCAGCACTTTGGGAGGCTGAGTCAGGTGGATCACCTGAGGTCGGGAGTTCAAGACCAGCATGGCCAACATGGTAAAACCCCGTTCTCCACTAAAAAAGAAATACAAAATTAGCCGGGTGTGGTGGCGCATGCCTGTAATCTCAGCTACTTGGGAGGCTGAGGCAGGATAATCGCTTGAACCTGGGAGATGGAAGTTTCAGTGAGCCAAGATGGCACCTCCATCCTGGGCAACAGAGCAAGACTGTCTCAAAAAGAAAAAAAAATTTAAGACATAAAGATAGAAAATAAATTGAATTTCTGAAAAATAATAGAAGAAATTAATACACACAAAGCAAACATTTTAAAATAATAGGTGGAAATAGTTTTAATTAAACCAAAAACAAATTTAGTATAAAAAAAGGAACAATTTAACAATTCTGATTAAGAAACAACAGGAAAATACAGACAGTATTAGAAGTATGAGTGGGAATTGCCATGGATATGTGAAGGTTTTAAAATTGCAAGGTAGTATGTGTAACTTTATGTCATAAATAAAAATATGTTGAAATGGACAATTATCTAAGCAATTAATTAACAAAGTTAACCCAAGAAGAGATAGGATAATAACCATGAAGTTTAAAAGACAGTATTTTAAAAATATTGTCCCTTTGCCCCAGAGGCACTAGGTTCAGATAATTTTTATGGCTGCATTCTTCTAGAATCTTGAGTTTCTTTTTAATTTAAAACCTTATTAAAAAGAAAAAGATAGAGTTCCCTATTTATTCCATGAGATTGCTGTTAGTAAAACTTTTTAGTATTAGCATAAGGCCAGGCACTGTGGATCACACCTGTAATCCCAACACTTTGGGATGATCGCTTGAAGCCAGGAGTTCAAAACAAGCCCAGACATCATCTCAACAACAGCAACAAAAATTAGCCCGTCGTGGTATCATGCCCCTGTAGTTCTGGATACTTGGGAGGCTGAGGTGAAAGGTTTGCTTGAGCCCAAAGTTCAAGGTTACAGTGAGCTATGATCATGCCACCGTACTTCAGCTTGAGTGACAGCAAGATCCTATCTAAAAAATATATATATGTATATATGTATGTATCTGTGTCTGAATGTATATACACACGCAAGCACGACAGAGGAACAAAATAGATGTGTTTCACTTAACAACAGAAATCCTAAATAAAATCTGAAGAAAGCAAATCTAGAAATGTGCTAAAAATATTATATCATGACTAAGGAATACAAAAGTGATTTAAGATTATTAGTAAGTCAATTTATCATATTGATTAGAAAAGAAAAATATCATTATTTCAATGTATGATAAAAAGACATGATATATTTTAATTGCTGTGCTTCCTGAAAACTCTTAGAAAGTTAGAAATGGAAGGAAACTTAAAATTTATTAAACATCTATTATGTTCCTGTTAATTTGAGAAACATGGAGTATCCTGGTTTTTTTTTCAGCATTAATTTGGAGATTCTGAACAATATGATTTAAAAGAAAACGAAATGAGCCATATGTAAGTCAAAAGAAGGAGTAAAATTATAATTTGCAGGTGATAACGATTGTTTACCAGAAAATTCAAGAAAATCATCCAAAAGGCTGTTGAAATAAAGAGTTCACTGCATTGTCCATACCAGATAAATGCAAAAAAATCAATAGCTTTCTTATATTCTAGCGGCAGGTTTTATTTACAATTTCTTTAAAACCCAGTAAATGTTTTATCCTGACAGGAAATATACAACATACATATATACGCACATACACACGTGTGTGTATGAAGCTTTACTGAAGGAAATGAAAGAGGAACTGAGTGAAATAAAATAAGAGAAGGCCATAATCCTATTTGGAAGAACTAGGTATTACAACAGTATCAATTTACACCCAAATTTGTAAAGTCAATACAACCCCAATCAAAACTCTAATGACCCACTTGGGAAATCGAGAAGTTGATTTTAAACTTAATTTGGAATAACTGAGTACATGTTAAAAGAATACTAATGAAGGGGATTTTAACCTACTTAAGTACATGAAAATACAGATATTTAGCCATGGAAATCAGTAGTGTAGTATTACAAATAACTAAAATTAAAAAATTTAACCTAGTGCTGACATACATCAGTGCAACAAAATTAAGAATTTTAAATCAATAAGCAAATGATGGATTATCAAATGTTACCAGCCTAAGTGGCTGTTTTGGAAAAATCAAGTTCTTTTCTTACATCATACCAAAAACAAAAGTTCCAAATATGTTAAAGGGTTGAAAACAAAAATATAAAACTGAAAATATTAGAGGTAAGTAGACTACCTTTAAAATCTTAGTTTGGCAGTGAAACTCTAATCAAGTTAAAATGCAGAAAACACAGCAAAGGTATGGCTGCACTGAGCTAATAAATTACTGTATATGATCGAAAGACAAAGACATTAAAATAAATGTTTACAATATATATAACTAAAGATTACTATCTGTAACATCCATATTATCTAAATAAAAATGGAAAAATGTGCAAAGGACATGCATGGTCAATTTACTAAAGAAATAAAAATAAAAATAGTCAATAAAAATACAGAGGAAGCTTTTCAAAATTTTCCCACACTTGTAATCTGGGAAATGCAAAGTAAAACAAGGTACTGTTATTTTTGCCCGTCAGACTTGCACAAATTTAAAAGATTCATATTATTTAGTGTCGGCAAGGATATGAAGAAAAGGAAACTCATAAGCATTGGTGGGCAAATAAATTGATAACAGCCTTTTTTAGAAAGTAGTCTCTTAGTGTCAAACAAAATTTAAACCTTAACAGTGTTTCTTTCAGGAATTCAGTCTACATCTGCTGACATACATGTACAAGAATGTTCACCACAGTATTGTTTCCAGCAATAAAAACCAGAAAACAAATAATGTTCAGGGAAATGGTTGAATGAATTGCACTCTGATAAATTGGAAAAGTGTAAACAGCCATTAAACTGAATGCACTGTTCTGTTCTGAAAAATATGCACGAAAAATGAAAATTGCAAAAAATTAGGTACTATTTCTAGAGTAGTTTTTATAGAAAGAGCACCTGTGTGCGTGCATACAAGGGTAGTCAGAATTGTTAACAGGTTATACTTCTGGGAAGTGGGATTGGGGCTTGAGAAATTAGAAGACACTAATTTGATACACTTACCCTTTTTTCAAAAACATTATGTAATTACCAAAAACATGTAAAAATCAGTTGTGTAGATTCAATCTATTTTAATTACTTGGTTGGGTTTTTTTTTTTTTTTGAAATCACAGTTTATCAGAGTTGATACTCAGTTTTTAAAATTATATTGTATAACCCTCTGACTTCTCTATTTACTTTTATCCCCTATCAACATAAAAAATAGGCCAGGCGCGGTGGCTCACGCCTATAATCCCAGCACTGTGGGAGGCCAAGGCAGGTGGATCACCTGAGGTTAGGAGGCTGAGGCAGGATAGTTGCTTGAACCCAGGAGGCGGAGGTTGCAGTGAGCAGCAATGCCTTGCACTCCAACCTGGGCAACAAGAGTGAAACTCCATCTCAAATAAATAAATAAATAAATAAAGTTCCTTTTGAAAAAAGGAGGATAGAAAAAACTATAAGCTGGGCATGGTAGATTTAAGTTCTCAGACCTAATCCCAGCTCTTTGGGAGGCTGAGGCAAGAGGACTGCTTGAGCCCAGGAGTTCAAGGCCAGCCTGGGCAATAAAAGGAGACCCCGTCTCTACAAAAAAGAAGGAAACAAAGGAAAACATATTGAAGTGTCAGGCAAATTAGATAGACTAGGATATACAGGTAGGGTGTCAGACTTTAGAATCTTAGGCATTTTTCTTTTCCTGTAACAATTTACAGTGACAGTGAATGGTATTGTTTTATTTAGTTTTCATACAGTCTCGGGGTTTTAAAACTTTGAAATCAAGGACACGACGTCTCCAGTCTACCTCCGAGAGATTAGCTGAAACACAGAATATAGCGCCATCATTCGTGAAGGTAATTAGACCTTTTTATGATCCAAAAAGCAAATATTTTCAAGTTGTTAGAGTGAGGAGCTTCAATATCTGATTTCTTTTGTTGGCTGATAGATAGATATTCTTCCTTCTTTCCACTAATAATAAGGGATTAGTAACCTGTGTAATCATTATACCTCTAACTCTTCTGGGCACCAGACTTGCCTCTCCACTTACTAGATTTTTTTCCCACAAACCTACACCTGTCGAGGTGTTCTCTGTATTAATGAGCAGCATCCACCCAAGCTAAAAACCTGGCTATCAACCTACGTTTGTCCATGTTGCCTTACCTCCCACATCCATTAACCACTAAAGTCCTGTTGATCCAACCTCCTAAATATTTCTTACATCTGTTCCACTGCCATAGATAGGCTATAACTATTTGTTGCCTAAATTACTGTAATGAATACTCGTTTAGTCTCCTTGCCTCTAGTCTTGCTGCGTTCAGTCCAGCCTCCAGACTGCCACCCATCAATCTTTCTAAAATAATGATCTAGTTATATTACTCTGCTTTATTGCTTACCTCCACCTGATACACTGGGAATTTCATCATTTGATCTCTACCTGCCATGTTTCTCTTCTCACCATTCAATATGCCCCTCTGTTTCCCTGCTCCTCTCTTGGCGTTGAAGTCTTATATAAGATTGCTTACAGTTCTTCAGCACTGAAGGCTATTGATTCATGCCTCCGTCAGATTGTTCATAGTGTTTATTCCCTGTGTTTTAGATGTCCTATTCTCTGTAAGGCCTTTTCCATATTCCTGAGGTAACATTGATTTACCACCATACATAATACTTCTAACATAATATCAAAATGATTTAAGAAACTTAGTTATTTACATATCTTTTTCCAGTAGACTGAAAACTTTAAGATCAGTGGTTTATTTATCTTTACATCTTCAGAACTTATATAAGGCCAAGTATATGAACGGTGCTTAGTAGACATTTAGTAAATTAATGAGATTTTTTCCTCTAGCAAAGATAAAGGGATATGAACATTAAGCCAATCAAACCCTAAAATAATATGTGACCTGTTTTCAGTGTAGTATTCGTGCAGAGAATAATGCCACTTTCTTTATATTATTAATTGATTGATGCAGGAATGGGATCTAGTGTTAGTTTCCTAGTTATTGATTAATTCATTGCTGAGTCTTAATCTGTTTCTTCACATTGACAGTAAAAATTATACAGAATTTTAGTGAATTTTTTTGAGTGGTCACAATATTGTTGGGAAGTATCACTGTGTCGTTAACCAGTACTGATGTGTTGTTTGTGTATTCAGGGGTTTCTTTTGCGGGACAGAGGATCAGATGTTGAGAGTTTGGACAAACTCATGAAAACCAAAAATATACCTGAAGCTCACCAAGATGCATTTAAAACTGGTTTTGCGGAAGGTTTTCTGAAAGCTCAAGCACTCACACAAAAAACCAATGGTAAGTTGAATTGACACCATCCGTGTTTGAGAAGAGTAACTGAAAGGAAGTCATAGTCCTACATTTAAGTTTTAAGTAACTTTTCTAAGACCATCTATTGATTAAATTCCACTATATTTGTAACTTAATCTATGTAGAAATGGCGATACTGCTGATGGTTTCCCTTTCTCAAGAGAGAAAACAAATTGGAGAACAGGAAGTGTGAATGGCTTCATAAAGGTTTTTGTTTCTTTATTTTTTGTTTGTGTTTGTTTTTGAGACATGGTCTTGCTTCATTGCCTAAGCCAGAGTGCAGTGGTGCAATCATGGCTCATTGTAGCCTTAACTTTCTGGGCTCAAGTGATCCTCTCACCTCAGCCTCCTGAGTAGCTAGGATCACAGGCATGTGCCACCACGCCCAGCTAATTTTTGTAGAGATGGAATCTTGCCCTGTTGTCCAGGCTGGTCTTGAACTCCAGGGATCAAGTGATCCTCCTGCCTTGACCTCTTAAAATGCTAGGATTACAGGCATGAGCCACCATGCTTGGCCTTAAGTTTTTGATAATAGGGTACTTACAGGAAATCATAGCATTTGTGAGAAAGAATGCCAGATTCCAAAATTGGATGTGATGAAATATGATTATTAACAATAACCTAATATTTGCATTTCATTGAGCTGTCATATTTCATAAATGTGATTTCATGTAAAGCTTTTTCTTTCTCTCCTAGATTCCCTAAGGCGAACCCGTCTGATTCTCTTCGTTCTGCTGCTATTCGGCATTTATGGACTTCTAAAAAACCCATTTTTATCTGGTAAAAGCTTTTTTTATTTGTCTAACTTATTTCTTATTCCTTTAAATACATGATTCCTTTTAATGCCTAATCTAACCCTTAAAGAAAGAACATATTAATGTTTACAGTTCTAGAATTAGGCTTTCATTCCTAGTAGTGGTTAGTTTCCCAGATTTTTAGAAAATGATACCTGTCCAATTATAAAATTTAAAAATTATCCTGGTCAACAGGGCGAAAGGAAAATTAATTAATTAATTTTAAAATTATGTAGAAGAATTTTATAATGGCAATACAAGCTGAAATAGTCTTCTATTTCAAAGATAAACAAATTCAGTTTATTCATAAAATCACATTAAATGTTTCCCTTTTTTTTAGTTTGCTTATCTGAAATTAAGCAATAGTGTCAGACTTAAGTGGTTCCAATTACCTTTTCCACTACTGTGCAGTTTTCACCCTGTGTTGCCTATTCTCTTAAATATTAAGGATATGTACAGATTCTTAAAAAATACTTTGTGGGCCAAAACTATTGGTGTTCGTTCTAGAATTACTGTTTTAAATTTGTTTTCCCAGCTTCTGTGTTCCTGATTTATTAAGCATTTCTTCTTAACCCCATATTTTGCCAGCTCATTTTTCAGCCTATCTTAACAGTATTTTGGGCTTCTTCTGAGGAAATTAGAAATTGCTCAATTTACTCATTTATAACTGCTCTAGTTTGGAAGTTTCTACCTGAGTGGGAAAGACTTAAGAAATCCTTGTAATAGTTCTCCAAAATTGATCTCAAATATTTTACTGTCCTATCAGACTTTTTCTGTCTTGCTTGTCAGACTTAATGTTGTCATAATTGATAGGTCATTTGAGGGCAAGTAATATAGTTGTCAGAGGAAGAAGACTACATGAAAAGTATAATAATGTGTTAAGCCTCAATTTTTTATTAATGTGTGTCAGTGTTTTCTGCTAACTTTAAGGCAATGTATTTCAAAGTGTAGACCTGTGACCAATTAGAATAATTGAAGTGTTTGTTAAAAATGAAAATTCTCCTGGGTCCTGTGCTGTGGCCTGAGAATTAACATACTTCTCAAGTGAGTTTTATTCACACCAAAGTTTGAGAAACTTTGATTTAAGATTTCTATCATTAGATACTACAATAAGAAGTAGAAAATAATTTTTGATTTTATTAACTGAAAAGTACAAATAGGTCATTTTATTTTATTTCATTTATTTTTTTTGAGATGGAGTCTCACTCTGTTGCCCAGGCTGGAGTGCAGTGGGGCAATCTTGGCTCGCTGCAACCTCCTCCTCCCGGGGTTCAAGCAGTTCCACTGCCTCCCTCCCGAGTAGCTGGGACTACAGGCTTGCGCCACCATGCCCAGCTAATTTTTTGTGTTTTTAGTAGAGACGGCGTTTCACGTGTTAGCCAAGATGGTCTCGATCTCCTCACCTTGTGATCTGCCCGCCTCAGCCTCCCAAAGTGCTGGGATTACAGGTGTGAGCCACCACGCCCAGTCTTTATTATTTTTTATTTTTTCAAGTTTATTAAGAAAGTAAAGGAATAAAAGAATGGCTACTCCATAGGCAGAGCAGCCGAAATATGTCTTTTTAATGTGAATCACTTACTCTTTGAAGATGGTTTAGAAATCCAGAAGACCAGCTGGGCATGGTGGCTCACGCCTGTAATCCCAGCACTTTGGGAGGCTGAGGCGGGTGGATCACCTGAGGTCAGGAGTTCAAGACCAGCCTGACCAACATGGCAAAACCCTGTCTCTGCTAAAAATACAAAATTAGCCGGGTTTGGTGGCGCATGCCTGTAATCCCAGCTACTTGGGAGGCTGAGGCAGGAGAATCGCTTGAACCTGGGAGGTTGAGGTTGCAGTGAGCCAAGATCGTGCCGCTGCACTCCAGCCTGGTAACAGAGCAAGACTCCGTCAAAAAGAAAAAAAAAGAAATCCAGAAGACCTAGTTTCTATTCCTCACTCTGATTTGATATGTGAAGTTAGGTCACTTAGACATTTAATTTTTCTAGGCTTTGCTTTCTTGCATCTAAAAAACAAGGTGATTGGAATGTTATTAATCTATCAAATATAAACATTTCTTTTCTTCCCTTTAGTCCGCTTCCGGACAACAACAGGGCTTGATTCTGCAGTAGATCCTGTCCAGATGAAAAATGTCACCTTCGAACATGTTAAAGGGGTAAGTTAAGAAGATTGCCTTGCCTTCTTCATACATTCTCTAATTGATACTCTATATGAGGTCGATATTTGATTCTACAGTGTATTCTAGAATAGGTAAAATTGTGTCCAAAAGTATTAGAAACATTAGTATTTTGGGATAAATAATAATAGCCAAGGATCAAATCTTGCTTTATGGCAGGGGATAGTATAATTTATGAAGGAGCAGCCTGGTGTGGTGGAGTGAATGTGGACTTCAGAGTCAAGCTGACTAATGTTTGAAATTCATTTTTATACTTATTAGCTATGAGACCTTGAAGAAATTACTTTAGATCCTGACAGATAATGTATGTGCTTGACACATAGTAGATATTTAATAAATGGTCCTTCTTTACCTGTACCTCTTACTGATCTTTGTAACTCCACTATCTAAAACATGTTAGACAATGTATATTTCTTGAATTAATAGAATGGATAAATGCTAGTTTATAGTTGATTAATTTGTTAAATATTTAATAGTATCTATTAAGTGCTAGGCCCTATTTTAGCTGCTGGGATAGAATAAATAATCTCTGCATTCTTAGAGTTTAAACTCTAAAAGCAGTAATTGGACACTGATATGTGATGTAAGAAAAAGTAGAGTATGTTAAAAGAATAAAAGTGTATGGAGGAAAAAGTAGAGCAGGGTAAAGAGGATTGGGAGTTTTGAGAGAAGGCTTACAGTTTTAAATGGAGTGTTCAAGGTGCGATTGATGGAGAAGGTGACATTTGAGACAAAATCTGAAGGAGAAGATGGAATAAACTGCATTTATCTGAGAAAGGAACGTTTCTGACCAAAGGAACAGTTTGAGCAAAGGCTCTCAAGTAATAGGGTGTCTGACTTGTTCATTTTTGAAAGTAGAACTAATAGGATTTCTTATTGGAACGTAGGGTGTAAGAGAAAAGAGGAGTCAAAAAGAGCCACAAGATTTTTGGTCTCAGCAATTAGAAGGATAGAATTGACATTTACTGAGATTTTTGTTTTTGTTTTTGAGACGGAGTTTTGCTATTGTTGCCCAAGCTGGAGTGCAATGGCGTGATCTCGGCTCAGTGCAACCTCCACCTCCCAGATTCAAGCGATTCTCCTGCCTCAGCCTCCAGAGTAGCTGGGATTACAGGCGCGAGCCACCACGCCCAGCTAATTTTTTGTGTTTTTAGTAGAAACAGGGTTTTACCATGTTAGCCAGGCTGGTCTTGAACTCCTGACCTCAGGTGATCCAGGCGGATCAAAGTGCTGGGATTACAGGCGTGAGCCACGGTGCCCGGCCTTTAGTGAGGTTTTAAAAGGCTGTGAGTGGAGCAGATCTGGGGGACAAAGGTTAGAAATTTAGTTTTAGGTATGTTAAGTGTGAGAGATACGAATGAAAGTGTTGAGTAACTTGGATATACCACTTTGGAGGTATGGGAGAGGTCTGAGCTAGAATTAAAAATAGGAGACTGTATTTATACGTATGTTAAGTCCACATGTTTGGATGAGATCACCCAGGGAGTGAGTGTAACCAGAAGAGAGATTTAAATACCGAGTTACAGAGCACTTACTTGAAGGTTCACAAGACAGAGAAGAGAAGACAGGAACCAAGATGAGAAGGAGCTGCCAGTGAGTTAGGTGACAATGGTATCCTGGAAGAAAATATTTCTATGATGAGGGGAGTGATCAGCAATGTGAAATGCTATTGATGGGCCAAGTGAGAACTAACCATTTGATTTAGCAGTAGGTCATTGGTGTACCTGATAAAGAGCAATGTTAGTGGAGTAGCAGGGGTTAAATTCCAATTGCAGTGGGTTTACAAGAGGTGGAAAGAAATGAGATGGAATAGAGGATTGCAAACAATTCTTGGATTTTGTCTGACAGAAGAGCACAGATAATGTATCATAATACAAAATAAAGTTGGAATGTTGGTAAACTGTTAGGTGGGGGGTTGTGGAAATTGATAGAATCAAGGTCACCAGCAGAGAGAATATGGTTGGGAGAGGAGGAATGAGTGGTTAATGGAGGAAGTAAATTGTGTAGCAATAGGAGAATGAATGGAAACAGGAAATAAAACTGTTGTGCTCACTTGAAATTTTGGATCATGAATTTATATTAAGACAAGTCAAAATGAGTGGTTTTTCTACTGATTTTTTTTTTTTTATCTTTTCCAAATGTGAATTCTGCAACTTTAGTACCACACTGTGCTCTTCTCTGTGCTTTGCCATTATATCTGCTCTATTATATTTGATTTCTCAGAACTGTAGTGGCTGGGTAATTATCTTTCAGGAGTGTTTTAGAAGAAATTCTTCCGCAGGAGGGATTTGAAGTACGTGATCTGAGGACTCTTCCAACTCTGAAGAGATTGGTTATGTTATTATTTCTGCTTTTCTTCTTTACTTATTCGTGTCTCTGTTTATACATAACCATGTTTTTTCAGCCTTGACTATTGGGGAATAAGGCATTGGGAATCATTATGATAGTTTTACAACCAAGTAGTTCTTTCCTTTCCTTTCCAGTTTAAATGGCTATGAACCCTGTTGGAATTGTATAAAGGGAACAATTGAGGAAGAGGTTGGTGCAGTGATTATTTGAAAACTTCAGTCATCAGTGTGGAGGGCCCTTCTCATTGTGTTTGAGGTCTGCATGCCTTTTCTAAATTGAGCCTGTATTAAGGCTGAGGTCAGACACAGCATTGTTATTCTCTGTCTGTAATGTACTTACATACTTACTGAATATACCACACTTCTTTTGGAATGAGAGATTTTTTTTTTTTTTTGAGACAGGGTCTTGCTCTCTTGCCCAGGCTGGAGTGCAGTGGCATGATCATAGCTCACTGCAGCTTTGACCTTCTGGGCTCAAGTGATACTCCTGCCTTAACCTCCCTTGTAGCTGAGACCACAGGCATGCACTACCACACTTGGCTAATTTTTTAATTTAATTTTATTATTCTTTCTAGACAGGGTCTGGCTCTATCACCCAGACTGAAGTGCAGTAGTGTGATCTTAGCTCACAACAACCTCCTCCTCATGGGCTCCAGCCATCCTCCCGCCTCAGCCTCTCAGGTAGCTAGGACTACAGGCGTGTGCCCCTATGCCTGGCTAATTTTTGTAGTTTTTTTTGTAGAGTCGGGATTTAGCTGCGTTGCCCAGGCTGGTCTTGATCTCCTGAGCTCAAATGATCCACCCATCTTTGCCTCCCAAAGTGCTGGGATTATAGGCATCAGCCACCAAGCCCAGCTGATTTATCTTTCTTTTTCTTCTTCTTTTTTTTGGGGGGTGGGGGAGCGGTGTAGAGACAGAGTTTCACTTTGTTGTCCAGGCTGGTCTCAAACTCCTGAGCTCAGGCAGTCCTCCCATCTCAGCCTCACAAAGTGCTGGGGGTAACAGGCATGAGCCACCACGCCTGTCCTGGAATGTGGGGATTTCTGAGTACTAAACTAAAGCCATGCTGATAACTAAGCGTAGTGAAAGTAGACATCACAATTAAGGTAGATCCTTACCAAGTTTTCCATGCTAAAATGAATCAATTTTATAATTGCTATAAGACCTAAATTTATATAGAGCAAAGTAATTCAGTAGCATTTACCAGAACAGGTTTGCCATTAGGTAGTTCCTGTGACAAATGTTTACCAAATCTCAAAGAGCTTGTATAGGAATGTCATTTCCTTGCCTAGAATTTCTGAATATATGGGCACACTTATATATATAGCCTTAAAAATATTAATAAGGGCTTTTAATAACTTGATTCATTACCTTGATCCCATTAACTATTTTCCTTGATAGATCTTATGTTCCTCAAGTGGGGATTCTCTTGCCACAGAATTCGGAGAGAGAATATAGTTTATTTGAGTATTAAATTATGTTTAATCTCTTCTTTATTCCTACAACTTAAAATTGGAAATATATCTATTATTTTGACCAAATATATTTTAGTCTTCTTTTAGTACATGGATATTATCTTTCAAGTTCTCTTTTAATAAACCAGCCAAGTCTTTTTTTAACCATAAATTTCATTGAAGTTTAACAAATGCACACAATAGTGCACAAATCCATAAATTTTCACAAACTGTCTGTGTTATAAGCACCCAGCTCAAGAAATAGAACCTTAGCAGAAGCCCAGAACCTCCTTGATGCCTCCTTCTGGTTACTAACCTAGGGACAATTTCCTGTCTAATACCATACATGAATTTTCCCTATTTTTGAATTTTAGATAAATGTAATCCATATAGAATATCCTCTTTTGTATGAGGCTTCTTTTATTCAACATGTTTGTGAGATCCATCTATGTTATTTGGAGTTGAGGTTTATTTATCCTTATTGCATAGTATCCCATTATAAGAATACTACAACACGGTGCAATTACACTACTTTAGGGTGGACATTTATTTCTAGTTTTTGGTTCAAATACAGCTGGTGTGACTATTTTTATACAAGTCTCTTGGGGAACATATGTACACGCTTCTCCGGACCTAGGAATGGACAAAGCTTTGTTTTCTATTTTTTTAAATACTCTGAAAAGAAAATGCTATGTTTTTAACCATTAACTTGATTAAAACATTATTACATTTTTAATTATTTAATCAGAATAACTTTCAAAGATCATTTCAAGTCTAACAAAAAAAACATAACTTTGTTCTTTAATAAGTGTAATATTTCCTGGAAATATGCCTGGGAATTTTTCTTTGAAATAATAAGCGAATCTTGACATTAATTGGACATTTTCAGAATGCCCTTTGGCATGAAGCTATGTTTCATGTTTTAGTATGCTCCTCTCTAGGTACTTTCTTTTTAAACCTGTCCAATGTACTTGACTTTTGTTTTCTCACTGAGAAAATGAAAGTTCAGAATGATTTTTTGGGGGATAGTAAGGAGACTTTGCATAATTGGAAATAATGGTCAGGGGAAAACCCTTTGTTTTATAAGGGGCCATTTTTGTATGCTTTTTTTACTGAAACAGAGAAGGTCAGGTTAATTCCATATCCAAATTAAATTTATGATTTTCAAAAGGGAAGCCTTGATAATCTAACCAAACGTGTCCATTATCTAAAGTTATTTGGAAAATTGTGTCACTTTAGGTGGAGGAAGCTAAACAAGAATTACAGGAAGTTGTTGAATTCTTGAAAAATCCACAAAAATTTACTATTCTTGGAGGTAAACTTCCAAAAGGTAAGATATCTTTTCTTTACCATGATTTGATGGAAAAAACAAAAACAAAGAAACAAACAAAAAAAACCTATATTACTTATTTAATTTTAACTGATTAAAGTTTAAGTCTTAATTGCTATTTTACAAAATAGATGTTCATTCTGAACATACAATTCCATAGCCTTTTTTTTTTTTTTGGTAACTGCAAGTTTTTATATACTTTCAAATTTAAAGTTACAAGAATAGTACATAGAATGCTCCTCATACCCTTTACCTAGACTCACAAATTTTTAATATTTAGCTTCCTTTTTAGACCCAGGCTTGAGTGCAGTGATGCAATCATGGCTCGCTGTAGCCACAACCTCCTGAGTTCAGGCAGCCCTCCCAAGTAGCTGAGACCACAGGTACACACCACCATGCCGGCTAATTTTTGTATTTTTTATAGAGATGAGGTTACTCCATGTTGCCCAGGCTGCTCTTGAACTCCTGGGCTCAAGCGATCCACTCACTTTGGCCTCCTAAAGTACTAGGACTGCAGGCATGAGCCAGTGCACTCAACCTAGCTCCATTTTAAAAATCATTCACTTTGTCTCTTTATGTATATATAAATATAAAAATTATTTGTAAATAAATAAATTTTTAACTATTTGAGAGTAAATTGTAAATAATCACCCCAAGTGTGTATTTCCTAAGAATAAGGATATTCTTCTATATAACTCCAGAATAATATTAAAATTAGGACATTACTGGGTGTGGTGGCTCACGCCTTTAATCCCAGCAGTTTAGGAGGTGGAGGCGGGTGGATTACTTGAGAATCAGGAGTTCGAGACCAGTCTGGTCTTGAACCAGGGGCCATTGGAGTTCCAACCAGCCTGGCCAACATGGTGAAACCCTGTCTCTACTAAAAAAAGAAATTAGCTGGGCTTGGTGGCAGGCGCCTGTAATCCCAGCTACTCAGGAGGCTGAGGCAGGAGAATCGTTTGAACCTAGGAGGTAGAGGTTGCAGTGAACCGAGATTGTTCCCACTGCACTCCAGTCTGGGTGACAAAGCAAGATTCTGTCTCAAAAAAAAAAAAAAATAGGACATTTAACATACATACAAAACCATTATCAAATTTAGAGTCTATATTCAAATTTCAGCATTTGCTCCAATAGTATCCTTTGTAGTGTTGCCCTGATCCCTACCCACTTCCCTGGTTCAGGACCTAATCCAGGATCACAGGTAACATTTAGGCTTTTATTGTTTTTTTTTTTTTTTTCAAATGAAACAATGAAACAATTCCTTAGCCTTTTGTGAGGGAGTGGAGAGAAGAGGATCTTTCATGATTTTTACAGTTGCAAAGAGTACTTGCCTAATTATTTATAGAATGTTCTCAGTTTAGCTTTGTCTGATGTTTTCTCATGGTTAACATGACTTTTAATGACTTCATAGTATCCTTCTAATTTATGGTTATATCACAATTTAACCATTTATATTGAATTTTTATATGGTTTCCAGTTTTTTTGCTATTAAGAATAGTGCTGTGTTTCATCTTAATTCAAGGCTTTGCCTGCATGCTTAATTATTTCTTTAGAATAAATTTCTAGAAATGGAATTGCTGAGTTAAAGGATGACACTCCTTTTTAATGCTTGTTTTTATGCTGCCAACTATCTCCACTGAAAATACAGCAGTGTATGAAATTATTTGCAGTAACCTTTGCTAATTTAGGGTACATTTATTAAATCAGTACTTAATAATGATAACTTTAGCTAATATCACTGGCAAAAGCCTTATCAACATCATGTACTTCCTGATGCTCTAGAAAGGACCCAAGTGATGGCTTATGTGGTGTCCACGCAAAAAGGAATTAAAAAAGAGCACAATCTCAATACAATCATGAGAAAACACTGGAAAAGCCCATATCAGGAGACATTCCACATACCACCTTTACATTTATTTAAACATCACAGAGTGAATGTTTAAAACCATAGAAGTATTAATAGTTACACTCTTCCTCTTTCTAATCACAAGGAGTATTTTAAATTTGTAGAAAATTTGAGTAGTATAAATTTGTAGAAAAATCTTCAGATACCAAGATGTAATCCACAGAAATTAATATGATTTAAACCAGTTAAGTATAACTAAAACATGACAATACTAGGATAGTCTTAAAGCTATTTTTGAGCTTGAGCTTTCTTTAAAATTTTTTTTATGTTAAAATGCAGCAAACATGTATGTAAAGAAGTTTTGTTGCTTTTTTAATGTAATATGTATATTTATAAAAACATATAAATCAGGTAATTCTGTTTTTCTAATGTGAAAATCTTTGGTATTATGAAAATTTGCAAACATATGGAAAACCTTGAAAGAACAGTACAATTAACATCCATATCCTATCCACTTAGACTCAACAATTGTTAACATTCTGTCATATTTGCTTGCTGTGTTATGTGTGTATTTTTCCCCCTGAACATTTGAAAGAAAACTATAAACATCAACTACTTGACATCTAAAGACTTTATTGTACATCACCTAAGAATAAGGACAGTGTCCTAAATAAACATAATAACCTTATCCCACCAAAGAAAATTATGTCTATTTCCTTAATATCATGTACTCTCAGTCTTGTTTAAATGTTTTCACCAGATGTCTCTAGAATTTTTTGTTCTTTATGAAAAAGCATCAAATCAAGATTCACTAATTACATTTGGTTGTTTAGTCTTTTAATCTATTTTTACATGAATTTTATCTTATTTAGTGATAAATGGGTTTATATTTTTTTGCCTCAAGATTCTCCCTGTCATGTCTCTTGTTGATATGGAAACAATATTTATATAATACAGGAACATTAATTTTGGACAAGATTCTGAAGTGAACCATTAGCAGAGACGAGTACGGTTTGCTGTGTTTCAAAATATTGGTTATTGGTGTGACCTCAGCCTGAAAATTATATAAATGAATAATTATTTATTTTATAGGTTCATATTGAGGGATTTTTAAAAAATACTTTGAATCATTCTCGTTTTCATTTTCTTTTAGGAATTCTTTTAGTTGGACCCCCAGGGACTGGAAAGACACTTCTTGCCCGAGCTGTGGCGGGAGAAGCTGATGTTCCTTTTTATTATGCTTCTGGATCCGAATTTGATGAGATGTTTGTGGGTGTGGGAGCCAGCCGTATCAGAAATCTTTTTAGTACGTTTTGGTGTATCTTTGATGCAGTGCTAAATTTTGTTAAGGGAAGTGTGTATCTTACCCTTTCTTTGCTAATTACTTTTTTTCTTCCTTTTTTTAATTTCTATTTTTTGGGGCCTCCAGCTTTGCATGCTAATTAGTTTTGATTGATAGTTAAAATAGCCATTGTGGGACCTTGGTTTGGGTTACTTACTATATGAATTATCGGAAGAGCTAGTGGAAGTGCAAGATGAAGTTGGAGGCTACCAAAAATCTCTTAGTGTTTTTTCATTTTATTCATCAATTTTGTAGTATGGAATTAAGGAGTAATTAGCTTCAAACCTGATTGTATATATTTGTATAGCTGGAAAGAATGAATGAATGCCCAACTGTTTTGTTTTATATCATTTCTTTGGTATAGTTTTTTCCCTCTGAAGATACTATTTTTAAGTCAGTAAAAAATGATGTCCTTTTCTTCCAGTGAATATTTTTTGTTGGCTTTTGACAGTTTTATAGGATTTTAATATTTATCTCGTTTTGTTCAAAAATGTTGACTTTCTTTCAGCTTATTTGAATGTTTTTTATTTTCTTAGGGGAAGCAAAAGCGAATGCTCCTTGTGTTATATTTATTGATGAATTAGATTCTGTTGGTGGGAAGAGAATTGAATCTCCAATGCATCCATATTCAAGGCAGACCATAAATCAACTTCTTGCTGAAATGGATGGGTAATTGAGTCTTCTTTTTTCTTAGAATATGGTGATCCCTCCCAGCATTTGATACACGTAGAATTGATCTTATGCAAATTATTTCCATAAGGCATTTCATATCTAGAGATAGGAAAAATGTGATGTGTATAGGAAACAGAGTAGTCCCTCATGCAAGAACTCAAGACAAGCTTTTTCTCTCAGTATTGTATTGTTTTCATTACTAATTGGATATTTGAATATCAACTCATCTTATTTAATTTATGGTATTTTTCATTTATTGTTACACTTATGACAGAAAAACAATGATTTATGCCGAGACTAGTAGTCTATTTGAAGAAATACAGTTGTTTCTACATAATTTATGACTAACTTTGAGTGTTGTGGCAGATTTAAAGCTTACATCAATGTTCATAATATAAGAAGCAAGAGGTGATGTTGCTTTGAAAGAAGTATCTTAAAACTCAATATAAGACATTTTGAAACCACATAGGAAGCCCAGGAGCAAATAATTTGAATTGGTATACTTGAAAGTAATTTTTCAAAAATTAACCAGGCACCTAAGCTTTTTATATCAGGTTATCTTTTCCTGCATAGACCAGGTAATTGTGAAGGTATGTAGTCACAGATGAATTGGTGGTTTATTATCAGTTTCTTTTCTTGGCTGTTATTGGATTAATGAAGCTGGGCATGGTGGCTCACGCCTGTAATCCCAGGACTTTTGGAAGCCAAGGTGGTGGGAGGATTGCTTGAGGCCAGGAGTTCAAAACCAGCCTGGTCAAGATAGCAAGACCCTATCTCTACTAAAAATAAAAACAGTCACCGGGCACAGTAGGTCAAGCCTATAATCCTAGCACTTTGGGAGGCTGAGGCGGGTGTATTGCTTGAGGTCAGGAGTTCAAGACCAACCTGGCCAACATGGTGAAACCCCGTCTTTACTAAAAATATAAGAATTAGCTGGGTGTGGTGGCAGGCGCCTGTAATCCTGGCTACTCAGGAAGCTGAGACATGAGAATTGCTTGAACCTGGGAGATGGAGGTTGCAGTGAGCGCCATTGAACTCCAACCTGGGTGACAGTGAGACTCCATCTCCAAAAAAAAAAAAAAAAAAAAATAGTGGCTTGTACCTAGAAATTAGGGAGAAAAGATTTAAAAATAAATAAAAAATAAATTAGTCAGATATGTTGGCATGCACCTGTCATTCCAGCCACTTGAGAGGTTGAGGCAGAAGGTTCACTTCAACCCAGGAGTTTGAGGCAGCAGTGAGCTATGATCATACTGGTGCGCTTCAGCCTAGGCCACAAAGCGAGTCCTAGTCTCAAAAAAAGAAAACAAACCAGTTTTGTGTAGAGCATTTCTACATGTGTGCTGTGCTTCAGTGTTAGTAAAAGATACTATTTTTTTTCCAATATAGTTTTAAACCCAATGAAGGAGTTATCATAATAGGAGCCACAAACTTCCCAGAGGCATTAGATAAGTAAGTATTAAAAGAAGATTTTTGTGAAGTACTGTTACATGCTACAAAATTATGCTAAAAGAAGTCCGTTGCAAAAGATCACATCAACACTGTATGATTCCATTTATATGCAATATCCAGAATAAGCAAATTCACAGAGACAAATTGGGTTAGCGGTTACCAGAGGTTAGGGAGAATGGGGAATGGCTGTCATTGGATATGGGATTTCTTTGTGGGGGATGGGAATATTCTAAAATTAGATTGTGGTGATGGTTGTACAATTCTGAATGTATTAAAAACCACTATAGTATCCACTTTAAATTATGTGAATTACATCTCAATAAAACTTAAAATATTTATTTGTTATATGTCACAAAAGTTGTATGTAGAGAGGATTTTTAAAATAAATTAACTGTAGTATTATAACTAGGTTTAAAGTTACTATGAAAAAAATTTTACTGTAGAAGTTATTCGTATTTTCATTTGATCAGTAGTTTGTCACTGCCTAAGACTCTAGTCTAACATTCTGTACTTAGCAGTTGAGATGGATGTGTGGTTCTCATAATAGTTTGTTGTGGAATTATTTGTTCCTGGACTGAATTACCTGCATGCTTTTGTTTCTGAGGGGTAGGCTACCTAGGTACACACGTGTATCTAAATGAACCTTTGTTCTGCTTTCTGGTTATTGACACTGTTACTTGAGCCATGTTTTAAAGGAACTATCTGAATATTTATGTACAAAACTCCATCTGCGCTCTGGCTGCCATTGGCTTCCCAGTCATGTCATTAGGGTGTCAGTCCTGTTGAATTGGAGCTTAAATAGTTTATTAATTTATATTTTCCTTTTGCATTCTTCCTGTAGTGCCTTAATACGTCCTGGTCGTTTTGACATGCAAGTTACAGTTCCAAGGCCAGATGTAAAAGGTCGAACAGAAATTTTGAAATGGTATCTCAATAAAATAAAGTTTGATCAATGTAAGTATCAAAACAAACATTTGTCATTGCTGTAAAGTGGTAATATACCACTCACCCTGTTTGTGGTCCTTTCATGATACATGTATTAACATTAAAAGACCAGTTCATTTTTGTCTTTTTTTTTTTCCATTAGTATGTTCGTTTAAAAGTCCATTCCTTAGTGTATATCCAGGAGATTCTATTGTTTTGAACCCTGAGTCTAAAGAAAGGTTTTTTTAGAGTATTCACACAGATAATATTTGAGGATACATACATATACATACACACACACACATTTTTTTAAGATGAATGTAAAATGCAAAATAATTTTAAAAAGCTGCAGAAACAGTAACTCATGATATAGTCAGTGTGGGGCCAAAAGAGAAGAAAGCAAATTATAAAACAAAACACATGGAAATTTATTACTCACTTGAGTAATAAATGAAATTATTAAAGCTGCAGTAGTTTCAGAGATAGCTGTATCAATTCATTAAACTATACATGTTTCCTATAAGGGCAGCTTTTATGTCTAAAGTATTTCCAGATGAAATTCAGAGAAAAAGTGACTAAACTATGGCTCAGAATAGCTAGCTATTTTCTTTTTTCCCTCGGAATGTGAGGTGTTTTTTTTTTTGTTTTTTTTTTTTTTTGAGACAAGAGTTTTGCCCTTTTTGCCCAGGCTAGAGTGGAGTGGCACAATCTTGGCTTACTGCAACCTCCACCTCCCGGGTTCAAGTGATTCTTCTGCCTCAGCCTTCTGAATAGCTGGGATTACAGGTGCATGCCACCATGCCCAGCTAATTTTTGTATTTTTAGTAGAGATGGGGTTTCACCATGTTGGCCAGGATGGTCTCCAACTCCTGTCCTTAGGTGATCTGCCTGCCCCAGCCTCCCAAAGTGCTGGGATTACAGGCATGAGCCAACGCACCCAGTTGGAATGTGAGTTCTTTGTGAAGAGCTTTCTTTTACCTGTTTTAGACTTATTAACGTTGTGTTGTCTTTTTACATTAGCCGTTGATCCAGAAATTATAGCTCGAGGTACCGTTGGCTTTTCCGGAGCAGAGTTGGAGAATCTTGTGAACCAGGCTGCATTAAAAGCAGCTGTTGATGGAAAAGAAATGGTTACCATGAAGGAGCTGGAGTTTTCCAAAGACAAAATTCTAATGGGTAGGTTTCCTTTCTTTTTTTTCTGTCTTTTACTTTTCATTGTGTTAGATAATTCATTTAGGGGCAAATACTCTATTCAAACAGCTAAAGCCATGGCTATGTTGAATCTAATCTTACTCTAAAACTTCAGTGTCTGGGTTTTCAAGATTTGTAATAAATGATTTTACAAAATTCCCAACTTAACATCAAACAAATGCCATTAAACTGTAACATTTTCTTGACAATAATCTTGTCAGTGATACAGAACTGATTTTATAGTGTACCACATTTATTAGTTTTGTCTCTTTCTTAGAAAGAGACTGGAAAGCTTTAGAAAGTGATGGGAACATGAAAATATATACTTGACAACACCACAATTTGGCATCTTATGAAACAAATATATTCTAGTTGCTTATGTAATTATATAGTTAAACTGGTAGTGGGGAGATGAGGCACGTATACATTTCCTCTTGTCAGACATTGCTGCGAAAAAGGATACTTAACTTTATTCTGTGCTTAATTTCGATTTTAAATCTTGGATTGGCTTAAAATCACATTAGTTATGATATTCTTGTTAAATTGGAAGTTTATTTTATAGAAATAGAAATAAGTTTTCCCTTTTGAATTAAGATGATAGTTTTGACAGTTTTGGTTTTCAGTTAAATTGTTAAAGTTTGTATGTGTTAGGAATGAATTCTGCCCATTTTAAAAAACTTTGTAGACTGGGCGTGGTGGCTCACACCTGTAATCCCAGCACTTTGGGAGGCCAAGGCAGGAGGACTGCTTGAGCCCAGAATCGTTGGAGTTCAAGATCAGCTGGGCAACATAGCAAGACTCCATCTCTACCAAAAATTTTAAAAATTAGTTGGGTGGGGTGGCATGCGACTGTGGTCCCATCTACTTGGGAATCCTAGGTGGGAGGATTACTTAAGTCCAAGAAGTTAAAGCTACAGTGAGCCATGATCATGCCACTGTACTCCAGCCTGGGTTACAGACCCTGTTTAAAAAGAAACAAAATTACTAAAAATTACTAAAGCTAGGTGCAGTGGCACATGCCTGTAATCCCAGCACTTTGGGAAGCTGAGGTGGGTGGATTGCTTGAGGCTAAGAGTTCAAGGTTAGAGTGAGCTATAATAAGAATGACTTTAAGGAGAATGAGTTTTTTGTTTTATAATATTAATCCCATATCAGATACATTCACCTCTCAGTATCCACTGAAGGGGTGGGGATTGGTTCCAGGACCCGTGTGGATACCAAAATTCAGGGATGCTCAAGTGTCTTTTATAAAATGGTGTACTATTTGCATATACCTACATAATTCTGTATACTTCAAATCATCTCTAGATTACTAATACAATATAAATGCTCTGTAAATAGTTGTTATAATGTATTTTTTTTCATTTGTATTATTTTTTATTGTTCCTCTTCCCCATAGTTTTAATCCTTATTTGGTTGAATCTATGGATGCAGAATCTGCTGATAGGAAGGGTGGAGTGTATTTGATTTGCAGGCAAGAATGTGTTTTGTTGATTTAAATATACCTTTCTAATGGAGTATTTACTCAATTAAATTTATCTTAGGGCCTGAAAGAAGAAGTGTGGAAATTGATAACAAAAACAAAACCATCACAGCATATCATGAATCTGGTCATGCCATTATTGCATATTACACAAAAGATGCAATGCCTATCAACAAAGCTACAATCATGCCACGGGGGCCAACACTTGGACATGTAAGTTTTTTGTAGTGTCTCGCCCTGTCACCCAGGCTGGAGTGCAATGGCGCGATCTCAGCTCACTGCAACCTCTGCCTTCCGGATTCAAACGATTCTTTCACCTCAGCCTCCCAAGTAACTGGGATTACAGGTGCCCACCACCACGCCCAGCTAATTTTTGTAATTTTAGTAGAGATGGGGTTTCACCATGTTGGCCAGGCTGCTCTAGAACTCCTGACCTCAGGTGATCCACCTGCCTCAGTCTCCCAAAGTGCTGGGATTACAGGCGTGAGCCACCATGGCCTGCCTAATTCTTAAATATCTAATTACTCCGCTGCCCCAAAAGGGAAAACATTATGTTTTGTAGTAACTGATTCAGTAGTTTCTCTAAGATTTTTATCATTTAGTACAAGTTTATCAGATCTTTCAACATTGTAGATGTTTAAAAAATTTCTATGCACCTGGGGAGAAAACAGTCCTATTGCAGCATTATCCACCTATTGTTGTTGCTTTATAAAGGATGTTTTTATTCTCTAATTGCTGGTTTTTCATCAGTCCCCTGATGACCAGCTTTCAGCAACATGGTATAAAGTACTTTAGTGAGAGCTAAATGATAATTCTGGTTTGTATTTTTTTATTTTGCCCAGTCTTACGGTGCTGAAATTCTGGTTTTTAATGTAACTATATCAGAACTGTATCTGAATTTTTTTTTAATTTTTATTTTATTTTATATTGATGGAGTCTCGCGATGTTGCCCAGGCTACTCAAACTCCTGGGCTCAAGTGATCCTCACACCTCAGCCTCCTAAAGTGCTGAGACTACAGGTATGAGCCACTGCACCCAGCCTGTATCTGAATTTCTTTCATTACATTTTATTTTATTTTAATTTGGTTTTATTTTATTTATTGTATTTTATTTTTGAGATGGAGTTTCACTCTTGTTGCCCAGGCTAGAGTGCAATGGCATGATCTCAGCTCACTGCAACCTCTGTCTCCTGGCTTCAAGTGAGTCTTCTGCCTTAGCCTCCCAAGTAGTTGGGATTATAGCCATGCACCACCATGCCTGCCTAATTTTGTATTTTTAGTAGAGACAGGATTTCTCCATGTTGGTCAGGCTGGTCTCGAACTCCCAACCTCAGGTGATCCACCCACCTCGGCCTGCCAAAGTGCTGGGATTCAGGCGTGAGCCACCGCACCCAGCCTCTTTCCTTATTTTTTATCTGATTAATTTTTAATTGTCTAGGTGTCCCTGTTACCTGAGAATGACAGATGGAATGAAACTAGAGCCCAGCTGCTTGCACAAATGGATGTTAGTATGGGAGGAAGAGTGGCAGAGGAGCTTATATTTGGAACCGACCATATTACAACAGGTTAGCTTTAAAGAATGGCTTTAGTTCAAATTATATGTGGTCTTAAAGATATGTTTTAAAATGGTACGTTTTTATTTTATTTTAGGTGCTTCCAGTGATTTTGATAATGCCACTAAAATAGCAAAGCGGATGGTTACCAAATTTGGAATGAGTGAAAAGGTAATAGATTTTTTTAATCCTTTTCATGTATCAAATTATGTGTCAAGTGTTGATTTGAGAGATGGTTCTGATTATAAATTGGTAATATTCACTTTTTCTCTCTCTCACTCCAAATGGATTTGAGGCTCTTTATTCTGAACATTGTTATTCTCTGAATAAAGAAAATGGACCTTCTCTTAGCTGCTGAGAATGAGCTGCCCAGATAGTAACTATTACTTCACGAGTTAATTAAGTGATAAAGCAAGGTGAATTCCTTAGCTTTTCCATGTGGCATGAAAGAGTCTACTTTCTAAGTTTGGTTACTTTACTGTTTCCCTCTATTTCATATTTTCATCTTGTCATTGTTCTTGAAGCACTACTATACTCTGTGAATTATGGATTTCTATATTTGAAGTAGCTGCCAAGGTTTTTCAAGAAAGTACTGAGAACCAGACTTAAAATGATTTTAGGCTGGGCACTGTGGCTCACACCTGTAATCCCAGCACTTTGGGAGGCTGAGGAGACTGTATTGCTTGAGCCCAGGAGTGAGTTCTGGACCAGCCTGGGCAACATGGCACAACCCCATCTCTAAAAAAATACAAAAATTAGCCAGGTATGGTGGTGTGTGCCTGTAATCCCAGCTACTTGGGAGTCTGAGGTGGGAGGATTCTCTGAACCCAGGAGGTCGAGGCTACAGTGAGTCCACTGCACTCTACCCTGGGTGACAGAGCAAGACCCTGTCTCCAAAAAAAAAAAAAAAAGATTTTAAATGTTCTATCTTGCTCATACTTTTACTATTTTGATCTTAGTGTTTTTTTGTTTCTTTGTTTTTGAGACGGAGTCTTGCTCTGTTGCCCAGGCTGTAGTGCAGTGGCGTGATGTTGGCTCACTGCAGCTACCACCTCCCGGGTTCAAGCGATTCTCCTGCCTCAGCCTCCCAAGTAGCTGGGATTACAGTCACCTGCCACCATGCCTGGCTAAATGTTAGTCTTTATACTTTCAGAAGAATGTGGAAATTTCTTTGCCCTCAAATGCAGTTTTTATTTTTATTTTTTTTGGAGACGGAGTCTCGCTCTGTCACCTAGGCTGGAGTGCAGTGGCGCAATGTCAGCTTACTGCAACCACCGCCTCCTGGGTTCAAGCGATTCTCCTGCCTCAGCCTCCTGAGTAGCTGTGGTTACAGGCACGTGCCGCTATGCGCAGCTATTTTTTGTGTTTTTAGAAGAAATGGCGTTTCTCCATGTTTCCAGGCTGGTCTCTAACTCCTAACCTCAGGTGATCCACCCTCCTCGGCCTCCCAAAATCCTAGGATTACAGGTGTGAGCCACTGTGCCCGGCCTCAAATGCAGTTTTCTATTGTACTTCTTTCTTGTCCCCCATATATTTGTTTCCTTATATATAGGATAGTATTTTCTCTTTCAAATTTGTTGGTGTTTGGGGGTTTTCTGTTCAATTACTTTCTTCCTTTTGGTTTTAGCTTGGAGTTATGACCTACAGTGATACAGGGAAACTAAGTCCAGAAACCCAATCTGCCATCGAACAAGAAATAAGAATCCTTCTAAGGGTAATAATATTTTTTGTGCTTATTTATTTTCTTAGGAACAATGTGCTTAAATAGTCAGGTTCTTAAAAAATAACAGCTGAAGGCCCTCTGTTCACTAGAAACATCATTTTATAAAATAAAGATAATAGTCACCATGGTGTCTGGGGAAAAAATTAAAAATAAAGATAATAGGTGCAGCATTTCAGCAATGATTTAAATGTTATTAAGGCACCTCTCTGTTCGTGAACCTGGACACGGGCTAAGAACAGTTCTATATTGCATGGTTGTAAAAATTCAATTCTCAGGGTGAGGGACAAAATAACTACATATTAGGTATCAGGTACAGCGTACACTATGTAGGTATGGATACACTAAAATCCCAGACTTTACCACTATACAATTCATCCATGTAACCAAAACCACTTGTACCCCATAAGCTGTTGAAATAAAATATATATATATAATTTTATATGTATATAAAATTCAATTGTACTTTAGCTGCAAAACTGTAAGAGGTAATAGAATGGGAAGAGTATTGTTTATTGAGTCTTTGACATGTATTCAACAAATAAATTTTTTTTTTTATGGAGTCTCATTCTGCTGCCCAGGCTAGAGTGCAGTGACATGATCTCGGCTCACTGCAACCTAAGAAATAAGTTTAGTAGGTGTTTTATTGTTGGTTTTTTGTGGGTTTTGTCATTTTTTTTTTAAGGGGATGGGTCTTGCTATATTGCCCAGGCTGGACTTGAACTCCTGGGCTCAAGTCAACCTCCCAAGTAGCTGGGGCTACAGGCACACACCACTATGCCTAGCTCTATGATTTCAGTTTTTTGTTTTTGTTTTTTCTTTTTTTTTTTTTTTTTTTTTGAGACAGAGTTCTGCTCTTGTTGCCCAGGCTGGAGTGCAGTAGTGCTATCTCGGCTCATTGCAACTTCCGCCTTCTGGGTTCAAGTGATTCTCCTGCCTCAGCCTTCTGAGTAGCTGGGATTACAGGCGCGTGCCACCATGCCTGGCTAATTTTTTGTATTTTTAGTAGAGACAGGGTTTCACCCTGTTGGCCAGGCTGATCTCAAACTCTTGACCTCAGGCGATCCACCCACCTCGGCCTCCCAAAGTGCTGGGATTACTGCGCCCGGCCCAATTTCAGTATTATATATGTTGAATTTGAGGCATCTTAGTTGGAAATAGATGTGGGAACTTAGTGGAGAGATTGGTTATGTATTGCATTTGAATGTTGAAGCTACCCATTCATGAAGGCAGGTATTTTTTTTTTTTTTTTTTTTTTTTTTGAGACAGCATCTTGCCCTGTCACCCAGGCTGGAGTGCAGTGCTGTGATCTTGGCTCATTGCAACCTCTGTCTCCCAAGCTCAAGTGATCCTCCCACCTCAGCCTCCTGAGTAGCTGGGACTATAAGCGCATGCTGCCATGTCTAGTTAATTTTGTTATTTTTTGTAGAGAGCATTTCACTATGTTACCCAGGCTGGTGTCGAACTCCTGGGCTCAAACGATCCACCTGCCTTGGCCTCCCAAAGTGCTGGGATTACAGGTGTGAGCCACCGCACCCAGCCAGGCAGGTTTTAAGGGTAAGACTGACCAGCCTGGGCAACATGGCAAAACCCCATCTCTACAAAACATAGAAAAATTAGCTGGGCATGGTGGTTCATGCCTGTAGTCCCAGCTACTTGGGCTGAGGTGGGAGGATCACCTGAGCCCAGGGAGGTTGAAGCCATAGTGAGTTGTGATTGCCTGACTTCACTCCAGCCTAAGCAACAGTGAGACTGAAAAAAAAATAGAGAGAGAGAGTGACAGAGCTGAGTGCCAAAGTCTTTAGTGAGTAAGGACTATGTTTGTTAGATGGCACAATGAAGACGGTTGGATAGCTCCATAGTCAAATGGCCTGGACTTCAACAGAATAGGAAGAGTGCATTATATAAGAGGGTAGGTTAGTAATGGTCTGAAAGAGGTAACGGGAACAATGAGCTCAGCTGTTTACTGTGAAGTAACTAGGGTAAACATGAACAAATAGCACTTGAGAGGGCTTAGGGAATGCATTCTCCACAGGAGGGACCATGGGTTTGATTATTTCAAGGAAGTAGAGGGAATGCTTTAGAGTAGTTAAGGGTACAGAAAGTTTGTATGATGGAAAGGTTTAGAGAGTGTTATAGAAGAGGTGGTCTCTGCCTTCTCAGGTGTTTATTCTCTTTTCCTCACTATTTATGTGATAATGCACAAATTATCTCTACTGTAGAATCAAGATTCTACATGATTTTATAAATATAAACAGATTTCATATTTTTTAGGGTACATAAAGTTTTTCTTTCTCTTCCCATTGACTGGTTTTCGCATCCCTGCATTTGCTGCTGCTTACGTATCTCCTTTTCTATTTCAGGACTCATATGAACGAGCAAAACATATCTTGAAAACTCATGCAAAGGAGCATAAGAATCTCGCAGAAGCTTTATTGACCTATGAGACTTTGGATGCCAAAGAGATTCAAATTGTTCTTGAGGGGAAAAAGTTGGAAGTGAGATGATAACTCTCTTGATATGGATGCTTGCTGGTTTTATTGCAAGAATATAAGTAGCATTGCAGTAGTCTACTTTTACAACGCTTTCCCCTCATTCTTGATGTGGTGTAATTGAAGGGTGTGAAATGCTTTGTCAATCATTTGTCACATTTATCCAGTTTGGGTTATTCTCATTATGACACCTATTGCAAATTAGCATCCCATGGCAAATATATTTTGAAAAAATAAAGAACTATCAGGATTGAAAACAGCTCTTTTGAGGAATGTCAATTAGTTATTAAGTTGAAAGTAATTAATGATTTTATGTTTGGTTACTCTACTAGATTTGATAAAAATTGTGCCTTTAGCCTTCTATATACATCAGTGGAAACTAAAGATGCAGTAATTATGTTCCAGATTGACCATGAATAAAATGTTTTTTAATCTAAATGTAGAGAAGTTGGGATTAAAAGCAGTCTCGGAAACACAGAGCCAGGAATATAGCCTTTTGGCATGGTGCCATGGCTCACATCTGTAATCCCAGCACTTTTGGAGGCTGAGGCGGGTGGATTGCTTGAGGCCAGGAGTTCGAGACCAGCCTGGCCAACGTGGTGAAACGCTGTCTCTACTAAAATACAAAAAAATAGGGCTGGGCGCGGTTGCTCACGCCTGTAATCCCAGCACTTTTCAGAGGCCAAGGCGGGCAAATCACCTGAGGTCAAGAGTTTGAGACCAGCCTGGCCAACATGGTGAAACCCCATCTCTACTAAACATGCAAAAATTACCTGGGCATGGTGGCAGGTGCTTATAATCCCAGCTACTCTGGGGGCCAAGGCAGGAGAATTGCTTGAGCCTGGGAGATGGAGGTTGCAGTGAGCTGAGATCATGCCACTGCACTCCAGCCTGGGCAACAGAGCAAGACTCTGCCTCAAAAAAAAATTAAAATAAATTTAAATACAAAAAAAAATAGCCAGATGTGGTGGTGCATGCCTGGAATCCCAGCTACTTGAGAGGCTGAGGCACGAGAATTGCTTGAACCCAGGAGGTGGAGGTTGCAGTGAGCCAAGATCACAGGAGCCACTGCACTCCAGCCTGGGTGACAGAGTGAGACTCTGTCTCAAAAAAAAATTAAATAAATTATTATAACCTTTCAGAAATGCTGTGTGCATTTTCATGTTCTTTTTTTTAGCATTACTGTCACTCTCCCTAATGAAATGTACTTCAGAGAAGCAGTATTTTGTTAAATAAATACATAACCTCATTCTGAATAATGTCCCTCATTTTGACTATAACTGTGCTTGGTTTCAAAAGCAAAATTAAACAAAAATCTCAGTCCCCTCCGAAGTGAACTTTGTGTTACCCTGCGTCAGAAATGCCAAGTTGTGTTTACTTTTCATTCAGATTTTGTGAATATGAACATGCTGTTATAGGATCTACAGATGAATATTTAACTCAATAGAAAAATTATTTTAGAGCACATTGTATTGGTATTACAGCCAGATTATATTCTTGACGTTGACTTCATTAAAATTATCTACAATTTCCTAATAATTTAAGCTGTATATGGTCTTCATTGAAAAAAGATAGATATTGTTACAGGAAGCTTGTTACATTATATTCTTGACCTTTTGGTTGATAATCTTAAATCTTAATGTAATTTCAAACTGGCAGAAATGTTGCCAGCATAATACATGGATGTCTCATATACCCTGCATCCAGATTTACCAATTGTTATCATTCTGCCCGTTTTTTATTGCCCCAAACCTGTTCTGTCTCCCTCTCTGTATGTACATACATACACGTATAAAATATTGATAAAGTCTTATCTGTCTTAAATTTTTTTACATATTTGTTGAGGTATAATTTACATATGATAAAATTCATTGTAAATGTAGAGTTGAAAGATGTTGTGTGTGTAATCATCACCACAATTAGATTTTAGAACATTTCCATCACCCAAAACATTGTCATGCAAGTGTTTGGATTAATTTTTTAAGAAACTTATGAACTATTTTCAAAGTGACTATAATTTTATGTTCTAACTAGCAATGTAGGAAGGTTATAGTTTCTCCACATCTTTTGCAGTGCTTATAGTCTGCCTTTATAATTATGGCCATTCTAGTGGACCACTCATATCCAAATTAATCTCATCCAAGTTAGATCATTTCTCTAGTGACATAAGATGCTGAGCATCTTCCTGTGCTTATTGGCCATTTGTATATCTTCTTTGGAGAAGTGTCTATTCAGATCTTTTACTTCTTTTAATTGGGTTGTCTTGTTCTTACAAGTTAAAAAAGATATATTCTGAATGCAAGTCCTTTATCAGATGGATCTTGATTTTTTTTTTTTTTTTTTTTTTTTTTTTTTTTTTTTTTTTTAAGACGAGTCTGGCTCTGTTTCCCAGGCTGGAGTGCAGTGGCGCCATCTGGGCTCACTGCAAGCTCCGCCTCCCGGGTTCACGCCATTCTCCTGCCTCAGCCTCCCGAGTAGCTGGGACTGACTACAGGCGCCGGCCACCACGCCCAGCTAATTTTTTGTATTTTTAGTAGAGACGGGGTTTCACTGTGTTAGTCAAGATGGTCTCGATCTCCTGACCTCGTGATCCACCCTCCTCGGCCTCCCAAAGTGCTGGGATTACAGGCATAAGTCACCGCGCCTGGCCAGGTCTTGCCTTTTTTGTTTGTTTGTTTCGTTGTTGTTTTTTGAGATGGAGTTTTGCTCTGTCGCCCAGGCTAGAGTGCAGTGGCGTGATCTCGGCTCACTGCAAGCTCCGCCTCCCGGGTTTAAGCCATTCTCCTGCCTCAGCCTCCTGAGTAGCTGGGACTACAGGCGCCCGCCACCACGCCCGGCTTATTTTTTGTTTTGTATTTTTAGTAGAGACAGGGTTTCACCATGTTTGCCAGGGTGGTCTCGATCTCCTGACCTCGTGATCCACCCGCCTCGGCCTCCCAAAGTGTTAGGATTACAGGTGTGAGCCACCGCGCCCGGCCCGGATCTTGCTTTTTTATCCCGTTTCACAATCTCTGCCATTTCGGTGGGGTGTTCAGTTCATTTATACTTAATATTATTGATATATTTGAATTTATACCTGTCTTTTGCTATTTTTTTTCCCTCATACCTAAAGAGATTCTGCTGTTCCTCCTTTCCTACCTTCTTTTGCTTTAAATAATTGGAACTACTGGCTGGGCGCAGTGACTCACCTGTAATCCCAGCAATTTAGGAGGCTGAGGTAGGCAGATCACTTGAGGCCAGGAGTTTGAAACAAGCCTGGCCAACATGACGAAACCCCATCTCTACCCAAAATACAAAAATTAGTTGTGCATAGTGGTGCATGCCTGTAATTGCATCTATTCAAGTTGCTGAGGCAGGAGAATCACTTGAACCTGGGAGGCAGAGGTTGCAGTGAGCTGAGATCATGCCAGTATACTCCAGCCTGGGTGACAGAGCAATACACCATCTCCAATAATAGTAATAATAATAATAATAATAATGGTTGGAACTACTGCTTTATACGATCTTAATGTCCTTAATCTTTATCTGGCAATGTCTGGTTTTGCCTTGATTCTTTTTTTTTTTTTAAGGATAGTTTGCTGGATATAGAATTTGTGCCTGACAACTTTTTCTTTGACTCTCTTTTAACGTCATCCCAGTGCACCCGGATTTCCATTACTTTTGGTGCGAAGTCAGCTGTTAATTATTTTTGGTCTCCTTTGTGTAATTGTTTTCCTCACTGCTTTTGGGCTTTTTTTTTCTAGGCCTTGTCTTTTAAACAGTTTGACTAAGACGTTTTTCGGTGTGGATCTCATAGTGTTTATCCTACTTGGGTTTGTTGTTGTTGGTTTTTGTTTGTTTTAGCTTCTTGGATATATAATGTTTTTTATAAAATTTGAGAGATTTTTGGACATTATTTCTTAGTTACATTTTTCTGCCCTTTGCTCTTCTGTGATTCGCCTTATGCATTTGTTGGTACATTTCCTGTTACCCTGGTCTCAGGCTCTGTTCATTTTTTTCAGTCTTTTTCTCCCTCTATTTCTCAGGTTGTGTAACGTTGATTTTTCTTCAAGCTCACCGATGCGTCTGCCATCTCAAATCTACTTGCATTGTTTTGTTTCGTAAGTTGAATTTTTCAGCGCCCAGGTTTCCATTTGGTTCTTTCATAACTTTGTACCTCTTTATTGAGATTCTTTGTTCATTGGATTATTATAAGTTTTCTTTAATATAATAAACAGACTTCCATTTTGAACATGTTTATGAAGTCTGCTAAATCCAATAGCTAAGGATACTCAGGCAGTTTCTCTTGAATACTTTTCTTCCTTAGTGACTTATTTTGGAACCACACTCCAGATAAAGCAATTTATTATTAAGAGTGAACCTAAAGAAGACTTAAACTTTTCATAGCTATTCACTCAAAGCTATCAGAATGCCAGAATTTCACCTATCATCTATATCATTATTACTTTTAGTAACTGATACATATTTTATTGCTAGATACTCTCTAATATTTGTTCATATTGATTTTAAAGGTAATTCTGCATTATTTCAAGCCAGCTAGTTATAAGCATATTTCTTAATGTAAGTGTGTAATATTTTAATAAAGTGTGGTAGAATATAGACGATCTTTGGATTGGAAACATAACAGTACTGGACATGAAGATTTGCAGAGCTGATTTTTTTTTTCTTTTTTTATTTTGAGATGGAGTCTCGCTCTGTCTCCCAGGCTGGAGTGAGTTGGCATGATCTTGGCTCACTGTAACCTTCTCCTCCCAGGTTCAAGCAATTCTTGTGCCTCAGCCTCCCAAACAGCTGGGATTCCAGGCACCCGCCACCATGCTGGCTAATTTTTTTGTATTTTTAGTAGAGACAGGGTTTCACCACGTTGGCCAGGTTGGTCTCATACTCCTGACCTCAGATGATCTGCCTGCCTCAGCCTCCCAAAGTGCTGGAATTACAGGCATGAGACACTGCACCAGGCCAGAGTTGATATCTTTGAAGTGAGGATTTTACTTCTATGCAAATTCTTTTCTGTCAGAGGTGAATCCCTATTTTAGTCATGAATATGATATTTATTCCCCTTTCACAACAGGAACTTCATATATATATATATTCATTATATATATATTCATTATATATATGATTATATATATTCATTTATATATGATTATATATATATATATAAGTGCTGTGTGGTGCTTATATATATATAAGTGCTGTGTGGTGTTCTAAACTATTTCAGTCCTGCCTTAGCATTGTAATACATAATGTAGCTAATCTGCTATGAATTTGGGAATGCATTTTATGACAAATTTACAAAGCTGTCAGGGAGGATGGAAAGTTGCTGATTTCTCATATAAAACTGTCTTAAGAGAGCTTGATGTGAATCTCCTGCACTTCTGGAAGCAGGTATTTAACTCATCCCCAGGAAATCAAGCCTGAGAAAAGTTCTGGTGAGCTGCTTGGCTACTGTGTTGAGACTGGTCTGGTCTCTTAGCATTTGTTTTGGCAAAGAATGTTTGAATGTTTATAGAGGACAGATGCTGGTCAAGTATGAGAGCTGTTGGTGGGAGGGAGAATCCATTTGGGATCCCATATGAAAAGTCCTGTTAAGGGTGTGAGCAGGCCTTAGAAGAGGGTAATCCAAAGTGAATCTGTGGATTCCTTAGGAGTTAAGAGGAAAGAAAGGCCAGAGTGGAGTGCATTCATTCAGGTCAAGGCAATTGCAGGTGAAAACAGCTGTGGGAACAGAATTGTCCCTGCGAGAGTCAGCGTTCAAAGAAAGGCCACATCAGATATTCAAAATCATCTCACAACAGTTATCAACCAGATAAGAACCACCCTCTTCAGTTTTTGTTTTGTTTTGAGATGGAGTCTCACTCTTTCACCCAGGCTGAAGTGCTATGACGCGATCTCAGCTCGCTGCAACCTCTGCCTCCCAAGTAACTGGGATTACAAGTGCGCACCACCATGCCTGGCTAATTTTTTTGTGTTTTTAGTAGAGATGGGGTTTCACCATGTTGGCCAGGCTGGTCTCAAACTCCTGACCTCAAGTGGTCTACCCATCTTGGCCTCCCAAAGTGCTGGGATTACAGCATAAGCCTGTAGAGGAGTCCTATGCCGGACAGAAATGACTTGGCTTTGTATCCTCTTTGTATCCTGGCAGAAGCAAGGTCCTGGTGAAAGCACCAGCTGGAGGCTACAGTTCAACTGTGCACTCCACAATAGGGTCTCCTGAAGACAGATCCAAACAGTGTGACTCCACAGCCTTTGTATCAATCTGGGTCCAATGACAGCATAGAAACCACACAGCAATTTAGCGTGGTTTAATATAAAGAATTACTAAGCTATGAGATGAGAGTAATTATAAAGATGGAAAGAGAAGTCTAAAGGGTACCTTAGGGCTGAAGGAGAGTACTCAAGAAGGGGTTAATTTGGGAGGGGGGTTCAAACATTGGTGAAGGAGGTGGGATTACAGCCTGCTAGGTGGCAGAGAAGTTTGACTCCATTTGCATGTGACTTTCCCTTGCATCTGACTACCAACCTCATTTCATCTGCATCCCAGTAGGTTGTTTCTGCCTGCCTAGAGACCAAGGGGTGGCCCTGGCCCAGGTTCTGCTGTGCTGCTGGGTTGCTTCTTCGTGTTCCTTCTACACCAATGTCAGTAGTACTCTGCCCAGGCTGTGCATTCCCAGAGCATGCAGTTCCTTGAGTACCCTGAGCTTTGGCCCCAGCCAGTAACCCTTTTAACATGGACACCATGGTCTTTGTGAGCAGGCTTGTAACAACTTCCTGCCCTCAAGCCTTGTACTGCTGTGTGGGGAACTGGGCTTCCTGCCTCCTCACACCATCTATGCACGTATCAGATTGGGCCCCTGGTACTCCAGAAGGGCGTTTGCTGTTTGCTCGATGACTGTGGACCAGCTCTGGCCTTGGCAACCACACCTTCTCCAAGGACATCTGAATCCCCAGCCTTGTGAAGCCACTCATTTTAAGTTGTTCATACTTTGGGTGTAATCTCACCCTAAAGGATTCTTTAGATTTTTCTTTTCACTTTTATACTACTGTTACAGTTAATAATAATTTTTCTTTGAGATGCGGTCTTTTTTTTTTTTTTTTTTTTTGAGATGGAGTCTCACTCTGTTGCCAGGCTGGAGTGCAATGGCGCAATCTCAGCTCACTGCAACCTCTGACTCCCTGGTTCAAGCAATTCTCCTGCCTCAGCCTCCCGAGTAGCTGGGATTACAGGAATGCACCACCACACCCAGCTAATTTTTGTATTTTTAGTAGAGATGGGATTTGACCATGTTGGCCAGGCTAGTCTCGAACTCCTGGCCTCGTGATCCACCCACCTCGGTCTCCCAAAGTGCTGGGATTACAGGTGTGAGCCACTGTGCCCGGCCCGAGATGGGTCTTGCTATATTCCTCAGGCTGGTCTCAGACTCCTGTGCTCAAGTGATCCTCCTGCCTTAGCCTCCCAAGAAGCTGGAACTACAGGTATGTGCCACTGAGCCTGGATAATTTTTTTTTTTTTTTTTTTTTTGAGATGGAGTCTTGCTATGTTACCCAGGCTGGAGTGCAGAGGCACGATCTCAGCTCCCTGCAACCTCTGCCTCCTGGGTTCAAGCGATCCTCCCACCTCAGCCTCCTGAATAGCTGGGATTACAGGCATGCAACACCATGCCTGGCTAATTTTTTTGTATTTTTAGTAGAGACAGGGTTTCACCATGTTGGCCAGGCTGGTGTTGAACTCCTAACCTCAAGTGATCCGCCCACCTCAGCCTCCCAAAGTGCTGGGATTACAGGCATGAGCCACCATGTCTGGGCATGGCTAATTTTTTTTTTTTTTTTTTGAGACAGTCTTGCTCTGTCATCCAGGCTGGAGTGCAATGGCACAATCTTGGCTCACTGCAACCTCCGCCTCCTGGATTCAAGTTATTCTCCTGCCTCAGCCTCCCGAGTAGCTGGGATTACAGGTGCCTGCCACCACACCTGGCTAATTTTTGTATTTTTAGTAGAGATGGGGTTTCACCATGTCGGCCAGGCTGCTCTCAAACTTCTGACCCCAAGTGATCCACCCACCTCGGTCTCCCAAGGTATGTAATCTCTGCTGGGATTACAGGTGTGAGACACCATGCCCGGCACTGGCCATGGGTAATTTTAAAACACTTTTTGGAGACATGTTCTGGCTATGCTGCCTAGGCTGGTCTCAAACCCCTGGCTTCAAGCCATCTTCATGCCTCAGCCTCCCAAGTAATTGGGATTACAGGCACAAGCTACCATGCCAAACTTCTATAGCAAATAATTATTTGTATTAAATTTTTCTTGTTCAGGTTACTAGGTGGTTTCTCTCCTGATTGAAACCTGGCAGACACATTATCTCTTTCTAGGATGTACTTTTTTTTTCTTTCCATCTTCTCCCCTCTCACAAACTCCTGTTTATTCTTTAAGTCTCAGCTTTTAAAATTTAATTTAATTTGATTTTAGAGACAGGGTCTTGCTATGTTGCCCAGGCTGATCTCGAACTCCTGAGCTCAAGTGATCCGCCAGCCTCAGCCTTTCAAAGTGCTGGGATTACAGGTGTACACCACCATGCCCAGCCCTAAATTTCAGCTTTGACATCACTTCTTCATGTGCCTCTCTCCATGACCTACCACCCTTCTCTTGACATGATTCTATAGGCCCTCTGTGCTCCCCCTTAATGTGGCACTAAACATGAAATTTGCCTCCCTCCCTGAAGTGAAGAATGACACATCTGTTGTTTCCTCACTGACTCTCACAATACCTAGAATAAAGAAGGTTCCCAGAACATGTTTCTGTTTAATGTGGTGGCCTCCTTACTGTGATCATCCCGGGTCTTGGATCTCCAGGAGATACAGGTAGATGGGCCTCAACACACTTGAGCCCTTATGTTCTAATCATGGTTTAATTATAGTTTCATTATTCCTCAATAGACACAGCAGAATGCATGGGAAGACACATTTCAAAGAATGAATGAACCAGTTTTGGAAAAGGGTTTGATGAGTTTCTTGGTAACCCTTAAAAGGAGAAAACACGTGTGACAGCCTTGAACTGGAATTAAAGAGCTTTATCTGGCCAGGCACGGTGGCTCACGCCTGTAATCCCAGCATTTTGGGAGGCCAAGGCGGGCGGATCACGAGGTCAGGAGATTGAGACCATCCCGGCTAACACAGTGAAACCCCGTCTCTACTAAACAAAATACAAAAAGTAGCCGGGTGTGGTGGTGGGCGCCTGTAGTCCCAGCTACTCAGGAGGCTGAGGCACGAGAATGGTGTGAACCAAGGAGGCGGAGCTTGCAGTGAGCCGAGATATTGTGCCACTGCACTCCAGCCTGGGAGACAGAGCGAGACTTCATCTCAAAAAAAAAAAAAAAAAAAAAAGAGCTTTATCTAAGGGATTTGCTAAGGCATTCATATCTCAGTTGATTTTCACTATAAAACAAATATTCCCCTAACACATTAATTTCATTGACGTAATTATTAAATGAGGGTATAGGAAAACTGAACCAGGGCATTACTTTAGCCTTAGACAGGCATGGGAGTTTCAAGTGACAACTTTCTAGAGGGTGTCTGCTCTGGATCTGAAATTAATTTCCATATGAATGGGAGATCTTAGCTTTCAATGAACTCCAAGAAACTTTTTGGGGATCCAGCATTTGGCTGATGAATTCAACACCTCAGAGCTGGCCTAACATATAGTCCTTGGGTATCTCTGGTCTATACAAAAACACTATAGTCAACCAAATCTCTACAACTTACCTGGAGAGTGGTGTGTGATTCCTATATCCATCCAGACTGGTAATGTCTTTGGCCTTAATTTCAGGCTGCATTAGGGAATGTCAGAGTCTTCTGTTCAGAGTCAGTGTTCTCCACACTTGAGTATTTTTTGTTTGTTTTTGTTTTTGTTTTTTGAGATAGAGTCGTGGTCTCCATCCAAGAGTCTCCACTCCAGAGTGCAGTGGTGTGATCTTGGCTCACTGTCACCTCTGCCTCCCAGGTTCAAGTGTTTCTCCTGCCTCAGCCTCCCGAGTAGCTGGGACTACAGGCATGCACCACCACACCCAGCTAATTTTTGTATTTTTAGTAGAGACGGGGTTTCACCACGTTGGCCAGGCTGGTCTCGAACTCCTGACCTCAGGTAATCCACCCACCTCGGCCTCCTAAAGTGCTGGGACTTGACTAGCTTCATAGATCACCTTGGGGAATGTTGAGGAGACAACATAACTTTCTAGCTGGGGTAGTGTAGGAGGAAAATTCTTGGTGACGATAGTGGAAACTACTCTCCCACATCAAAACCATTTGATCTAGCTAAGCTGGAGAGGCCTGAGAAGTGTTGTTTTGTTTTTGCTCATTTCTCACTTGGCAATAAAGACGCCTGTTCTGGGGCCAGCCACCTCCTCCACAAGGGACCCTAGAGCTGTCCAGAGCTATGGAGGTGCATTCCAGCAGCAATTTCTGCTGAGACTCCACTTGACGTCTGCGTTGCTAATTCCAATTTGTTGTCAAATTATTCAATCTAGGCTGGGCGTGGTGGTTCACACCTGTAATCCCAGCACTTTGGGAGGCTGAGATGGGAGCATCATTTGAGCCCTGGAGTCGGAGACCAGCCTGGGCAACATGGCGAGACCCTGTCTCTACAAAAAATGCAAAAATAGCCGGGCGTGGTGACTTGCGTCTGTAGTCTCAGCTACTCACTCAGGAGGCTGAGGTGGGAGTATCGGTGAGCCCAGGAGGTGGAGACTGCAGTGAGCCGTGATTGCACCACTGCACTACAGTCTGGGCGACAAAGCGAGACTCTGTTGGGGGGGGAAAAAAAAGAAGAAGAAAGAGATGTAACCTTGGAAAATCAAAAGCAAAAAATAAAACATAAGGCTGGGCCAAAGGCAGAGGGGTGGGGGAAGGAGGCATGCAGAAATGCGTTCTCATTTCTTCTGGAGAATGTGCATTGGTTTCTCCTTGTAAGTTTGCACTTGACACATATTGCCACGATCTCCGAAATCCTGTGCCCTCTGTTGTTGCATCTGTTAAGTTCTCATGGAGACCAGATGGCACCCAAAGGGACATGGAAGGGGAATAAACTGAGAGATAGGGAGATTCAGAGAGTTTCTTAGGGGAGTTTTCTCGGAGAAGAGGCCTTCAGCATCTTAAAACTCCACGCTACTCCAGTCCCAGTCATGCGTAAAGGCTGCTTCCCCACAGGCGCGAGGCTTCTTTTCGCAAACGTCCTGAACACTCAGCCAGACTCCCACCGACATTTGTTTGACAGGAACGCAGGGCTCGTCCCAGTCGCCGAGATTTGCGAGGTCTGGGCCTTGCACATGCGCACGGAGCACACTTGGCCACTGGGCCTTCGTGCGCACGCGCGTGGACCTTGCCGTCTGAGGTGCGCATGCGCACTTGTGTCTAGCGGGATCGCTTGCTTGGTAACCCGGAGGGAGAGATTGGAAACCGCGGAGTTTCCTTTGGGAGGCTGCGGCCAGCCAGGGCTGACTTGCTAGGTTGGGCTCCGGAGGCCGTTAAGAGCCGAGAGAGACATGAGGTGTCTCTGAAGCCCGGTCGCCTGGGCCATGAAGAAGATTTTTAGTAAGAAGGGCGAGTCGCCCTTGGGCTCCTTCGCGCGGCGGCGGAGGAGCAGCGCGGGAGGCGGGGGCGAGCCGGGGGAGGGCGCCTACTCGCAGCCCGGCTACCACGTCCGAGACCGAGATCTCGGCAAGATCCACAAAGCTGCCAGCGCGGGTAATGTGGCGAAAGTGCAGCAGATCCTTTTGCTCAGGAAGAATGGCTTGAACGATAGAGACAAGATGAACAGGTAATAGGCGTCGCAAGCCCGGACTGAGTGCCACTGGAGTAGGCGGGCAGGAAGAGGGGCCCCTTTTGTGGGAGCCACCCAGGGCCTGGATCAGCCTCCCGCGGGCTCCGCAGCCCCTGGGACGGTGACACCTTGCAGGGCTCCAGCGCCCAGGCCGCCTTTCTGAGCAGAAAAACAAAAACAGAACTCTAGCTGGTTTCCGATCCCCCCGAAATCCCCTTAGAGAGCACTTAAGTGACAATTTTAAAGTGAATTAACGAACAAAAGCACGTACAGCGTTTTATTTTTAATGTACACATTTAAGATATAATGTCATACACTTTATGGAAAGGTGCATAATGAGATAAACAGTTTCCATAATATAGCAACTTCTGGGTTAAAAATTATTTCTATAAAATCTGTTATTCGTCAGGCGCGATGGCTCGCGCCTGTAATCACAGCACTTCGGGAGGCTGAGGCGGGAGGATTGCTTGAGGCCAGGAGTTCAAGGCCAGCCTGGGCATTATAGCGAGACACCCCCCCCCCCCAACTCTAATAGTCTCAGCTACTTGGAAGGCTGAGGCAGGAGCATCACTTGAGCCCAGGAGTTCTAGGCTGCAGTGAGGTATGTCAGTGACAACAGAGCAAGACCCTATCTTTCAAAAAGAAAAAGAAATAAAATGCCTTTAGGAAATAGATATACAAGTAATTTGTTTTTCTCAGCATTGCTTAAGCAGTGTATTAAGGAGAACCCATAGAATGGATTTTGTGAATAAATGTCAGTGCATGATAATATGTGACCATTGAAAGTGGCAGTAGAGGCCAGGCGTGGTGGCTCACGCCTGTAAACCCAGCATTTTAGGAGACCAAGGCAAGCGGATATCCTGAGGTCAGAAGTTCGAGACCAGCTTGGCCAACATGGTGAAACCCCGTCTCTACTAAAAATACAAAAATTAGCTAGGCATGGTGGCGGGAGCCTGTAATCTCAGCTACTCCGAAGACTGAGGCAGGAGAATCGCTTGAACCTGGGAGGCAGAGGTTGCAGTGAGCCAAGATCGTGCCATTGCACTCCAGCCTGGGCAACAAGAGCAAAACTCTGTCTCAAAAAAAAGAAAGAAAGAAAAGAAAGTGGCAATAGATACAGAAGTGTATTGGCATGTGAGGATATACTTTGGTATCTCAAGTGAGAAAAAAAGTTTGATTATACATACAGACTGTGGTCTTGTGTTAGCTGAAAATATGTACAAAACGTGGTAAAATTTGGCCAGGCGCGGTGTCTCACGCCTGTAATCCCAGCACTTCGGGAGGCCGAGGCGGGCGGATCACGAGGTCAGGAGATCGAGACCATCCTGGCTAACACAGTGAAACCCCGTCTCTACTAAAAATACAAAAAAATCAGCCGGGCATGGTGGCGGGCGCCTGTAGTCCCAGCTACTCCGGAGGCTGAGGCAGGAGAATGGCGTGAACCCGGGAGGCGGAGCTTGCAGTGAGCGGAGATCACGCCACTGCACTCCAGCCTGGGCGACAGAGCAAGACTCCGTCTCAAAAAAAAAAAAAAAAAAGTGGTAAAATTTGTTATTTCTGGGCATTTGTATAATAAGTCAAACTTTTTTCTTTATGATTTCTGCAATGAGTATGTATAAAAGTTCTAGTGAAAATTTATTATTAATGAAGTAATCCTTGAGAAGAGAGGAATATGAATCTTGCACAGATAAAAATCATTTCCCACTTTCTTTTTTTTCTTTTTTTGGTGGATTGCTATCGTCTGACAACTTTTATCCTTTTCAGAAGTAAAGGGGATCTTGGCTGGGCACCGGTGGCTCATGACTGTAATCCCAGCACTTTGGGAGGCCCAGGCAGGAGGATTGCTTGACCCAGGAGTTCGAAACTAGCCTGGGCAACATAGCAAGACCCTGTCTCTATTAAAAATGAAAGGTAAAGCAGATCTTTGTTCTCGCCACCAAAAATTAAGAAGATAAAAAATAAAAATAAAAAAAGAAAAAGTAAAGGGTATCTTTTTATCTGTATTTATAGATTTTATGTATACATTTTATCATATACATGTTTTTATTATAGATTTATTATATATGCAAACAGGTACAATCATTTTATTTTAGTTGTGTCCTTATGACAATAAAAATACCAAATATAAATGATAATTAGGCTGGATGCAATGGCTTAGGCCTGTAATCCCAGCACTTTGGGAGGCTGAGGAGGGTGGATCACTTAAGTCCAGGAATTCAAGACCATCCTGGCCAACGTGGTGAAACCCTTCTGTAGTAAAAATACAAATATTAGCCAGGTGTGGTGGTACACACCTGTAGTCTCAGGTACTTGGGAGACTGAGGCAGGCAGTAGAATAGCGTGAACCTGGGAGGCGGAGGGTACAGTGAGCTGATATTGCACCACTGCAATCCACCCTGGGTGACAGAGCGAGACTCCATCTCAAAAAAACAAAACAAAACAAAACAAAAAAAGATAAATATTATTGCAAAAGAATAAAAGAATTACTCTACTTTATAAGAATTTTATTTAAAAATATTGAACTCCCTAATGATTTTTCCATTCTTTCAATCCATTTATTCATCAGTCATAACCTGAATACCTGTTATGTAGCAGACATAGTCTACTATCTCTTTTTTCTTTTTTTCTTAGACAGAGTCTCCCTCTGTTGCCCAGGCTGGAGTGCAGTGGCCAGATCTTAGCTTTACTGCAACCTCTGCTTCCTGGGTTCAAGCGATTCTCCTGCCTCAGTCTCCTGAGTAGCTGGGACAGCTAATTTTTTTTTTTTTTTTTTTGTATTTCTAGTAGAGACAGGGTTTCACTGTGTTAGCCAGGGTGGTCTCGATCTCCTGACCTTGTGATCTGCCCGCCTCGGCCTCCCAAAGTGCTGAGATTACAGGCTTGAGCCACCGCGCCTGGCCTTTTTTGTTTTTGAGGTGGAGTCTTGCTTCTTCGCCCAGGCTGGAGTGCAATGGTGTGATCTCGGCTCAGTGCAACATCCATCTCCTGGGTTCAAGCAATTCTCCTGCCTCAGCCTCCCTAGTAGCTGAGATTCCAGGCACGTGCCACCATGCCTGGCTAATTTTTGTATTTTTAGTATAGATGGGGTTCTACCCTGTTGGCCAGGCTGGTCTCAAACTCCTAACCTCAAGTGATCTGCCTGCCTTGGCCTCCCAAAGTGTTGGGATTACAGGCGTGAACCACCGCTAGTTATAAGCATATTTCTTAATGTAAGTGTGTAGTATTTTAATAAAATGTGGTAGAATATAGACTTGATCTTTGAATTGGAAACATAACAGTACTGGACATGAAGATTTGCAGAGCTGATTTTTTTTTCTTTTTTTTTTTGAGATGGAGTCTCGCTCTGTCTCCTGGGCTGGAGTGAGTTGGCATGATCTTGGCTCACTGTAACCTTCTCCTCCCAGGTTCAAGCAATTCTCGTGCCTCAGCCTCCCAAACAGCTGGGATTCCAGGCACCCACCACCCTGCCTGGCTAATTTTTTTGTATTTTTAGTAGAGATGGGGTTTCACCACGTTGGCCAAGTTGGTCTCGAACTCCTGACCTCAGGTGATCTGCCTGCCTCAGCCTCCCAAAGTGCTGGAATTACAGGCATGAGCCACTGCACCAGGCCAGAGTTGATATCTTTGAAGTGAGGATTTTACTTCTATGCAAATTCTTTTCTGTCAGAGGTGAATCCCTATTTTAGTCATGAATATGATATTTATTCCCCTTTCACAACAGGAACTTCATATATATGTATATAAGTGCTGTGTGGTGTCCTAAACTATTTCAGTCTTGCATTAACATTGTAATACATAATGTAGCTAATCTGCTATGAATTTGGGAATGCATTTTATGACAAATTTACAAAGCTGTCAGGGAGGATGGAAAGTTGCTGATTTCTCATATAAAACTGTCTTAAGAGAGCTTGATGTGAATCTCCTGCACTTCTGGAAGCAGGTATTTAACTCATCCCCAGGAAATCAAGCCTGAGAAAAGTTCTGGTGAGCTGCTTGGCTACTGTGTTGAGACTGGTCTGGTCTCTTAGCATTTGTTTTGGCAAAGAATGTTTGAATGTTTATAGAGGACAGATGCTGGTCAAGTATGAGAGCTGTTGGTGGGAGGGAGAATCCATTTGGGATCCCATATGAAAAGTCCTGTTAAGGGTGTGAGCAGGCCTTAGAAGAGGGTAATCCAAAGTGGATCTGTGGATTCCTTAGGAGCTAAGAGGAAAGAAAGGCCAGAGTGGAGTGCATTCATTCAGGTCAAGGCAATTGCAGGTGAAAACATAGTCTACTATCTCTCAGGACCTTTCCATCTTCAAAACCTTTATGTTTGCATACCTGCCCAGCCTGAGCAAGTTGAGAGATTTAAAATTAGACTATTAGGGCAATCTCAATTGAAGCTTTTCCTCCCTCCTCTTATTTATTTATTTTTTTGAGAGGAGATTATGCTCTGACACCCAGGCTGGAGTAAAGTGGCCTGATCTCGGCTTACTCCAACTCCGCCACCAGGGTTCAAGTGATTCTCCTGCCTAGCCCCCTCGAGTAGCTGGGATTACAGGCACGTACCACCATGTCCGGCTACTTTTTGTATTTTTAGCAGAGATGGGGTTTTACCATGTTGGTCAGGCTGATCTTGAATTCCTGACCTCAAGTGATCTGCCTGCCTCGGCTTCCCAAAGTGTTGGGATTACAGGCGTGAGCCACTGCACCCAACCCCTCTTTATAAACAAAAGTGTTTCTGAAGGTAGAAAATTATAAGAAATAACCTTTAACTACCCTTTTGAAAATTTATGTCTTAAACATGAATATTAGTCATTGGAAATATCTGCATATATTCTATAAATCTAAATATTGAATAAAATGAGCCAACCTATTCATTTGAATCCTGAGTTTCCTTTGTGTTGAAGTTTCTTGAAAACACAGTAAGAATTACTTTGTTTTAAAAATCTGTTTTTCAATTTTAAAAATGCTTCCAATTATAGTTGTAATAAATCATGAATTACAAGTGGCATTCCAATGTCAGAGATATTGAAATGTGAGAAAATGAGCATCTTAGAATCACTGAAATACTGTGTTATCTCTAATTTTTTTTTTTTTTTTTTTGTAGACAGGGTCTCTCTCTGTTGCCCAGGCTAGAGTACAGTGGCACAATCACAGCTCACTACAGCCTCAACCTCCTGGGCTCAAGCGATTCTTTGGCCTTAGCCTCCTGAGTAGCTGGGACCACAGGTGTTCACCACCATGCCTGGCTACTTTTTAAATTTTTATAGAGATGGAGTCTCACTATGTTGCCCAGGCTGGTCTCAAACTCTTGGACTCAAGCAGTCATCCTACCTCAGCTTCCCAAAGTTCTGGGATTCAGGCATGAGCTGCCATGCCTGGCCTTATCGCTGATCTTTAAAACATACTGTCAACTAGGTATAATTGTATCATTTCATTTAATTAAAACATCTTTATTAAACAGTAGTAATGGTAATTATATCTAACAATTATTGAGCTGTTATTTGTGCTAGGAACTGTTCTAAACATTTTGCATAGATTCTCATGTAAGCATCCCAGTGGTGTCCTATGAGATAGCTACTATTTTGATCCCCATTTTATTGATGAGGAAACTGAGGCACTTACTAAGCCATAATGAGTAAGTGACAGCTTAAAGTAGGATTCAACCCCAAGTTGAACTGAATCTAAAGGTCAAGCCTTTTCTATTCAGATAGGTTGCTCTTTCATTAACGTGGTGAGTAGTAAGAGCTAATAAATATTGTACTATTTTCAGAAGAAAATTAAATACTTGTTTTGAAGGCGGAGGATTAACATGTGTATTAGTCTGTTCTCATGCTGCTAATAAAGACATACCCTTTATTATATGGGTAATTTATAAAGGAAAGAGGTTTAATTAACTCACAGTTCAGCCTGGTTGGGGAGGCCTCAGGAAACTTAACAATCAGGGCAGAAGGAGAAGCAAACATGTCCTTGACATGGTGTCAGCAAGAAGTGCCAAGCAAAAGAGGGAAAAGCCCCTTAAGAAACCATCAGATATTGTGAGAACTCACTATCACAAGAGCAGCAGCACGGGGGAACCATCCTCGTGATTCAGTTACCTCCCACTGAGTCCCCCTCACCACACGTAGGGATCATGGGAACTACAATTTGGGATTTGGTTGGGGACACAGCCAAGATGAGATTTGGGTGGGGACACAGCCAAACCATATCAACATGCTATTTAATGTTTATAATTTTATGAATCATTGTATGTTTTGAGACAGTGCACTACAGTTTATAAAAAGTCCTGTCACTCTCATAGGACGGCTCTACATTTGGCCTGTGCCAACGGTCATCCAGAAGTAGTAACTCTCCTGGTGGACAGAAAATGCCAGCTCAATGTCTGTGACAACGAAAACAGGACAGCTCTGATGAAGGTATATAGTAGCCAGCTCTTTCAGCATGAGATGGATTTGACTTAAATACATAGAATGAAAATGAATTTATCTCATTAAAATATAACTAATTGGTGAAACCTGTGGAGTGTTTATTTTGCATTCCTAGAATTTATGAGCTGTTTCTTGGTCTAATACTCCCAGGCTGTACAATGCCAGGAAGAGAAATGTGCAACTATTCTGCTAGAACATGGTGCTGATCCAAATCTTGCGGATGTCCATGGCAACACTGCTCTTCACTATGCTGTCTATAATGAGGACATATCAGTAGCAACAAAGCTGCTTTTGTATGATGCAAATATTGAAGCAAAAAACAAGGTATAGATCAACCAACTTTATTTTTACAGTATTTGAAATGCATTTGTTTCAACAGTGACATATGTAAGGGTTAGTTTTCTGTATTTGGAAGCACAAGCATTCCCTGACTGAAAGTATTTTAAAATAACTTAATTGTTTAAGATTTTACTTTAAATGTTGATACTTTTAAAGAAGCATTAGGCAGTACACCTTTCTTTTATGCATTTATTGTAAATACTTGTGAAAACACAATTTGTTAAAGGCAAATCTTTTTTTTTTTGAGACAGAGTCTTGCTCTGTCTCCCAGTCTAAAGTGCAGAGGCGCGATCTCGGCTCACTGCAACCTCTGCCTCTGCCTCCCGGGTTCAAGCAATTCTCCTGCCTCAGCCTCCCGAGTAGCTGGGATTACAGGTACCCACCACCATGCCCAGCTAATTTTTGTATTTTTAGTAGAGATGGGGTTTTGCCATGTTGGCCAGGCGGGCCTCGAACTCCTGACCTCAGGTGATCCACCTGCCTCAGCCTCTCAAAGTGCTGGTATTACAGGCGGGAGCCACTGTGCTCAGCCTAGAAGCTCTTGGTTTTGATGGGAAACAATACAATGAATACAATATGCCATGCCAAATGGTGTGATAGAAGCAAATATTCTTAGAACCGGTAAAAATTTGAAGTGAGTTTTGGAGATGAGTGGAGTTCATGTGGTGAGGCAGAGGAGGGGTGTTTCCAAGGGAAGCAAGTGTTTTTTATTTGTTTTCTATTTTATATGTTTCAGTTCAAAGGATCTGACATAGAGTTTTCAGTTCAGCCGAGAAATATGTAATTTTATGCATTTTAACTTGTTTTTGCTGTCTTACAGGATGACCTCACACCACTTTTACTTGCAGTAAGTGGAAAAAAGCAGCAAATGGTGGAATTTTTAGTAAAGAAAAAAGCAAATGTAAATGCAGTGGATAAGTTGGAAAGGTACAGTAGCTGGTTTTGTTTTGGATTTTTAAACTTGTGTGTTTAAAAGTTTTTTTAGATCTGTGTTTTGCATGTTACAGGTTTTTTAAACCTGCTTGTTCTTGAGGGGCAACAGTGATTCGTTGGTGTTTCTCACTCAAGTCAGAAATATTAAATTAATAAGAAGGTTAACATAATTATGGGGATATAGTGACAAATAGCAACACAAATCAGTTAGGAAGAAAAGCAGTTGCTTGGATTGGGCAATATAAAAGAAGACTATACAGTAGGATTCATCTTCTCTTATAATATTGACTGATGTTTGTTATTTGTAAACCCATGTTTTTGGCCATGTGATCTGTTAGCTAAAGAGGTTTCTTATCAGTTTTATTAGTTTTATAAAATGCGGACTTTAACTTTTAGTTTACTTTTTTTTTTTTTTTACATGGAGTCTCCCCCGTCACTCGGGCTAGAGTGCAGTGGCGCAATCTCAGCTCACTGCAACCTCCACCTCCCGGGTTCAAGCGATTCTCCTGCCTCAGCCCCCTGAGTAGCTGGGATTACTGGTGCACACCACCACACCTGACTAATTTTTGTATTTTTAGTAGAGATGGGGTTTCACCATGTTGGTCAGGCTGGTCTTGAACTCCTGACCTCGTGATCCACCCGCCTTGGCCTTCCAAAGTACTGGGATTACAGGCGTTAAGCCACTGCGCCCGGCCACTTTTTAACTCAATATTGAACTTCTTCACCCTTTTATGGTATTGTTCTAACCTCTGCTTATGTACTTTTCCTTCAGAAATGCTGTGTTAAACATCAATAGCAGTTTTTGTCTTTTGAGTGCCTCTTTGCTTTAAGTTGCTTTCTTTGAAGAGTACGGATGTTAGGTTATCCCTAGGTGATTGTTGATCGCTATTGCCAGATACTATAGTTTCATTATTTTTTTCCTTTTCTATTTCTAGTATATTTTGATGTTTTTATTTTTAATTGGTATGGGCAAAGGGAAGAAAGACAGCTTTTATTGGATAAACTTTTCCTTTATTGAAGACAAGCCATAGATGGGTGATAAAGAGAAAAGAGGCTTTAAATTCACACAAGACTGGATTTAATTCCTTGCTTTCCCACTTGTTAAGTGTGTAAGCTTGGGGACCTTACTTATCACCAAATATGTTTTCTGATATAAAAAGGGGGATACTAAATATATCTCAAGGTGGTTGTATTTAAATAAGATTATATAGCATTTGATTCAGTGCCTAGCCCACGCTTATCAGCATCATTAGCTGAAACTACTGTGACTCCTATTATTACCTTTATTATTATTATTATTATTATTTGAGACAGGGTCTGGCTCTGTCACCCGGGCTGGAGTGCAATGGTGTGATATTGGCTCCCTGCAACCTCTGTCTCTTGAGCTCAAGCAATCCCCCTGCCTCAGCCTCCTGAGTAGCTGGGACTACAGGCATGTGCCACCACATCCAGCTAATTTTTGCATTTTTTGTAGAGATGGGATTTCCCCATATTACCCAGGCTGGCCTCAAACTCCTGGACTGTAGTGATCCACCCATCTTGGCCTCCCAAAGTGCTTAGATTATAGGCATGAGCTGCTGCACCTGGCTACCATTATTATTAATACTGTTTTAAGCCTGCAGATAGCTCTTATCTGACTCCTAGCTGACTGCAATTGTAATATATGAGACTAGAGAAGAAATGGAGAATTCTTCATTTAAATCTTTGCCTACTTTAGATAAGTAAACTCAGCATAGGTTTTTGCCATCAAAGGACTTCTAGTATGTAATACCCCAGTGAGACAAGAGGCCTCTTTTTTGTCCTTTCCTTTTAGCCTTGGTGGTAATTTACAAAGATGAGCACTTGAGCACCCAAGATGCTTATGTCTATTAGTAGATGTAAATAGTTAATTCTACACAGACAGGCAAGATACTAAATTGGTAAAGTATATCAAATTATCTGTGCACATAACCTTATTAAAGTTCCTGGGGTGAAATTACCTCTTACTTTATTTTTATTTATTTATTTTTTGAGATGGAGTCTTGCTCTGTTGCCCAGGCTGGAGTGCAGTGGCACAATCGGCTCACTGCAACCTCTACCTCCCGGGTTTAAGCATTTTCTGGCTAATTTTTGTATTTTTAGTAGAGATGGGGTTTCACTGTGTTGGCCAGGCTGGTCTCGAACTCCTGACTTCAAGTGATCCACCCGCTTTGGCCTCCCAAAGTGCTAGGATCACAGGCATGAGCCACCATGGCTGGCCATATCTCTCTTATTTTAGAACACCCCTCATGCCCACTATATTTTATGAATCATCAAGTATAGTCAGGCTTTTTGTTCAGCAGAGTTTTGATGTTTTTTCTTAATATGTCTAGGGATGGACTACAGAAAACTATGCTGTTGTTAGTGGTTTAGTATGTAAATGTTTACAATAAAAGGCTAGTTAACACTAAATAGAGGTTTAAAATAATTATCATGATTGCATCTTATACATCAGTTGAGATTTCATAGTTTGGGTCAGGTAATTTTAGAATGGCAGTGAATTAGCCTACTTCATCAGCCAGAAATCAAGCAAAAGGCTAGACTAGTTAGAAGCAGCAATGCATGTAGGATTCTTTTTGTTTTGTTTTGTTTCTGAGACAGGGTCTCACTCTGTCACCTGGGCTGGAGTGCAGGGGCACGATCACAGGTCACCACAGCCTCAAGCCGTGGGCTAAGGAGATTTCCCACCTCAGCCTCCCAAGTAGCTGGGACTACAAGCACATACCACCATGCCCGGCTAATTTTATGTATTTTTTGTAGAGATGAGGTTTTGCCATGTTGCTTAGGGTGGTCTCAAACTCCTAGGCTCAAGCAATCCATCTACCTTGGCTTTCCAAAGTGCTGGAATTACAGGCATGAGCCACTGTGTCCAACCGGGTATAGAATTTTTTTATCTCAGGACTTTTACGAACTTAATCCATAGGGATCCCAATATCATTCATTTCATTCCAATTATAACCCGTATGCATGGGATAAAAAATACTATCACATGTTTAATTTTTCTAGTTGGTTATTTGAGTCTTGAAATGTCCAGTTTGGCAGATAATCTTGAACTGTCCCCCTGGGGGCCATCTGCTATGCCCTCTGCCTTGAATTTTTCAGGAACCGAAGGGGTTCCTTAAGTCCAAGGAAGACAGTCCTCTTTTATAAATCAGGAGGGGAAAAAGGACATTCTAATCATTCTTTTGTTACCAGTGATTCTGTTGCTGCATTGTTGCCATTGAGACTGGTCCTGCAGTCTGGAAATGATTGACCTTTGCTACAAGGATGCTCTTACTGATTGAGATCCCTCAGCCTTCATGGTGATCCATATGTAGACTTCAAAGTTAGGACTTTTTTTCAGTTCACATACAAGTGTTTATATGCCCAGCCATTGTTCCTAAAGCACCAGCACCCTGCTCTGGCAGCTGGCCTCCTGGAAGCTTTAGCCACACACAGAGTGAGCAAATTGACCCTTCCACCTACACTCAAAACCTTATATGGAGACCATATCTTAGCCTTGACTTAGCCTTGACCTTCATGGTAAGTTACCCATGGAGGCTTTTGTTTGTCTTTTCTCTAGCAAATATTAGTTGGGATTGTTCTCAACTGTCAGGTTCAAATAATGTTGCAGGAAGAGATCAGAGTTTCTTTTTTTCTTTGCTACCAGGAATGTACTCCAAAGCCCCTTTACATTCTGTGTAGCACATTTTCTTAGGTAGTGAAAGGTTCCATATTGTCCTTCGCTGGAGTAGTGGCCACCAACTTGTGGTTGACCCCTAAAGTGATCTGTTTTTCATAATGAAAATCTCCCAAGCTGCTTGCATCTCTACCTTAAGTTTTAAAAATATTTTCAGATTGTACCTCACAAGGAAGCCATTCAACAGAATTCTCTGAGCGTAAAGTAGGTTAGTTGGATTGAACAGAGCTAAGCCTGTTCCATGACTCATCAGTATCCATGTATAAAAGTCGGGTTTTGTGCTTGCTTCAGCAGCACATATACTAAAATTGGAACAATGTAGAGAAGATCAGCATGGCCCCTGTATAAAGATGACACACACATTCTTGAAGCGTTCCATATTTTGCACAGTCCCTGGAAGGCCATTTTACTATTTGCTAACAGTGTGAGTCAAAGCAAAAGGGTGGCACCCAGTATTGAAATTGTGATTTTCATGACAAAAATATTCATGTAAGGTGATCTGTGAAATGAGAATGGAGCTAACACATGGGATGTTATGTGCAAATATGTTGTTAGTAGGTATCGCAGAAATGAGAAAATGTCAATTCACATCTCCTTCATGGAACTTAAAATAAAAGTGAGGCCAGGTGCAGTGGCTCACGTCTTTAATTCCGGCACTTTGGGAGGCACAGGCAGGAGAATTGCTTGAGGCCAGGAGTTCAAGACCAGCCTGGGCAACATAGCAAGACCCCATTGGTACAAAAAATAATGAAGAAAAATTAGCCAGGTGTGATGGTGTGCACCTGGAGTCCTAGCTACTCATGGGGCTGAGGCAGGAGGACTGCTTGAGCCCAGGAGTTCCAGGCGGCAGTGGATTATGACCATGCCACTGCACTCCATCTTGGGTGATAGAATACCTTGTCTCTAAATAAAAGTAGAGTTTTGTTTTCCACATCATTTGGAACGATGAACATGAAGATTAAGCACCGTTCTAACAAAGATCTGCTGGTTCAGAGTTTGAGGAGGTAGAGAAGCAAAAGTCGTTGTCTAAACCAGGCCTTAACATCTGTTAGTTTTCTGCCCTTGCTGTGATCAGTTAGTTCAGTAATAAGGGACAATTATGTTATCTAATTTAATGAGATGCTATATTTATAAGTGAATTCAATTACAAATTATGAAATTCACTGGGATTGGAAACCACAAAGAATAGAATAACTAATAACCAAAATTAGGACTTAGTAACATTTTCTGAAAATGGCAACATTTGAATATTAGAACCTTTGGAGAAACATTTAATTGGGTTTTATTTGGGATTCCAAAATAGTTTTAGCAATAAAATTCAGGAACAAATTATTCCATTTCTTTACTATTTCTCTGAGCATTTGAAAAGTGTTATCTTGTTAAATCTTTATAACCCTAGTGAAATAAGGCAGTAAAATCCTTATGTTTTAGAAGAAGATGTTGAGCCTAAGGGAAGCCTCTTGTCCAAGAACAAATAGCTGTTGGTTACAGAGCCAGGACTTCTTCTGGGTTCAGGACACTTTCCATTATGTCAAGCTAACTCTAGTTAATTTGCTGAGCTACACTGCCCTCACTTCATAACTATTTCACTTTAATCTTTTTCTCCTTTAATTTGAAGCTTAATAAGAAGTTTGGGCTGGGTGCAGTGGTTCACGCCTGTAATCCCAGCACTTTGGGAGGCCAAGGCAGGCAAATCATGAGGTCAGGAGTTCAAGACCAGCCTGGCCAACATGGTGAAACCCTGTCTCTACTAAAAATACAAAAAAATTAGCTGAGCGTAGTGACGGGTACCTGTAATCCCAGCTACTCAGGAGGCTGAGGCAGGAGAATCACTTGAACCTGGGAGGCGGAGGTTGCAGTGTGCCAATATCATACCACTGTACTCCAGCCTGGGCGACAGAGTAAGACTCTGTCTCAAAAACAAACAAACAAACAAACAAAAAAGTTTGTAGAGCTTACATATTTGAAGTGTATGGGATAATTAAAATTCTGCTGTTAGCTCTGATAATGGCTGAAATACTCTTAAGATTTTGAGATATTTGGTAAATATTTTTTGTATCAGTATTAACATAATTTTATTACATTTTTCTATACATAGCAGTCATCAACTAATTTCAGAATATAAAGAAGAAAGGATACCTAAACATTCTTCTCAAAATAGTAATTCAGGTAAGACTTCCAATAGTGAATTTCTCTTGGTAATAGTACCATGGATAAAAAAGTAAAAGTAAGGAAGTGTTGATCACAGAAAAGCAGTTTAAAAATCAGTGTATAAGGTGCATGTGTATTTTTTCTTAATTTCTCTTGGTAATCTAGAATTCAGAATTATTTAAGAAGTTACATGTAGATATTTATGATGCCAAATGGTACTATCTGAAAAAAATTCATTTACTTAATTATCATCCCTAAATTCCTATATGAAATTTTTGTATAAATAAGAAAAAAGGTGTTTAAGTTAGTATGTTATGTGTTTCCTTTATAATTACATTATAATGAACTAGACTTGTTATAAAAAATGGATCTTCTATTTAATTTTTATAATAAATGGTTTGTGTTTATTAAATGAATATTAATTACAGTTGTCCCTTGAGCAACGTGCATATTAGGACTGGTGATCCCTGTGCAGCTGAAAATCTGCACTAACTTTCAAGTCCCCCAAAACTTAACTACTAATTGCCTACTGTTGACTGCAAGCCTTATGATAATATAAATAGTCAATTAACATGTATTATGTATATGTATTATATAATGTATTATAGTAAAGTAAGCTACAAGAAAGAAATTATGATTAAGAAAATCATTAAAGAAGAAGAAATGTATTTACTACTCATTGAGTGGAAGTGATTATCATAGAGGTCTTCATCCTGGTTGTCATCATGTTGAGTAGGCTGAGAAATAAGAGGAAGATGAGAGGTTGGTCCTGCTGTCTTGGGGTGGCAGAGATGAAGAAAATCCACATATAGGTGGATTTGTGCAGTTCAAACCTGTATTGTTCAAGGGTCATTACATAGTGATTTGGGTCACTAAAAATTAACTATCTTTAAAAGTGGGAACTCAACAGTACCTTTCTGGTACCATAAACAAATGGCAATAAGAACTGCAGAACTTAGCCCGTGTGCACCAATACCAATAGGAAATTATTTTTTAAAGATACTGAATACAGAAGTCAGAAAAACAATTCCTTGTTGAGAAGCACAAGTCATGTTACTTATTCTTATACCAACAAAATCTTATTATTACTGACTTTATTCAGCCTAAGTTGAAATAGAATGAGATACATTTACTTCGTTAGGACAAGATGTGTTCTTCTGGCCAGATGCGGTGGCTCACGCCTGTAATCCCAGCACTTTGGGAGGCCGAGGCGGGTGGATTATGAGTCAGGAGTTCAAGACCAGCCTGGCCAACATGGTGAAACCCCGTCTCTACTAAAAATACAAAAATTAGCTGGGCGTGGTGGTGCACACCTGTAACCCCAGCTACTCAGGAGGCTGAGGCAGGAGAATGGCTTGAACCTGGGAGGCAGAGGTTGCAGTGAGCCGAGATTGTGTCACTGCACTCCAGCCTGGGTGACAGAGCGAGACTCCATCTCAAAAAAAACAAAAAACAAAAAAAACAGGTGTGTTCTTCTGTCTGCTGAATAATTGTCATGATAACAGTAATCTTGCTAGAATGAAACACTCTGTTATCATTAGCCAAAAGATTATCATAATGAATATTCAAATATCTCAACTCTGCGCTCAACAAATTATAATGAAAGTACAAAAATGTCCAATGGGAGATTCTAAAAAAAAAACAGGAAAAAAAAGTAAGTACAGAAATTTTTTTTTTTTTTTTTTTGAAATGGAGTTTCACTCTTGTTGCCCAGGCTGGAGTACAATAATGTTGCGATCTCGGCTCACTGCAACATCCGCCTCCTGGGTTCAAGCAATTCTTTTGCCTCAGCCTCCCAAGTAGCCAAGATTACAGGTGCCCGCCACCATGCCCAGCCAATTTTTATATTTTTAGTTGAGATAGGGTTTTACCATGTTGGCCAGGCTGATCTTGGAACTCCTGAACTCAGGAGATCTGCCTGCCTTGGCCTCCCAAAGTATTGGGATTACAGGCTTGAGACACCGCGCCTGGCCAGAAATGTTTCGCCATAACAAAAATGCTACTATGCTACCTGGATGTGACACCAAATGCATTTTATAATCTGAACTGCATGAAGACACATTTAATTTGGTACATATTTATCAAAGAACTTTCATAGGTTAGGTTTTGCAAGTTGCAAGAAATATGAATATGGAACAGATTAGTTTTGGTCTTTAAAGTTTTCATAATAGAATAGAGCTGTTCTATTTCATTTGTGTTTTTTCAATGAAAGTATTTTAATTGATTTCTATAATTGTTTACTTATAGAAACTTAGCAAATAACTGTCAAGTATCTTTTAGATACTAAGCATTTTTCTAATGTTACAGAATGCAAACATTTTATTTCTTTTTTTCTTTTTTCTTTTTCTTTTTTTTTTTTTTTGAGACGTAGTTTTGCTCTTGTTGCCCAGGCTGGAGTGCAGTGGTGTGATCTTGGCTAGGCTCACTGCAACCTCCGCCTTCTGGGTTCAAGCGATTCTCCTGCCTCAGCCTCCTGAGTAGCTGGGATTACAGGTGCGTGCTACCATGCCTGGCTAATTTTTGTACTTTTAGTAGAGACGGGGTTTCTCCATGTTGCTCAGGCTGGTCTTGAACTCCTGGCCTCATGTTCTGCCCGCCTCAGCCTCCCAAAGTGCTGGGATAACAGGCATGGGCCACTGCACCCGGCCTAGGTGCTATGCAACTTAGGTCATAGCTATGCAACCCTGCCATTGTAATGTGAAAGCAGTCATAAATAATATGTAAGTGAATAACATGACTGTGCTTCCGTAAACCTTTATTTACAAAACCGTATGGCTGGCTGGATTTGGCTTGTGGCCTCTAGTTTGCTGGCCTCTTATATACAGGATAGATGGAAGGTAACCATGTAAAGGGATTGGGAAACAAGGAAGCTTTTGCAGTAATTAAAGCCATAGTTTTTTTGTCACTAATCCTTGGACTAGTATTCATCCATTATGAGGTTCTCACCATCCATGGTGAAATACATAAAGTTAGGAAGCTCAGTTTATTAATTTTATTTTATTTCATTTTATTTATTCTTTTAGAGATGAGGTCTCACTATGTTAGGCCAGGCTGGTCTCAAACTCCTGGCCTGAAGTGATCCTCCTGCCTTGGCCTCCCAAAGTGCTGGGATTATAGGCATGAGGCACCATACCTGGCCAGTTTATTTATTTTAAAATGTTGGTCTTTTTCTTCATGTTATAACTTTTTTATCAGTTTTGCTTAAATTTTTTTTTTCATTTAAGAAATAACATTAAGAGTGCATGGGGTTTTTTTCCTTGTGAAAGCTATCAGTTAAGAGTCCATGTTTAACTAGGAAATATAAACATATTAAGTAAATATTATATTAAGTAAATAACACATTAAGTAAATATGTTTATATTTCCAGGAGTAGTGGAAATGTAAGGCAAAGGCAGAAGAGAGGTACAGTTAATAGGATTTAGTGATTATTGAGTGTAAAAAGTTAGGGGGCAGAGAGAAATCTCAGCTGATTCCTAGGTTTCCAGGTTGTGCACAAGCATTTAAACTGGACATGAGGAGTAGGAAATTATCAGGTGAGTAGAGAAGAGTGGCAGGTCTGCAGGGAAGATTAACTTTTCTATACATGTGAGTTTAATGGAATATTTATAGAGGATATTAATTCTATTATAGTCTCCAGATATGGTCCCAGAGGGATACTTTGTAACAAACCATCAGTCTTATGCTTTAAATTTTATATATTTTTCTATTGTTGATTTAAAGTGTGTTTTACTTTTCTCTTTAATAGTGGATGAAAGCTCTGAAGACTCCTTAAGCAGGTAGTATTTTACAGATTTTTAAAAATATATTTAAAGGAATACAGAGAAAAGAAACTGTTGAGTGCCCTACTCTGGGTAGACACCATATTATGTGCTTCTCCATATAGTCGTCCCAACAGCTTTGCAAAGTATCTGTGCTATATTACAACCCAACTGTGTGGTTCAGAGAGGTTGATTAATTGGCCCATGACCTCACAGTGAGCAAGCAGCTGACCCATGATTTGACCATCAGCCTGCTTGGCTCCCAAATCCCTTCTCTTGCCGCTCAACATAGATTGATAGAGACCTGTGCAGCGCTGGATCAAGGTACAGGTCCAAATCAGATCAATTCAGAGACCTACATTTAGTTCTATGTTAACTCTCAGAGTTTTTCTTAGGAGCCTGGTTAGTCCAACAATTTGTCCTAATATGCTTGATAATTGCAGTGGTAATTAGTACTTTGACTTTATCATCAAAGGTTTTAGGCCAGATCTCACTTAGCTGTGGCCACAGGGCCATACATTTTACATAAGCAGACCACACAAGTCCTATAAAGGAATTATTTTACTGTAAGTGAAAACTATTTACCTATAGGCCATATTGTGTTAATTATATTTAGCATCCAGTTAGAGGATATTTCTGATTTATTTCTCTACCTACTGACTTCCCAGTTTGGTTTTCCCTTTAGGCTAGTACTCTAGCTCCATCTGAGTTGCTGGAAAGGATATGATTTTGTTTCTCTCTCTTTTTTTTTTTTTTTTTTTTTTTAAATAACTGCATAGGGCTGGGCGTGGTGGCTCACAACTGTAATCCCAGCACTTTGGGAGGCCAAGGTGGGCATATCACAAAGTCAGGAGATCGAGACCAGCCTGGCTAACACGGTGAAACCCTGTCTCTACTAAAAATACAAAGAATTAGCCAGGTGTGGTGGCGCACGCCTGTAGTCCCAGTACTCAGGAGGCTGAGAAAGGAGAATGGCTTGAACCCGGGAGGCGGAGGTTTCAGTGAGCCAAGATTGCGCCACTGCACTCCAGCCTGGGTGACAGAGCGGGACTCTGTCTCAAAAAAAAAAAAGCATAGTATTCTATGGAATATTTATACCACATTTTCTTTATCCAGCCAACTGTGTTCCTATTATTTTTTTCCATTTCTGCCCGCTAAGTATTCCTCATTTTCCTATCAACAGAATCAAAAGCACCTAGAATTTCAGGATTTTAAGGAATCAGACTTATCAGAATGCCATCTAGTACTCCAATCTGTGTTTAACATCTTGGTCAAATGGTTCAGATGGAGAACCTGAAACTCAAAGAGATTAAGGGGATTTATTTGGATATGATATTTGAACTAATTTCAGAGCCCAGTACTCTTCCTTCTTTATCATCGTACAGGTTAATATTTTAATAATAGAAAGGGTGAGTGGATCTAGTGAACCCAGTGGAAGAGGAAAGAATGGAATTAGCAGAGGAAGGCCAGGTTTGAAGAGAAACAGCACTGGGTTGGATAGGAACCAGGCTTTTGGAAAAGAGATCAGAATATTGGGGTTTCTGACAAGTTCGATAATGATAAATTACTGGAATGAAGGATACAGGATGTTTGGAATTATCTAGAAAGGCATATTAAAATAGGGGGTTCAGGGGAGTCCTGAACAGGTTGTTGCTTTTTTATATAATTGGAGGAACTGACAAACTCTCAAGGTTTCTACTGAAAAATGTTAAAATAATTTGAGCCACTGGGAAGAGTCTCTACAGCCAATAGGAATGTACTATAACTACTTCTGCCTCAACTTATCGGTGGCTTTGAGCCCCTCAAGTACTTTGGAGCTGGAGGCTGCTGAACTACATAGATCTGTGGCCCAGGGCAGGTGTCCCCTCACCTCTGCCTCCTTTCCCAATTCTCTGATGTCCTTCTCATGGACATGTAGGGTAGGGCAGGGGTAGGATTAGCTGGCAAGTCAGTCATGGAGCAACCCAAATCATGGAGTTGGGTAGTTGTTAACATGCCTGTGCTGCTGGCAGATGGCAGAGACTCCATTTAGCTTGTTTTCCAGGAGCAGAGATATAGAGAGCTCCTACTCTTGGGCATTTGAGACCATCCTTTCAGGAATTTGTGCCTTCATAGGCTGAAGACTTAAAGGTTGGAGATGCTATGGAGCCCTGCAGAAGAGGGATCTGTAAGTGGGAGCTTATAGGAAGGAAGGTGTTTAGATAGTACTTAGGGAAATATAGGTACAACTACCAGGACTCTTTCTCCAACATTCTTTCTCTTTAGGTATCTGAGTGCCTGTAAAGATTTTTAAGGGCTTGCTAGTTTAAGGCAGGACCTCTATAGGGAAAATAATTGGATTTTATAACTTTTAATGTTTTAATATTTCTGGGGTGAGTAGTCCCAATAACAGCATATACATTTGTGTTTTGACTTTTGCCCATCTAGCTTTCAAACATTTCACACATTTCAGGGGACTGCTTATACTGTTTTAGGGTGAAGGGAAGCAATGAGGCCTTAAGTGGTTTTCATGTTGAAGAACCAAGACTGCCATTTTTGAGTGACACAGATTAGTCTTTGAAATGGAGATAGATAGTGGAGAAGGGACAGTGTATCTTTCTACCTTGTTTTATGTATGTATTTATTTATTTATTTATTTTATTTTATTTTTATTTTTTTATTTTATTTTATTTTTTTTGAGACAAAGTCTTGCACTGTTGCCCAGGCTGGAGTGCTACAGCATGATCTCACCTCACTGCAATCTCTGCTTCCTGGGTTCACACAATTCTTCTGCCTCCACCTCCCAAGTAGCTGGGACCACAGGTACACACCACCACACCCAGCTAATTCTTTGTATTTTTAGTAGAGACGGAGTTTCACTATGTTGGTCAGACTGGCCTTGAACTCCTGACCTTGTGATCTGCCCGCCTCGGCCTCCCAAAATGCTGAGATTACAGAGATGAGCCACCGTGCCCAGCCTATTTATTTATTTTTATTTTTTTGAGACAGTGTCTTGCTGTGTCACCCAGGCCGGAGTGCAGTGGCATGATCTCGGCTCACTGCAATCTCTGCCTCCCGGGTTCAAGCAATTCTCTTGCCCCAGCCTCCTTAGTAGCTGGGATTACAGGCACATGCCACCGCGCCTGGTTAATTTTTGTATTTTAGTAGAGACAGGGTTTCGCCATGTTGGCCAGGCTGATCTCGAACTCCTGGGCTCAAGTTATCTGCCTGCCTCCGCCTCCCAAAGTTCTGGGATTACAGGCACTAGCCACCGCATCTGATCTCCACCTTGTTTTAGATTATCAGGTTTGTGCTGGTTCAGGTAACGAAAGTTATATCAGCCATTAATTGGATTTTCAGTTCAGCCTTCGGGACAATTTGTGAAGACAAAGTATTCCCAGGTTCTGCCATTATCTTGGCTGTCACTATTAGTTATAGAACTAAGACTGAGTCTTTATTGAATATTTTATAGTTTCGGAGAGGTAGAGGCAGCAATTGGTAACTAAAATATTTTTCAAAAACAAGATCAAATTTTAATTAGATCAAGAAACATCATTTAATATACAGACGGTTGACCTTTCACCAGGTTTTTGTTTTTTTGGAGGGGGCATCCAGATTGAAAATTGTAAGCTGGTTTTTGTTTTGTTTTTAAAGAAATGAATTCACTCATTTTTCTATATTTTTGTTCTAAAGGCTTTCTGGCAAACCGGGTGTTGATGATTCATGGCCTACCTCAGATGACGAAGACCTCAATTTTGATACCAAGGTAAAGTGCTCTCTCATGAACTTAATTTTCTTACTCTGAATCTAGTTTCGTATAGTATTCTCTTAAAATTTAGCAGTGGTCTACTTATCATTGTTTTCTGTTTGTAATGGAAAGGTGGTCAGGGGAAGCCATTTTATAGAAATATGGCCAGTTGAATTCTTTTTTTTTTTTTTACTTTGGTAAATAACAAAGGATTGATAAGTACTTTGAGGGAGTGGGGATTGCAAAAAAAAGAATATACTGGAAAATACATAGTGACAGGAAAATTATATTGGGAAAAGTTTTCCTACAATAGAGGAAATATGAAATTTGGTCAAAGTTTATATGGATAAGCACTCCTACTATGATTTTAAAATCTTTTTCCATTTTTCTCTCTCTGTAGTAAGAATGTTACAGCTTTCAGGTAGTAGTAGATGATCATTTTTAACTAATTGGATGACTTAAAGTTAAACTCTTTACTACAGAAGTATTTTTTAAAAAACTGGTTGTAAATACTAATCAGTATTATCAGGGATATCCTATGAACAAAAGTCTGTTACAGGTCTGTGTTTCTCCATGTGCCTTAGTATGCTTAAAGCTTTTCCTTTTCTTCCTTGACTTAAGCTCACACTTGATTGGTCATGCCTCTGTTTTTTTTCTCCCTATACTTTCATCTTTTAAAAATGATTTATCTCAGCCTAAATGTTTCCTTGCAGAATACATTTCTTCAGTTCTGTTATTTCAGTCCATGTCTGTCTCCATTTGCAGCATATTTAGGTGCAGCTTTCTATTTAGTAGTTATGTGTGGCTTTTGTTCAGCAATCATTGCCCCACAAGGATTATTTTTGTTTTTTTCTCCGTTTCTTGTAAGGAGCTGAATTTATACAATCATTTATTTTTAGCTTTTTGACAGAACAGAAGCAGCCTATACTATTTGCAGTGCCAACCCACTTTCATAAAATATACTAAGAACAAAATGCTCACAGTTTTTCTCACAAGAGGTAATTCATGCAAATATAAATCATGCATACACATTTCAGAAAATAATATGTAATTAATTTAAATGTTTTAATGTTTGACTTTTATAATACTCTACCTAGGAATAAATTTTCATTTTAGGCTACTGTGGTAAAGAAAATAATCGAATAGATATCATAGTATTTATATAATAATCAATTAGGGGTAAGGGGAGTAACCTTTGGAGGATATCTGTATCATCTGTCATAATCCTTACCCCATGAGAAGATGTAGCAAAGGGCAGAACTGAGGTTTAAATCTACATCTGAGTGACTCCAAAATCTGTGTTCTTTGTGTTAGATCATGTAGTAATGGTGACTATCTATTACGATTATTTTATCAAATTTGATACTTGTTATTTTTAAAACTTGTTATTCTTATTTTTGTTTTCTAGAATGTCCCAAAACCAAGCTTAGCAAAGCTAATGACTGCTTCTCAGCAATCCAGGAAAAATTGTAAGCTGTTTGAAAACTGCTTATTCTTGTGTTATTCACTGATTCTTAATTACATATATTTTCATTTACTCTTTATTTTGTTTTTACTGTAGTAGAAGCAACATATGGCACTGTGAGAACAGGAAATAGAACTTTGTTTGAGGATAGAGATTCCGATAGTCAAGATGAAGTTGTGGTTGAAAGCCTTCCTACAACATCAATCAAAGTCCAGGGCTTTTCTCATCCTACCTATCAATCACCTGACCTTCTTCCAAAACCTTCCCACAAGTCGTTAGCAAACCCTGGTCTTATGAAGGTAAGTTGTTTTTTAAAAAACTTTTTTCATGTACCCTTCCCCTGCCCCAACAATCCTCATAATGATGCATCTATTGAGATGATCATACAGTTTTTGTTTCTAATTCTGTTTATGTGATGAATCACATTTAAGACTTGCATATGTTGAACCATCCCTGCATCCTTGAAATGAAACCCACTTGATCATGGTGAATTATTACTTTGTGATGTGCTGTTGGATTCGGTTTGCTAGTATTTTCTTGAGGATTTTTGTATCTATATTCATCAGAGATATTGGTCTGCAGTTTTCTTTTTTTGTTTTGTCCTTTTCTGGCTTTGGTATTAGGGTGATACTGGCTTTATAGAGTGAGTTAGGGAGGATTTCCCCCTTCTCAACCTTTTGGAGTAGTTTCAGTAGAATTGTTATCAGTTCTTTTTTGAATGTCTGGTAGAATTTAGCTGTGAATCCGTGTGGCCCTGGGTATTTTTCTTGTTGGCAGTTTTAAAAATTACTGATTCAATCTCACTGCTTATTACTGGTCTGTTCAGGATTTCTATTTTTTCCTGATTCAAGCTAGAGGAGTTAACATGTTTCCCGGAATTTTTCAATTTCCTCTAGATTTTCTAGTTTGTGTGCATAGAGGTTTTTATAGTAGTCTTGAGCCATCTTTTGTATTTCGGTGGTATCAGTTATACTGTCTCCACATTCATTCCTACTTGAGCTTATTTGAATCTTCTCTCTTTTCTTAGTTAATGTAGCTAGTGGTCTATCAACTGTTTATCTTTAAAAAAATGCTGCTGGGCACGGTGGCTCACACCTGTAATCCCAGCACTTTGGGAGGCCTAGACGGGCAGATCACCTGAGGTCAGGAGTTCGAGACCAGCCTGGCCAACATAGTGAAACTCCGTCTCTACTAAAAATACAGAAAAATTAGCCAGGCATGGTGGTGGGTGCCTGTAATCCCAGCTACTTGGGAGGCTGAGGCAGGAGAATCACTTGAACCCAGGAGGTGGAGGTTGCAGTGAGCCAAGATCACGCCATTGCACTTCAGCCTGGGTGACAAGAGTGAAATTCCATCTAAAAAAAAAAAACCAAACAAACAAAAAACAAACTTTTTGTTTCATTGATCTTTTGTATTGTGTTTTTGGTTATAAATACATTTAGCTCTGCTCTGATCTTTGTTATTTCATTTCTTCTGCTAGCTTTGGGTTTGGTTTGTCCTTGTTTCTCTAATTTCCTGAGGTGTGATGTTAGTACTGATTTGCTGTAAGAGGTTTTGATAATTTGTAGCACTGTTATTTATTTCAAAACATTTTAAAATTTCCTTCTTGATTTTATTATTAACTCCGAAATCAGGAGCAGATCATTAAGTTAAATGGGAATTACCATATGTTTGTATAATTTTGAGGGTTCCTTTTGGAATTGATATCTATGTATTCTGCTGTGGTCTGAGAAGATACTTCATATGATTTCAGTTTTTTAAAATTAAGAGTTGTTTTGTGGCCTATCATATGGTCTATCTTGGAGAATGTTCCATATGCTTATTAAAAGAATGTATATTCTGCAGTTCTCAGGTAGAATGTTTGGTAAATATCTGTTAGATTCATTTGTTCTTGAGTGCAGTTTAAGTCCAGTGTTTCTTTGTTGGCTTTCTACCTTGATGACCTGTCTAGTGCTGTCAGTGGAGTGTTGAAATCCTGTACTATTATTGTGTGGCTATCTCTTTTCTTAGGTTTTCTTAGGTCTAGTAGTAATTGTTTTATTAATCTGGGAGCTCTGAAGATAGGTGCATATATATTTAGGATTCTTAGGTCTTCTTGTTGAATCAATCCTTTTATCGTTATATAGTGACCATTTTTATCTACTTTTACTGTCATTGCTTTAAACTCTGTTTTATCTGATATAGGAATAGCTACTCCTGCTCACTCTTGGTTTCTCTTTGTGTGAAATATCTTTTTCCACCCCTTTATCTTGAGAGTATAGGAATCCTTACATGATAGGTGTGTCTCCTGAAAACAGCAGAGAATTTGGTTTGTGATTTTTAAAAATCCATTCTGCCAACCTGCATCTTTTAAGTGGAGCATTTAGACCATTTACTTCAATGGTAATATTGAGATCTGAGGTGCTGTTCCAGTCATTGTGTTGATTGTTACCTAGTGACTTTGTTTCCTCCATTATGTTATTGTTTTATAAACTTTGTGAATTGTATGCTTTCAGAAGTTTCTATTCTGTTATGTATCAACCTTTTATTTCAACATTGAGAACTTTTATAAATATTTCTTGTAGGGCTGGTCTAGTATTGACAGATTCCCTCAGCATTTGCTTGTTCAAGAAAGACTTTATTTTTCCTTCATTTATGAAACTTAGTTTTGCTTGATACAGAATTCTTGGCTGATGATTTTTTTCCTATTTAAGGAGACTATAGATAGGACTCCAATCCCTCCTGGCTTGTTAAGGTTTCTGCTGAGAAGTCTGCTGTTAGTCTGATAGGTTTTCCTTTACAGGTTATTTTTAAAAATTCTTTTTATTTAATCTTATTTATTTATTTTATTTTATTCTTTTTATTTTTGTCTGATTGGATTAATTTGAAAGCCTTGTCTTCAAACCCTAAAGTTCTTACTTCTATTTGGCATAGCCTACTGTTAAAACTTCCCACTACTTTTTTTCTTTTCCCCCCTCGAGACAGAGTCTCTCTCTGTCACCCAGGCTGGAGTAGTGTGATCTCAGCTCACTGCAACCTCCACCCCCTGGGTTCAAGCACTTCTCCTGCTTCAGCCTCCCTAGTAGCTAGGATTACAGGTGTATGCTACCATGTCCAGCTAATTTTTGTATTTTTAGTAGAGACAGGGTTTCGCCATGTTGGCCAGGGTGGTCTCAAACTCCTGACCTCAAGCGATCCACCCACCTTGGCCTCCCAAAGTGCTGGGATTGCAGGCGTGAGCCACCATGCCCAGCCCCCCACTACATTTTGTAGTTCCCTAAATGTGTCTTTCATTTCCAGAAGTTCTGATTGGTTTTTCTTTAAAATATCTTTCTCTTTAGAAAATTTTTCATTAAGATCCTGAATTGTTTTTAAAAATTTATTTATGTTGGTTTTTACCTTGCCCTTGTATATTCTTGAGTAACTTAATAATCAACCTTTTGAATTCTTTATCTGGTATTTCAAAGATTTCATCTTGTTTTGTATCCATTGCTGGAGAGTTAGTGTGATCTTTTAGGGGGATTATAGAATGCTGTATTTTCATATTACCAGAATTATTTTTCTGGTTCCTTCTAATTTGGGTGGACTATTTCTTGTAATTATTTTTGAATTTATTTTTGATTTGACTGGGTTTTTTTTTTTAATTGATTTTTCCCCCCTTGAGGATGTGACTTGAATGTCTATAGTTTATTGTCACCTAGCTTCAGCTCTGGGTGCTTTCAGTAGTGAAGACCTTGTAGTAGTGAGCTGCTTCGTTACAGAGAATCTTTGTGTGATGATTTTCTCAGATGTTGGTAGTAATAACGATGTACTGGGTCTGTGAGCAGGTTTACTGTTTCCTGTGGGACTGGAATGGCAGAAGTCTCACGAATCTTATCTCATTCTCCAGTGTTGTGCACTTAAAAATTCAGATGCCTACTCTGTTTCCTAAAACATTTTTTTCCCCAGTATTTTATTTACTGGATTGAACATTTCAGGCCTCAGGCTGAAGGCGCCCATGGGTAAAAACTGGTTGCAGCTAAAGCAGGTGGATAAATGCAGTACCCCAAGTTTGGCCTTGACAAATGTGGCAGGGGGAGCTCTCAGTGATATGCACTAAAGTGTTTTCAAGGGGAAGGGAGGGAGCCACAGGAAAGCAGTCTGCCTCCCAGTCACACTCCTGACCTGGTGTTCCAGCTAATCAGATCAGACAGGCACCTTTTTTAATCTGCAGGAATATCGATGTTCCATATAGAGAGGGATTGTGGTCCTCATGCAAGCCTGAGCGTGGAGGGCAGTCCTATGGGATGCAGTCACCCTGAAGTGCTTCAGGAAGGCTGTCTACAGATGCACCCACATCATGCTGTCATGGGAAAAGCCCCAGCTGTGTCTGCAGTGGTAGGCAAGAGGGAGAAGTTCTCTTCTCCAAGACCCTTCACATGCCCCAGGGCTACCTGTTAAGGGAAAGCCCTAGATTTTCTCCACTGAGCCCAGCACTGCACCTGTCCCTCTGCTGAAGGAAACTTCCCACAAGCAGAAGGCCTGCAGTCTGGTTTCTTTTTTTCCCATGGGGTGCCCTCTCAATGTGGTGCATTCCTTCCCCTGGGAGTAGCAGCCCCTGAGAACCTGGCTGCTGTGAATCCTGCTGCTCCTCTGGGTCTAGCCACCCAGTGGGCTGCCATACTCCAGGGTGGTGCTGGGGAATGTCTGCAAGGGATCCAGTGAGATGACCTGTCCTCGAGTCTCCCAGCAGCGGGTACCAGCACCTGCTCTGATAGGGTGGGAAGGGGAATGATGTAGATTGTGAGATTTCCTGCATTACAAATAGCCTTTGTGTGTTTTTTCAAATGCCAGCTGTAGTATTAATGTGCTGGGCACATAGACAGATGCAGGACCTCCTGGTTAGCCAGAAAGATGCAGGCAGTGGTGATTAACTGAAGATGCACAGAAGTTTCCTACTTCCTTGGTGCTGTGTCATTGTGCTTGCAGATGTTGTGATGGGCTGTGCTTGTTGAGTTTTAGCCAGGAGGTGGCGCTTGCAAAAGAGCACCAGTTGCAGTGGTAGTGGTGGGATTTGTTTGCCTTAGGTTACCCAAGGGAAATACTCTGGAGTCTCAGACAATGGTTGGGGCCATGGATCTCCCAAAAGTCCCTGTCCATTGTGTTATGCTACCATGGCAGGTGGAGGGCAAAGCCGGGTGGGGGCTGGGTGAGGCCAGTCCACACTCTGGCTCCCCACATGTGGGTGCAAGCAGCTGAGCGGCCCCATTGGGGATCAGAGGGCAGTTCCCTGGCTGCTAGAGTAATGTTCCAGGGAGAAGCTCAGCTGCCTCTGCTGCACAAAAGAATCCACAGAAGGAGCTGGGGATATCAGGCGACAGTATGTCTCACGCAGCACGGGCTTGGCAAGGCAGGTCTCACGCCTATAGGGTTCTGCTGGCAGCAGCTAGCTGGGTTCCAGTCAGCTTGTGCTTGGAACTCAAAATTGTCCCAGGCCATAAGCCTTCCTGAGGGACAGAGACCGCACTTTCAAGCCATGCCCCTCCTGATCCGCCTGTGGAACAAGGGGCATCCAGCTCCTGTAGCCTGGGCACACTTCTTGTTCACCCTGTGGTTCTGGCCGACGGGGTTATCCCCACTCAAGATGATATGGCAGCTCTCATTTGGGAGCTTCTCTCCACCTGTGACGGCAGCCTGGGTCAGCTGGCTGACTTCCGGCAGGACGCCTGTGAGGTAGGATCAGGAATGGCTTCCCTCTGTCCCTCCTGGAGTCAGGGAATGCATGCAATGTATATGGGGATGCCGCTTCTTCTTGTGTGCCCCCCACTGCTCACTCACTCAGCTCCAGCGCAAGGGGAGTTAGGGCTTCCCCGTGGCCTGGATTGCCGGGCTTCCCAGTGGAAGTGTGTTCCAGGGACCGTCTCTGCCGTTCACACTCTAGAGGCTCACAATTTTCTACCTGGTTCATCGTGTACACTGCTGCCCGCCTGTTCTTTCACAGGGTCTCTGGTTTCTTTAAGTTTTTCTGTTAAGGTCCTGTGTTGCTTCTTGGAAAAAAGTTTGCAGCGCAAATCCCTACACACTATTTTGCCTTTCCGAGAGGGAGAGTCTTGGTCACAGTGCCTCCCATCTGTCATCTTGGGAAAAAAATTAGGGAAAATTAATTTTAGTATAAGCATTGTTAGAGAAATGAATGTAGTCCCGGCCGGGTGCGGTGGCTCACGCCTGTAATCCCAGCACTTTGGCAGGCCGAGGCGGGCGGATCACGAGGTCAGGAGATCGAGACCATCCTGGCCAACACGGTGAAACCCCGTCCCTACTAAAAAAAAAAAAAAAAAAATACAAAAAATTAGCCGGGCTTGGTGGCGGGCGCCTGTAGTCCCAGCTCCTGGGGAGGCTGAGGCAGGAGAATGGCGTGAACCTGGGAGGCAGAGCTTGCAATGAGCCGAGATCGCGCCACTGCACTCTAGCCTGGGTGACAAAGCGAGACTCTGTCTTGCTCTGTCGCCTAGGCTGGAGTGCAGTGGCGGGATCTCAGCTCGTTGCAACCTCTGCTTCCTGGGTTCAAGCAGTTCTTGTGCCTCTGCATTCTGAGTAGCTGGGACTACAAGTGTGTACCTCCAAACATGGCTAATTTTTATATTTTTAGTAGAGATGGGGTTTTGCTATGTTGGCTGGTCTTGAACACCCGGCCTCAAATGATCCGCCCACCTCAGCCTCCCAAAGTGCTGGGATTACAGGCATGAGCCACCACGCCTGGCCTTTTTTTTTTTTTTTTTTTTTTTTTTAAATACAGAGTCTCTGTTACCCAGGCTGGAGTGCAGTGGCATGATCAAGGCTCACTGAAGCTTAAATCTTCTGGGTCTGGCTTCAGCTTCCCAAGTAGCTGGGACCATGGGCATGCACCACCATGCCTAGCTATTTATTTATTTTTTGTAGAGATGGGGTCTCGCTATATTATCCAGGCTGGTTTTGAACCACTGGGCTTAAGTGATCCTCCAACCTTGACCTCCCAAAGTGCTAAGATTGCAGGTGGGGCCCACTGCACCCATCCTCAAATGTTGAAATATGTAATTGAAACCTTAAATCCCATGTTTTTTTCCCTCTTTGTCTTTTCATTTTCAAAATTTCAGAGTTCTGTGTAGGTTCATATTATTTAATTCTACCAGTTTAGTGTAATTTACAAATATTTATCTACTTAAGACCATATGCTTTTCCTGAGGTCATCTACTTCTACTCTAAACGTATTTATCCAAATCTGTCTTCTAAATGCCCTGGGTAGGCGGGGTCCAGTGGCTCATGCCTGTAATTCCAGCACTTGGGAAGGCGAAGGCTGGTGGATCACTTGAGCTCAGGGGTTGGTGACCAGCCTGGGCAACGCAGTGAAACCTTGTCTCTGAAAAAAAAACCCACCAAAAACCTAAGTTCCCTGGGTGCCTCAAATTTTATATTAGTATGTCCCAAACTGTGGACATTGTTCCTGACCCTTTCCTGATTCTTTGTAATTTACTCTGTCCTCTGGTTTCCCCATCCTAGTAAATAACACCTAGGAAGTAGCACTGAAACATTGAAGCAGGAGAAATCTTGCACTCCAGTTTTCCCTCAAATTACGAATCCAGTCACTCACCAAGTTTTTTATTTTCTACCTGCTTATCATTTCTCATATCTTTTTTTTTTTTTTTTTTTTGAGACGACGTCTCACTCTGTTGCCCAGGTCAGAGCGCAATGGTGTCACCTCTGCTCACCGCAAGCTCTGCCTCCTGGATTTAAGCAATTCTCCTACATCAGCCTCCCGAGTAGCCAGGATTACAGGGCATGTGCCACCACACCCAGCTAATTTTTGTGTTTTTAGTAGAGACAGGGTTCCATCATATTGGCCAGGCTGGTCTCGAACTCCTGACATCATGATCCGCCCACTTCTTGGCCTCTCAAAGTGCTGGGATTACAGGTGTGAGCCACCGCGCTGCGCCCGACCTCGTTTCTCATATCTTATTATTGCAATTCACTTTTTTTTTTTTTAGGATGCCCAAAGAAAATGTGACAGTTCACTTTCTGACCTGTAATTTTGGAATAATCTTTTCTATTTTTGTCCTGACCACTCCCCCAACCCCCATGTTTATCTGTGTTTACATTGCTGCCAGGGTGACCTTTCTGAAATGTATTTGTGATGCTCTAACTCACCTGCTTACTGACTGGATCCCCAGTACATGAAAGGGAAAGTTCACATTCTAGCATAACACAGGTCCTTGGTGGTTTGGCCTGATTTTTCTGTTTTTTCTCCTCATCCTGTTCCCTCTGACTGTGTTCCAGTTTTACCACATTACTTTGGTACCCTCATTTGTCGTGTTGTTTCATGCCTCATCCTTTTGTTTATGGTGCCCTGTCTAGAAACCTTTTACATTCCCACTCTGCATGTATTACTCTGTTGTCACATTGCTAAAAAGAAATACCCCGGACTGGGTAATGTATAACAGAAAGAAGTTTAATTGACTCTCAGTTCCTCATGGCTGGGGAGGCCTCAGGAAACTTACAATCATGGTGGAAGGCAAAAGGGAAGCAGGCACCTTCTTCACAAGGCCATAGGAGAGTGAATTAATGCAGGAGGAACTACCAAACACTTGTAAAACCATCAGATCTCATGAGAACTCACTCACTATCATGAGAACAGCATGGGGGAAACCACCCCATGATCCAGTTATCTCTTCTGGTCTCTCGCTTGACACATGAGGATTACAATTCAAGATGAGATTTGGGTGGGGACACAGAGCCAAACCATATCACTGCACTGGGTCTACCTCATAGTATGGCCCTATCTTTGCATCATTTCCTGAGCTTCCCAGGTGGAACTGACTGTTCTCTTTTGTGCCCTTACTGTCCTTTATTCACTTCGGTTGTAGAACTAGTGAATTATTCTTTTCTGTTCTTACTTGTTTTTATTTATCTCTACCCGCACTTGATGAATATAGGACAGAATCTGTCTTCTGTTTATATTTTTAGTTTTTCCCAGGATAGTGCCTATGATGTGATAGACACATAAGTGCTTATTGTCTTACTGACTGGTATAGTTTGGATGTGTGTCCTGCCCCAAATCTCATATTGAAATGTAATCCCCAGTGTTGGAGGTGGGACCTGGTGGGAGTTGATTGGATCACGGGCAGATTTCTAGTGAATGGTTTAGCACTATCCCCATTGGTCCTGTCCTTGAGATAGCAAGTGAGTTCTCGTGGGATCTGCTTCTTTAAAAGTGTGCAGCACCTCCCCACCTTGCTCTCTTGCCCTGGCTCTGCCATGTGAGACACCTGCCCCCTCTTTGCCTTCTGCTGTGATTATAAGCTTCCCGAGGCCTCCCCAGAAGCAGAAGCTGCTATGCCTCCTATACAGCCTGCAGAACCACGAGCCAGTGAAACCTCTTTTCTTCATAAATTACCCTGTCAGGTGTTTCTTTTAAAAAAAAAACTATGCCCCCATCTTGGATGACCAGGTATTTCTTTATGGTAGTGCAAGTACGGACTAATACAGTGATTGAATGGGTAAGTGAATAAATACAGTGTTGTCTGAATTTTTTTTTTTTTAATAGGAAGAACCAACAAAGCCAGGCATTGGAAAAAAAGAAAATGGTATTGATATTATTGAAAGTGCTCCACTAGAGCAAACAAATAATGACAATTTGACTTATGTTGATGAAGTGCACAAAAATAATAGAAGTGGTAAGTTAGTGGATATCTCTGAATATTTTTCTATCCTTAAGTTCTATTCTGGGGTCCAGATGTGGCTCACACCTGTTATCCCAGCACTTTGGGAGGCTGAGGCGGGTGGATCACCTGAGGTCAGGAGTTCGAGACCAGCCTAGCCAACATGATGAAACCCCATCTCTACTAAAAATACAAACATTAGCTGGGTGTGGTGGTGCGTGCCTATAATCCCAGGTACTCGGGAGGCTGAGGCAAAGAATTGCTTGAACCTGGGAGACAGAAGTTGCAGTGGGCTGAGATTGCACCACTGCACTCCAGCCTGGGCGTCAGAGCAAGACTCTGTCTCAAAAAAAAAAAAAAAAATTCTATTCTAAGACAACCAATTAACATATGCAGACCCAAATATTATATTCATTTAAAAAATATTTTTCTTTTGCTGTCTTTCTTCATATTATCAATTTTTTCCTGAGATTGCATCAACCTTGTGAAATTCTTTTTTTGCTATTATTTTTATTTTATTGAAATATTCATGAATGGAGATAGACTTGTATATTTATTTAATTATGTATTTAAAATTTACAATAGTAAATGTTCTCATGAATATATCTGTGTATCACATTTGATAGATATGATGTCCGCATTAGGATTAGGACAAGAGGAAGATATAGAATCACCTTGGGATTCTGAGGTACTTTCTATGGTTGTTACTATTATTTTAAAATATAAGCATTGAGTGATGTTAAAACATAAAGAGATGCTTTGACTTGACTTTTTTACCTCTGCATACATCCATAAGGAACTACTTTCTTATATTTTTCAGTTCATAATTAGTAAAGTATGTGCTAAATATATTACTGCTGCATAGTATAATTCTGCTAATTTGCAAGATTCATTTAAGAATCCAGTGAAAGATAGTGCAAAAAAAAAAAGAAAAGAAAAGGCTTAGAAGTCACATGGAATCAGTATGGGTTCTGAAGTTAAGTTTATCTAAAAACTAAAGAATTATTTCAGGTCGGCCAGGCAAGGTGGCTCATGCCTGTAATCCCAGCACTTTGGGAGGCCGAGGCTGGCGGATCATGAGGTCAGGATATGGAGACCATCCTGGCCAACATGGTGAAATCCCATCTCTACAAAAATACAAAAAATTAGTTGGGTGTGGTGGCGTGTGCCTGTAGTCACTACTCGGGAGGCTGAGGCAGGGGAATCGCTTGAACCCGGGAGGCAGAGGTTGTAGTGAGCTGAGATCGCACTGCTGCACTCCATCCTGGCAACAGAGCAAGACTGCATCTCAAAAAAAAAGAAAGAAAGAAAGAAAGAATTATTTCAGGTTAGCCTATGGCCAAGTGTATGATTCTGTGTTATGTATGGATGAGTAAAAATCCTAATGAGATTCAGAGAGAAACAGTTTGGAATGTAGTTTTTTTTGTTTTTTTTTTTGTTTTTTGACAACTTAGAACTTGAAAAGATAATGCCTGGTACTTTAAAGTATTAATATATATTTGTATAGATCTGCAGGGAACATTTCAGGAGAAAGAAGAATATGGAAAATAATAACAATTTGGTTGAGTGGTAGTGTAATAAGTAGAAATGATTTTCAAAATCATTTCCAGTGACAATAAATATTCAGGGTACTTTTTGTAAACGTGAAGGCAGTAGTGTCAAGAAAAGAAAGGGAAAGTTGGAACAGGAATGTGGATTTCTAATTTGGGGTATAAGTTTCAGTAGACAGTTACTGGAGATATCCTATAGGAATATAGTGAGTTGACACTTGAGACCTTCCCAATGAGATTTTAAATGTTTGAGCTTGAATAAATTTCTGTTTATTGAGTACCAACCATGTGCTTGGCTGTTAGACACTGCATATACAAGGTGGGGGCTTATGCTCTAGTAGTAGGAACTGAAAAACAAGTAAACCACAAACACTTATAAGTCACTATAAGTGCTTCATATGAAGAAAACAAAGTATTAGGTTAGAGAAAATTGAGGGAGTTTGTAGTTAGGATGGGGATCAGAATGGGAGTGAAATTCTGTAGTCAGAGAAGATCTTTCTGAGTGTGACCTTAGATTGCCAACTAAAGGAAGAGAAGGAGCAGCCATCTGAAAGGCTAGAAGGAGGGCATTCTGGGGAGAGGGCACAATCTTCAAATCTGTTCATCATTTTGCTCTTAACATCTTAGAATGACCAAGAAGCAGGAAGCGGGGTAACCATCATCACCATCATTTTTATTATTATAGTGCATAGAAAAGAAAATGTGCAAATAAGTGCCTGGCACATTTCACATGCTTAATACATAAATGTTCTTATTCTTCTATTTTTATGAAGGCTTGCTATACTTCTTTGGAATTATTTCTTAATTGGGAGAGTTTGTATTCTGTATCTTGTATGTCCTTGCTTTTCTTTAGACATAACATAAAGCAAAATTTTTCTTACTGCTTTCTCATTTTACTCAACCATTTTCCTATCAGTAAAAGTTGTATCAAAAAGTATTTAGATTTTTCTAAGCCATTGTTTACTTAAATGAAGCAGCTTCTGCAGTGTTCTATTTATACTTAACAGGGCATACTCCAGAGTTTCTTATCATGCCACATATCTTAACACTAAATATTTCTATAATTAGAAATATTTTAAATGTTTAATGCTGTACTATAGCAAGTGTATTCTATTTTTTAAAATACACTTTTTTTCCCTCTTAATCAGGCAGCTCCCAAACCGGAATAGTTTCAGAGAAGCTCCCCTCTTATTTTTGGTGGGGAATACAAAGTAGAGTTAGGTCTTTTGATATTAGTTCCTTGTTGAACTGTGCACGTAAGTTAATATTTTGTCTGTTAATATGTGTCCTTGGGACTTCCATGTTTGGTTTGCAGAGTCAATAGCCATCTGAAGGTGAAAAGATAAGCTTAATCTAGTGAGCATATATGAGGTTCTTTATTGAAATGTTTTGGTTTTCAATACATGCTTATCTTATTTTTAAGCCTAATTGCTTTTAAAATAGGAAATTCATATTATATTTGAAAGTGATTAGAAAATCTTTAGCAATTCATTCTTTTTGTAAAATTGAAACTCATTATTGATATTAATTTTAACAGAGTATCTCTGAGAATTTTCCACAGAAGTATGTTGATCCTTTAGCTGGGGCTGCAGACGGAAAAGAAAAAAATATAGGAAATGAACAAGCAGAAGGTAAGAGCTATATTTTATTTTAAAAAAGCCATTGGACGGTGTTTATTTAAAAACATGACTGTTGATATATTCTAATAGCCGAAGAAAATCACCTATTAAATGCATAGTAAGAATAAAGAGAGGTAAAATTGTGATAAGTTGTATATCTTAGGTGTCAGCAACAGATTAAATTGCTAGTGCCACTAAGGAAACTGAATTATTAGATCCATTTCAAAATATATTAAGACCTGAGGGAGCCAGGAAATAAGGAAGAGGAGAGGAGTAAAAGAGGACATGAGAATGAGGAAGGCAGAGAGTACAGGGAGTGAATGAAGGACAAAGAAGCAAGTGTATGCAATGGAGAGTGGTAAAATAAAATAATTCTAGGGCCAGGCGCGTGGCTCACACCTGTAATCCCAGCACTTTGGGAGGCTGAGGCGGGCAGATCACTTGAGGTCAGGAGTTCGAGACTAGCCTGGCCAACATGGTGAAACCCTATCTCTACTAAAAATACAAAAATTAGCTGGGTATGGTGGCACACACCTGTAATTCCAGCTACTTGGGAGGCTGAGGCAAGAGATTTGTTTGAACCTGGGAGGTGGAGGTGGCAGTGAGCTGAGATCACGTCACTGCACTCCATCCTGGGCAACAGAGCAAGACTTCATCTCAAAAAAATAAAAATTAAAAGATAAAATAAAATAATTCGTTAGAAAATGGAAAAGCAGGGTATTAGAAAGGTAGGAAGAGTTTAAAATGAGCTTCCAGTACCAAAACTTGTCAGAGAAATAGAGCAAAATTTACCCACTCTTCCCATCCACTTCAGTGTTGGGAAGGCAAGGATGGAGGTACTGGACCATCTATGGCACATTTCATCTGCTGTAGATGAATACAGGCATATGTGGTCAGCCATACATATCTATAATTTAATGTCATAGAAAATGTTACATCAGGCTGGGCACGGTGGCTCACGCCTGTAATCCCAGCACTTTGGAAGGTAGATCACCTGAGGTCAGGAGTTCGAGATCAGCCTGGCCAACATGGTGAAACCCCGTCTCTACTAAAAATACAAACATTAGCCAGGCATGGTGGCATATGCCTGTAGTCCTAGCTACTTGGGAGGCTCAGGTATGAGAATCACTTGAACCCAGGAGACGGAAGTTGCAGTGAGCCGAGATTGTGCCACTCTCCAGCCTGGGCAACAGAGCAAGATTCTGTCTCAAAAAAAAAAAAAAAAAGAAAGAAAGAAAATATTACTTCATAGGATAGTATCTCAAAGGCCAAAAGAAAAGAATTGGAAAGAAGAGAGTAGGGTTGGTTATGGAGAGATCAAGGAAGCCATACTATGATAAAAAGCCCACTAGCAACTTTATGACTTGCAATACAATTTCAGTTTGGGGGACATAGCAGGGAGGAACTTGACACCAGATTCCAAGAGGGTAATCTAACATAAAAGAATGTGGAAGCAAACTAAGTATGGACCAGAGCTTCTTAAAATTTAATAAATCAGCTGAGGATCTTGTTTAAAATGTACATTTTGATTGAGCAGGCCTGGGGTTCTGCATTTCTAGTAAGTTCTCACATAATGCTGATGCTTCTGGTCCTTGGACCACACTCTGAGTAACAAGGGTATAGACTTCCTTTTTGAGAAATCTGAAAGAAGAGTCGTTGGACAATAATTCAAGACATGACAGGATCAGAATAAAGCATTATTTTTCTTTTATTTCTGAGCATGTTTCTCCCAGAGGAGAAGAAACAAAGAGATGGAGAAATAGAAATTGTAGATATAAGATAACTATTGTTAAATGAAGAGGAAAGAAGTGCTGAGAATGTTCCATAAAAAGAATATAGAATGGGAAGAATCAAGACCACAGATCTGGAGATTACTTTTGCAAAAGAAGAGAGATCGTGAGTGGGGAAAGAGAGGAAAGAAAGAAGTTAGCTAAGTCATCTTGGAGTTAACGATGAGGAAACTTGAGAGAACTCATTTCAGATGGATTCATTGCATTTACACTCAAACAGACGATTAGATCATTTCTGCTCCAGAGATTATTGCAAGCAGGAGGGCATGCTAGAATTGGGGTAAACTACAGTGATTCATATCTCCTTTCTATAACTATCAGACATCAAAGATGTATGTTGCTTTGGACTGATCTTGGTGGTTCGCCTGTCACTCAGCACTTTGGGAGGCCAAGGTGGGTGGGTTGCTGGAGCCCAGGAGTTTGAGACCAGCCTGGGCAACATGGCAAGACTGCATCTCTACAAAAACATACAAAAATTAGGCATGGTGGTGCATGGGCCTGTAGTTCGGCTATTCAGGAGGCTAAGGCAGGAGGATTGCTTGAGCCTGGGAGGTTGAGGCTGCAGGGAGCAATGAGCCGTGATTTTGCCACTGCACTACAGTCCGGGTGACAGAGTGAGACTCTGTATCAAAAAAAAAAAAAAAAAATACATGTTGCATTGATATTAATCAAATGAATTTAATTTGAATATAGAAGCATTGGCTTTTTTCTTAAAGTTGCTTTTTGATAACGATAGCTGTTTCATAAAATCCTTTAGAGGCTAACATTTTAGAAATGAAAAAATTACAGTTAATAATTCCTTGAATACTAAAATTGTTATTTTAAATAAACACTGCATTGATTTTAAAAAACTGCACTAATTTTGAAATATAAAATGTTATTAATATCTAATTCTGTGGCAATTAAATTTTTTCCTTTTGATAAATATTTCAATATTGAAAGCTTATTATATATTATTTCTTAGATGTGTTTTATATACCTTCTTTCATGAGTGGATCAAGAAACTTTAAGATGGCTAAACTAGAGGATACAAGAAATGTAGGCATGCCAGTAGCCCACATGGGTATGGAAAAAAAATGAGTATTTTTGTTAACTGTTATTCTACAAGTGTATATCCAAGCTGATCAATTCAGAACACTTTCTCTGATGAGAAATAAGTTATATATCCAAGTAAAGTGGCATCATAACTGTGTGCTTCCTAAATTATAGGACAAGTTGAAGAACATGATAAATACTTGTAGTATAATGGTATAAATGATTCTGATGTGTTGCATTAAAGATATGCTGTCGCATTTTACCATCAGCCTTGACATTTCTCCTGTCAGGGTCATGATTTGCTCCTCTAATTAAAGATTACTTTTCTCCACATCGACCAGCATGCTCACATTGGTATATGTGCACTTTTCTATTTTAGTTATAGTCACTTGGAACATAATCTTACATTCAAATCATAACTGCATGTTTTATTAAACCTATATTCCTGTTTTTTTCTCCAGTATACTTCTGTCATGTTGCTGTCCTAACCAAAATAAAAGACATCCCAACAATTAACATAATCATTTTCAAACCAAGCATGATGATTCAGGTCATACTAACACTGCATGAATTTATGATTGACTTTGTCATATTTATGTATAATTGATTATATGTCCCTTTTGGTTTTTAGAGTCTCCTGAGAGATATCTTCACTTGAAGGTAATAAGTTTTATATTTTTATCTTGAATTATTAAGTGCATATTGTATAAAGTATACATTATTTATTAATCATTTTGTTTCAAAACCCATTCAGCCTACCATTGAAATGAAAGATTCTGTTCCAAATAAAGCAGGAGGAATGAAGGATGTACAAACATCCAAAGCAGGTAAATGTTGCAATATATATTTAACCTTGGAAGGAAGTACGTTAAAATTTTTGAAATATTTGAAATGCTCACAGTTTTCTTATTCCTAATTCTTTTTTTCCCCAGATTTGATGGAAGGATTTTAAAAAATTTTTTTTTAATTGAGACCAAGTCTTGCTCTGTCACCCAGACTAGAATGCAGTGGCGTGATCTCGGCTCACTGCAACCTCCGCCTGCCAGGTTCAAGTGATTCTCTTGCCTCAGCCACCTGAAAAATAGCTGGGATTACAGGTGTGCGTCACCACGCCTGGCAAATTTTTGTATTTTTAGTAGAGATGGGGTTTCACCATGTTGGCCAGACTGGTCTCAAACTCCTGACCTCGGGTGATCCGCCCGCCTTGGCCTCCCAAAGTTCTGGGATTACAGGCATGAGCCACCGTGCCCGGCTTTTTGTTTTTTGTTTTTTGTTTTGATACAGAGTCTCACTCTGTCACCCAGGCTAGAGTGCAGTGGCATGATCTCGGCTCACTGCAGCCTCCACCTCCTGGGTTCCAGCAATTCTCTTGCCTCAAACTCCCTGGGCACACACCACCATGCCCAGCTAATTTTTGTATTTTTTTAGAGACGGGGTTTCACCATGTTGGCCAGGCTGGTCTCGAACTCCTGATCTCAGGTGATCCGCCCGCCTTAGCCTCCCAAAGTGCTAGAATTACAGGCATGAGCCACCATGCCCGGACAGTAATTATTTTTAATTACTATTTGGTAGACATAGTCTTTTAAAACAACAATTCTGAAGCTTTTTGGCTTTAGAGTCCTTTTATGCTATTAAAAATTATTGCATAGAGGTAACCAACATGCTGAATTAGCTATCATTCCCATTCCCATGTTCTTTTAAAATATTTTCCTGTGTATGTATACGTCTATGAATAATACATAGAATTTGTTTTCATGTCGTAGAATTTTATATAAATGGTTGTACATTGTACATATCATTCTTCAACTTTCTTTTGTTTGCCTAGCATTATATTTTTCAGATCTACCCGTTTCGACACAAGTAGCTCTGGTTTAAGTTCTTTATAGTATTCCATTTTATTACTGTACATTTAATTAAACTCTCTTCATTCGGATAAACAATAATAAACATAAAAATCAGGCCAGACATGGTGGCTCACACCTGTTATCCCAGCACTTTGGGAGGCTGAAGCAGGTGGATCACGAGGTCAGGAGATCGAGACCATCCTGGCTAACACGGTGAAACCCCATCTTTACCAAAAATACAAAAAATTAGCCAGGCATGGTGGCAGGCTCCCGTAGTCCCAGCTACTCAGGAGGCTGAGGCAGGAGAATGGCATGAACCTGGGAGGCGGAGTTTGCAGTGAGCCAAGATTGCACCACTGCACTCCAGTGTGGGTGACAGAGCGAGACAACGTCTCAAAAAAAAAAAAAAAAAACATAAAAATCACTGTGGGCTGGGCGCGGTGCCTCACGCCTATAATCCTTGCACTTTGGGAGGCCGAGGTGGGTGGATCATGAGGTCAGGAGATCGAGACCATCCTGGCCAAGATGGTGAAACCCTGTCTCTACTAAAAAATACAAAAATTAGCTGGGCGTGGTGGCACATGCCTGTAACCCCAGCTACTCAGGAGGCTGAGGCAGGAGGCTGAGGCTTGAACCAGGGAGTTGGAGGTTGCAGTGAGCCGAGATGGCGCCACTGGACTCCAGCCTGGTGATAGAGTGAGACTGGTCTGAAAAAAAACCATGGTGGAGTTCATTTTTGAAATGAAAATCATGCTTACCAATGAGGAGAAAAGTGATCTTTAAGTGGTTTGTAGCTGTTGATATGTATTATATTAGAAATTAAAACTGAAAAATAGAAAATACATGCATATACAGCCATGCATTTGAATCGACTTTAGAGCTATGACACATGAGCCATTAGCTTATGATGTTACGATACATCCTAGCTTCGAAAAAGTCTACTGTACACTTCTCAGAAAATGAGAGTGAAAATGTCAAATATATTATGCATTATGCGACCTCTTGTACCCTTGAATGGATATTGGATTCTAGGGATTCTTAGATCAAAATTTAGAACCACAGTTTTAAACCGTATGTATGATTTGTAGGTGTCAAATGATAAATGGTCCCTTGATGATGAAATGGCCTTTAAAGTTTCACTTCTATGGTTTTTACTTTTTTCTTTTGCTTGTCTTAAAATGTTTAAATCCAACAATTTTGTTTATAAAGAAAAAAGGAAAATATTTTTGTTATATATTCATTTCTTGTTTCATGGCAGTGTGTACTCTCTGGATCAAGTGTGGACCTAGATTTATTTTCACGTGGGAACAATTAGGTCACTTAAGGCCATCATTGTTTCTTTCTTTTTTCTTTTCTTTTTTTTTTTTGAGATGGAGTCTCGCTCTGTCACCCGGCTGGAGTGCAGTGGCACGATCTCGGCTCACTGCAACCTCTGCCTCCCGGGTTCAAGCGATTCTCCTGCCTCAGCCTCCTGAGTAGCTAGGGCTACAGGCGCGCACCAACACGCCCAGCTAATTTTTGTATTTTTAGTAGAGACGGGGTTTCACCATGTTGGCCAGGATGATCTCGATCTCTTGACCTCGTGATCCACCCATCTTGGCCTCCCAAAGTGCTGGGATTACAGGTGTGAGCCACTGCGCCTGGCCAAGGCCATCATTTTGTCTATAAATTTCTGATGTTTACCCAAGGCTTAAAAAATAAATTCTGAACATAGTGGTGCGTTGAGGAAAGAGCATTTCATTGTAATAAGTTTTTATTTAAAGTTTATTTATTAAATGTTTTTGTCTTTAGAACACACACACAAACACACACACACAATACTGTCATCCGTATTTAAACCTCAAATGGTTAGACATAAAGTTTGTTCATAAAAAAATTCATATCCCTGAAGAATCTTAATTATTAATAAACAAATCTCTTATGGAAAACAAAATAGGTAACAGACATTGCTGAGCTAATCAAAGTAAATAAGTAATACTGAAAAATAAAAACAGAAAAAAATCCAAGAGATGACAATCAGTTAAACTTCTGTGAGCAAATGGCAAGTAAAGGACATGTAAAATACAATTCACCATGGAGGAGTAGTGTGTTTGTAGGATAGAGGTTGACATGGGACTTCTTCTATGAAGAAAGTTAGTCAAACCTATATTATTTACATTCTAATAAGTGAAAACTTTATTTTCAGAGTTTTCAGATTGGGACTCTACTAGTTTCACCCTCAGTAATAAGACTTGCCAAAGACCTGGGACTTTGAAAATCAATGATAAATATCTATCTGTATCACAGTCAGTGACCAAAAATCAGTCAGCATCCACAGAACTGGGACAAACAGCTAAAGGAAAGATTACTATTGGAGCTTAGTTTCTATTAGAGAATAATACTCTCCATGACCTGTGTGAATCACAGCTACCAGAAAACAAAAAGCAAAGAAGGTAACACAGAAGCACAGAGAATTCAGTCCTAGAGTACCTTTGCTTGGCTTCATAATATCATAGTTATGACTTTTATTTTTTATTTTATTTTTTGAGACAGAATTTTGCTCTTGTTGCCCAAGCTGGAGTGCAATGGCATGATCTCAGCTCACTACAACCTCTGCCTCCCGGGTTCAAGCGATTCTCCTTCCTCAGCCTCCCAAGTAGCTGGGATTACAGGCGCGCACCATCATGCCTGGCTAATTTTGTATTTTTAGTAGAGACAGGGTTTCACCATTTTGGTCAGGCTGGTCTTGAACTCCTGACCTCAGGTAATCCACCCACCTCAGTCCCCCAAATTGTGGGGATTACAGGCATGTAACCTTGCCCGGCCTAGTTATAACTTTAAAAAAAATTATTTTTGGCTGGGTCACACCTGTAATTCCAGCACTTTGGGAGGCCAAAGCGGGTGGATCATCTGAGATCAGGAGTTCAAGACCAGCCTGGCCCACATGGTGAAACCCCATCTCTACTGAAAATACGAAAATTAGCTGGGCATGGTGGCGGGCGCCTGTAATCCCAGCTGCTCAGGAGGCTGAGGCAGGAGAATCACTTGAACCTAGGAGGCGGAGGTTGCAGTGAGCCAAGATCACACCATTGCCTTCCAACCTGGGTGACAGAGCAAGACTCCGTCTCAAAAAAAGAAAAAAGAAAAAGAATCATTTTTAGCGAAAGTACTTTGTGTTTATTCTCCTTATGTAACCTACAACCGAACAAAATACCTTTTAGCAGGGCATTTGTAGTCTTCCTCTAACAAAAACAATCTATGAATCACAAAGAGAATTAGGAGGGACAGTAATTTTGTTTAGGCTAGTATAGAGCATAAACTTGAGAGTCAGTACCAGGGTTATATTTAGAGTTTTGGGACTGGATGGAAAACTAGGTAGAGATCTAAAGATTCCCTGCTCAAGCACAATGTGGTTTTTATGCTTTATTTTTACAGCTCTGAATTCACAAGTATTAGTTATAACTACGTGTAATGTAACAAAAAAGCACCATCCAAATCAAATATTATTTCTTATAATTTCTATGGCTTCAGATATTATAGAATGGACTGCCCCGTATTAGTGGGAATCATTGAGAATTTGCTCTATAGTGTATCCCCAGCTGTGTCCACATAGTCTATCACCTTGTTTTAATGAATAGTTGTTCACTAGGAATATTTGTTTTAAGGAGTGCTCTATCATTTAAAAAAGATATATGAAATTCAATTTTATTAATAATTCTTTTAGGACACCCAGTCTATTGATTAACTGCATCTAATGTGTTTTACTTTATGTACCAGTTTAACTCGGTGCCCTTAATCATATGATCTGGTCTACAGTAATAAATCATATAATTTTTTTATCCCAATAGTTTTGTTTTCTTTTTCCCCCTTACTTGTAGAATTAATGTTGTATTTTACAGAAGATGATCAGTTATCCCCTAGAGTAGTGACTGCAAGCTATAAATCCAAAGTTACTCACCTATACATATATATGCTTGTTTGCTCTCATTTCTTCATGAGCTTAGTAGATCCAAGAAGCAGGACTTTTAAAACAAAATACCTAAATGAAATCCCTTAACACAGGAAGACATGAAACAGAAAAAGTATGAAGTAAACAACTTAAACAGTGCCTGTAGATTGTTTCACTTCTCATTTAATACCTTTTATAAAGTAATGAATAGAGTCTAACTCTCCAGGGACCCAGATATATACATCTTTTCATTTAATAAAAATTCACTCTATGTTGGGTACTGATATTCTATATCCTAAATATTTTTGTAAACATTCCCTCAGTTTAGGTCTGCATTATCCTTGTTTTGCAATATTGTCTTCTAATTCATCTCCCTTTATTTATTCATATGCCCCTGAAATTCATCCTCCCCACAGTATTTAGGGTGATCTGTCTCCAATGCAAATAGGACCTTGAGTCCCTCTTGAAAGCATAAATGTTCAAACATCTTAAGATTACATTTAAGGCTTTCATCATCTGACTTCTGCCTAACTCTCCATCTTTAGCCCTTTCCCCTTTCTGCCCTTTTCTCTGGGATTGCTCAACTGCTGGTGATGCTCTCTTCTCGGGTGCTTGTATTTTAGACAAGTATATAACGCTATTTGAGGCTTCTTTCCCTCTCTTGTTGCTACCTTGCATGCTGTTACCCTTTCCTGCCCTTTACCCCTTTTAGTCTGGCTAACCTCACTTTTTAAGTCTCAACTCAGGCATGATCTCTAGAAAAGCCATGTTTGACACTTTTATTTACATTCTTTTTGTGTGAGTGTGATGGAGTCTCACTGGAGTGCAGCAGCACGATCTTGGCTCTCCGCAACCTCCGCCTCCCGGGTTCAAGTGATTTTCCTGACTCAGCCTCCCGAGTAGCTGGGATCACAGGCACCCACCACCACGCCCAGCTCATTTTTGTATTTTTAGTAGACAGGGCATTTCATCATGTTGGCCAGGCTGGTCTGGAACTCCTGGCCTCAAGTGATCCACCCACCTCGACCTCCCAAAGTGCTGGGATTACAGATGTGAGCCACTGTACCCGGTCTTATTTACATTCTTTAAACCTCAGTGTTTAGAACTTAGCAGGAACTCAGTAAATAATTATTGGGTAAAATAGATAAAGACTGTTTATACACAGATAACTTGAAAGATTGTCCCCTACCGTCTGGGAGCAAGGGCATAAACATATAAATAAATAATATACAGTTCAGATGGAAAAGATACAGTACAAAGATAAGGTACTAAGGCAGCCCCAAGGAAGGAGACACCTGTTTATCTGGGGGAAGATAGCTCTAATCGAGGAAGACTTCACATAGCTGTCTTAGTCTTAAAAGATGAAGAAAAATTTGTCAACATAGCAGAAAACATTTCAGATGTAAGGAGCGTGATGTACAATGATAAAGATGTGAAAAGTAGCAGTAATTTTGGAATTCATTAATAATGAACAACACTCTTTGTGCCTTGTTAAAAAGATACTGTTATAGAGAACATTATACAGTGTTACTTTATATATTCCTACTGTATCATAAAATTTTGTTTTGTTTCTGACAGTTTAGCTTATTTATGTTGGGTGAATGAATTTGTGAGTGAATATTTGAGATGTTTGTATGGGTTGAACCTAGTATTGTCTTGTGTTACTAGTTTCCCCAAGTGGTTTGTTGAAGTTTTGGATAATGGTTGAAATTTTAATTGATACCTCATTAAGTTGATACTTAGAAGTATTTCTTACTGAGAAGTAAATATTCCACTAAAGATTAGGCTTCATTGAAACTTTGTGATTGCGCCACTGCACTCCAGCTAGGGCGACAGGGTAAGGCCCTGTCTCATAAACAAATAGAAGAAAACCCTCTCGATTTATAAAATAAAATAAATATTATTTTCTATTTCTGTAAAGACTATACCTTTTACCTAACTGTTCTAAGTAGTTCGTTAAACTAAATATTTGGATTTTTTCAGCTGAACATGACTTAGAAGTAGCATCAGAAGAAGAGCAAGAAAGGGAAGGAAGTGAAAATAACCAGCCACAGGTATTATATATTTTTTTTAAATTTCTGGTTTAATATTGTTTTCTTTGCTTTAATGATGTAACATAGTCCAAATGAAATTACCTTTCAGACTAGCCTTTTAGAATCAATAGATCATCATTTAATATTTAGTATTAAAAACGTTTTGACTAGTTAAAATGTTCTTAGAATGTGTAGTAACCTATAGCTAATCTTTTGTTTTTATTTTTGTTATAGTTAATCTTTACCCTTGGAATTGAAGCCAGAAATTTCCTGAGTATTGTTTCCTCTTTCATTTTTATAACTTCCTTATATGATAAAGATGGTAACATCAAATATTGAATCGTATTATTAAGCAGTAGAAATTATGAACATTTTAATACTGATGGCCACTGAGTTGGATTCATCTTAAAGGAGTAATCATTCCCAGTGGTTCAGGATTTACATTCTTATATTGCTGGTCACTGATTCCAAGGTTAAAGATTTATTCTGCCTTGTGATCTCTTGATTTCAGTGTCTACATTCAGGGAAAGAATGAGGTCAGAAAATCAACGCAGTTATTAAGAGAATCATTCCTTTCAGAATGGGATCTTTCCATTGTTAGGATATAAACAATAACTTTCTGATTATTTCAGTCTAGGAAATCAGTAAATATTATAGAATTTTTAAATCCACTATTAATGAACCTTAGGATATATAAGAATTAGACTTAAGTCTTATATAGTCTATACAGATGCATAACACCATATTATGGTATGTAATTTCAATTAAAATGTAAGAGTTTCCTTTTCTTTCTGATTGGTGTTTATTTTGGCTCCTAATAATTTAAACTTTCCCTACTCTCCAGTTAGAAATCTTTACAAAAAGTACTTAAATGTACTGTAGGGGCTCAGTATTTGAGGTATGGTAAGGTAAAATCTTTTAAAATGAGGATGCCTTTATAATGCTACAAATCATCTGCTAATTTATTTTTGGTAGATTTAACACATAATGAATTAAGTTTAATCCAAAAGAACAGTGATAAACTTAACTTTGCTGGTTCATGTTTTTCTCCTATTTTAGGCTAAGGCAAATTAGTTTTTACTTCTTAGTTACAATCCAGTGATTTGGGAGTAACTAAACATAGACTAAGTTTAATAGTTGAATTTTAATTATTTCCTAATTTTTCTTTGTCCGTACTTGATTACTCAAGGATAAAGTTATTTTAAAAACATGCACCCTGACAGAAAAGACATCTGAAAAACAAAACAAGCAAATTAATCGTCCACTTTCATGTCTGCAAAAGATGTCTCAAGAACCAGAACTGAATAAGGAGTGTGATAGAGAGGATGTATCTGTATATTCAGGACTTCCTTGTGTGCAAAACGATGAAGAAATGTGGACCAAACAAGGCAAATCAGAGTGGAAAAATAACTTAAAACTCATCACAAATGAGTTAAAGCAGAGCTGTGGTGAAACTTGCGAAAAATACAAAATTACTGCTTCTCCTGGGGAAGAGCCACTACATGATAACTCTAAAGGAGGCACAAACTTAAAGGAAATACCTTCTTCTTTGACAAATAATATACTTGATTGCGATGAAAAAGATTCTCCTGTCTCTGTACTATTCCAGACATTGCCTGAACAAAAAGTACTCAGTCTCAAAAATGGCTTTTCATCTCCTTCATACTCTGGGTCCCCAGAATATGCTTGCCAGTCATCTTCTAAGCCTTATTTAAATGAAAATAAATTAGGCCATGAAAATGTTAACAGACCAGACACTGAACATGTTTTTAACACAGATGAGAATTTTTATAATGATACAGAAAATAAAAAAGTAAGGAACCCAGAAGTAGTTACAGGTGTAATGAAAGAAGAGTTTGATAAGACAAAAAATATGAACCGAAATACCACTAATTGGAAATTAGACATCAGACGTGTGCCTCAGTATAGTGATCCAAAAAGACCTTTTGATTTGATCTGCTCCAAAGAGATGAATCATATGATTCACATAAAAAGGCATAGTATTTCTGCTGGTACAGATGCTTACAAGAAAACAAAACCAATACAGAACTTGTTCCAGAAGCCATTATATGATCATTGCAGTGCTAATAACTATAAAAGCATGGAACCTGAATTAGAAAATGTGAGGTCTTCTCCACCACGTGGTGACAGAACATCAAAAGTATCTCTAAAAGAAGAATTACAGCAAGATATGCAAAGGTTTAAAAATGAGATAGGCATGTTAAAAGTAGAGTTCCAGGCTTTGGAGAAAGAAAAAGTCCAACTTCAAAAAGAGGTAGAGGTTTGCTTGCTGCTACTCTTTGTTTTTTTCTCTATCAATTATTTGATCCATTCTGATTTTCTGCTTATGAAGAGCTCATGTATAAAATGGTGTTACCTAAATATGTAATTGTGTTTAGAAATAGGTATTATTCTGCTATCTAAGTAACAAGAGTTAAGGAAAACATTCTCAAAATCTTTGATCCTTAATCAACCTAAGAAGTCTGTCAGTCTTCCAAGTGACATATGGACTGGGAAACTAATTTAGCCATATACCATGTGACCTTGTGAACCAGTATAAGCATAAAGGAAATTGCCTTATGAAAGGTAATAAGTGCTAGGGTTTTTTTCCCTATTTTCTTAAAGACGAATTTCTTTTATTTAAACAACAACATGGCAATACAGTGGGAAAGAAGCAGTGACTGAGAAGAGATATAAAAATGTATCTAGCCCTGAGTATTGTTAACAAATATTCCCAGCCAAAGGGATCTTTTTAATGTGCTTTCATGTGTGTAAGCTTATCTGTTTGACTCAAACTGTTGGAACTTATAATTCCATTCTGATCAATTTAAAGATTTTTGACAACAAATACATGTACTTTCACATATTTTTTAAAACACCAGTCAAATATTTCTGTTGAACCAGACCTTTACATTATGTTGTTTAATAAAGTATGATAAGTTTGGGCATGTATACCCTATCAGTAGCATAAATCCTCAGTCAGAAATTTAGTATTTAACTCCAAAGTAGAAAGCTGAGTTCTGTACATTGAGTTTTAAAGATAAACAATAATCTGCAGATATTCTTCTTTTTCTTTCTTTCTTTTTTTTTTTTTTTTTTTTTTTTTTTTTGAGACAGATTCTTACTCTATTGCCCAGGCTGCAGTACAATGGCATGATCTCGGCTCACTGCAACCTCCGCCTCCTGGGTTCAAGCAATTATCCTGCCACAGCCTCCTGAGTAGCTGGGATTACAGGCGCCCACCACCACACCCGGCTAATTTTTGTATTTTAGTAGAGACGGGGTTTCACCATGTTGGCCAGGCTGGTCTTAAATTCCTGACCTCATAATCCACCCACCTCGGCCTCCCAAAGTGCTGGGATTACAGGCGTGAGCCACTGCGCCCGGCCAATATTCTTCTTTAAAAGTAAAAGTAGACGAGGCTTCCCACACCCTGCTATGGCATTAAATTACTTTGCCAGTGTCACACTTAATTCATCTGATTAATTTGATGAATTTATCTGGTAATTTATCTGATTCAGCATTATGGAGTTATATCATCTCTTTTGGTGCCATAAAGTGCTAGATAATGCCACTTTAGGAGCTCTGGATGGATCATTTAATCTTTCTTGTTTTAATCTGGATGGATCATTTAATCAGTAGATAATGAGGTTAACTTAGATAATTAATACTTATACTATATATCCTCCAGCTATAAAATTTTATAGTTATTGAATGTGAAATTTGGGAAGCATCTCATTCTCCAGAATTCCACACCAGCAACTCAGCAGTTTCACTCTGTTCCTTATGTTGTGGCAAACTTTGGTTTCTGTATTTCAGTGAGCACCTTCACTTTGCTGATATCCCAGGATCCAAACGAAAAAAAGAATTATAAAGGACACTGGGGAAAAGAATATCTTAGTGCAGAAAGGGGAAAGATTCCTTTCTCTTCCTGGAGTGATGTCACATCCTCTAAATCTGGCTGCGTAGTGTAAAATCCAGGTGGTAAAGGCAGAAGAAGATGCATCTTGTGTCTTTGTCTTTTTATTTTACTGTTTCTGCCAGTAAAATGGGGTGAAAATTCATAGTAGATAGTGAAGATTGAATGGGAATAAAAGCACAAAATTAAGAAGAGCCTTTGAAATTTTGGAAAATTCAGTTTTACCCAAACAGAAATGAAGCAGACTTTACAAAAATTTCGTTGATAAAATTATAATAATAGCTGATAATTATATAACAATTATGTATACAATGATCCCATTAGAGTAAGCAGAAAATATTTTTATTGGCTAAAGTTACCATAGTTAAACTGAGTCAAATGATAAACTCAATGAAAACAAAGAAATTATTATTGAATAAAGTAATAGCAATTCCTTAGTATCAAACTTTCATTAAAGGTTGAAGAAGAAAGGAAAAAACACAGAAATAATGAAATGGAAGTATCAGCAAACATACATGATGGTGCTACTGATGATGCTGAAGATGATGATGATCATGATGATGGATTAATTCGAAAAAGAAAGAGTGGAGAAACTGATCGTCAGCAATTTCCCAGGAAGGAAAATAAAGAGTATGCTAGGTAAGCTGATAGCATATTTAACAGCAGATAATTGTTATTGTGCTATAAAAATTCTAATTTGGACTAATATTCATGATTTATAAATTTTATACTTTTACTATGCAAGGGATATGCAACCTTGCCTTGCAATTAGAAAAATGCAAATTAACGAACAATGAGATACCAGTTTTTTCAATCATATTGATATTTTATTTAAAAAATAATACCCAGTGATGGCAAATGTGAGAAAAAAGGCATTCTCATACATTGTTGGTAAATGAAATTGGTAAATCCTTTTTGAAGGATAATTTAGTATGTATCAAAATTTCAAATATTTCCTATCTTTAACCTAACAGCTTCACTTTGGGACTAGATTCTACAGGAAAATATGACTTACATAAAAATGCACACACACAAGTTAAGGACATTTATTATATATGATGTGTAATACACAGTAAGCCTATGTATAATGTATGTATAACATGTTAAATAATGTATGTATTTTAAGGATATTTATATAAACACATTACATATATATACATGTTGCTAAGGATATTTATTATAGTATCCCAAATGTTGGGCTCTCAAATTAATTTGAATTTTGCCAAGGGATTGCACAGAGGGATCTGTAGTCCATGTAAACATTTCAGTATATTGGGTATTTTTAGGGGCTCATGCTCAACTCTTAACATAGTGGGAAATTTCAGTCTCTGTAAATTATGTAGGTATATGATAGTGATATCCTTGTGCATGTTTTTAGACCATAAAAAAGTAGTTATGGCCGGGTGCGGTGGCTCATGCCTGTAATCTCAGCACTTTGGGAGGCCAAGGCAAGTGGATCACTTGAGGTCAGAGTTCCAGATGAGCCTGGAAAACATGGTGAAACCCCATCTGTACTAAAAATACAAAATTAGGCAGGCATGGTGGCAGGCGCCTGTAAACCCAGCTACTGGGGAGGCTGAGGCAGGAGAATCACTTGAACCCGGGAGGCGGAAGTTGCAGTGAGCCGAGATTGTGCCACTGCACTCCAAACTGGGTGACAGGGCGAGACTCCATCTCCAATAATAATAATAATAATAATAATTATTATTATTATTATTATTATTACAGTTTTTCTGGTGGTAAATCCAACTAGGCTAAAAGTCTATAAAAGTTACCAAATTCTTTTCTTTTCTTTCTTTGAGATGGAGTTTTGCTTTTGTTGCCTAGGCTGGAGTGCAGTGGTGTGATCTCAGCTCACTGCAACCTCTGTCTCCTGGGCTCAAGCAATTCTCCTGCCTCAACTTCCCGAGTAGCTGGGATTACAGGCCTGCGCCACCGCACCAGGCTAATTTTTTTGTATTTCTAGTAGAGATGGGGTTTCACCATCTTGGCCAGGCTGGTCTTGAACTCCTGACCTCATGATCCACCCGCCTCAGCCTCCCAAAGTGCTGGGATTACAGGTGTGAGCCTCCGTGACCAGCCCATTATTTTATTTGCAAACAAAATCATAACTAATCAGAATATTGCTATTTTGGAACTGCATATAATGACATATAGGTATTCTAAAAGGATTTTTCCCCTACCCAGGATATTTTCCTGATTTCTTCTTTCGTGTTATATGTGTATCATGCTATTTTTAAAACTTCATTTAAAATAAACTTCATTTAAATGAAACATTATGATGTTTAAAAACAAAACAAAAAATATAGCCCAAATCTAATTGCTACTTCCATGTCTAAAGACCATTGTTTATAGGCAATGAGCTCCAGCCTTTTACTGTCACATTCAGGTTTAGTGTAGCATTCACCTCTCTCTAGTTTCTTTCTCTTTTTCTTTCAAGTTCCTAGGAAACATCTAGATGCCGTGTGCCTAATCTGTGCTCACCTTCTATTCTCTAAGTAGAATGGTTTTCTCCCATTTTTTGTCTCATGAACTCCTCTATTTTGTCTCTTCTGTTTTAAAGCTGTCCTTGTGTTCAGATATATCTTTTCATATATCAACCTTACATATCACATTTTATCATAATGGTATGATAAAATTATGGTTTTTGAAGCGGGGAATATACATTTTCTCTTATGTTGTTGGTAATTCGTGTTTTTTGAATTAGTGAATGAATTGAGATGGAAATGTTGGAATTTTATAAAAAAATTATTTTTATTCTTTGTTAGAATTACTAGAAAACATTGGCTTTTTAATGGATTTTTTATTCTTTCTTTTCCTTAACTCTCTTTCTGCATGTTGTTTCTTTTTTTCTTTTTTCTTATATAACTGTCATTTCCCATGGATTTTTTAAAGTAGTGGTCCTGCCTTGCAAATGAAGGAAGTAAAGAGAACTGAAAAAGAAAAACGGACCTCAAAAGAATCTGTGAATTCACCAGTGTTTGGGAAGGCCAGTTTACTAACTGGTGGCCTGCTACAAGTGGATGATGACAGCAGTTTAAGTGAAACAGATGAGGATGAAGGAAGGTAAAATCTATGATTTCTTTATTTCTCTATGGAGGAAGGTTAGTAGTAATTTTTTTCTGAAAATAGAATGATGTAGTCTCCCAAAGCTAGAGAATATCGACTGTTTCCATGCTGCTGAAAGATTAAGATGAGGACAAGTGACTTTGACAAGCAGCCGTTTCAATAAATGGTCACCATGGAGCCCTGACTATAGTGGATGGGCACAGATGGCGTTTGAGAGAACTTGGACTGAGAGGCAATAGGTAAATGGGTGGTAACTGAAGAAGAATGTGGGATTCAAGGGAGCCTTCTTTCTTTTTTATTTTAAAATGCAAGCTTTTACAGTATATTTGCATGCTTTTGGGAGTGACCCAGTAGAGAAGGAAATGCTTATGAAATTTAGTTTTGTTTGCATGTCTAAGCCTCAGAAAGCTTGATCCATTATCTTTTAAAGATTTATAATAAACTAATTGTCCTTAGAACTTCTATTAATGTAGTTTTTTGCTAAGAGGTTGTTCATTTGGAATTCTTTCAAAAATGGAATATTCTAATATAATTGAATGTGTCAATGATGATCTTAAAGTTAAACTATCATATATGGATTTTAAAAAATTAATCTAATAATAAACATGCAAACATATAGGCCATACTGAATTGAATTTAAACATTTCTTGATAATTGAAGATATCAGAGTACTTTTGACAGTAGTATCATGAACAGCTGTGATTTTGTAAGACTAAAAGATCAGGTGTATTAACTTAATAGTTGTTTAGATTCTGGGGAGAAGGGGAGGATTTTGTTTATGTACAGTAGAAAATTAAACTATTGACAATCTATCACAGACTATTACTTTTAGATTATAAAGTTCTAAAATATTAAAAACCATGTTGCCTTATGCTAATAGTGTCATTGACATGTATGCTGAGTAAGGATTTTTTTTTTTTTTTTTAGTCAGAGTCTTGTTCTGTTGCCCAGACTGGAGTGCAGTGACGTGATCTCAGCTCACTGCAACCTCCGTCTCCTGGGTTCAAGCAATTCTCATGCCTCAGCCTCCCAAGTAGCTGGAACTACAGGTGCACACCACCATGCCCGGCTATTTTTTATATTTTTAGTAGAGACAGGGTTGCGCCATGTTGGCCAGGCTGGTCTTAAACTCCTGACCTCAAGTGATCTGCCCACCTTGGCCTCCCAAAATGCTGGGATTGCAGGTGTGAGCCAGCACGCCCAGCTTCAATAAGTATTTTTGAATGCATGAATAAAGAGTTGAGTAGATGAATGAATGAACATTGATGAATTTCTTTAGAAAAAATAAATGATGAGCTTATTGAAAGTAGGTTTCCAAATTGGCTAGATTTAAAGTCTTTTTATTTTAAAAATATTTGCAAGATTCAGAAATTATTTATAATTATAACCAGAAATAGAATGAAAATATAGATTCATCTGCTATCATATCACTTAAAAACACTTGAAAATAAATATTACTTTCACAGCACAGCAAAATATGTTTTGGAGCTAGAATTTTTGGGTTTGAATTTTGGGTCTGCTACTGACCAGCTATATGTGCTTGGGCAAGTTACTTGGTTTTCCTGTGCCTACTTTCTTCCTTTATAAAATACCTAATATGTTATCAACCTCACAGAATTATTGTTAGGATTAAAATGAGTTTAATATATGTACAGTGCTTAGGATAATGCATAGTACCTGCATTGTGAGTCCTGAAAAAAGCTAACTAATATCGTCATTCAAAAAGGGTTTCCATCATGTAAGGGTGTTAAGTAATATATTCCAAATAGGTTTTAGTGCCAGTAAAAGCTTGTTTTTATTGAAAAGGTCAACAGCAAAAAAAAAAACCTGGTATATTTCTTTCTATTGAATAATGCAAGTAACACTATGTTTTCGTTTTGCTTTGACTGTCAGGAAGCTTGATCTAAATATGTTTGTTATGATATTGTTAGTATATTTTTCTTGTCCCTTACTTTTACTTTTTCTGTATATAGTTTAATACCCCTTGTAGAAAGTTATTATCTTTTACATTACCTGTAAAAAAGATTCCTGTAAACTTTATGAATAGGGTAAATAAATTACAAATGCAGAGCTTTTATTTAAAAAAACAATAGTTTTAGATATTCCTTGCATTTTACATGTTTACTATTTGCCTGAAAGGTATTTTTTTTTTTAGGCCTACTAAGAAAACATCTAATGAAAAGAACAAGGTACTGTAAAAAATAAATTATCAAAATTATTGTTTAAAAAAATACATTATAAAAGATAAAGTGGGCTGGGCACAGTGGCTCACACCTGTAATCTCAGCACTTTGGAAGGCTAAAGCGGGAGGATTGCTTGACTCCAGGAATTTGAGACCAGCCTAGGCAACATGGTGGGAGCCCTGTCTCTACAAGAATTAAGAAAAACTTAACCAGGCGTGGTGAGCATGCCTGTAGTCCCAGCTACTTGGGAGGCTGAGGTGAGAGGATTGCTTGAGCCTGGGAGTTTGAAGCTTCAGAGAGCTATGGTCACGATACTGCACTCCAGCCTGGGTGATAGAGCGAGACCCAATGTCAAAAAAAAAAAAAACATGAAATGAAAAAAAAGAGAATCTTTTGTTGTAAAGACATTTACTTTGAAAAAGTGATTAAGAAGCACTAGCCATTGATAAATAAATCCTTTTAACAAAAATCAGTTCTTTTTAAGAAATACCTGTGTTTTTGCTCATATAGAAAGATGGATAATTACCACTTCTGTATGTGCTATAAATATTCTGGGGACATTTTGAAACAGTGTTATTTATTTCATAGGTCAAAAACCAAATACAGTCTATGGATGATGTTGATGACTTAACTCAGTCATCTGAAACAGCCTCAGAGGATTGTGAGCTGCCCCACTCTAGTTACAAGAATTTTATGTTGCTCATTGAACAACTTGGAATGGAGTGTAAAGGTAGGACCATTGCATAAATTTAAGGCCTTTTTATGTATCCCATTGTAATGTATGTAATGTAATAAATGTATGCACATTTAGCATACATTATGCGGTGCTTCATTGGTGGCTATGATGCTGCCACTGTGCAAAGCTGAAGAGTTCTTTATATGATATATTCTTGATATTATTCCTTTATTAGCTATGTTTTTTGCAGGGATTTTTTTCTCCCAGTTTGTGACTTTTCATTCTCTTTTTTTTTATTTTAATTTTTTATTTTTTTGTTGACTTTTCATTCTGTTAATGGTATCTTTTGAAGAGCAGAAGTTTTTAATTTTGATGAAGTCCAATTTATCTGTTTAATTATGGATTTTGCTTTTTGTATCGCATTTAAGAAGTCTTTGCATAACACAGGGTCACAAAGATTTCCTCTTATGCTTTTTTTCTAGAAATTTTATAGATTTAGGTCTTTTTTTTTTTTTTGAGACAAAATTTCACTCTGTCAATCAGGCTGGAGTGCACTGTCACTGCAACCTCCACCTCCCAGGTTCAAGTGATTCTTGTGTCTCAGCCTCCTGAGTAGCTGATATGATAGGCGTGTGCCACCACACCCAGCTTTTTTTTGTGTGTGTATTTTTTTGTTTGTTTTTTGTATTTGTTTGTTTGTTTGTTTTTTGAGATGGAGTCTCGCTCTGTCGTCCAGGCTGGAGTGCAGTGGCGCGATCTCTGCTCATTGCAAGCTCTGCCTCCTGGGTTCACGCTATTCTCCTGCCTCAGCCTCCCAAGTAGCTGGAACTACAGGTGCCCGCCACCAAGCCCGGCAAACTTTTTGTATTTTTAGTAGAGACAGGGTTTCACCGTGTTAGCCAGGATGGTCTCAATTGCCTGACCTCCTGATCCACCCGCCTTGGCCTCCCAAAGTGCTGGGATTACAGGTGTGAGCCACCACGCCCTGCCAGCTTTTTTGTATTTTTAATAGAGGCGGGGTTTCATCATGTTGGCCAGGCTGGTCTCAAACTCCCGACCTCAAGTGATCTGCCCACCTTGGCCTCTCAGAGTGCTGGGATTTCGGGTGTGAGCCACCGTGCCCAGCCAGTTTTGGGTCTTACATTTAGGTCTGTGATCCATTTTGAGTTCATATTTTTGTATGAATTGAAGTATGGATTCAAGTTCATTTTTTTGGATATGGACATCCAATTGTTCCAGCATCATACATCAGAAAGGCTAGCCTTTTCCCACTGCATTTGCCATTGTGCCTTTGTCAAAAATATGTTGGCTGCATACATGTGGTTCTACTTCTCGACTCTGTTGTGTTCCATTGATCTACAGATGCTCCTGAGTTTTATCTCAGGTTTTTGGGTTTGTTTTTTTGACTTATAAGCTATGACTCTTTGTTTTGCTATCTTAGTGGTTGCTTTAGGATATATAGTATATGACTTGAATTTATCACAGTGCACCTTCAAATAATATCATACCACATCATATATGGTATAATTTTGTTATAGTTCTGATATATGGTATAATTATAATAGTTTGCTTTCATTTTTTTCTCTCCTGGCCATATCCTTTCTGAATCTGTGGGATTATAGTTTTTATTAAGTTTAGAAAGTTTTGGCCAATTTTTCTTCACATTTTTTTTCTGTCTCTCTTCCTCCCTCTTTGGGGGCTTATATATTAGCTGCTTGGATTTTTTTCCATAGTTCATTGATGTCTCAAAGTTATGAATCTTTTCTTTTGTGATGGTTAATCTGTGTTTATTTTCATCTAATTTAGTTTTCATCTTTGACATTGTAATTTGCATCTCTACAAGTGCAATTTGGTTTTTAAAAAATATCTTCCATGCCTCCACTTATCTTCTTGAGCTTTATTTTGAGGTACAGTTGAGTTACATATAAACAGCTTGACTTTTTCCTATGTTGCTTTTATGATTTGGGCTAATTCCCTACTCCTGAGGCAATACCTTTCTGATTATTCATTGTCTTGAGAAGTATGAGTTTTTTCAGCCTGACTGTGGGAATGAACACTCTTCCTGGTGCTGTGGAAGCACCAGGCAGGATTTCCTCTCCTTTTTTTAATGGGGTTTTTTCTTTGGTTTCAGATAGTTTCCTAGCATACATGCACTGTTTATTACTTTGCTCAATACCCAAGAGGGGATCTCTGCAGATCTCCAGGGTTCTCTGTACCTCTCGCTCCTCTCTAGTGTCCTGTGATCTCTGTCTACTTTGCGTTTACCAGACTCTCAGCTTCATCACTTCAACTCAGGGAGTCTGCTGGACTTTATGTCAGTTTTTCCTCCCCGCATCATGACCTAGAAACTCTGAAAGCGGGGCTCTGGGCATTCATAAGACCATAAAACTTACTTCCTTTGTTTGGTTTCTTTTCTTTTTTTTTTTTTTTGAGGCAGAGTCTCGCTCTGTTGCCCAGGCTGGAGTACAGTGGCGCAATCTCAGCTCACTGCAACCTCCACCTCCTGGGTTCAAGCGATTCTCCTGCCTCGGCCCCCCCAAGTAGCTGTGATTACAGGTGCCTGCCACCACGCCCCACTAATTTTTGTATTTTTAGTTGAGACAGGGTTTCACTATGTTGGCCAGACTGGTCTCGAACTCCTAACCTCAGGTGATCCGCCCACCTCAGCCTCCTAAAGTGCTGGGATTACAGGTGTGACCCACCATGCCCAGCCACTTCCTTTGTTTCTTGTCTGTCAGGGATCCTTGTGTTCATTGCCTGAGTCCACTCTCTTGAAACTCATTGTTTCATGTATTTTGTCTGTTTTGCCTTTGGTCGTTTCAGGAAAGAAGGAAAGTTAGTACCTGAAGCAGACTGCAGTAGAGCCTCAGCACACGCTGCAGACTGCCTGGAATGCTTTTCTTCCCCATTTGCTTAACTGCTGCCTTCTCGTCCTTCATTTCTCAGTGTAGCCACCTCTCCCTCAGGGAAATCTTCCCTGGACCCAGTATAGATCAAATTCTCTTTTGTGGTCATAGAACTCTGTTTCCTTACAGCATCTATCTGAATTCATAATTGTCACTTTTTTGTCTTTGTTTCTTCACTATACTTTAAGCTAAGCAAGTGCAGAGGTCTTGCCTGTTTTATCTGCAGAGCTTAGTTTAATGTCTTCCACATTGTAGGCCCTCAATATGTAATTGGTCAGTGTCTTAATGAGTGAATGTTACAGTGTACAGTGTGTTATATGGAAAAATACTCATATATTTCTATCTTGTTTTCTTCCTGATACAGATTCTGTTAGCCTATTGAAAATCCAGGATGCAGCTCTTTCATGTGAAAGATTATTAGAACTTAAAAAAAATCACTGTGAACTACTTACAGTAAAAATTAAAAAAATGGAAGATAAGGTTAATGTACTACAAAGGGAGCTATCTGAAACAAAAGAAATAAAATCACAGTTAGAGCATCAAAAAGTTGAATGGGAACGAGAACTGTGCTCTTTGAGGTATGATAGCCTAGTTTTAAAGAAATGTTTAACTACTTGTACTAAAGATATATAGAATTCTTGTAATTGCTGACTTACCTTCTGGGGCTTAGCAGGGAAGAAAACTTCTTAGTCTTGTCGAGTGTGAAATTCTTGGAAATAATATAACTGGTTCTTAACTATGAACTTCTACTAAATATATATTCTTTTAAATCACTTTAATGGCTATGTAGAAGTTTGTCGTATGGAAGTCTCATTATTTAATACAGTAAGTTTTGGGTTTACAATTTTTTTGTATTATAGTTAATGCTGGAAGGAATACCTTTTTATAAATCTTTTTCTACATTTCTAATTTACTTTGAATAAATTCTTCAATATAGAATTATTCGTTTAAAGTACAGGAATTTTTTTAAAAAGGCCTTTGGTCCAGATTTTTAAATTTTTCTCAGGAAAGTTTAGTTAATTTACGTTTCAATCAATAGAGAATGAAATGGCCATTTTTTCAACCTAAATTTTTTTTTTTTTTTTTTTTTGAGATGGAGTCTTGCTCTGTTGCCCAGGCTGGAGTGCAGTGGCGCAATCTTGGCTCACTGTAACCTCTGCCTCCCAGGTTTAAGCAATTCTCCCACCTCAGCCTCACAAGAAGCTGGGATTACAGGCGCACGCCACCATGCCCACCTAATTTTTGTATTTTTTTAGTAGAGACGGGGTTTCACCATGTTGGCCAGGCTGGTCTTGAACTCCCGACCTTGTGATCCTCCCGCCTTGGCCTCCCAAAGTGCTGTGATTACAGGCATGAGCCACCGTTCCCGGCCAGAACAATTTTACTCTTAAGATGCATGAATTAAAAAATAAAATGGTGAGTGATTACTGAAAGCGATCTCTCTCTCATACACAGATAAAATTAATTCAAAGTTCTGTGTTGAAAATGCATGTTATTCTTTATGGTTTACTTAAATATTAGATCCTGTTTTGTTCCAAAAGAGATTTTAAAATTGTTTATGCAATATGTAATAATCAAGAAGGTATGTCGAAAGTGTTACCAGAAAAAAGAAACATAAAAAGTATGGGGTAACCAGTATTAGGCTCGTTAGCCTAATCTTTAATTATGCTATTATACAGATATATGTTGTATGAAAGCATCTGAGGGTGTTTTCTTACACTGTAATAATTTTTAGGGATACTTGCAATATTTCATAAAAACAAAAATGTATTTCTATTGGATTTATAAACATTTTAGTAAACTAACTTCTTTTTAGTTAGTTTAATGATCTTTCCTAATTGAGGAGTAATTATGACTAATTAAAAAAAGATTTTTTTTTTTTTTTTTTGAGATGGAATCTCACTCTGTCGCCCAGGCTGGAGTGCAGTGGCACAATCTCGGCTCACTGCAACATCTGCCTCCCGGGTTCAAGCGGTTCTCTTGCCTCAGTCTCCTGAGTAGCTGGGATTACAGGTGTCTGCCACCACACCTGGCTAATTTTTTGTATTTTTAGTAGAGATGTGGTTTCACCCTGTTGGCCAGGCTGGTCTCAAACTCCTGACTTCAAGTGATCTGCGCGCCTCGGCCTCCCAAAGTGATAGGATTACAGGCATGAACCACTGGCACCCAGCCAAAAAGATAATTTTCAACTTGCATCTTTACTGAATCATTTCCAATATCTTTTTCCATAATATTTACCAGAGGTACTCATAACAGAAACTTACCAGTTAACAGAATGTTCTTTCATCACTACCTTTCAAGTATATATGTCCTTTTCAAAAGACTGAAGTGAGAAATTAAAAATCAGAGAACTAGAAAGGAAAAATATTCAAGAACATAGAAATTGTATTAGGGTAATAAACCAACATACAAAGCGGCATATCACACAATGAACTTTTTATTTTGTAACAATACAGATTTTAAGATAAGCATATTTAATTGCAGATTTAGCTTAAACCAAGAAGAAGAGAAGAGAAGAAATGCTGATATGTTGTATGAAAAAATTAGGGAACAGTTAAGAAGAAAAGAAGAGCAATATAGGAAAGAAGTTGAAGTGAAACAACAGCTTGAACTGAGTCTCCAAACACTGGAGATGGAATTGAGGACTGTAAAAAGTAATTTGAATCAGGTAAATTAATTTTTGATAAAAATTTTATATTTTTAACTTTATTTCATCACTATTATCACATCCTTTTGATTTAATATATATTATCTAGGTTTAAAACAAAACTGTTATCTCATCTTAAGCTGACCTGTGACCTTTATAACTAAAATTATTCATGATAAATCTTGGCACCTAATAGATGCTCAGTCTCTGTTTTCTGAATGAAGGAATGGAGGGTAAGTTGAGTTTAATCACTAACATAAATGTTAATTTAGGCATTTAATGTTAAAATACAGGCTAAATAGCTCTAAAATTATGATGAAACTAGTAAAATGTTTTGACATTTTATTTCACAATTCTATATTTGCCTGTATTTATTAAGAACCATTTTTGCTTTTTGATTAATTTAGCTGTCACTTAGGTGATTAAAATTTGAGTAATTCTTGAGTAATAAAGGTTCTTGCATTTTAATGTGCTATTTCCTTTTTATAAGTTTTTTGTTTTAAAATTCTGCTCTTGTTAACCTTTTAGACTTTTACAAAATGCTAATAGACCTAAAACTTAATGTATCTCTAGGTCGTTCAAGAGCGAAATGACGCTCAGAGGCAACTTTCTCGAGAACAGAATGCCAGAATGTTACAAGATGGAATTCTGACCAATCACCTTTCCAAACAAAAGGAGATTGAAATGGCTCAAAAGAAAATGAATTCTGAGGTATTTCTATTTCCTTTAGTCATTTTCAAATATGTGTGTATATGTATTTATATGTGTATATATTTTAAAAACCAACTATATATGCATCTTGGAAAGTATCGAGGATTTTTAAACCATATATGTGTATCTTGGGGTAGTGGTAGTGTTTTTGGTCCATTGGATAAAGTGGTGTTCTTAATTCAGCTCCACTTGTCTGCAGCAGTCAAGTAATGACATTCAGAATGGCCTCATCCAAAGGAAAAGCTTTTAATAATATCTTCCGTAGGAATTGATGGTCTTTCCACAATCTCAAAACCCTTGCTACTAACAATAGATGCTTGAGATTTTGGAAGTGATTTCATCACCTTGATATATTAATGGAGAGGTTAGTTTATTGCTTCTACCCGTAGGAAAGGAGGAAAAGTACAGCCAGTTCAGTGACATATTTTGGATGTTATTCTTCTCACTGTTGAGAAGAGTAATGGTTTACTGCAAGTAGTATCTTATTTTGGTACAAAGAGCTTTTGAAACAATGATATGCCATGATATATAGTTAGTGATAATTTAGTGATAAGTATTTTGTTCCTAGTAAAACAGTTCAGCATATTTCTCCCTGTTTCACATTATTACGTTTTCAAACATTATGAAGAGGAAACAAAAGTTATTGCGACAACAAATAATCTCGTGATTTTCTAAGAGGAACTCTACAAATTTTGTCCTATTTACCATTAGTGTTGTAAAATGAAAGGCTTCTTTTGTATTTAAATATTTATACCACAGAAATAACTGATTTAGTGAAAGAACACTATAAATAGAGTCAGAAGACCCAGGGAAAATCATACAGCTGCTTTTTTTTTTAACTTTTCCTTTTCAAAATTGTGATACTAAATGAGTTCATTGATATATGTAGAAGTGCTTAGTACAATGCCTAGATTTATTATTCATCAATAAACATAATTGATAACTGACTATAAAGATGTGAGAAAAGTAGAGTATCTATAGAATATTCTCAGAAAAAAGGAACTTGAAAAACTTCAGGAAATTTCGTCTGTCCAAATATATATAGAGCCAAGGCTCTTACTATGGGTTGGTGTGTGGGTTAGATATCAGAGTATAAACCCAATTTTTTAATGTGGTCAAATTATTAATCTTTTATGCTTTTGAATTTGTTGTACTTCAGTAAAAGGCCTTTCCAATTCTGAGATTCTTAAAAATTTTCTAGTGGTTTCTTTTTTACTTTCATGGATTAATTGTCTTCAAATAAATTTTTGAACTTTTGGGAGTTTATGCTCTATACGGTTTGAGTTTTGATCCAACTTTTTTTTTTCAATTGGATATACACTTATTGCAACCCTTTATTGTAAAATGTACAGTTTATTCTTTAATTTCAGAGGAAATCATGATCTGTCATTTTCTTGGGTGCTAGCTCAAAGTTTCCTTTGTTTTACTTAGAATTCTCATAGTCATGAAGAAGAAAAAGACCTATCGCATAAAAATAGCATGTTGCAGGAAGAAATTGCTATGCTAAGACTAGAAATAGACACAATAAAAAATCAAAACCAGGAAAAAGAAAAGAAATGTTTTGAGGACCTTAAAATTGTAAAAGAAAAGAATGAAGACCTTCAGAAGACTATAAAACAGAATGAGGAAACATTAACACAAACAATATCCCAGTATAATGGACGGCTTAGTGTTCTGACAGCTGAGAATGCAATGCTAAATTCTAAACTGGAGAATGAAAAGCAAAGCAAGGAAAGACTGGAAGCAGAAGTTGAATCATACCATTCTAGATTGGCTGCTGCTATACATGATCGTGATCAAAGCGAGACATCAAAAAGAGAACTAGAACTTGCTTTCCAGAGAGCAAGAGATGAGTGTTCTCGTTTACAGGACAAAATGAATTTTGATGTGTCTAACCTAAAAGATAACAATGAGATTCTTTCTCAACAACTATTTAAAACTGAAAGTAAACTCAATAGCCTAGAAATTGAGTTCCATCACACGAGAGATGCCCTCAGAGAAAAGACTTTGTGTTTAGAACGGGTACAAAAGGACCTAAGCCAAACACAGTGTCAAATGAAGGAAATGGAACAACAGTATCAAAATGAACAAGTTAAAGTGAATAAATACATTGGAAAGCAGGAGTCTGTAGAGGAGAGATTGTCTCAACTACAAAGTGAGAATATGTTGCTTCGACAACAACTGGATGATGCCCACAACAAGGCTGACAATAAAGAGAAGACAGTGATTAATATCCAAGACCAGTTTCATGCTATTGTGCAAAAACTTCAAGCTGAGAGTGAAAAGCAAAGTCTTCTGCTAGAAGAAAGAAATAAGGAGTTAATCAGTGAATGTAATCACTTAAAAGAAAGACAGTATCAATATGAAAATGAAAAGGCAGAAAGAGAAGTAAGTATCAAGAAAGATAAATATTTTTCAAACCTCCTGAAAGAAAATTTAAAATAATATATAGTTATGTAGTTAACTATAAAAATAAATAGATAAGCTTATTTACTCTATCAGTTTAGAAACATCCCTTGTTTTCAGCAAATAAAAGAGCTGAGAGATGCTTTACTTTGAGTAAAGATATTGTATCATCTATGAAATTTTGAGTTTTAAGTTATGAATTGTTATAGACTAGTATGAATAGTAAACTAATGTGAATAATGTAGTCTTTTACTGCTAAAGTAATAATTTTAGTGTCTTTATGTTGCCACATCTTAAGAACATTTCCATTTGTCTGCCACCATGAAACAGATAAATGGAAATGCTCATACCTGAAATGAGTATTTTGAAGTTAAGGTTCAATTAAGTGTGTTATTTTGACAGTTAATTCCAGATTTCCAGATAAACTGAAGTATATTGCTATATCTCTTAATACTTTTCTGTCAGTAGCTTTTTATATATTTCAGTTGATGTGATTTTATTTTTATTCTTGTCAATTTGACTTGTCTAAAAATATTTCAATCTCAAATTACATATTGTTATCTCTCAATTCTTTAAAGCATGTACTTTTTATTAAACCATAATTTGGGACAAATGTGAATTTTAGCAACCATATTTGATTTAATCTCCCCAGTGGTATTTATAATTTACTTTGAATATATTATGAGCAAATAATTTGCTCATAATTTTCATTTCAGTGCCCAATGACTATCATTTGGGTATAACTTTGTTCAGTATAAAGATAAGTAAGTGTAGCGATTTGTGATTTATTAGTTTGGCATTGGACCACCATTTTCACACTAATGAGGGGTGGCAGGATGCACAGGCAGCAAGAATGGAGTGAGTAGGGGAGAGTCATAGCAGCCGAGGTCAGGGAGGCAAGTGGAGGCCAGGTTACCTAGGGCCTCTAAGGCCATTGGAATTTACCTGTATTCTGAGATAGGAATCTATTGGAATAATTTGAGCAAGCAATTAAGTATCTGAGGAGCTCTGAAGTTGATTTGATGTTCTAATAAAAAAGAGCAAAAATGTTTCATAGGGTACAATTAATCACTACCAGTTCCACTCACATAACTATTTCGAGACTTCAGTAGATTGTTAAGCAGTGTAAATTCATGGGGGGATGAATGAATAATGGGCTGAATCTGTTGTTTAAGTAACGTCATACCTAACTGGCAGGAAGATAACACCTGTGTCCTTAACTGAATTCAGTAATAAACAGGAATGTGTACATAAGAGGACAAGAAGGTGAATCAATGTATGTGGTAATATTTTTTAAGTTGTATATGTCATAGTTAAATATTATTAACATAATTTATTTTTTAACAAAACTTAATAATAAGGTGACTTATAAAATCAGTGACAAAATGTCTTATCAGGTTGTTGTGAGACAACTTCAACAAGAACTAGCTGATACCCTAAAAAAACAATCTATGTCAGAGGCTTCACTGGAGGTTACGTCACGTTATCGTATTAATTTAGAAGATGAGACACAGGATTTAAAGAAGAAATTAGGTCAAATCAGAAATCAAGTATGTATGAAATTTAACATGTCAAACAGTTAATCTATAACTGGTTAAATATATAGTGTTTTATCATACTAATTTAGTGGGTAGCCTTCTTTTGTGTTTTCATTATAATTAATTTAAATTTTATTATCTTTTTTTTTTTTTTTTTTGAGATGGAGTCTCGTTCTATTGCCCAGGCTGGAGTGCAGTGGCACAGTGGCGCGATCTCGGCTCAATGCAAGCCCCACCTCCTGGGCTCACGCCATTCTCCTGCCTCAGCCTCCCGAGTAGCTGGGACTACAGGCACCTACCACCACACCTGGCTAATTTTTTGTTTTTTTTTTTTTAGTAGAGATGAGGTTTCACCGTGTTAGCCAGGATGGTCTAAATTTTACTGTCTTTATAATACACTTGCTTCTTTATTTATTTGTTTTTTTTTTTTGAGACAGAGTCTCACTCTGTTGCCCAGGCTGGAGTACAGTGGCACTGTCTCAGCTCACTGCAACCTTCACCTCCCCGGTTCAAGCGATTCTTTTGCCTCAGCCTCCTGAGTAGCTGGCATTATAGGTGTGTGCCAGCATGCCCAGCTAATTTTTGTTTTTTGTTTTTTGTTTTGAGACAGAGTCTCGCTCTGTAGCCCAGGCTTGCGTGCAGTGGCATGATTTTGGCTCACTGCAACCTCCGCCTCCTGGGTTCAAGCAATTCTCCTGCCTCAGCCTCCCGAGTAGCTGGGATTACAGGCGCCCACCACCACGCCTGGCTAATTTTTGTATTTACAGTTAGAGATAGGGTTTGCCATGTTGGCCAGGCTGGTCTCAAACTCCTAACCTCAGGTGATCCACCCTCCTCGGCCTCCCAGAGTACTTTGATTACAGGTGTGAGCCACCGCACCTGGCCTAATTTTTGTATTTTTAATAGAGATGGGGTTTCACCATGTTGGCCAGGCTGGTCTCGAATTCCTGACCTCAGGTGTTCCACCTGCCTGGGCCTCCCAAAGTGCTAGGATTACAGATGTGAGCCACCACACCCATCTTGTTTATTAAACTCTTTCATTCTGCCATTTTTTTCTTATAATTGCACATTTTTAAAAATAATATTTAGTCTTAGGAAAGTTGAGAATTATACATCATTCCTCATGGAAGTTGAGAGAGTTTTTTCCTGTTAAACAGTATTTTATAGTGATTTTTCTATTGTCATGGCAAGCCAGATTAAGTTAGAGGATAATGTTTAATGGAATGTTCCAGAAAATTGTCTTATTTCTTATTTTCACTTTTGTGAATGGATACAGAGTCTGTGTTGATTTATTTTATGGATTTCAAATTAATTTGTACAGAAAGGCCATTAACTTTTCTCCAAAATGCAAATGTTTTAGGTTAATTTATAAACTATTTGAAATAGGCATTTCCTTCATTTTCCTTTCATTTAAAATATATTATAAAAACATAGAAATATTTAGATTATGTATAGCACGTACATCTAAACTAGAGAATTAAGAAAATTATCTAGATCCCTCCACTGAATTTTTAAAGAACATTATTGAGATATAATTTATATACCATACAGTTCACTCATTTAAGGTGTACAATTCAGTGTCTCTTAGATTATTTACAGAGTTGTGTAACCATCACCACAGTCAATTTTAGAACATTGTTATCACCCTGAGAAGAAACCCCACATCCCTTAGCCATCACCACCATCCCTGTCCACGTCCCTCCACCTTCTCCAGTCCTAGGCAACCACCATCTACTTTTTGTCTCCTTAAATTTGCCTGTACTGAACATTTCATATAAATAGAGTCATACAATATGCAGTCTTTTATGAGTGGCTTCTTTTACTTAGCATGTTTTTGGGGTTCATCTGTGTTGTAGCACATATCAGTACTTCATTTCTTTTTATTGTCTAATAATATTCTATTGTATGGCTATACCAGTTATCCATTCATCAGCGGATGGGCCTCTAGATTGTTTCTACTTTTTGGCTACTGTAAATAATGCTGCGATGAACATTCATTTATAAGACATATGTTTTTATTCTCCTGCCACTGGATTTTATCTTCAGAGTTAATCAGGCTGCTTTCACCATCTCTCTGCTTTACTCCTGCTGTTCTTCCTGCCTTTGCAGTTTCTGTTCATCTAGCCTCATTCATTCAGACCTGGCACACAATTCCCCCTCCTTTCGGAAGCTTTCTCTGACTGTTCTGGATCTCATTGACCTCACATTTTAGCACTCTTTGTCTAGTCTGTGTAGAACAATTTGCCCTTAATTTAACTTCACTTTTATTTTTTTTCATAAGAGAGAAACTTGTCTAATTATAAATTTGCCTACGAGGTGAATAATATCTGATATGCCTGTCACCTATCCTTTTATAAATTGAAAATATTTTAGCTTAGCAATTGTTAGGTTAAAATTACTTTATATTATACTAAGAATTTCTTCTTTGAGACATTGATATAATAAAGCTTTTATTCTATTTTTATTATTTTATTTTTTTACAAGGCCACAGCTAACATAGGTGGTTATTCTAAATATATTTTAAGTAATTAAATATAAGTAGAAACCACTTAATCTAGTAAAGGAAAGTTATTCAATCAAATGCTCATGTTTTTCACCCTGTAAAGAAATCTGCATTTCCGTTTCTTTATTATGTAGCCAGAGCTGGGATCCGTAGATTCATACCGCTTTCCCACCCAAAGAGCTCCAGCTTTTCTCCTACACCGTATGACATAAGCTTAGCCTTAAGCCCACCAGAGTGCTTGCTAAAGCAGCTCAGCATAGACAGTTGTTGCAAATGACTTGATTTGGGAACCTTGTTTCGCAGCAGAGTCCAGTGTTTTCAGTCCAGTGCTCTGATGGCCATGTAAGTTATGTATTACTCATTCCAGGAGGTGCTGTTTGCATTGTGGTCATTGCCCACTGAGTAGAGCAGAGAGAAAGTAATCTATAATTGTTTAAAGTACTGTCGGCTTAGTGGAATTGGCAAAAGTTCTGTGAAGTACTAGGGGTGTATTCTGGGCCTCATGCTCCCCATTTGCTTTCACTTTCAGTGGTGTGAAGAATGATTCAGTGCAGCTACAGTAGACCACTTCCATTGGCATGCCATCTGCCTAAAATATACAATTTTATTAGAACATAAAATACAGTAAAAAGAATCACACGAACAGCAAATATTATATATAGCTCACTATATGCCATGTACTCATCTAAGTACTTTATGTATATATTCCTTGACTGAATCTTCTTACCATCCCAGTGAAGTAATAGTATTACTGTCTCTGTTTCTATTTTACCACTGAAGAAATTGAGACACTGAATGTTAATTTGTGCAAGGTCACACAGCTGGTAACTGGTGGAGTTGGGATTCCCACCCGGCCATTCCAGCTTCTGTGTGGATACTGCCTCTCAATTTCATGAAATATCTAGTTGTCACCTAACATGTCATCATGTTAATTTTTATAATCACTGGCATTGCCATGGTCATTCACATCTATAAATATTTAAACTTATAGTTCATGTGGTGGTGCTTGGAATGCAAAAATATAAATGCTTACCGTAAGGTAATTTCCTACCTTTCTCCATTTTACCAAGTTTGTAAATTTGAGTATTTATCTGATAAAATATAGTTTGAAAACAAGAGTAATATGTTTTAGTTCTAGAACGCAGGTTGATAAACTTTTCTGTAAAGGGCCAGATAGTATTATTTTAGGCTTTGGGAGCCATAGATACCACCTGCTGCAACAGATCAGCTCTACAGTCACAGCACAAAAGTAGCCATAAACAATATGCATATTGAAGGGTATGACTGTGTTCCAATAAGGTTTAGTTACAAAAACAGGTAATGGACAGATGTGTACTAGATTATTAGTAAAGTGGGGTTTTTTTATTCTTTGTTTTAGTTGCAAGAAGCACAGGATCGACATACAGAAGCTGTCAGATGTGCTGAGAAGATGCAAGATCACAAGCAAAAGTAAAATTTAAAGCAGCACACAGAAAAACATGATTATTTATAGAGCAAATAAGCAGTATAGTATGAGAATTATATCAGCTATGATCATAAGTACATCTGTGTGAAGTCAAGGAAAAATTTCAGCATTAAGCAATTTTGAAATGAGGATTTTTTTATATTATCCTAGAATTTTGTGCATTATCCACAAACCACAACTAGAAAAACGATAGAGTTGCCAAATTACCTACTTTTGAAATCTTTAAGAATTTATGTAATTATGCCTTCAGGTGTTTGCTAAGAAATTACACAGTATTTTAAAAATTTATCTGAGAGAATAATTATTTTAAAATATACATTTCAGGCTTGAAAAAGATAATGCCAAGTTAAAAGTTACAATCAAAAAGCAAATGGACAAAATTGAGGAGCTTCAGAAAAACCTGTTAAATGCAAATTTGGTAAGTCAGCCACTTAATTTCTGTCGTACTGAAAAGGAATTTTATTGCTTTAGTAGGACAAGTTGAGTATCCCTTATTTAAAATGCTTGAGACCAGAAGTGTTTCAGATTTTGGATTTTTTTTTATTTTGGAATATTTGTACATACATAATGAGATATCTTGGAGACAGGACCCAAGCCTAACATGAAATTCATTGATTTTTCATATATACCTTATATATGTAGCCTGAAGTTACTTTTTTGTAATTTTTTTTTTTTTTTTGAGATGGAGCCTCACTCTGTCGCCCAGGCTGGAGTGCAGTGGTGCGATCTCAGCTCTGCCTCCCGGGTTCACGCCATTCTCCTGCCTCAGCCTCCCGAGTAGCTGGGACTACAGGAGCCCGCCACCACACCCGGTTAATTTTTTTGTATTTTTAGTAGAGACAGGGTTTCACCGTGTTAGCCAGGATGGTCTCGATCTCCTGACCTCATGATCCGCCCACCTCGGCCTCCCAAAGTGCTGGGATTACAGGTATGAGCCACAGTGCCCGGCCACTTTTATGAATATTTTAAAAATAATTTTATGCATGAAACAGAGTTTTGACTGTGTTTTCACTGTGACATGTCACATGAGGTCAGGTGTGGAATTTTCCACTTGTGGCATCCTGTCCACACTCAAGAGTTTCAGATTTTGGAACATTTTGGATTTCAAATTTTTCAGATGTTCCTCCACTTATGATGGGATTACATCCTCATAAACACATTGTAAGTTGAAAATATTATAAGGTGAAATTTAATACACCTACTGAATATCATAGCTTAGCCTAGCCTATCTTAAACCTGCTCTGAACACTTACATTAGCCTACAGTTGGACAAAATCATCTAACACAAAGTCTATCTTATAATAAGTATTGGATATCTCATATACCACATATTGCTAGCCTGGGAAAAGATAAAATTCAAAATCTGAAGTATGTTGAAATTGTGATGGTTTCACACCATTATAAAGTAAAAAAATTGTATTAATAAGTTGACCCATGGTAAGTAAATCCAAATTTCACACACTCTTAAAGTTGAAAAATTGTAAGTTGGACTATTGTAAGTTGGGGACTATCTGTATGTAAGAATATTTTAGATAATATGAAAATCCTTATTGATAAAAATATTTATTGTATTCATGGTAATACTACTTGCTACTAGTAGTGCAAGTCCTCTTGACTTTATAGAAGTTGACTGAATTCATAACATTAATGAGTTTGGTAGTAAGATTTTAATAAAAAAGATTATGATAGCCTAAAAACAGTGTTTTTATATACATTTTGTTTGTTCACTCATCCATTGATGGACGTTCGGATTATTTCTTCCTTTTGCTTATTGTGAATAATGCTGCTATGGATATGGTGTACAATTGTCTGAGTCTCTGCTAATATTTGTAATATCTTTTGAAATTCTAAGAAATTTGAGTAGTGATTTGATCTACAATTCTGAATTTCTTTTATAATCTAAACCGTTCACTGAGAATTTCAGAATGAATTGCTTTTAACATGGTAGTTTTTATTCCTCATCAAGAATGGATACTATGTCATTATACAAGCATTCTTTTCCCCCAAAGTAATGTGTTTTTCTCTTTGGATTTTAAAAAAGAAAAACATGTGAAAAAGTAGAAATGGCTGCTCCAGCAGGACATCACAGAATAACACAGTGCTCCTAGCATTGCAGATTCAGAAACTTTTTTTCCCATTTATCTGTGTTTATCAGTCTTTCAAAACCTTAACAGTTCCTGTCAGGCGCAGTGGCTCATGCCCAGCACTTTGGGAGGCCAAGGTGGGTGGATCACCTGAGGTTAGGAGTTTGAGACCAGCCTGGCCAACATGGCAAAACCCTGTCTCTACTGTAAATACAAAAATTAGCCAGGCGTGATGGCAGGCCCCTGTAATCCTACTACTCGGGAGGCTGAAGTAGGAGAATCGCTTGAACCCAGAAGGTGGAGGTTACAGTGAGACGAGATTGTGCTATTGGGTGACAGAGCGAGACTCCATCTCAAAAAAAAAAACTAAAAAAAACCCAAAACCTTAACAGTCCAGTCTCAGAAAGGATGGCCGTGTAATCCACAATACCAATTTATTGATGTACCAATTTAGTGATTATTTATTGATGTTCTGCTTGATGTTTAACAAGCAGAACAGGATTCTCTGGTCATTCACGCTTTCCTGTGTAGAAATGAAGATCAGAAGATTGCATTGTAAATACTAAAGTGGAGCAATGAGGTTGATGCTTCTACTAATGAGTTTCTTTAAGTCACAACAGGAAGATGTATGCTACTCTCCTATACAGATATACCTATCAGAAGAAACATTGACAAGTTTTTTTTCTAGATTTCATGTGTTAGTCCTACTTTATTGGCATCCTTTTCACACAAGTGACATGACAATATATTGATATGAAGTCTCCTGTGAATGAGAGTGTGGGGGACATCCCCTTATATGGATGTCATCCAGGAATATATCAACAGCTCAGAAATGGAAAATTTAGTAAAAGTACTCAAAACCTGCTAAGCTTATTCAAAAATAATGGGGGATTTTCTGTAGATTCCCATAGAAATGAGTTAGGAATATGGCATATAATTATTAGTCACTTTGAAATGTACACTGTGAATCAAAAATTTAATAGAAACCGCTTTCAACCAACTCATCAGTAGCCCCTAACTTTTCCAGAAGGTTCTCATCTCATGTCTTTATGGAAAAGGGAATTAGTCAAAAGAAAGCAAAGGCAAACAATCAATAATCTGACCCTTGTGGAAAAGTTTTGCATTATGAAAGAAAAACAAAGACAAAGTATGCTGGTCAACATCCTAAGGGTGAGTGTGCCCACACAAGATGAGAAAATAACACTACACTCAAAATAACACCAATAAGAATCAACATAAAATGTACAAGATTAGCTACCTACAAAAGGAATCTGCACCAAGTAATGGTTTATGAGTGTGTGGTTGAGAATATGGTTTATGAGAAGTGAAACAGAAGGAAGAGACCTCAGGAAAGAGGTCTGGGCTGGAAATCTAGATTAGGGAATCTGGGATGAAGCCTTGAGATTTAAGGAGCTCTTAGAGAATTTAAAAAAGAGGAATGGAAGGAGACAGGACTCAGCATGAAGGGTTGCTGCGTTTAGAAATGAAGTGAGGTCAGAGACGCCTAGGGGAGGGTATGGTCACTGTTAGTAGTTGCTGCTGAGAAGTAAAGCAGATTAAAGACTAAAAAATAGGGCCTTGATGACTTTCAGAATTTTAAAATGAGAATTATAAGACTGAAAATTAGATTTTAGTATAAAAGAAGACGTGATGAAAAAGTAGATCTCTAGATGAGACCATGTATTAAAGAATATTAGAGTCTGACGAGCACAGTGGCTGACACCTGTAATCCCAGTGCTTTAGGAGGCTGAGGCAGGAGAATCGCTTCAGACTAGGAATCGAGACCAGCCTGGGCAGCATAGCAAAACTCTGTCTCTAAAAAATATGAAATAAATTAGCCGATGTGGTGGTGCATGCCTGTTATCCTAGCTACTGAGGAGGCTGAGGTGGGAGGATTGCTTGAGCCCTGGAGTTCAAGGCTGCAGTGAACTATGATTGCACCGTTGCACTCCAGCTTGGTTGACAGAGTGAGACCCTGTCACAGACAAACAAACAAACAAACAAAAAAGAGAGTCCAATGGAAAAACAGGTTGATTTAAAAAGCCACAAGAATCAGGCAAAAGTTATGTTTTTGTTTATTGTGGAGAAGAAAAACTTTATTTAAAGAGAAATGGTTAATAGAACAGGAAAAATTGAAACCCATAGAAGAATGTTTATGGAGAATGAGAGAGAGCTCATCTTGAAGTCAGGTGAGTATAAAAAATGTAACGGGAACCAGATGAAAGTTTTCTAAAACTTGTCTTAGTAAGATTTGATTTAACAAAAACTGGAATATCTTGAACTACTGATGACAGTGTTTCTAGAGCAACTTCAGAAATGAGAACGTACATCTAAAATAACTTTTTAAAAAGGAATTTTCATTAACACTTAGTATTTTATATGTAAAAACTTCTATTTTTAACAAATTTTGGTAATTTAAATTCCAGAAAAGAAATATGAGCTGTTTTAAGAAAAGTCATTTTTTCAAATCCGTTCTTATTGCCATCAGGTTTATAAACTGCATTTTATATGCCTAAACATATGTTACTCATGAACTCATAAGAAATAATAGTTTTAAGAAAAAAAGTGTTTCCAGAGTTTTAAAAGTAATTGAAAATATTTTGTTTCAAAGTCTGAAGATGAAAAGGAACAATTAAAGAAACTTATGGAATTAAAACAGTCACTGGAATGTAATTTGGATCAAGAAATGAAGAAAAATGTTGAATTAGAAAGAGAGATAACTGGGTAAGATTTTAATATTTCAGATCATTTTAACCATTCATTAATTGATCTAATATAATTTTACTTTGTTCAAAACTAGATATAAATTCATTTAATATCTACTTTTTCTTAATGAAATTATTCTCTTTTAAAATTGTTTTAGAAAGTTGCAGCACAATCTGAAACTTTTGGAATGCCTAAATATTACACTTATTCTTTAATGATTTTGAAAGCAGTAACAATGCCTTTGGCATATAATGTCAACTGCACTCTTCATCTTTTACTTTGAACTTTTATTTCTGAAGATATTTTCACTCTCTTTGGTAATCTTTCTCTCTTTGGTAGTGTCCTTCCCTTCAAAGAAGATATTCAAATCTTTTAATATCTAAAAACCTATCTGTGTCATCCTTTGGAAGCATCAAAAATTATCTTGATTTAGCTTATGCTTTCTTTCTGCCTCTTTGTGTGTGTGTGTGTGTGTGTGTGTGTGTAGTAATAAAATATATCATGAAAATTTACTCATTTCCCATGGATATCCCCCATGTATACCTGAGGTATACATGTTATTAAACTTCTGTTTGTTTTAAAACATATATGCCTCATACATATACAAAGGTATGTATGATTTAAGAGTGAAATGAGCAATCATGTTTCTACTATCCAGATTTAAAAATGGAATGTTACCCATTGCCTTGGAAGCCCCTAACATGGCTGCTTTTCTATTTATTTGCTGAGTACTTACGTTTGTTCTGATTCTAATTACTATTTTTCTCTCATTGTCTTTCTCTAACGTGGTTTGGCATCCCTTTTACTTTGTTAACATTGTGCTAGTAAAGATTTCTGGATCTCTTCTGAAAGCAGCCTTTGTGTCTTTATACATGCTTTCTCTGCTCATTTCCTTTCTTCTAAAACTCTGCCTGTTTCCTTTTCCCCTTAACTCAGACATCAAAAATGTTTTCTTTCCTGTCTCTTATCTACTTTGAATGATCTTGATGTTTTTTGTGCGTACTTTCTTTTTTTTTGTACTTCTTATAAACAGTGGTCAACGGATATCAAATGTATTTTTGTGTCTTTTTCAACCATTCATGTATAAGTATGTGTATGCTTTTCTTTTCTTTTTTTTTTTTCCCTGGAATCTCTCTGTTGCCCAAGCTGGAGTGTGGTGGTGCAGTCTCGGCCCACTGCAACCTCCACCTCCTGGGTTCAAGCCATTCTCCTGGCTCCGCCTCCCAACTCAGCCTCCTGAATAGCTGGGATTACAGACATGCACCACCACGCCTGGCTAATTTTTGTATTTTTAGTAGAGACAGGGTTTCACCATGTTGGCCAGGCTGGTCTTGAACTCCTGAGCTCAAGTGATCCGCCTGGCTTGGTCTCCCAAAGTGCTGGGATTTTAGGCATGAGCCACTGGTCCAGCCTAAGTATGATTTTCCTCTTCACCTTGGACTCTGATCTCTGGTTTATAGCTAATATTTGATAATAGGTTAATGTTTTATATTAACATACTAAAATGGATAGGAATAATTTATTTATAAAAACTTCATGTGATTTTAATGTTAACTCTTTATCTGCCATATATGTCATATAATTTTTCTTCACATTATTTACCTAAGATTATAATTTCATTAGAGTGTTTTCAAACTATGTCAGATTGAAATAAACGAGAGAATCATGATTCATTTGTTTTTCTTACATGCTAAAACATAATATCTGTTTAAATAATTATTAAATGTTTGCCTTTTTAAAACTTGAGTTACTCATTTTGTACCTTCCTGCAGATTTAAGAACCTCTTAAAAATGACAAGAAAGAAGTTAAATGAATATGAAAATGGAGAATTTAGTTTCCATGGAGATTTAAAAACTAGTCAATTTGAAATGGATATTCAGATTAATAAGCTAAAACATAAGGTAATTTTTAATAAGTTTTGGGACCAAAAAAGTCACTTAATTTTGGGAAATATAGACTTCTTAATGCTTTGAACAGTGAAATAAATATATATTTTTTTAACTTTAGGGACTTGATACTAATAAAAAAACTTTTTTTAAACTTTTAAGTTCAGAGGTACATGGGCAGGTTTGTTATGTAGTTAAACTTGTGTCACGGGTGTTTGTTAAACAGATTATTTTGTCACCCAAGTATTAAGCCTAGTGCTCATTAGTTATTTTTCTTGATTCCTCTCCCTTCTCTCACCCTCCATCCTCTAGGAGACCCCATTGTCTGTTGTTCCCCTCCGTGTGTCCCTGTGTTCTCATCATTTAGCTCCCACTTAGTAGTGAGAACTTGCAGTATTTGGTTTTCTCTTCCTGTGTTAGTTTACTAAGGATAATGGCTTCTAGCTCTGGACATAGGAACAGGCAAAGATTTCATGGCCAAGACACCAAAAGCAATTGCAACAAAAGCAAAAATTGACAGAATCTAATTAAACTAAAGAGCTTCTACAGAGCAAAGGAAGTATCAACAGAGTAAACAGACAACCTACAGAATGGGAGAAAATTTTTGCAAACTATGCATCTAACAAAGGTCTTATATCCGGCATCTATAAGGAACTTACACAAATTTACAAGGAAAAAACAACCCCATTAAAAAGTGGGCAAAGGAGATGAATAGACATTTCTCAAAAGAAGACATACATGCAACCCAACAAACATGATAAAAAGCTCAACATCATTGATCATTAGAGAAATGCAAATCAAAACCACAACAAGATACCATCTCATACTAGCCAGAATGGCTATTATTAAAAAGTCAAAAAAATAACAAACTATTCATCTGACAAGGGACTAGTATCCAGAATATACAAGGAACTCAACTCAACAGCAAAAAGAATAATTCAAAAGTAGGCAAAAAATCTGAAACAGACATTTCTCATAAGAAGACATACGAATGGCCAAAAGGTATACGGAAAAAATGCTCAACATCACTAATCATCAGGGAAGTGCACATCAAAACCACCAAGTGATGTGATCTTATTCCAGTTAGAATCGCTACTATCAAAAGACAAAAAATAACAAATGCCAGCAAGGCTGCAGAGAACAGGGAACTCTTAGACATTGTTGGTGGGAATGTAAAGTAGTACAGCCATTATAAAAAACAATGTGGAGTTTCTTCAGAAAACTAAAAATAGAACTGCCATATGATGTAGTCGTTCTACTACCAGGTATTTATCCAGGAGAAAGGAAATCATCATATCAAAGGGATATCTGCATTCCCATGTTTATTGCAGTACTATTCACAATAGCTGAGATGTGGAATCAACCTAAATGTCCATAGACAATGGAAAAGAAAATATGGTGTATACAGATACATAAAGGTGAAAACAACAGACGCTGAGGTTTCCAAGAATGCAGGATCTGTGCCAAGAAATGTGTTCAGAATCTGGGTGACAGGATCAACAGAAGTCCAAACCTCGGCATTTTGCAGTATAGTAACAAGCCTGCATATGTACCCTTTCAATCTAAAATAAAAATGGAATTTTTTTTTTTTTTTTAAGGAAAAGATTTGGTGGCTGGGCACGGTGGCTCATGCCTATAATTCCAGCATTTTGGAAGCCAAGGTAGGCTGATCACCTGAAGTCAGGAGTTCCGAGACCAGCCTTGACAAAATGGCAAAACCCCGTCTCCACCAAAAATACAAAAAAATTAGCTGGACATAGCGGCACACGCCTGTAGTCCCAGCTACTCTGGAGGCTGAGGCAGGAGAATTGCTTGAACCCTGGAGGCGGAGGTTGCAGTGAGCCAAGATTGCACCATTGCACTCCAGCCTGGGTGACAAGAGTGAAACTCTGTCTCAAAAAAAAGAAAGATGTGGTGTATATACAGGATGGAATATTATTCAGCCAAAAGAATGAAATCATGTCAGTAACATTATGTTAAGTGAAATAGGTCAGGCAAGGAAGATAAATATCTAAGGTTCTCACTCGTATGCAAGTGCTAAAAAGAAAACCGAGCTCATGGAAGTACAGAGTAGAATCATGGGTATTAGAGGCTGGGAAAAGCAGGAGGGAGGAGAGGCAGGCAAAGGGGCGGGGAAGGGAGGAGGTGTTGGGTGATGGCTACCAAATTAGAGCTAGCTAGGAGGAATGCATTCCGGTGTTCTATAGCACCACAGGGCGAATACAGTTAAATATAATTTATTGTGTATTTTCAAAAAGCTAAAAAGAGGATTTTGAATGTTCACAAGACAAATAAATGATAAATGTTTGAGGTGATGGATATGCTAATTCGCTTATACATTGTATACATCTATTAAAATATCTCTCTAGCCATAAATATGTACAATGTTGTGTGTCAACTAAAAAGGAGAAAATAATTCATCCCATGATAAAATAGAACATGGGCCAAACTCAGTGACTCATTTCTAATGAATAGAATGTGGGAAAGGTGACAACATGTGACTTCGGCATTAGATTAGAAGAGGCTTCCTATCTCAGACTCCTTGCCGTTGGAACCCAGCCCCGATCTTGTGAGGAAGCTCAGGACACAAAGGCAGCCTAGGAGTTCCAGTCCCTCAGGCTTTGAGCTGTGTCCAGGGAACCTGAGGGGAACAGAGACAAGCTGTCCTGGCCGAGATTTTCCCAAACCACAGATTCGTGAACAGAATAAATGTTGTTTTAAGCCATAAATTTTGGGTACTTTGTTAGGAAGCAATAAGCAGAAAAAATGTATTTTACAAAAAGAGACAATAAGAAACATAACTTACACAGGAAAAATTAGTCTCATTTAAAGTAGAATCTGATAAATGTTGAGATTAATTTATTCGTGGCAAACAATGTTAAGCAGATAGCCAGGAGAAAGACGTAAGAGCTATTGAGGAGAAAGTTTTTTCTCCAGATTTAAAGGTCTGGAATCTGAACTCTCCAAAATAAAAACTTCTCAAGAAGACTTTAATAAAACTGAACTGGAAAAATATAAGCAACTCTATCTAGAAGAATTAAAGCTTCTAGATAGAGGGGGACTAGAATCTTCTGGTTTGTGCACTAATGTGTCTGGTTGCTGATGGTGGCCATTGGCTGGAACTTTGGTTGGGGCAGGAACCCTGAGCACCTACTCGAATAGTTTGCAAATAGTGTCTCCCATTCTACAGATTGTCTCTTCACTCTATTAATTATTTCCTTTGCTGTGCAGAAGCTTTTCAGTTTAATATTGTCCCATCTTTATTTTTTGTTACTATTTTTTAAAATTTTATTTTATTAATTTCTTTTTTTTAACCCAGGCTGGAGTGCAGTGGCGTGATCTCAGCTCACTGCAAGCTCCGCCTCCCGGGTTCACGCCATTTTCCTGCCTCAGCCTCCCGAGTAGCTGGGACTACAGGTGCCCACCACCATGCCTGTCTAATTTTTTTGTATTTTTAGTAGAGACGGGGTTTCACCGTGTTAGCTAGGATGGTCTCGATCTCCTGACCTCATGATCCACCCGCCTTGTCCTCCCAAAGTGCTGGGATTTACAGGCGTGAGCCACCGCACCTGGCCAGTATTGTCCCATTTTTCTATTTTTGTTTTTTTGCCTACGGTTTTGAAAATAGCCATAAAATCTTTGCCTAGAGCAATGTCCTGAAGCAATTTCCCTGTCTCTTCTAGTAGTTTTATAGTTTCAAGGTCTTACTTTTTTACATCTTTATCCAATTTTGAGTTGATTTTAGTATATGGTGTTCGATAGGGGTCTAGTTTCATTCTTCTGCATGTGGATATCCAGTTTTCCCAGCACTATTTATTCAAGAGGATGTCCTTTCCCCAATGTATGTTCTTAGCATCTGTTTAAAATCAGTTGGCTGTAAATACACGAATTTATTTCTAGGTTCTTTATTCTGTGGCCTTAACACCAATAATTATTACCCCTTGGAATGCAAGTCAAATTAGCATAAAACATTTGCAGCTCAGAAAAAGGCTTATGGCATTAGAATCTATATTACAAGATTCATTAATTAGAGTCTTATTTTAAAAGTCTTATTCTGGGAGCCTTTTTTTTGATGAGGCCTAAATAACTCAATAGGATGTCCGAAAACTTCTTTAGAAATTATAGGGCATGTTGGGGCTGGGAGCAGTGGCTCACACCTGTAATCCCAGCACTTTGGGAGGCTGAGGCAGGCAGATCATGAGGTCAGGAGATCGAGACCATCCTGGCTAACATGGTGAAACCCTGTCTCTACTAAAAATACAAAAAATTAGCCGGGCCTGGTGGTGGGTGCCTGTAGTCCCAGCTACTGAGGAGGCTGAGGCAGGAGAATGGCGTGAACCCGGGAGGCAAAGCTTGCAGTGAGTGGAGATCACGCCACTGCACTCCAGCCTGGGAGACAGAGCAAGACTAAAAAAAAAAAAAAAAAATTATAGGGCATGTTTATGGGGGAAGTAGTAAGAGACTTTCTGCTACCCCTTAGAGCCATTTAAGGAGGAAAGACATGAAACAATCATAGAAAAATACAAGTCGAAGATCAAGTGCAAATGTTGTGTGGCAGAGATGATAAAAATAAGGAATATATTTTTGTGACTCCTGGTGGCTTTGACTTTTTTCTTGATTTTCTGGGTAATTTAAGGGTCCACATTTGAAGAATCTTTTATGGTTCAGGTGACATTTTATTGCAACTGAATTTATTTCAAAATTTGTTCTTGGTTTTATGTTAGGCTATTCTCAGGCTACTTCCTTCATTATTACACTATATTATTGTCTTCATTCAGATTGATGATCTTACAGCAGAACTGGAGACTGCAGGTTCAAAATGTCTACATCTGGATACAAAGAATCAAGTTCTTCAAGAGGAGTTGTTATCTATGAAAACAGTACAAAAGAAATGTGAAAAACTACAGAAGAATAAAAAGAAGTTGGAACAAGAAGTGATCAACCTGAGAAGTCACATAGAAAGGAATATGGTAGAACTTGGTCAAGTCAAACAGTATAAACAGGAGATTGAAGAAAGAGCAAGACAGGAAATAGCAGAAAAATTAAAAGAAGTCAATCTATTTTTACAGGTTAGCTTATGTGTAGTGTGCCTTTGTTCATTTCACTGCAAATTGTATTTTGGATATATACATTATATGTGTTTCCTCTACATCCCTTATAGCAATTTGTTCTGTAGATTTCTAGAAGGATGATGGCATCTGTTTCTCCCTTTAGATATTTTAGTTTCCATCATTATTATAACTAAATTGATGATTTAGAATAATGATTTTCATCAGAGAATTATTTGACTATTAAGACCAGTTGGCATAAAACAAAACCATCAGGAAAAGAAAGTATTGTGATTTAGAAATTATACCATATTCTTGAATTGTTCTTAAATTACATTGCTCACTTTTTAAATTTTTTAATTAATTTTATTATTCTTTAAATTATCAGAGTTCATGAGTACTAGTGAAACAATGATTCAAATATTTATACCTCAGCCTTCTGGATAGCTGGGACTACAGGTGCACATCACGATGCCTGGCTAAATTTTTAATTCTTATTTTTGGTAGAAACAGAGTCTTGCTTTGTTGCCCAGGCTGGTCTCGAACTCTTGGCTTCAAGTGATCCTCCTGCTTAGGTCTCCCAAAGTGCTGAGATTACAGGCATGAGCCACCAAACCTGGCTGATAAATATTTTAAACTTCAGCTTTTTTTTTCACATATTTAAAATTACTCTCTGAATCACTAACTCAAAAGTAAAGGAAAAAAATACACAATAATTACCCAGGTTTTATATAAATTAAATTTTATTGAGGGATAATTTACAAATAATTAAACACAACCATTTTAACAGTTTGACCCAAGTGTATACTTGCTTAACCACCCTCTCAACAGAGAACATTTCCAGAAAGTTCTCTCTTGCCCTTTTGCAGTTAATTCCCCCTACTTCATCCCAGGAAACCACTGGGACTTTAACACAACTTGTGTTGTTTTTGCCTTAAAAAAAAAAAAAAAACAAAGCTGGGCACGGTGGCTCATGCCTGTAATCCCAGCACTTTGGGAAGCCGAGGTGGACAGATCACGAGGTCAGGAGTTCCAGACCAGCCTGGCCAACATAGTGGAAACCCATATCTACTAAAAAATTTAAAAAAATAATCAGCCAGGCGTGGTGGCACATGCCTGTAGTCCCAGTTACTCGGGAGACTGAGGCAGGAGAACTGCTTGAATCTGGGAGGCGGAGGTTGCAGTGAGGCAAGATGGTGAGAGCTAGACTCCGTCTCAAATACAAAACAAAACAAACAAATTAGGCTGGGCATGGTAGCTCACACCTGTAATCCTAGCACTTTGAGGGCTGAGGCGGGAGGACCACTTGAGCCCAGGAGTTCAAGACCAACCTAGGCAACAAAGTGAGACCCCATCTCTACAAAAATTTAAAAAAGTAATTAGCCAGGCATGGTGGTGCATGGCTGTAGTCCCAGGTACTTGGGAGGCTGAGGTGAGAGGATCATGTAAGCCCAGGAGTTTTCAAGGCTGCGGTGAGCTATGATTGTGCCACTGAACTGAAGCATGGGCGACAGACTGAGACCCTGTCTCTAAAATAAACAAAGCCAAAGGAATGTCTTTCCTCTCTTACCCACATGGGTATATGAGTGTGTGAGTGTGTGTGTCTGAGTGAGTGATAAAAATCTACTTCCTTAATAACATGAGTTTATGTGTCTATGAGTGATTAAAACTCAATAATTTAACAAATTTGTTTTAGTTGGGATAAAGAGCGATTGAGAACTGCGTGGGACCCCTGTGCTTATGAGAGAGGATGGAGGGTGCAAACTGGTAGAAAGGATGTGAAAATTAACAGAGAAATTTCAACTGGGCCACTTGAAAATATGTAGCCGTTGTGAGAGTAGAAAGTCTTCACTACTCATTCTCAGCTCTTTCCCTTCCCTCAGGCTAGTGAGAGATAGGAGTCTTGGAACACAATCTACAAGGCCAAGGTGGTAACAATCCATGATAACACAGATTTCTTCACATGGTATTTATGATAGTCTTACAAAGCTCTGCATGTTAGCTCTTAGAGACATGGAATGAGAATAGGAAGAAATCTTAGTGATAAGCCAGTGTAGTTTCCCATTTTACAGATGAAGAGACCTGGGGAAAGGTTAAACAGCAGGGCCCAAGCCATAGAGCTAGTCAGGCTCAGGATCACACTCCACATTCCTTTACTTGTAGTCCAGGTGATTCCATAACCTTATGCTCCAGCAGGTAGAATTACTGTAAGAGATCCAACACCTTGGGCTTTTTTCTCAGCATGTATTGATGCGCACAGCATTTATCCCTAAGAAGCTCTAAGTTCCTGTATCTTACATACAGATGATTGCTTTAATTTACTTTGCCAGGTGTATTCATAAAATGGAACATCACATCAAAAATTTTAAGCATATTCAAGTCTCCCCATGAATATATTTTAAACACAAAAATAATTTTTATAAGATTTTCATTGGAAAATATCTCCACATTTGTAGTCATTTTCTTTCTTAGGTTTTCCTTATGTTACCAATTATAATTTTTTATTTTCTATATGACATTTCCCCCCATCGTTAGACATCTGGGTTGCCAGTCAGCCTTTATTGTTTTGATTACTTCATCAAGGATGAAAATGCTTCTCTAGTAGAAACTCACTTTCATTTCTTTGGAAGGTGTATTTGGATTCCCTTTTCAATTAGAACCCTGGGATGTCCTCTTATCTCTTTGACCAATGCCTGCTGGCACAGAGATCTTTCTCTTTTTGGAGTTTGGGTTAAAAACAAAACAGCCCTTAGACACCGAGTAGGTGACCATGGTCTTACTCAGGTTATATATTTTTAAAACATATGCTTTTAATTTGTTTTAGGCACAAGCAGCATCTCAAGAAAACTTAGAGCAGTTAAGAGAGAATAATTTTGCTTCAATGAAAAGTCAGATGGAACTCAGAATTAAAGATCTGGAATCTGAACTCTCCAAAATAAAAACTTCTCAAGAAGACTTTAATAAAACCGAACTGGAAAAATATAAGCAACTCTATCTAGAAGAATTAAAAGTTAGAAAATCTTTGTCAAGTAAACTAACCAAGTAAGTCAAAATATAGAATCATAGGAAATAAATTAAGCTCATTAATTTGCCTTGAAAGCATAATTCTTAGGTTCATGAGATTAATGGGAAGTGAAAGCTAAATAGGTAATATAATTTTGGAAAATGTTAGTAAATTAACTTACCTTTAAAATGTGAGTCCAGGACAGTTTATGTCTTTCCTCTGTTTTTTTTTTTAATTTTATATGGCTTTTCCGTTAATATTCTTAGGTAGTTAACTGGATCTATGTCTTTCAGCTATGTGCTTTTAAAACTTTGTAATTTAGACATTGATATTGTCATCAGATTGCTTATCAGCATTGCCATAAATATAATTATTAATGAGTTGGGCTGTTTTTTGGAAAATTACAACTTAAACCAGAAGGGTCAAGTATCACTACTACTCTGCACATTCTGGCACTCCATAAATGAACTTTCCTTGATTGTGATATCTGGTATTATCACTACAGGGTGCCATGAGACAAACTACCCTGTATAGTTTTTCTACTACTTAAAGGCATGCTAGTGAAATAGGGAATGATTAACGTAGGGATGAAGGGAAGTATAATTTATGAAGTGGTTAAAAATAACACCTTGGTCAGCCTGAGTGAGTGTGTGGAAAACAGGTCAGGCCCCACCTCTGATGCCTTGAGGACAATGTTAGGAGCTAACTGCCTTTGAGACGCTTTAGTTCTTTTTGATCACCAACTCAGCTATCTTCTTTTCCCCTAGAATTTTTTGCTCTGAATTATTCCTTGGTGCCAGATGCCTAATATTTTTCCAGATAATGGGTGAAATAAATGTAAAAGGGTGGTGAAAGCAAATGCTTGCACATGTCTTGAGGAATTTTTTAATCTCTAAACTGGTTTACTAAATACAACTATTTTTAGCTGGGCTTTTTCCTTTGTTCTTAGTTTTATTAATTGTATGTATCAAAACATGATGTTTTTGATATATTTGTACATGGTGAAAGGGTTATTATAGTCAAGCAAATTAACATATTTATCATGTCACATATTTACCCTTTAAAGACAAGTATTTTTAATGGCATCCTCAGGAATCTTACCAGTGGAGCGTTCCAGAAGGCAGCAGGTGTTACCTGTGAAGTTATACGTCATTGGTAGCCATTTTCTTCCCTTCCCTACTTTGCTTGAATTACTTGTTTGTTGGAAACTACCCTAGAAACACATGCACTTCTTTACAACAGTCTAAAAATTATAATTGCATACAGTAGGCATGGTCTGACACGTTTTTCAGTGTTAAAATACTGGTTAATGGGAAATTTCATTTACTCCTATGGTAACTTTTTAAAAATTGCAAGTCTTTTAGGAATCATTTAGGGAAAAGTAAAATATTAAGCATGTGTCTTCTGCAATCTTCACAGAACTAATGAGAGGCTAGCAGAGGTCAACACCAAACTTCTTGTGGAAAAACAGCAGAGCAGATCTTTGTTCACCACTCTCACTACCAGGCCAGTCATGGAGCCACCTTGTGTTGGAAATCTTAATAATAGTTTAGATCTCAACAGAAAACTTATTCCAAGAGAAAACTTAGTGATGTCTACCTCAAATCCACGGGCTTCAAATAATAGCATGGAGAACTACTTGAGCAAGGTTAGTTATGTTGTCTTTTTTCCTTTGGGTTTCAAATTTCTCATGTAATTCTTTTTTTGTTTGTTTTTTTGACACAGCGTTTTACTCTTGTTGTCCAGGCTGGAGTGCAGTGGTGCCATCTTGGCTCACTGCAACCTCTATGTCTAGGTTCAAGCAATTCTTATGTCTTAGCCTCTCAGATAGCTGGGATTACAGGTGTGTGCCACCACACCGAGTTAATTTTTATATTTCTAGTAGAGACTGGGTTTCACATATTACCAGGCTGGTCTCAAACTTCTGGTTTCAAATGATCTGCCTGCCTCACCCTCCCGAAGTGCTGGGGTTACAGGTGTGAGCCACCATGCCCAGCCTCAAATTTCTGATATAATTCTTGTTTTTAATTTGGTGAAATACCGAGTTGTTTAATTGACTTATGCTTGATAAGTAAAGGTCATAATTATCTGTGCTAATAAAGTGAGGAAACAGAAATTTTAGTTTTTTTTTTTTTTTAGTCCCTAGAGCTCTCATTTTCAAGAGATACCATTTGTTAACTTTATTCAATAAATGTAACTGAACTGTCACATTTTAAATTTCTTTAAAAGCTGAATTTATTAGAAATGGAATATTATTGCCTATTGCCTGATAGCAAAAGGTATATACGTTGAGATACTTTGGCTTTCCTTCTAATGGATTTGAGTTTGGCTGTGGTTGATAGCACTTTGATAGTTTTCTGGCACCATCTCAAGTGTTCCACCCTTAATCATAAGTGAATGAATGATTGGCATCCAAACACTTAACCACATATGGAAATTTATTATTTAAAGAACTCCAAGATAAATACTTCTTATGAATTAAACAAACTCTAACACTGATTAATTTGTATTTTTAAGTTTTGTCATTTTCTTACTTAGGAGTACATTCTTAGTTGCTATTGTTACAGCATTTTTCTCTCAATTTTTGTAAAATGTGTCTATTACTGGGCAATTGCACAGCGGTTTTTAAATAGTTAAAGCAAGCAAATATGTGAATTTAAAAAATGCACTTGTGCCATTACTTGAATGATTGATGTCTAAGATGGCAGTGATATCAAGAGTGTTTAGTAAGTATGATCAAACAGAATTATTTTCTTCCTACCCAGAATTTCATGTTAAGCTTCACAGGGTCCTCATCTCCCCTGGATCCTAGCTTTACAGTTACAAGGTCCTAGCTAGCCAATATTATGTTCATATTGTTAGCTTAGTTTTGTCTTGCTTTTCTAGAACAATAGAAAACCCATTGAAGAGGAACCTTGCAATCCAGCCTTACGATTTCACTCATAGTACGACTTCATTTCTGGGGATCTCAAAATGAATTCAACAATGACAAGTTTTATCAATTGTAGACTTGGTAGGGAAAAAAAAAATTCAACTATGCTTGATCCAGTTTAAGATACTTGTCTAACTTTTGACCATTTTTGACTGGGGGAACAAATTACAAAAGCTGGTTGCAATGGTGAACACTTGTAGTCCCAGCTACTTGGGAGGCTGGGGCAGGAGGATTGCTTGAGCCCAAGAGTTTAAGGTTGTAATGTGTTTTTACTGCAACTGTGAATAGCAGCCGCACTCCAGCCTGGGCAGCATAGCAAGACCCTGTCTCTTAAAAAATTACAAGAAGCATAAAACATTTGTTTGAACAAAAATAAATAAATAGCAACTAGTTTTTGTTGTGTATCATTATGAAAATATCCATTTTAATCAGTGCACATTCGCTTAAGATTTAATGGTATTTTCATGATCTTAATGCAGAGAAAAAAAGTGTAGACTCATGTTAAATGAGACCTCAACCTTGTTTCTTTACCAGGCCTCATGTCCTAACAAATCATAGAAGACCAAGTCTAAGGTTTCTTAGACAGCACTGCAGCCAAGTGGCTTAACAAGGAACAAATCAAATGATTGTTTTAATACATAAATTATAAGATCTATCCAGCTAATTTTTTTCATCATTTTGTTAGCTTAGTTTTGTCTTATTTTTCCAACAATGAGATGATCAGGGTCTAAATGCTTCAGAGTCATGAAGTTTTCCTACTGGGTACAAAAAGAAAATGAATGTCAAATACTTGTGTAGGCCGGGTGCAATGGTTCATGCCTATAATCCCAACACTTTGGGAGGCCGAAGCAGGAAGATCACCTGAGCTCAGGAGTTCAAGACCAGGCTGGGAAACATAGTGAGGCATAGTGAGATCTCATTTCTACAAAAAATTAAAAAAATTAGCTGGGCATGGTGGTGCACGCTTGTAGTCCCAGCTTCTTGGGAGGCTGAGGCAGGAGAATCACTTGAGCTCAGGAGCTCAAGACTACAGTGAGCTATGATCGTGCTTCTGCACTCCAGCCTGGATGACAGAGTGAGACCCTGTCTCAAAAAATCCAAAACAATAACAAAAAACCTTCTGTAACTTACTAAGCATGATGCAAATATAAAATTTTCTCATTAGTTCCTACCAGAAAACTCAGGTAACAACATTTTATAAGATGATGAAAGAATATGTAGATACGCAATGTAAGGGAAGATTTTTGAGGAAATGTTTTTCCTTAATTGGTTTTTTTGGGGAGCAAGGAGGTGTTTATTTTTAGTATTTCTAGATAAGCTGAAAAATATTCCATTGGTATACATGGTTTCTTTGTGGGGCACTGGTTTGCCAAACCATGTTAGACTTAACAAAAGAGATTAAAAAGAACCATTCTGTCAGGTCAAGTGACTTTCATACATTAAAAAATTTTTTTTGAAAGAATAGAACTTTTAAAAAATGGCATGAAACTATATTACATAAAACAGATAGAAGTAGAGCTCTCTGGCTAAAGGAGAGGTAGGGGCTCTGAAGCTGTGACTTCCTTATCCCTTAATCCTGCAATATCCTCTGTAGAACCTTAGATTTCTGTGGGACATAGTTTGAAAACTACTGGTTATGAAATAATCCTTCTAATTAGCCAAAACTTGTTGGTACATTGTTCTTTTATAATTTTCTCCTATTCTTATATTTTAAAATGAAAAAGTATACATGAAGTTGCAGATGTGCTCCTTTTATTAATGTTGGACCTCAGGCTGCCTCCGCCACCTGAAGCATAACCCCCACCTGGAAATAAACAAAGTCCACAGAGAAAGGAGGAGCATTTTTATAAAACGTAGTTTATTTATTTTACTCCATAATAGCTTTCGATTTTGTATTATGCATTAAATTATTAGCGTAAGAGATTAGTAATTTATTAAGCTTTTTAATTTCCTCTAGCAGTGTTCAGTTTCTCCTAAGCTATTGCTCTATACATTTCAAAAACCATCGATGGCACCTTGTCTACCTCAATAGGACAGTTATTAATGTCACCAAGACATTTTTCTCTCCTTTTTTCTTCCGTAGTCTGTATCAGGCACTGTGTTAAGTTATTTAACTGGAGACAATAATTTTAAATTTGTATTAAGGGAAATATGAGGAAAATGTGTGATTTAATGGGAAATTAGGAATAAAATGAAAGGGACTTTTTCAAAGTCATTTAATGTTTGCCAGTTTTCACTTTTAATATAGGTAAAAGCATCCCAGTTTCCCACCAACCAGGACAAAACCAGACTTGTCAACACAGAAGACCCTTTTCCTAAGCTTTCAAGTGTCCCTCCCAGAGCACCTCCCTCCTGGGTTCTGGGTCTGCCCCTTTTCCCTTTGAGCCTTTATGTCTGACCTGGTGTCCTTTTCTCAAAAGTAGTTGCCCTCAGCTGTCATTTATGTGGTAAAATATTCAAGGGTTGGCCAGGCATGGTGGCTCCTGCCTATAATCCCAGCACTTTGGGAGGCCCAGGTGGGCGGATCACGAGGTCAGGAGTTTGAGACCAGCCTGTCCAATATGGTGAAACCCCGTCTCTACTAAAAAATACAAAAATTAGCTGGGCGTGGTGTTGCGCGCCTGTAGTCCCAGCTACTCAGGAGGCTGAGGCAGGAGAATTGCTTGAACCCAGGAGGCAGAGGTTGCAGTGAGCCGAGATCACGCCACTACACTCAAGCCTGGGCAACAGAGTAAGACTCCACCTCAAAAGAAAAAAAATAAATTCAAGGGTCCTTGAGAGGCTGGAAGAGACTTTATGTAGCGGGAGGCCACTCCAGGGCTGGAATAGAGGCAACAACTTTATACCATATACCCTTTAAGTGTTAGGCGAGAAAAATAACCTGTATTTAAATTTGTTATGCAGGAAGTTTCTCTGTCTAGACAGTTAAGATTTCTTCAATATTAGAGTAAGCAATTTGTTAAGAGTATTTCATTTTTATCTAAGCAAAACATACATATTATGAAAGTATTTGTAAATAGGGTATAAAGAAATAATAAAATTTATTACACGTAGGAAGTAAATATTTAGGAGAAGTGAGAAACTACATTACATTAGTAGTTCCTTAATACAAGTCATGTAAAAATGTATATTTTACGTCATGTTTATTAATGAATAGCAATATAAGATTCGTTCAATAAAGACTTCTCCTTTTATTTGGTATTGAGTTATTACTTTTACAGGACCTGTCTACTAATGCTATGGTCACATTATTCATTGTATAAGGCCTATCTATAATGTTATTGTCACAGAAATATATGGAAAACAGTCTTACAAAATATTGGGAAACCTGTTAGTCAAAAAATTTAATCTTCATACCTAACATTTTTAAAGGCATTGGATATCATATTATCGTTATCACCACAAAGTACCTATTATGCTCACTATATAGTGTACTATTTCAGACCATGTTCTGGGTATTTAGTGAGAGAATACCTTTTATAAAAAAGATTTAAATAAGAACACTCTAAATAGGCCACTTGCAATATAGTTTGAAATATTCCCACACATTTCATAATTAAGTATATAAATATAATTAGATATTTAAAAAATTGGTACTAATTTCTGAAATCAAAGTTACAATTAAAGAGCTATATATTTTTTGTTTATAATTCTACCAAGTTGTGAATCAAAGAAACTAAGCTTGAAAACTAGCTCCAACTTATATTTATCATTTTTTGAGCAAATTTTGTGTTTACATGAATAAAGAAATGTTATTTATCATATATAGATAGGATAATATTTATTTTCACTTACTCTTTTGCCAGTAGAATTTTCACATGACATTATAATAGCATCACTTTCTTCATGTATATATTGATGATTCTGTACCAAAAAATAGCATAGAACATACTTTAAATTTTTAATTCTCTAAAAGTAGACAATGGAAAGTGGTTTTTTTGTTTGTTTTTTTGAGACGGAGTCTCGCTCTGTCATCCAGGCTGGAGTGCAGTGGTGCAATCTCAGCTCACTGCAACCTCCACCTCCTGGGTTCAAGCAATTCTCCTGCCTCCGCCTCCCAAGTAGCTGGGACTAGAGGTACAAGGCACCGTACCTGGCTAATTTTTTTTTGTATTTTAATAGAGACGGGATTTCACTATGTTGCCCAGGCTGGTCTCGAACTCCTGAGCTCAGGCGATCTGCCTGTCTTGGCCTCCCAAAGTGCTAGGATTATAGGCTTGAGCCACTGTGCCCCACCAGAAAGTTTATTTTAAGGAAAAATCCACTAAAGTGAAAAAACTGATTAAGCTTTATAAAGGTCAGAGTTTTGCTAAGAATTACAAAGTAATGCATTCATTTCAAACTATGACTTCAGTTGTTTGAACTTGTACAAATAAGAGAAAATATCACCTTTCTGACATTATATATATGCAGTAGACCAATATTGTACTTTTTATCAGATTAAACAACATTACACATTTTTTAAATCTAAACTTAAAACAAGTAGGAATTTTATTTATGTGATTATTTTTATATTTAAGCAATCAAGTTAAGTGTAGTCTTTAAGAGTATTACAGGCCACATTTTGTAAGTGATACATCATTTCTATGTTAATGTCTCTTGTCTAACTTAAACATTATAAATAACATTTGACTTTTTTCAGATGCAGCAGGAGTTGGAAAAAAATATAACTAGAGAACTCAAAGAAGGTATGTTGCCAAACTTCATGGATTAAATTTAGATTAATTAATTGATTTCTGAAATAAATTGTAAATCGTGAGTGGGATCCCTTTCCGTTGTTTGGCTAATAGATACTACATTAAATGTTCTTTCTTACACACATCTAATGAAAGATGTGAAAACATGAATATTCATAGTGAAGAGTATACTTACTTTGTCTCATTAATTCATCATGTTCCATAGCTTTAAAAAAACTCAAGAAATCTTTGCACCTCTTTTTTTTCCAGCTCTACACTTTCTTCACTTCTGCCATCCCCATAGAACTGTAGCCAGCATGCAGAAATTATTCTTAGAAAACAAAGACATCATCAACTTCTCAAGGTTATGGTGGTGATTTAAGGCCCAAAGACCCCAGACTCACTAGTAATATCTAGTCTGGAATTACAGTTCATAAGCAGTCGCTTGACAGGTGACATTTGAAATCTCCAGTCATTTACTTTGTCATTGGTTTCCCTTTGCCCTCAGGAGAAGTTCCAAATTCCTTAGCATGGAATAAAAATACCCACATCAATGTGGTCCTTGTGACGTTATTCAACCTTATTTCTCACCCCTTGCTGTTCTTCGGGCCCCTTTGCTCTGGCATCCAGCCACCCTAGACCACGTGGAATTCCACAGGGAGCTTCCTCAGCTCCAGCTCTTGGCATTTGCTTCTTCCTTCTGTCTGGCATATGTTTTCCTTGTACTTCAGGTATCAGTCTACATATTGCCTCCATCAAAAAGCCTACGTTATTGACTCAGAACTGGGATAGGTGTCCCTTCTGTGTGTTCCAGTAGTGCCCTGTCTTATACCTGTCATGATATCTGTGACTTTGTATGGAAATTGTATGTTTGTCTGTTTTTTTCAGATTATAGCATATGTTTGTTAGAGGTGGATCATATCATCTTCATCTTGTAATTCTAGTGCTTACTTTGCTCATGGTTGTTGAATAAATGAATGAAGAGTGAGAAAGCCAGAAGCTCTGATATTTAACCACAAGGATAATTAATTCAGTGTGCAACCATGGGCAAATTATATTTAATAGTAATCTTGTATAATAGTTGTGCATACATATTTTTCTTTCTTATTAATACTGACAAAATTCTCAACTCTTTTACTGACTTCCACTTAGTTAACTATGAAATCTTTTAGGTAAGGAATATAATTCTTTCTTTTTCATTCTAGCTGCTGCTGAATTGGAATCTGGATCAATAGCTTCCCCTCTAGGGTCTACTGATGATTCAAATCTAAATCAAGATCTAGTTTGGAAAGCATCAAGAGAATATGTACAGGTTTTAAAGAAAAATTATATGATCTGAAAGATAAAATTTTATTACTGGGCTGTTTATGTGACATTTTGTTTCTCATTAAATATTAATATATGACATGTAAAAATATTAAAGGAACGTATTTTTGTATCATATATGTCAGATCAAAATTTATATAGTATTTTAAACAATGTTACTTGGCTTCTTTAACTTTTAAGTGGATTTTGCCAATGAAAACCAGGAATATTGAGTTTTACATACTCAAACTGCCCAAATGTGAGCTGTTTAAACAGCCAAACCACTAAGTTGTCATTAATACTTTAGTGCAGTTAATTGATGGCTTATTTGTATTTTGTAATTTTTATCACTATATGTAGTGGTAGAGTTGGACTTAGACATCATTTTGTTGTGCAGGAACTGTGGTCATTGTTCATGTTTGGATGTATTACAATTGTTACAGTGCCATCAAATTTACATAATTTTAATTTTAAGCACTGATTTATATAGCTGTTCTCAGGGAGAAATAAGATTTGCCTGATTCACCTTTTCTGTTTGTTTATTTATTTTTAATTAACCTTTTGGAAATAGCCTTCAGTTTAGAGAAAATTTCGAAGTTTTAGTACAAAGACTTTCTCCTCCGAACAATTTGAGAATAAATTGCTGACATTATGTCATCACCCCTGATTACTTTAGTGGGCATTCCTACAAGTCAGGACATTCTACATAACTACAGTGCAAACCTTGCAATCAGAAAGTCAACATTAATACATTCTAGTTTGTTACTTCTCTGTAATGTCCTTTATAGCAAAAGGATCCCATTCTAATCCATGGCTTGTATTTAGTTGTTGTATCTGTTAGATTCTTTCAGTCTGGAACAGTTCCTCAGTCTTTCCTTGACCTTCATGACCTTGAATATTTTGAAGAGTAAAGTCTGGTAATATAAGAATGTCCCTCAATTGGGTTTCATGGTGATTAGATTTAGATTATATGATTTTTTGGCAGGAGTATCACAGAAGTGACCCAGTGATCTTCTCATTGCATCTTACCTGTGACCCTACAGTTTTGATTTGCCCTGTTACTGGTAATGTTAGCATTGATCACTAACAGTGGTATCTGCTGAATTTCTCCTCTGTAATGTTATTTTTTCACCTTGTGGTTAATTAGTATTTTACAGGGAGGTAATTTGAGACTATGTACATATCTCTACTCCCCATCGAACCCTCAATTTATTCATTTGCTTGTATCAAATAAACCATGGATTCATGGTTTATTTTATTCAGTGAGTTATAATTCATTAATATTGTTATTATAAATTTGTTTTTCTTTTAAGAAATGTTCTATTTTGACAACTTCAGACTTACAGAAAGATTATAAGAGGTAGTACAAATAATTTTTGGATATTATTCCCCAAATGTTAACATTTTACTGCATTTACTTTATCCTTTCTCCCCCTTCTCCTCCTGTCTTTCTAGATGAATATGAATATAGGTACTTAATACAGATTTTTTTTCTAAACTGTTTGTAGGTTGCAGACACGATGCCTCTTTATTTCTAAATAATGTGTATTTCCTAAATAGAAGGAATTACCTTACATAACTGTAGTATAATGGTCAAAATCAGGATATTAACACTGGTTCAATGTTAATATCTAATCTATAGACCTTACGCAGATTTTGCCAATTGTCTCCAAAATATCCTTGATAGCCGAGGAAAATTCAAGATGGGGGATTTTCACCAGGTATGATGTGTTGGTCCAATTGTTCCGTTTCTATAGTCTCCTTTTATCTGGGATAGTTCCTGAGTCTTTCTTTGATTGTAATGACATTTATGTTTTTGGAGAGTATAGGTCAGCTGTTTTGTAGGCGTTCTCTCCATTTTGGTTTGTACAGTGTTTCCTCATGATTAGCTTTAGGTTGTGCCATTCGGGCGGGGCTTTCACACAGGCTGAGTTCTCTGCAATGCAGCATCTGGAGGTATCTGCTGTCACTCACTTCCATTACTGGCCAATGTTGACTTTGATTATTTGATTTGTTGAAATAATCAAAGTCAACATCCTGCCATGTTTGTCTGTGGTTAAGCTAGTATATACTTTGTATTTCATAAATATCTTGTATAAAGATATTTTGAGGCTTTGTAAATATCTGGCTACTACTCAGAACTTCACCCACAAGATAAAGCATTTCATTGGTGATTTGTGCTTGAATCAATTATTATTATGATGGTTGCCAAATGATGACTTTCTTATTCCTTCATCCCTTCTATATTGATAAATAGAACAAAATCAGTGAACAAATAGGGGGGGAAGGGAAAGCTTACTAATTTGGTGTTCAGATGCCCCCTGGACTTGGCCAGTAGTAGCCATTTCAAGCTGACTTTGTGTCCTTCTGACCTGTCCCCCTTATTCTTTGAGCACTTCAAGGGTCAACTGTATTTTTAACTTCCTTTTCTGACAGCAACCTGGCTCCCTTCATCCTGAATATATATTAAATACTCACTTAATGCCGTCGATAGGCTTTGGAATCTGACTTTAAGTGAAATGACATATAACAGAACCAATTTGGCATAGGCTAAATGATACAAATAAAACATAACGTTCCTATGACATATTGTTGGTCACAAAAACATCACTAATCTTCTAAGTAAAGACCCCAAAACATGAACACTAAACACTGAAATAAATGTGAGCTCTACATATATTTAGGAAAGATTAATTTAAAAAATGAAGATACTACCCAATTTTGGGTGCGTCAGTGAGTGATAGTGGTTGTAGGGGTGGTGCTGTGTCAAGGAATAAATGTTGCAAAGTGAAAAAATTGTCAGGAGCACCTGCTGCCATCATGCAGCTATTTGAACACTATTTTTGTGTTCAAAAATAGTCACAAATATGGCAGGCTCATGGAGCACTTTCATACCACATAATTGTGTACCACAGCATTTGTGTTACGACCATAGACCCTACAACATTTTATTTTATAGTAATTTGCATTCATTCATTCCTTTCTTAACCTGCTTATCCCAGTTCAGGGTCACATATGGTCAGAGCCTCTCCTGCACTTAAGGGTGCAGGGTGGGAACCAGCCCTGGACAGGACATATCCCATTGCAGGGCCACTCACATACACCCGCCCTCACTCTAACTGGGACCATGTCATGACGTCAGCACATCAGATAACCTAACATGCCCAGCTTTGGGATGTAGGAGGAAACCAGAATACCTGGAGGAAACCCACGCAGACAAGGGGAGAACGTGCAAACTCCACCCAGATGGGGCCCCAGTTGGGAATTCTTTCTCTCCTCAGCATGACAATGAAATGATGTTGTTCAAGAATCTGCTGTATTTACTGATTTATTCAATCCTCTTGTGTGTAACCAATCTCTTGTGTCCCGGCCCCTAAGCAGCTGTGCTTCCCACTCCCCCTTGGACTCCAGCACCCTTTATCAGGTTGCCTTCACCACTTTCCTCCCAAGCTGATGCTGTCTTCACCCCATCCTTTCCCAGACACCCTGTGCCAGGCCACCCTCTTATGCTGATGCTTCTGCCTCAGGTGCTGAAAACCCATGTGGGACTATCCTTTCCCCCGTATGGTTGCCTCCTGACTCTGTTCATCTTTGATACCTCATTCTATCCCATCTACTTTTCAGGAGTGCCCTTACTTGACCTCCAACCCTGTAGAGGGTGACACTCCTGATACAGGAGATAGAAAGAAATTATTTAGGCAGATAGCAAGGGTAAAAGAGTCCTTGGCAAAATTTCCCTTTTAACAAAAAGGCCCCAAATCATTTCTTTTCTAACAAGGAGCAGCCTGAAAAATCGAGCTGCTGACATAGATAAGCAAACTGAAAGCTTGCATGGGTGAATGCCGGCAATTGTGCCAATAGAAAAGGGCTACCTCAGGGCTAGGGATGTTCAACATGGAGGCTTCATCTTCCCTATTCTTTGTACAGTAAAGGAAGAGGCAACATGGCACTGGCCAGGCAGAGAACCCATCTGCATAATAAAAGATTAGGGTGGGGGCGGCCAGATTTTCTGCACTATGCAAATGGCACACCTAGCCCTAACCAGTTTTTTGCACCTTATGCAAATAACATACCTGGTCTAACCAATCTTTTGTGCCCTATGTAAATCAGACACCACCACCTCAAGTTCATCTATAAAACCCTGTGCATTTCACCACGGACTGGAAGACCCACCCAGGACCCTCTCTCTGCAGGGGAGAGCTTTTCTCTTTCTCTCACCTATTAAACCTCTGCTCTTAGCCTCACCCCTTGTGTGTTCGCATCCTTGGTTTCTTTGGCATGAGACAATGAACCTCAGATATTACTCCGTCAGTGATGCTGCTTCACTCCCACACTTAGGCCCTTCTCATTTTATCCAGACTCCAGCCCCTAACTCTGGGCCACCACAACTCTAATTTTGTTTCCAGGCTTAGTCCCCATACTTTTGAACCGAAATGTTCAGGAAGAGAAAGGAGAATAGGACTCCATATACCATTTATAATCAACATGCCGAGCTCTACAAAGCAAGCATTTTTTATTGGAATTGCATTGAATCTATAATTTGGGGAGAAAAGACATTTAGAATATTGAGTTATTCTGTCTTTTGTTTGTTTGTTTGTTTTTGAGACAGAGTCTTGCTCTGTTGCCCAGGCTGTAGTGCAGTGGCGCGATCTTGGCTCACTGCAAGCTCCGCCTCCTGGGTTCACGCCATCCTCCTGCCTCAGCCTCCCCAGTAGCTGGGATTACAGGTGCCGCCACCATGCCTGGCTAATTTTGATTTTGCATTTTTAGTAGAAACGAGGTTTCACCACATTAGCCAGGATGGTCTCGATCTCCTGACCTCGTGATCCACCTGCCTCGGCCTCCCAAAGTGCTGGGATTACAGGTGTGAGCCACCGTGCCTGGCCTATTCTGTCTTGTTAACTTATAGAGATCTTGCATATATACATTTTTAGATTTATTCCCAGTTATTTGATACTTTTGATTCTATTATGTTACCTTCCTTACATTTTATTTCCTGTTTCTTATAGAAGTAAAATCTGTATTTTATGTATTAAACTTGGATTCAGCTATCTTGCTAAATTCATATTTTTTATTTGAGTATTTTATCTGTAGAGTCTTGGATTTCCCATATACACACAAAAAATATCTGTAATAGTGACAGTATTGTATCCTTTCCAATTCCTGGAGTTTTTGTTTTTCTTTCCTACTTCAAGAATGATGTTGAATAAAAGGGGAAACAGTAGGCATCCACATTTTGTTGAAATTGCAAAGGGGAAACAATATTTTTCAGTAAGTATGTAGATGGCAGGCTTTTGTTTTTATGATGAATATTCTTCATTATTGTATAGCTTTCCTATTGCTGCATAATAGGCCATCACAAACTTAGCATCTTAAAATCACACACACTTATTTCTCGGTTTCTGTGGGTCAGGAGTTCAGGCATGGTCTATCTGGGTCCTCTGCCCAGGGTCTCACAAGGCAATTGTAAGATCTGAGGTTTATTTTGCTGTAAAAAACTTTTTTCCTGTGAGTTTCAGCTGGTTTCCATCAGGGAAGCTGAGCTTGTCTGCTTCTGTGTGGGCGGAGGGTCGTCTTCAATCTGGGCCCCATTGCTAGGTAAGGAGCTGAGTTGGGAGTTTGTCTTGCAAATTCTCTATAATGACTAAAAGTTTTAACAACCAGCTGGTCTTAATTTCTACTTACAATTCGAGTTCTCAGAAATTGTATAATTTGTGTGATCATTGTTTTGCTTAGCTGGTTTTGCTTGTTTGTCTTCTTGGGATTTTGTTGGTTTTTTTTTTTTTTTTTTTTTTGGTTTGTTTTGGTCTCAAACCTATCAGATTTGATGAATTCTAAACCCCTCTAGCCTATGAGTGTGGAATTTTCACTCCAAAGGAAAAAAGAGCACCATGCTTTTCTCAGCCTTTCAGGGCATTCTCATGTGACTGAGAATCATGTGAGGGTGTCTAGGAGGAATGCCTCCTAAGAGCAGCAATGGCTCCAGTGAGGTTTCTCCTTCAGGAGAACATAATTAGGGACTATTTTCACCTGGCAGGTGCATATAAGGAGCTGACCCCTCCCACATCTGAAGCCCCTGACACATTGTGCCAGGTAGTTGTGACACAGGTGGACCGAACCAGTTCAGAGAGTAATTGCCCTGGAAAGCTAGGTCCACAAGCAGCACACTTTGGGTCTGACACACTCACGGACTTAATAATATCTGAAGGAGAACCCTAACTATAGGAAACGAGGCCTCTACATTGGCTAAAATCCCAGCAGCTGCGCAACAAAAAGTTACAACCTTAGAAACTCTGGCTGGGTATTTGCAAAATGCTTATGGCGAATTGTCATGCAAATATTTAGTCAAATGGACAACTATAACTGAAGCAGACTCTAAGTTACAATGGCCTAGATGGGGATCTTCTGAGATGCCCATATTAGTGCACCTGTGAACTAGAACAGAAAAGGCATGCACAAAAACTAAACAGCCAGAATGGGAGAGCTGCTTTGAGTGATATCTGGAGAGGAGCAAAATGGGGGAAGATTGCCTTACCTCCTTACAGGAGGCCAAGAAACAATTTAGAGATGCTGAGAACCCTCTAGTGCTTTATCTCAGAGAAATCTTCAGAATCACTTACTTCCTCTTGGTGCCTCCCCCACCTCCACGTATACCGCTACTTTATCCCGACCTCTTTGAACTTCCTGGACCAGATCTGTTCCCTCCTCCTGCGTGCTCCATTCTCCATTCTACCATCTTCCCCTCCTCGACTGCTACTCACTCAACAGAAGGCAGCTGGGGATCTAACTTCCAAGATTCTACCTCCTGCTGATTCTCTGACAGCCCCAATGGCACCCTCTCATCTGGAAGATGGGAAAAGGGGGACCCTATAGGGACATCTCTCATGATTGCCCTGGTTTGAAAACAACCAATAATAGAGGAACCCCAGCGTTTGTCTATCAATTCTGGTCAAAGGCTGAGCTGCGAAGCACAGTTATAGAATTTCCTGACTTCCATAAAGATCCAATTGGGTTTGCCCACGAATTTGAGCTCATTATCAGAACCTATGACCCAGGTCATTCAGACCTTTACCAGCTGGTACACATACTTGTTTCAGAGGCTAAAGCTAAGAGATGGCTAGAAAAATCACAGAGGTCAGACCCATTAGCAGACTTAATCCTCAAAGGCCCAATAGAATGACAACAATCAGCCCCCAAAAGTCCAGAAGACAGGCTCAAAGATCCTGGGAGCAAGCACCTGCTCTGCTAAATGTCATTCCCTCAGTGTTCCAAAGGGTTGTGGATTGAATAAAATCTAGCAGTGCCACCAGAACCCAAAAGAATCAGATTAGATCATTTTACATGTTTTAATAAAACTTTGCAACAGTATTGCAAGATGTCAGCTGATCGCATTGAAAACAGTAAAAATGATACATTATTAAATGCAAACTTTTAAAACAGACCAGATGACGATTCAGCCACCCTAGTAAATTGGGTCATGGCCAGGACTAATAAACTAGTTACCTTAGCTGACCAGTTATCCTGGGCTATGATAAAAAAGAAAAAACAAGGCTGCCCAGTTATGCATCTACAGTTAAAGCAATTTGTTGGGGTAATCAGACCCAACACCAGGCCGTGGGGGCTATGAAGTCCAGCAGAGTCAAAGGAATGAGAAAAGACGAGAGAAAGTGGGACCAGGGGGCCGACGCTAGTATGGATGCTGTGAAGGCCCCAAGCTCTGGGAGCCCATGCTATTTATCAGTGATCAAACAAACAAACAGGTGGTGAGGATGTGGGGGTTGAAAGGAAGCAGTGCATCAAGCAAACAAGCCACAGCTGTGGCGGTTTAGCATTTTCTCCTAAACACATGGCTACCTGAGACAATGGGAGTGCTAGAAGCAAGAAGCCAGCAAGTCCAGACACATTCCAAAGGCCACGAGGGATTTTAGACCCTGGACCCCGGACATGTTCCAAGCCCTGCCTCAGCTTCTCTCCCAACACTCAGCTTTTCTCCCAACACAATTAACTTCTCAAACCTCTCAGTCTCAGAAAAATGTTAAACCGCCTCAGAGGACTCTTCCCTCAGCCTGTTACTACTGTAAAAGACTGGGACACTTGAAACGGGACTGCTTTAGGCTGAAATGGAAGCCACAGCAGGAGGATACAACTCAGGAAGACCAGGGGTGCTCTGAGGAAGTTAAAGTGTTTCACCTCTCCTAGTATTCTACCTTGACAAAACAAATTGGGAGAGATTAATATAATCATTAACCATCCTTGACACAGGAGCAGCCATATCTGTTATAAATCCCACCTTGTTTAGAAATCCCATTTCTCAGAGTAATGAAAGGATTAGCATCATGGGTGTATCTAGAAAAACTATCTCAGGTTTTAAATCAAAACCTACACCTTACAGTTTTGTCAGGTTTGGTGCCCTACCAACCAAGGGCCCTAAATGTGACCCAGTCTGTCCCACATGTTCCTAATATGCCCTGAGATCCCTTTCAATCTTTTGGGCCACAATCTCCTCAACATCCATAATGACCGTATTTTTTTTTTTATCAAAAGGTGGATTTTTTTTGGAATATGAGCCAGGAGACAAAACAAAAACAACCCAAAACAAACAAAACAACAAATTAGAGAAACATCCTGACAATGTACCATAGTTTAGTACTAGTAATGTTAAAACATCATCTTGTGTCTGGGAAATAAACTGAAGACAGAAAAAGGAAACATTAGCGGAGAAGAGAGAAAAGTGAAATAAAAGGCAAGGAGCTGTAAACCTCCCTTTAGCCTCCCCAGTTTTCCTGTAACCCCAGAAGTGGAACATTTGGTTAAGGCCATCCTCTCCCACTATGGTCACAGTCAAATACAGACACAGGAAAAATATTCCTAAAGATACTGCTCCCCAACATTGTATAGTATCCTTCTTGACAGTAAGACATAGATGGAATTGTCCCTGTCATACAAGATTATCTCATTATTCCCTGTACCAAGCCCTACAACACCCCTGTATTCCCTGTAGAAAAACCAAATGGTAGAGAATGAAGACTCTTTTTCTTGAGATGGAGTCTTGCTCTGTTGCTAGGCTGGAGTGCAGTGGCGCAATCTCAGCTCACTGCAACCTCTGACTCCGTGGTTCAAGTGATTCTCCTGCCTCAGCCTCCCGAGTAGCTGTGATTACAGGCATGAGCCACCACGCCCAACTAATTTTTGTATTTTTAGTAGAGATGGGTTTTCACCATGTTGGCCAGGATGGTCTTGATCTCCTGACCTTGTGATCCTCCTGCCTTGGCCTCCCAAAGTGCTGGGATTACAGGCATGAGCCACCGTGCCCGGCCTTTTTTTTTCTCACTATATTTCCCAGGCTGGTTTCAAACTCCTGGTCTCAAGATATTCTCTCTTCTTGATCTCCCAACGTGCTGGGATTAGTTATGAACCACCATGCCTGGGCTGAGGGTGGAGATTTGTAAAGAATTTGAGAGCAGTAAACAATATCATAATATTTAGACACTCACATACCCTTCTATCAGCTGTACCCACTCCCAGTCAGTATTTCTCAGTTGTGCATCTAGTGCCTTCTCAAGAATTCCTGTAGATCCACACAGCCAATAGTTGTTTGCCTTCACCTGGAGAGAATGGCAATATACATGATATATGTGGACTGTGATGCCTAAAGGGTGCACAGAAAGTCCCACTTATCTTTCCCAAATATTAAAGGCCGATTTAGAGGACCCGATTTTTCCCCAGGACTCAGTGCTCATCCAATACGAGGATGACATTCTCCTTGGGTTAGACACACTTTCTTCCCCTCAGGAAGATATTTCATATTTACTCACACAATTAGCCAATAAGGGACAAAGTGTCTCAAGATAAACGTCAGCTGTGTTCACCCCAAGTCAAATATTTGGGGGCATATTATCTGAGTCCAAGGACTGAGCATTAACCCTGATAGAGTGAGCGTAGTTTAACTTTCCCCATGACCATCACTAAAAATCAACGTTTAAAGGGTTTTCAGGGCTGGCTGGCTATTGTAGGAACTGGATACCATATTTCTCCCTTGCCCACCAACTTCTGTGCATACCTATGAAGTGAATGGTCTGATCTCTTTTCTCTGCCTTCCTTTTTTTAGCATATGAAAGTGGAGGAATTGCATCTGGGGTAATGACCCAGTAACATCATGACCATCAGAGAACTGTAGGCTATTATGGCAACAGTTAGACCCTGTAGCTCAAGGGCTGCCTCACTGTATGAGAGCAACATCAGCCACTTCCCTTCTATACAAGTCTGTTGAAGAAATAATCATGGGTTCCCTTCCTACTGTTTGTGTACCGCATTCTCTTGAGACCCTTCTAAACTCTCATCATAACTCAACACCTGTCAATAGGTTAACCTCCGTGAAGTTTTGCTTTTATCTCCAAATATTATCATATCCCAGTGTAATTACCTTAATCCTGCCACTCTATTCCAGGGACCTTCTGATGAAACCCCTCATGACTATGTTCTGATGACTGACCAATGTCTCACTTCCAGGACAGACCTGCAATAGATGCCACTGGATAATGCTGAGATAGACTGGTATGCAGATGGGTCTGATTTAAGAGGGGAGCATGGAAATGTTAGAGCAGGATATGCTGTGATTTCCTTATTAGAGGTAATTGAAGCCAGTCCTCTTCCCCAAGGCAGATCAGCTCAAGTAGCCAAGTTGATTTCCCTGACCCGAGCTTTTCAATTGGCGAGCTCTATGTTCACAAGGTTGTGAACATAGGCCCTGACAGCTGCTCTGCATTTGGGTTTGCTCATGACTTTGGGATGCTACAGAAGGAGAGAAGATATTTAACCTTCTCAGGGCAACCCATAAAAAATGACCAACAAGCATCAGAGCTGTTAGAAACCATTCTAAAACCAGAACTTCTGGCAATTATAAAAATCCCAGGTCACTCTAAATTGGACACCACTGAAAGGGTAACCAATTTGCTGATGCTACAGCTAAAAGAGCAGTATTTGAGCCACCAGCCCCCATCTGGGGAATGGCCATAAAACCTGAAACACTTAAAAACATGTTGAAGAAAACCCAGAGCATAGCCCAAACGAGAGGGAAATCTACTTGGAAACAGAAAGGGGGATACCTGTCTCTGCAAACTGAAATATGATGTGAACCTAATAATAAACCCATTATTCCAATGGGATGTCAGATGCCCCTTATGGAATATGTTCATCATCAGACCCATTGGAATCCAGAGAAAATGATATCCTGGTGTAAACAATATTATTGGAAACTGTCATTCCTGGTGGCACAAAAGGTTTACTCCTGATCTGTTTTTTGTTGCCAAAATAAGCCAGGGAAGCCCTTCCATGGGGCCAAGGGTCATTTTCCCCTTCTAGCTGGACCTTTTGAGGTTTGGCAGCTTGATTTTAGCCATAACATTTTATCCACAAATTTAGAGGATCTTCACACAGGACTGGAGACAGCTGCTGTGGAGAGCTTTAACCCAAGACACCAGCCCAGACCTGTATACAAAAGAATGCCTATATTTATTGTATGATAGCCATTACAATGATTGTCCTAGAGATACTGGCAATTGCTGTGTTATGCAGAACCAGGCACCAGCCTTGTCTGATTTAATATCCTTTTAGTAGTTAAAATGAATTTCACAACCTTGTTTCTGTTTATCCTCTGTCCCTGTGCCTTGCCACTGCCACCCACTGTGGCCCATGAAACAAACCTGTTTCTACAATGGGCTCAGGATTATGCAGACAGATTATAAAAAGATGCCTCCTGGATATGCAGACTCATGCCTCTTTCCAATGGCTCCAGCCTTCCATGTTGGGTACCTCCTTTCTATGGTCAGGACTGGATAGAATACCAAAAATGTATTACATCACAGAAATGGTCTGGTATCCTCAGTGCTGGTGTAAGAAAATACAATATATATAATTAGCCCATTGAAAATACACTTAAGAGCAAGGCACATGGGAAAAGGTTTTCAGAGGAAAGGTCCAGCTCAGCAACCCTCACCTTAGTCCCCTCTCTGCAACTAATAGAGAAGTTGGTAACCACACCCCAAGTAACTGCTGAATTTCAAGATGAGATACTGCAAAATTTGTGATTAGTTTAACTGAATCACCCCTTTATTAGGCCAACTCAGCCAGAATGCTCCTTTATGCTGCAAAGAAAGAAACCACACAAAGGGCCAATGGTGAAACAGTCCAGGAGATATGGGGTGGATACCTGGAAAGCATTGTGACCACATTATTACGTTACAAGGCACTGGCATGACACCTATTGGGTACAGTGACCAGATATTAATTGGCTAGCATTAAATGGGACATATTGGCTATGTTGCTTTAACTTATGGCCTTGATTACCCCCAGGATGGTTAAGATGATGTTCCCTAGATTAAGCTTGGGCACAAGGATGAGTAATTCAGAACCTGCCAAACTAGCAACGCTTTTTCACTTACAGTCTTGCTGGACACGTTCTGTATTCCAATGGTATGATCGCTTAGCTTCTGTCTTTGTACCATAAATAGCTATTGAACGTGTTATATGGCATACAGAGGCCTTAACAAATTATACCCAAAAGGTCCTAAATGATAGACACATGAGTATCTCTTTGCTAAACAATGAAGTCTTACTAATGAGGAAAGCTGTGCTGCAAAACCATATGGCCTTAGATATACTCACAGCAGCCCAAAGCGGAACCCGTGCCATCATAAAAACTCAATGTTGTATTTATATTCCAGATACATCAAATAATATAACTTAACTTATGGCTGATATGAAAACCCAGATAACCAACCTGTCAGATCTAAAACCCTTGGTAATTGACTGGTTGAGTGGTTGGTTTGGATCCTGGGGAACTTGTGGCAGAAGATATTGCTCATAATAGGAATAATAATAATAATTAGTGTTCTGCCATGCTTTTGCTTACAATGTTGTAATAGTATATTCTTGCAAGTAAGTCAACATGCAACCAAAAAGGCTAGAGTAATAGTTGTCCAAAGAACTGCTCTAATTGAGGAGGCAGTAGCATAGCCTGAACCAGCTTCTAGGTTTGCTTTCCATTTTGCTATAAATCTGGGAAAGTCTCTCTCTTTTTCTCTCTCTCTCTCTCTGTGTGTGTGTGTGTGTGTGTGTGTGTGTATGTGTGTGTATTTTATCTTTCTTTTTTACTTATCATATTTTATCTCCATGAAACATGACCTTAGGAATAAGCCTTCCAAGTAATGTGGGACCTGAACATCCTGGCGACAAGGGACAAGCTCAAAAAAGAAAAAAGAAAAAACCTGAAACCAGAGACTTATTTACCTCTAAAATTCTTTCTCCATAAGATTTTAAAGAAAAAATGGAAGGAAAATGTAAGAGGAAAAGAAATCTTGGGACCTCAAACTCATAAAGCCAAAAGAAAAATAAAGCGAAGAATTGGATCAGGCAATCCTGCCTCCCATTTGCTTCCTAAATAAGATGGCTGCAAAGATAAAAAAGTTACATACCTCCCTCACAATTTGCCCACAAGGAGATTCTTTTGTGGGCCCCAAGATCTTTACCCTAAAACAGTTATATGGAATTTCACTCTGGCAATGTAAATTGATAGCTTATCTTCGCAGGTGCAGGACAAAGGACAACTCAAAGTCATCCCTCTGCTGACCTGAGACAAATGCGTATCTGAGTGCTTCCTCCGCCCTCTTGTCTATGTCATTTTATGTTAAAATGCATAAAGTACTGATGTCTTCAGCAAGCCAGATGAAGTCATGAGTGTCTATTTCCTCTACCTCCCTCACACATGAAAATTGTGTATTGAGTGAAAGGCTGATCAAAGGCTCAAAAGGATGCAACCATTTTGCCTTTTTATCTACTGAGACACGTTTTAAAACTATTTCTTTGGTTCACACCCGTAATTCCAGCACTTTGGGAGGGCGAGGCAGGTGGATCACCTGAGGTCGGGAGTTCGAGACCAGCCTGACCAAAAAGGAGAACCTCGTCTTTACTAAAAATACAAAATTAGCTGGGCATGGTGGCGCATGCCTGTAATCTCAGCTACTCGGGAGGATAAGGCAGGAGAATCACTTGAACCTGGGAGGCAGAGGTTGCAGTTGCAGTGAGCCGAGATCGTGCCATTGCACTCCAGCCTGAGCAACAAGAGTGAAACTCCATCTCAAAAAAAAAAAAAATTCCCTTCCTTCAATATCTACCCTTTCCCTTTTAAATATTGAAGCCCTCAAAATCATCTTTGGAGGAAAGCATAGACCTGTCTCCTGGGCACGCATCCTTAATTTTGGCAAATAAACCTCCTACAATGACCGAGAGTTGCCGTGGTCATTTTCTTTTATTTACATCTAGCAACCATGAAGGGATTCCTGAATGAAGGTGGCCCAGGCCTGCAGCAGCTCTCCTATTGGTGCTTGGTACTGGCTTGGGCTGTGTTTATCACCCTAAACGATGGGACGATTTGCTGAGGTTTGGGACCTCCTTCCTCCAGGGATCCCTGACCTCCCCAATTTTGTTGTTTAGTTGGGGGGGAGGGTCTGAGGTTTATTTTGCTATAAAAAAACTCCTTTTCCTGGGAGTTTCAGCTGGCTTCCATCAAGGAAGTCGGGCTTGTCTGCTTCTGCGCAGGCAGAGAGTGGTCTTTAGCCTGGTCCCCATTATTAGGTAAGGAGCTGAGTTGGGATTTTGTCGTGCTAATTCTCTTTAATGACTAAACGTTAGTTTATTCTTCATTTCTCCTTACAATTAAAGTGCTCAGAAAGCATAATTGGTGTGATCAGTGTTTATTTTGCTGATCTGTTTTTGCTTGTTTTGTTAAGGTTTTTAATTTGGTATGTTTTTATCTTTCTTCTATCATATTTGACCAAGTCTAAATCCCTCTAGCCTATGAGTGTAAAATTTCCACTCTGGAGACAAGAGCATCTTGCTCCTCTCAGTCTTTCTGGACATTCTCATGTGTCTGAGATCATGTGAGGGTGTCTGGGAGGAATACTCCATAGACATGGCTCGGATTAGGTTTCCCCCTTATAAGAACATACTTAGGGTCTATTCTCAGCTTGTAGGTGCATATAAGGAACTGACCTCTCCTGCACCTTAAGCCCTTGACACACTGTGCCAGGTAGCAGTGATATGGGTGGACCAAACTGGTTCAAGAACTAATGGCCCTGAAAATCTAGGTCAACAAGCAGCACACTTTGGGTGTGATACACTCCCCAACTTGGTTAAATTTAGTTTTCCTTTTTTTCTACAGTTGGTTAAATCTTAAAGAGAACTCTAAGTTAGGAGGGATGAGGCCTCTAAGTTCGCCAAAGCCCCCACACAGCTGTGGAACATAAGTTTCATCCTTAGAAACTCTGGCTGGGTATTTGCAAAATACTTCTAGTGAATTGCCATGCACATATTTAGTCAAGTGGACAACTATCACCAAAGCAGACTCTAAGTTACAATGGCCTAGAAGGGAATCTTCTGAGATGCCCATATTAGTGCACCTGGGAACTAGGATGGAAAATGCATGCACAAAAACTCAACAGCCAGAATGGGAGAGCTACTTTCAATGGTACCTAGAGAGTAGCAAAATGGGGGAAGACTACCTCACTTCCTTACAGGAGGCCAACAAACAACTTAGATATGCTAACCGAGAACTCTCTAGCACTTGATCACTCTTAAAGAAATCTTCAGAATTGCTTACTTCCCCCTTGGTGCTTCCTTCACCTCCATTTACACCCCCAATTTACCCCGCCTCCTCTGAACTTCCTGGACAAGATCTGTTCCTTCCTTCTCTTGCATGCTCCAGGCTACCATCTTCCCCTCCTCCTCATCTGCTGCTCATTTAACAGAAGGCAGCAGGAGGTCTAACCTCCAAGACCCTAACTCCTGATGATTCCATGACAGCCCCCGTGGCAGCCTCTCATCAGGAAGATGGGAAAAGGGGGACCCTGCAAGGACACCCCTCATGATTGCCCATTTAGGGAACAATCAGTAACAGGTAGGGGAACCCCAGCAATTGTCTGTCAACCCTGGTCAAAGGTTGAGTTGTGAAGCATAAAGAATTTACTGTTCCCAGGGCTCTAAATGTGACCCACTTGGTAGGTCTCACATGTTCCTAATATGTCCTGGGAACCCTGTCAATCTTTTGGGCTGCAATCTTCTCAACATCCTTAATGCCCATAAGTCTTTTTCATCAAAGGTGAATCTTTTTGGAATTGGAGCCAGGAAACCAAAAATAACAAATTTTTAAAAGTCTTGACAATGTACCATGATTTAGTAATGTTAAAACATCATCTTGTGACTGAGAAAATGAACTAGAGACAGCCAAGAAAATGTTAGAGGAGAAAAGAGAAAAATGGAATAAAAGGCAGGGAACTGTATGATTCCCTTTAGTCCCTCCAAAATTCATATTAACCCCAAAAGGGGAACATTTGCTTAAGGCCATCCTCACCCACTTATGGTCCAAGTCAAAGACAGACTTAGAAAAAATATTCTCAGCCACTCCAATAGATGTTGAGATAAACAGAAAAAAAAATCTCTTGCCCAATATTAATATCCTTTCAGAAAGGAAGCCATAGATGGAATTGTCCCTATCATACAAGATTATCTCAAAAGGGGGCTGTGTCCTCATTATTTCCTGTACCATCCCCTGCAACACTCCCCTTCCCCACCACCATATTCTTTGTAGAAAAAACAAACAGGAGAAGATAAAAACGAACAAGAGAAGATACTTTTTTTTTTTTTTTGAGAAGAGGTCTCACTATGTTGCCTAGGCTGGTCTTGAACTCCTGAGCTCAAGTGATCTTCCTACCTTGGCCTTCCCAAATGCTGGGTCTATAGGTGTGAGCCATCATGCCCGGCTTGAGTATGGAGATTTATACAGGATCTGAGAGCAGTAAACAATAGCATAATATTTAGACACTCACATACCCTTCTATCAGCTGTACCCACTCCCAGCCAGTATTTCCCAGTTGTGCATCAGCAGTGCTTTCTTTAGTATTCCTGTAGATCCACACAGCCAATATTTGTTTGCCTTCACCTGAAGAGAATGGCAATCTACACGATATACGTGGACTGTAATGCCTCAAGGGTGCGTGGAAAGTCCTACTTATTTTTCTGAAATATTAAAGTGTGATTTAGAGGACTCAATTTTTCCCTGAGGCTCTATGCTTATCCCATAAGTGGATGGCATTCTCTTTGGGTCAGACACACTCTCTTCCTCTCAGGAATATGTTTCATATTTACTCAAACTATAAGCCAGTAAGAGACAAAGTGTCCCAAGATAAACTTCAGCTGTGCTCACCCCAAGTTAAGAATTTGGGGGCATATTATCTCCATCAAAGAACTGAGTATTAACCCTAGTAGAGTGAGAGAAATTTTAGCTTTCCCAATGTCCATCACTAAGAAACAACATAGAGGGTTTGTGGGGCTGGCTGGCTATTGTAGGAACTGCACACCAGATTTCACCCTTATGTCTCAACCTCTGTATGCATACCTAAAAAATGAACAGTCTGATCCCATCACGTTTACTCCAGAGGGACAATCAGCCGAGCAACAAATAAAGGAAAGTTTCAAAATGCCCCAGGCTTAGGGCACCCTAACTACAAATTGCCTTTGTCCCTATTCATACACAAAAGTGGAGAAACGGCACCTGGGCTACTGACCAGAAACCTAGTGATCACCAGATAACTATAGGGTATTATAGCCAACAGCTAGACCTTGTGGCCTTACCTCACTGTGTGAGAGCTGTATCAGGCACTTCCATTCTGTAGAAGTCTGTTGAAGATATTATTACGTGTTCTTCCCTTTCCATTTATGTACCGCATTCTCTTGAGACCCTTCTAAACTCTCATCATACTTAATATGTGTCTGTCAATAGATTAATGTTCTATGAAGATTTGCTTTTATCATCTCCAAATATTACCTCATCCCACTGTAATAGTCTAAATCCTGCTACTCTGTTCCTGGGCCCTTCTGACAAAACCCCTCATGACTGTTCTGATGACTGACTAACTTCTCACCCCCAGGACAGACCTAGAGGAGATGCCACTGGATAATGCTGAGATAGACTGGTATACAGATGGGTCTGATTTAAGAGGAGAGGGTGGAAATGTTAGAACAGGCTATGCCGTGGTTTCCTTATTAGAGGTGATTGAAGCTGGTCCTCTTCCCCAAGCCAGATCACCTCAAGTGGCCGAATACTTTAAGTTTTAGGGTACATGTGCATAACGTGCAGGTTTGTTACATATGTATACATGTGCCATGTTGGTGTGCTGCACCCATTAACTCGTCATTTAACATTAGGTATATCTCCTAATGCTATCCCTCCCCCCTCCCCCCTCCCCCCACCCCACAACAGGCCCTGGTGTGTGATGTTCCCCTTCCTGTGTCCATGTGTTCTCATTGTTCAATTCTCACCTATGAGTGAGAACATGCAGTGTTTGGTTTTTTGTCCTTGCAATAGTTTGCTGAGAATGATGGTTTCCGGCTTCATCCATGTCCCTACAAAGGACATGAACTCATCATTTTTTATGGCTGCATAGTATTCCATGGTGTATATGTGCCACATTTTCTTAATCCAGTCTATCATCGTTGGACATTTGGGTTGGTTCCAAGTCTTTGCTATTGTGAATAGTGCTGCAATAAACATACATGTGCATGTGTCTCTATAGCAGCATGATTTATAATCCTTTGGGTATACACCCAGTAATGGGATGGCTGGGTCAAATGGTGTTTCTAGTTCTAGATCCCTGAGGAATCGCCACATTGACTTCCACAATGGTTGAACTAGTTTACAGTCCCACCAACAGTGTAAAAGTGTTCCTATTTCTCCACATCCTCTCCAGCACCTGTTGTTTCCTGACTTTTTAATGATCGCCATTCTAACTGGTGTGAGATGGTATCTCATTGTGGTTTTGATTTGCATTTCTCTGATGGCCAGTGATGGTGAGCATTTTTTCATGTGTCTTTTGGCTGCATAAATGTCTTATTTTGAGAAGTGTCTGTTCATATCCTTCACCCTCTTATTGATGGGGTTGTTTGTTTTTTTCTTGTAAATTTGTTTGAGTTCATTGTAGATTCTGGATATTAGCCCTTTGTCAGATGGGTAGATTGCAAAAATTTTCTCCCATTCTGTAGGTTGCCTGTTCACTCTGATGGTAGTTTCTTTTGCTGTGCAGAAGCTCTTTAGTTTAATTAGATCCCATTTGTCAGTTTTGGCTTTTGTTGACATTGCTTTTGGTGTTTTAGACATGAAGTCCTTGCCCATGCCTATGTCCTGAATGGTATTGCCTAGGTTTTCTTCTAGGGTTTTTATGGTTTTAGGTTTAACATTTAAGTCTTTATTCCATCTTGGATTAATTTTAGTATAAGGTGTAAGGAAGGGATCCAGTTTCAGCTTTCTACATATGGCTAAACCAGTTTTCCCAGCACCATTTATTAAATATGGAATCCTTTCCCCATTTCTTGTTTTTGTCAGGTTTGTCAAAGATCAGATAGTTGTAGATATGTGGCATTATTTCTGAGGGCTCTGTTCTGTTCCATTGGTCTATATCTCTGTTTTGGTACCAGTACCATGCTGTTTTGGTTACTGTAGCCTTGTAGTATAGTTTGAAGTCAGGTAGCGTGATGCCTCCAGCTTTGTTCTTTTGGCTTAGGATTGACTTGGCAATGAGGGCTCTTTTTTGGTTCCATATGAACTTTAAATTAGTTTTTTCCAATTCTGTGAAGAAAGTCATTGGTAGCTTGATGGGGATGGCGTTGAATCTATAAATTACCTTGTCCCTGACCCAAGCTTTTCAACTGGCAAAAGACAAGGCTGTTGAAAGTATTGCACTGACAGCTGCTCTGCACTTGGTGTTGCTCATGACTTTGGGATGCTACGGAAGGAGAGAGGATATTTAACCTCCTTGGGGTGACCCATAAAAAATGGACAAGAAGTATCAGAGCTGTTAGAAGTCATTCAAAAACAGAAACTTTTGACAATGATAAAAATTCCAGGTCACTCTAAGTTGGACACCACTGAAAGCAGGGTAACCAATCTGCTGATGCTACAGCTGAAAGAGCAGAATTTAAGCCACCAGCTCCAATCTGGGGAATGGTCATAAAACCTGAAACACTTAAAAACATGTTGAAGAAAACCCAGAGCATAGCCCAAATGAGAGGAAAATCTACTTGGAAACAGAAAGGGGGTTACCTGTCACTGGAAAGCGAAATATGATGTGAACCTAATAATAAACCCATTATTCCAATGGGATGTCAGATGCCTCTTGTGGAATATGTTAATAATCTGACCCATTGGAATCCAGAGAAAATGTATTCCTGGCGTAAACAATATTACTGGAAACTATCATTCATGGTGCCACAAAATATTTACTCTCCATGTGTTCTCTCTCCCAAAGATAACCCAGGAAAGCCCCTCCATGGGGCCCAGGATCATTTTCCCCTTCTGGCTGGACCTTCTGAGGTATGGCAGCTTGATTGTATTCAGCTGCCATTATCTCCAGTTTAAAAGTGTGTTTTAGTAACTATCTACGTGTCTTCCCACTGGGTTGAAGCTTTTTCCTGCAGGCAAGCAACAGCGATGGCAGTTGGAAAAATCCTATGTGAAAAAATGATTCCACTCTGTGAAGTCCCCTCTGAACTTCACAGTGATAGGGGAACTCATTTTACTGGCCAGGTTTTTCAAATTATTTGTAAAATTTTCCTCGTACTTCAATATTTCCATTGTGCCTACCACCCTCAGTCTTCAGGGCTGGTGGAAAGGACCAATGGTATAATTAAAACACAATTGGCTAAGTTCATAGGGGCTTTTCACCTGTCCTGGCCTAGAACTCCTCCTGGCACTCCTTACACTCTGATCCACCATTTTGTGAAACATCAACTATACCCTTATACAATTATAATGGGAAGGCCCATGTGTCAGGAACCCAAATAACCAACCCAACTTTTCTCCAGGGAGATATATTGCAATATATTGTAAAGGACTAATTCTTCACCTTATGAAAAGCCAAGTTTTGGTAAAGGATTCTTTTTACAGTGCCCTCCCTGAAGATGAGGTTTCTGGTCATAATCTGTAGCCTAGAGACTTTGTCTCTTACAAAAGAGAAAGTCTTTGGTAAAGGACTCCCTTAATCCCCGATGGAAGGGTCCATACCAGGTAGTATTGACTAATTCATGTGCTGCACAATTAGGGGGTATAGACTTATGGATTTACATGTCTCATCTTAAAAAGGCACATCCTCCTGAGTGAACAGTGATTCCAGCCAAGGATCTTTGCCTCCAGTTCACTAAACAATATCAACCTTTGACTTGGGACTAGAAGCAGATAACAGCTGTTGTTGACAGCTTTAACCCAAGACACTGGCCCATCCATGCCTGTGTACAAAAGAACACCTGTGTTTATTGTGTAATAGCCATTATGATGATTATCCTAGGGATACTGGCAACTGCTATCTTATGGAGAACCCACCACCTGGTTTATCTGATTTAGTGTCTTTGCAGTAGTTAAAATGAATCTCACAACGCTGCATCTATTTATGCTCTTTTCCTATGCCTTCTTGCCTTCTTGCCTTCTTGCCACTGCCGTCTGCTGTAGCCCATGAAATAAACCTGTTTCTACAGTGGCTCAGGATTATACACACAGATTCCAAAAAGATGCCTGCTGAATATGCCAACCATGCCTATTTCCAGTGGCTCCAGCCTGTCATGATGGGTATCTCCCTTCTGAGGTAAGGACTAGCTATAACACCAAAATGTATTACATCACAGAAATGGTCTGGTGTCCTTAGTGCTGGCATAAAAAAGGACAATACGTATCATTAGCCCATTGAAAAGACTCTTAGGAGAAAGGCACATGGGAAAAGCTTTTCAGAGGAAAGGACCAGCTCACTAGCACTTACCTAAGTATCCCCCCATCCAGTGAAAAGAGTGGGTGATAACCACACCCAAAGTATCTGCCCATTTTCAAAATGGGATAATGCAAATTTGGGATGGGTTGATCTGTCTTACCCTTTCATTTGGCCAACTCAGCTAAAAATGCTCCTTTATGCTGGGAACCAAGAAACCACATTAAAGACCCAGACCAAACAGTGCAGGAGACATGTGGTGGATACTTGGAGAACATTGTGACCATATTATTACTACAAGACACTGGCTAGCATACCACGAATTGGGTACAGCAACATGGTATTTATTAGCTAGCTCCAAATAGGACATACTGGCTACGTAGCACTAATTTATGGCCTCAGTTACCCCCAGGATGGTTAGGACAGTGTTCCCTAGGTTATGCTTGGGCACAAGGACGAGTAATTCAGACTCTGCCAAACCAGCAGACCTTTTTCATTTGCAGTCTCATTGGATACATTCTGTATTCCAATGGTATGATTACTCAGCTTCTATCTTTATACCACAAATAGATATTAAAGATGTTCTATGGCATATAGAGGCCTTAACAAATAATACCCAAAAGGCCCTAAATGATAGCTGCATGGCTATCTCTTTGCTAAACAATGAGGACTCACGTATAAGAAAAACCACGCTGCAAAATTGTATGGCGTTAGATATGCTCACTGCAGCCCAAGGTGGAACCTTTGCCACAATCAAAACTGAATTTTGGATTTATATCTTAGAGGAATCAAATGACAAAACCTGACTTATGACTGACATAAAAACCCAGATAACCAACCTGTCAGATCCAAAGCCCTTACGAATCGACTAGTTGAGTGGTTTGTTTGGATCCTGGGGAACTTGGTGGCAGAAGCTATTGCTCATAATAGGAATCATAATAATAATTTGTGTTCTGTCCTGTTTTTTACTTAGGTTGTCGTAATGGTATGTGCTTGCAACTAAGACAATGTGCAACTGAGAAGTCTAGAGTAATGGTTGCCCAAAGAAGTGCTCTAACTGAGGAGGCAGTAGCATAGCCTGAACCAACTTCCAGGTTTACTTTCCCTTATGTTGCTATAAATCTGGCCTAGCTCCACATACATATTGTTTTTCTTTTTTTCTTCTTTCCTTCTCCTGTTTTTTTTTTTTTTTAAATCTCCATGAGACAAGACCACCTAAGAATGAGCCTTTCTAGCACCATGGAACCTTAACTTCTAGGAATAAAACATCCTAGGTACAAGGGACCAGCTCATAAAAGAAAAATCCTGAGACTAGAGACTCATTTCTTTTTAAAATGCTTTCTCCAAATGATTTTAAGTATGAAAAGGAAGCTGGGGGAATATGAAAGGAAAATAAATTTGGAACCCCAAACTCACCAAGCAAAAAGGAAAAGTCAAGCAGAGAACTGGGTCACACCAACCCGCCTCCTATTTGGTTTGTAAATAAGATGGCTGCAAAGATAAAAGGCTACTTAGCTCCCTCACAGTTTGCCCAGAAGAAAATTACCTTTGGGGCCCAAGATCTTTACCCTAAAACAGTTCTCTTGAATTCACTCTGGCAATGTAAATTGATCACTTATATTCACAGGTGCAGAACAGAGGACAGAAATCAAAGTCATCTCTCTGCTCACCTGAGACAAACACATATCTGACTGCTTCTTCTGCCATATTGTCTATGTTGTCTTATGTTAAAATAAAGATTCACTGAGCCAGACAAAAACATGGGTGACTATTTCCTGAGAATTACATGAGGATGTCTGGGAGGACTGATTCCTAAGAGATCCAGTGGCTCTGATTAGGTTTTTTCTTCAGAGGAACATAATTAGGGTCTAATCTCACCCAACAGGTCGGCCCCTCCTGCGCCTTGAGCCCCTGCCACACAGATTCAGGTAGCCACGACATGAGTGGACCAAACTAGTTCAGGGAATAATTGCCCTGGAAAGCTAGGTCCACAAGCAGAACCCAATGGGTCTGACACACTCCTTGAATTGGTTAAATTCAAAGGAAAACTCTGAATTCTGGGGAACAAGGCCTCTAAGTTGGCTTAAGCCTCTGCAGCTGCAGAACATGAAGTTCTACCCTTAGAAACTCCCGCTGGGTATATGCAAAATATTTATGGTAAATCATTCAAATATTTAGTCAAGTGGATGTTGAGTTCTAATTAGGGATAAGAAGTCAGGCTGGTGGGAGCAGGAGAAAGCAAGAACAAAAACCAAATAAGCCATAAATCTGCCTTTTTTTCGTGGTCCAGGACACACAGCCCTACTGCACAAATAAGTCACAATCTTCCTGCACCCAGCTGTCACCAGACATCTTAACTAATCAAAAAGAACACGTAAGTTAGCTCACTGCAACCTTGCTGTTATCAGTATTGCACACAGCCCTCTTCAGCACACAGCACAAAGACCATCCTATAAAATCCTCAGGATGCCTTTGTCTCCTTGCAGTTAGCTCCTCTTTTGCTGACTTGCCTGTTGCTTTTTTGAAACACATTTCCCTACTTTGTCTAATAAATCTGCCTTTTAAAAATCTGCAACCATTTTGGTAAGTATTTTTTACCACCCATGCAACATCAGCCCCAGATAGTCAATACCTGTGACAGTGGCCCATTATAACCACAGAGGTTCTAACTTAACAGTGGCCTAGATGGGGATCATCTGAGATGCCCAAATTAGTGTACCTGGGAACTAGGATGGAAAATGCATGCACAAAAACTCAACAGCCAGAATGGGAGAGCTACTTTCAGTGGTACCTAGAGAGGTAGCAAAAAGGGGGAAGACTGCCTCACCTCCTTACAGGAGGCCAACAAACAACTTAGAGATACTAACTGATAACTCTCTAGTGCTTTATCTCTCTTAAAGAAATCTTCAGAATTGCTTACATCCCCCTTGGTTCTTCCCCCACCTCCAGGTACATCCCCAGCTTACTCCGACCTCTCTGAACTTCCTGGACCAGATCTGTTTCCTCTGCCTGCATGCTCTAGCCTACCATCTTCCTCTCCTTGTCTGCTACTCACTCAACAGAAGGCAACAGGGTGGTCTACTTCTACAACTCCGTCTCCTGATGATTTCACAACAGTCTCCCTGGCAGCCTGTCATCTGGAAGAAGTGGAAAAGGGGGAACCTGTAGGAACATCTCTCATGATCACACCATATAGGGAATGACCAGTAACAGGTAGGGAAACCCCAGTGATGGTCTTTCAAACCTGGTCAAAGGCTGAGCTAGGAGGCAAAGTTAAAAAATTTCCTGACTCCCATAAAGATTTGCCCAAGAATTTGAGCTCATTGTCAGGTCACTCATCATATGGCCCGTGTCATTCAGACCCTTACCAGCTGTTCCACATGTTGGTTTTGGATGCTAAAGCTAAGGAATGGCTGGAAAAAGCACAGTGGTCAGACCGTTTAGCAGAGTCAATTTCCAAAGGTCCAATAGGATGACAACAAGTCCCCAAAAGTTCAGAAGACAGGCTCAAAGATGCCAAGGCATGAGCCACTGCTCTGTTAATTATAATTCCTTCAGCATTCCAAAGGTTTGTGGATTGGAATAAAATCCAGCAATGCCACCAGAACCCAAAGGAATTAGTTTGAGATTATTTTTCATGTTTTGATAAAACTTTGAGACAATATTATGGGATGTCAGCTGATTGCCTTGAAAACAATAAAAATGGCGCTTATTAAATGCAAACTTTCAAAACAGACCAGATGATGATTTAGCCACTCTTGTAACACACCACATAACAAATTGGGCCATGGTCAGAACTAAGGAACTAGTTAACTTAGCTGACCAATTATCCTGTGCTATGATAAAGGAAAAAAAACAAAAGACTGCCAGAGTTATGCATTTATAGTTAAAGCAATTAACTTCTCAAACCTGTTAGCCTCAGAATAATGAAAAGCCCTCTCGGTCTGAGGACTCTTCCCTCAGCCTGTTACTATTGTAAAAGACCAAGACACCTTAAACAGGACTGCTTTAGGTGGAAGTGGAAGCCACAGCAGGAGGATACAACTCAGGAAGACTAGGGGTGCTCTGAGGAAGTTAAAGGGTTTCACCTCTCCCAGTATTCTACCTTGACAAATTGGGAAAGATTAATATAATCATAACGTGAGCTCTCCATTGCCTTACTTGACATAGGAGCAACTATATCTGTCAGAAATCCCACCTGCTTTAGAAACCATGTTCCTCAGAGTAATAAAAGGACTAGCATGATGGGTGTGTCTAAGAAAACTATCTCATGCTTTAAATCCAAACCTATACCTTACCGTTTTGTCAGGTTTAGCACCCCCTCAATCAAGGGCCCTAAATACAACAGTCAGTCAGTCCCATGTGTTCCTAATATGCTGGGTAAGTGTCTGTTTTGTGGACCAGCCTTCTCTTTGTTCAGTTTCCAGAGTCAAGACTAGGAGAAAATACTAGAAAAGTCTTTTTTGGTCAAGGCATCAAGTCACATTTGGCTTGATATCCTTCACCAGGAATAGCATCTTTGGATATTGACGTGACCTTTTGGTTTTATTTCTTTTTCTTTTCTTTTTGAGATGGAGTCTCGCTCTGTCGCCTGGCTGGAGTGCAGTGGAGCGATCTCGGCTCACTGCAAGCTCCGCCTCCCGGGTTCACACCATTCTCCTGCCTCAGCCTCCGGAGTAGCTGGGACTACAGGGGCTGCCACCATGCTGGCTAATTTTTTGTATTTTTAGTAGAGATGGGGTTTCACTGTGTTAGGCAAGATGGTCTCAATCTCCTGACCTCATGATCCGCCCGCCTCGGCCTCCCAAAGTGCTGGGATTACAGGCTTGAGCCATCGCGCCCGGCCCTTTTGGTTTTATTTCTAAGTTGGTGTAGGACTGAAACAGGAGGGTATGTTATCAGTTTATATCCCTAAGGCCTCAACACTTATGAATCCACTTAAATGGAATCTAGAACTCTGACAAGCAGATATAAAATGTTTATCTCTGTCCAATGGTGATTACTGTGTTGCAGCCGCATTGTAACTGTGTTGCTGTTCATAAGTAGAGTCTGTGCATGTGGCTTGCGCATACATGCCCAGGGGGCCAGAGCATTACATTTCCATCAGGGCGTGGATCCCAGGGATACCAGACAGGACCAGGCAGAGGATGAAACAGGTCATGATTTTCAGATTCTGCAAGTAGGAGGGAGGATGCACCTCTTGGCTGGGGCTTGTAATTGGGAGATACCAGAAAGTTATGACCAGATTGAATAATGACCAGCAACTCAAAACATGGGCCACAGCAAATTTCTATAAGCCAAACATTTTATTTTATTTTATTATTTTTTTTTGAGATAGGGTCTCACTCTGTCACCTAGGCTGCAGTGCAGTGGCATGATCTTGGCTCACTGCAACCTCTGCCTCCCGGGTTCAAACAATTCTCCTAGCTCAGCCTCCCCAGTAGCTGGCACTACAGGCACGTGCCACCATGCCTGACTAATTTTTGTATTTTTTACTAGAGACAGGGTTTCACCATGTTGGCCAGGCAGGTGGGTGGATCACTCCTGACGTCAGGTGATCCACCCACCTCGGCCTCCCAAAGTGCTGGGATTACAGACATGAGCCACTGCACCCTGCCTCCAAACACTTTAGATGCTCGTTTACCTTTGCAAAATTATTCTAGGTTTAATTGCTCAGAATGGTTTGTGATCATGACAAGGCAGCAGTGTAGAGAAAGGATGGTTGCTAAAATAATTACAGGTCTTATTCAGGCATGCATAGAACTGTAGAGACAGCTTTGCAAAGTCAAAAGAAGCATTTAAAGCTTTATTCCTGGGGAATTTGGGAGCCTGTTTTTTTTGTTGTTGTTGTTTGTTTTGTTTTGTTTTTGGTCTCCTCTCAAGTAGCCATAATATCTGATTATGCAACATGGGATTAGTGTTAGGGCGTTCAGAAGTAGGGCAGGGCACATTCTGCAGGGCAGTAGCGGGCTTTCTCCTTTGCCCTGAAGGTATAGTTTGTCAGGGCCTTCTGCAGGCAGCTGGAAAAAGGAATGCACCTGCCTTGGCTGAAGTGAATCCTGTATTAAATCAGGTGCTTAATGAGAGGACCAAAATGGACTTGTGTCTCTGTCTCAATTTAGCCTACCATTGTATACAAGGCAATCAATCCTTAGTTTACATCCCTGAGTTGTAAGAGATGCATTATAAACATGCATTAGTACAGTGCCTTTTGCCTGTGCAAAATGCATATTTTTATCTGTATTTTATCCCTTTGTGTGTGTATGCTACAAAATGTAACAAAATATCATTATACTCTGAAGAAAAGAGAAAATATTATATCTTCTGGGTCTGTGGCCCACAAATCCCTGAGAAGCCGATATAAAAAGGTTTATCCCTGGCTCCATGACTTGAACTAATTTCGATTCAAATAGATGAAAGTTATAATCCACCAGTTGGCTCCAAACACTTTTTTGAGACTTTAATACAATTTTGGACATGTAGATAAAGATATACATTCACCTGACCTTTTCTCCATTTGACCCACTTTACTCCTAGGGAATACACGGGTAGTAAAGAAATGGGATCTCCTCTCCCCCTCCCCCTCCCCCCCCCTCTCCCCACGGTCTCCCTCTCCCTCTCTTTCCATGGTCTCCCTCTGATGCAGAGCTGAAGCTGGACTGTGCTGCTGCCATCTCGGCTCACTGCGGCCTCCCTGCCTGATTCTCCTGCCTCAGCCTCCCAAGTGCCTGCGATTGCAGTCGCACGCCGCCATGCCTGACTGGTTTTCGTGTTTTTTTGGTGGAGACGGGGTTTCGCTGTGTTGGCCGGGCTGGTCTCCAGCTCCTAACCGCGAGTGATCCGCCAGCCTCGGCCTCCCGAGGTGCCGGGATTGCAGATGGAGTCTTGTTCACTCAGTGCTCAATGGTGCCCAGGCTGGAGTGCAGTGGCGTGATCTCGGCTCGCTACAACCTCCACCTCCCAGCCGCCTGCCTTGGCCTCCCAAAGTGCCCCAGATTGCAGCCTCTGCCCGGCCGCCACCCCGTCTGGGAAGTGAGGAGCGTCTCTGCCTGGCCGCCCATCGTCTGGGATGTGAGGAGCCCCTCTGCCTGGCTCAGTCTGGAAGGTGTGGAGCGTCTCTGCCCGGCCGCCATCCCATCTGGGAAGTGAGGAGCGCCTCTTCCTGGCCGCCATCCCATCTAGGAAGTGAGGAGCGTCTCTGCCCGGCTGCCCCGCCTGAGAAGTGAGGAGACACTCTGCCTGGCAACCGCCCCATCTGAGAAGTGAGGAGCCCCTCCGCCCGGCAGCCGCCCCGTCTGGGAAGTGAGGAGCCCCTCCGCCTGGCAGCCACCCTGTCTGGGAAGTGAGGAGCGTCTCCGCCCGGCAGCCACCCCGTCCGGGAGGGAGGTGGGGAGGTCAGCCCCCCGCCCAGCCAGCCGCCCCATCCGGGAGGTGAGGAGCGCCTCTGCCCGGCTGCCCCTACTGGGAAGTGAGGAGCCCCTCTGCCCAGCCACCACCCCGTCTGGGAGGTGTACCTAGCAGCTCATTGAGAACGGGCCATGATGACAATGGCGGTTTTGTGGAGTGGAAAGGGGGGAAAGGTGGGGAAAAGATTGAGAAATCGGATGGTTGCCGTGTCTGTGTAGAAAGAGGTAGACATGGGAGACTTTTCATTTTGTTCTGTACTAAGAAAAATTCTTCTGCCTTGGGATCCTGTTGATCTGTGACCTTACCCCCAACCCTGTGCTCTCTGAAACATGTGCTGTGTCCACTCAGGGTTGAATGGATTAAGGGCGGTGCAAGATGTGCTTTGTTAAACAGATGCTTGAAGGCAGCATGCTCGTTAAGAGTCGTCACCACTCCCTAATCTCAAGTACCCAGGGACACAAACACTGCGGAAGGCCGCAGGGTCCTCTGCCTAGGAAAACCAGAGACCTTTGTTCACTTGTTTATCTGCTGACCTTCCCTCCACTATTGTCCTGTGACCCTGCCAAATCCCCCTCTGCGAGAAACACCCAAGAATGATCAATTAAAAAAAAAAAAATTTAAAATAAATAAAAAGAAAAATAAATAATTAAAAGAAAAAAAAGATGGTTTATAGTAAGCTGTAGAATTTTGACAGGTGCTCTCAAATACATGCTTCTGATAATTTTGGAGATTGTAACATTGGAATAAAGGAAAATAATAAGATATACCTGAATGACAAAGCAAGGTTAAAAAATTGTGCTAAAAATTAAGTGTTACATAAAATATAATTCTAGTCAGAAACAAAAAACATAAATTGCTTAATTATGTTAGAATGTTCAGGCTAGAATAGTACCTGTATTAGTCCATTTGCATGCTGCTAATAAAGACATACCCAAGGAAAAAAAAAAAAAAAAGAAATGGGATCTGTTTTCTTTGGGATGCACAAAAAGTTCCGGTCCTGGGTAAGCAAGCAATGGCTATTTATAAATAATTTGAAGTATACCTTCAAATGGGAAGTATTATTAACTCAGGTTATAATAACAGAATAGGCATTAAGCAAATTTCTAAATCTATTGCTTGAAGCATCGAAGTTTCCGAGGGTGGGGACGGTTTGATAAATGTCAAACTGCCAAACACTGAAGGAACTGAGCTTTCCCTGCTCATCGTCTAAAGGTGAGCCTGCCGCATTATCACGGATGCTGTGATGGGCAGGTGTGTTAGTAGTCCTCTGAAAATAGTGGATTTCTTACGTGTGAGGTTCCTTGGCTGTGACCAACACATGGCAGGTGCACCTTACATCTGGCTGCTCTGTTTTGTGCAGTGAGACTTGGAAGGAGTGTGGGGGACCAAGGAGAATGAACATGCACATGAAGCCCATCCTGGCTGCTGTGCCACGAGAAAGTCCTTTGCACACGCAGTGAGCTTGTGTGACGGCTAAGAAGCCTTAAACTTAAGAAACCTCAATAAAAAAAAAATTGAAGTGCTACAAAATATGAAGTGCTACAAACAAACCCCCCTCCCTTCCAGAAAGTCATTATGATTGTACAGCAAACAAATCTATCCTCTGACCTAGAGGAAGACATTATTCCTATGTTTGCTGTGCAAACATCCTTGGAAACATACAAGATATGGTTGGATGCGGTGGCTCAGGCCTGTAATCCCAGCACTTTGGGAGGCTGAGGCGGGCAGATCACCTGAGGTCAGGAGTTCGAGACCAGCCTGGCCAATATGGCAAAACCCCATCTCTACTAAAAATACAAAAATTAGCCAGGCGTGGTGGTGGGCACCTGTAATCCCAGCTACTCCGGAGGCTGAGGCAGGAGAATCGCTTGAACCTGGGAGGTGGAGGTTGCAGTGAGCCGAGATCACCCCACTGCACTCTAGCCTGGGTGACAAAATGAGACTCTGTCTCAAAAAAAAAGAAAAAAATTACAAGATATGCTGATACAAGAGGTGCAAAGAATGCAAGATGAGGAATTGTTAGTTCTAACAAGAATGTGATGTATAAGTTGAGTAATTTAACCAAGCCCCCATTGGTTTCTTAATCGAAGAAAGAGATTTTATTTTCCTGATCTTTTGTTCTTTTATTTATTTTTTTTAGCTGCCAATCAGATTAACCAAACATGGAAAAAAAAGATGAGGTTGCAATTGGGGGAATAGGATGCAATTTCCAGGAGGTAAGAGTGATAAAGCAACAATAATCTTATCCTACATAATGCCTACGTTACTAAAACAACCCTTGTGGTAAGTTGTCATTTATTTATTATTTATTTATTTATTTATTTATTTTAAGGTGGATACTCACTCTGTCGCCCACACTGGAGTGCAGTGGGGCAATCTGGGCTCACTGCAACCTCTGCCTCCTGGGTTCAAGCAATTCTCCTGCCTCAGCCTCCTAAGTAGCTGCAATTATGAGGTGTCTGCCACATGCCTGGCTATTTTTTGTATATTTTTTAGAGATGGGGTTTCACCATGTTGGCCAGGCTGGTCTCGAACTCCTGACCTCAGGTGATCCACCTGCCTTGGCCTCCCGAAGTGTTGGGATTACAGGTGTGAGCCACGATGCCAGGCCTGTAGAGCTCCTCTTTAGAAACTGTGTGCAGAGGGCCGGGCACAGTGGCTCATGCCTGTTATCCCAGCACTTTGCAAGGCTGAGATGAGAGGACTGCTTGAGGCCAGCCTGGGCAACATAGAGAGACCTCAACTATAACAACAACAACAAAAAAAGCAAAAATTAGCTGGGCGAGGTGGCTTATGCCTGCAGTCCCAGCTACTCAGGAGGCTGAGGTGGGAGGATTGCTTGAGCCCAGGAGTTCAAGGCTTCAGTGAGCTATGATCACACCACCGTACTTCAGTCTGAGTGACAGAGAGAGACTCTACCTCTAAGAAGTAATAAAAAAAGAAACTGTGTGTAGACATAAATTCAATTCTCAGAAACTTATGAAATTTCTGTCATTGTATTAGCGAAGTCATTCTGGTTAAAGAGTCAAACAATTCCCCTAATTTAACATACACTTTTAGTTAAAACCATGTCCTAGCTGAGGAGGCATAACTCAAGACAGGTCTCCTGTAATACAACCCCCTGGTTTATTTCAATTAGAATCTAGTGATACAAGAGGCCCTATAAAACAGGATAAATAGGAAATTCAAGTCTAGACATATTGTAATAAAACTGCAGATATCAAAGAAAAAGAGATTCTAATAATAGTGAGAGAGAAAAGACTGATCACCCACAAAGAACAATAACGATGAACTGATAGCACTTTTCTAAATGCAACAATAGAAGCCAGAAGGAAGTGGAACGATATCTTCAGAACGCTGAGAGCAAAGAATTCTCAACCTAGAAGTATTCCAGAGAACGTACCTTCTATGAATGCAGATAAAATAAAGACAATTTGTAGATAAACAAAAACTGCAGCATTTACTACCAAGGGACTAAAGTAATGTCTAAAGAATCTATTTCAGGAAGGAGGATAAACATGCAGAGGTAGGCCGGGCACGGTGGCTCCCGCCTGTAATAGCAGCACTTTGGGAGGCCAAGGCAGGCAGATCAGGAGGTCAGAAGATCAAGACCATCCTGGCTAACACGGTGAAACCCAATCTCTACTAAAAATACAAAAAATTAGCCGGGCGTGGTGGCGGGTGCCTGTAGTCCCAGCTACTCTGGAGGCTGAGGCAGGAGAATGGTGTGAACCCGGGAGGCAGAGCTTGCAGTGAGCTGAGATTGCACCACTGCATTCCAGCCTGGGCAACAGAGCGAGACTCCATCTCAAAAAAAAAAAAAAAAAATGCAAAAGTAATGTCTAGAATGTGCAAAGGAATGATGGCCCAGAACATTGGTAATTATGTAGGTAAATCTAAATGAACATTGTAAAAAATAATAATGTGATGTCTAATTTGTGGCATTAAAAAAGGAACATGTAAAATATTGAGCAACAATAGCATGTAAGTATAGAGGGGTGGCGAGTATTTTTCAGGAAAGGGGTTAATATATTCAATTTAGGTCTTATTAACTCAGGTATTCAGGGTATCATTTTAGGATAATTACTAAAAGAGTAGAATAGAGTATGTAACATTCATACCAATAGAAATATAAAAATGGCTTGAGAAAATATTAAGGAAGCATCAATGAATCCTAGAAGCAGGTGAGAAAATGAAAAAGAAAAAAGAACAAAGCCAGGCACAGTGGCTCACGCCTGTAATTCCAGCACTTTGGGAGGCTGAGGTGGGTGGATCACCTGAGGTCAAGAATTCGAGACCAGCCTGGCCAACATGGCGAAACCCCGTCTCTACTAAAAAAAATACAAAAATTAGCCAGGCGTGGTGGTGTGTGCCTGCAGTCCCAGCTACTCAGGAGGCTAAGGCAGCAGAATCACTTGAACCCAGGAGGCAGAGGCTGCAGTGAGCCAAAATTGCGCCACTGCACTCCAGCCTGGTTGACAGAAAGAGACTCTGCCTCACAAAAAAAAAAAAGGACAAATAAAAAACAAAAGTAAAATATTGGAAACATCTCAATATATTAATAATTACAATAAATTGAATGGACTACAGTTGCCATTTTAAAAAGAGATTATCAGGTTAAATTATAAAACAAAATCAGCCTCTATGCCATAAGGAGATACACCTGAACCAGAAAAACAGAAAGATTAAAAGTAAAAAAAAAAAGGAAAGATATATATGGCAAATAGCAAATATTAATCAAAATAACAATTATATTAAAATCAGACAACCTTTAAGAAATAAAGAAAGCATCATTAGGGAAAAAGTAGGTAACTACAATGATTGCAAAGAATTTGATTTATTAGGTAGGTAACAATCTAAACTTATATATACCTAATGAAATAGACTCAAAATGGATAAAGCAAGCATTTATAGAGTTTTGTAAAGAAAGTGACAAATTAATTCATAGAATTTTAATACACTTTTCTCAATTATTAATAACTAAAGGAAATTTTTAAAATGCAAAAAAGTAGATATAGGCAATCTGAACAACATAATGAACACATTTGTTTTAACAGGTATATATCGAGGCCAGAACTCAACAAGGAAAGGCTACACATTCTTGACAAGCACACAGGCAACATTTAAAAAAAATGAGGTCAGGAATCTGGATATGAGCATGGTATGGCAAGTGGTAGTTAAGAACATGGAGTCAGAAGCTAGACTTTTTGTTTGAATTCCAACTCTACTACCTACCAGCATTAAGATAGCTTGAAAAAATATTTAACCTCAGCCGGGTATGGTGGTTCAGGCCTGTAATCCCAGAACTTTGGGAGGCTGAGGCAGGCAGATCACAAAGTCAGGCGATCAAGACCATCCTGGCTAACACGGTGAAACCCCGTCTCTACTAAAAATACAAAAAATTAGCCGGGCACGGTGGCGGGCGCCTGTAGTCCCAGCTGCTGGGGAGGCTGAGGGAGGAGAATGGCGTCAACCTGGGAGGCGGAACTTACAGTGAGCCAATATCACACCACTGCACTCCAGCCTGGGCGACAGAGTGAGACTCTGTCTCCAAAAAAAAAAAAAAAAAAAAAAAAAGAATCACTTTGTCAAGTTAAAAAAAGAACAAATGGTTGGTTATAGTTGTTTTACTAAGTAAGAATCAGTATCTTGAACGAGTCTAGCAAGAAGCGGTTGTATCTCTTAATTTCTTCAAGGCTTGTTTCATGCCCATTTTTAGCTTTAGTTTTTTTCTTCACATAAATCTTGCACATTTCTTGGTACATTTATTCCTCGGTTTTTCATTTTAGAATTTTGAGAGTATACTTCTGAATTATAATTCCTAACTTATTACCGACAGTAGTTAGGAAAAGTTTTTATTTCTGTGTATTTATTTTACAACCAGAGTGAATAATTTTTTGGACTATAATTTTCTTTTCTTTTTTTTTTGAGACGGAGTCTCGCTCTGTCGCCCAGGCTGGAGTGCAGTGGCGCGATCTCGGCTCACTGCAAGCTCCGCCTCCCGGGATCACGCCATTCTCCTGCCTCAGCCTCCCGAGTAGCTGGGACTACAGGCGCCTGCCACCACGCCTGGCTAATTTTTTGTATTTTTAGTAGAGACAGGGTTTCACCGTGTTAGCCAGGATGGTCTTGATCTCCTGACCTTGTGATCCGCCCACCTTGGCCTCCCAAAGTGCTGGGATTACAGGCGTGAGCCACTGCGCCAAGCCACTGGACTATAATTTTCTAATAGGAGAGGGAATTGACAACTTCTGGCAAGTGCTTATGGAAGGCAGAAACTGCACGGTAGAGATTTTACCAGAAAGGCTTACTATTGAAGGATGGTATGATGCAGATGACACCAAGCCAGGTAAAAGCCGGGCAGGAAGAGCTGCTTCTATTGAAAGGTAAGATTATTGCTGGAATTTCCAAAAATAGTTCATCTGGTTAGTTTATTTAAAATCCTGTTAATGAAATTATTTTTCTTTTCTTTTTTTTTTTTTTTTTTTGAGACATGGTCACACTCTGTCACCTAGGCTGGAGTGCAGTGGTGTGGTCTCGGCTCACTGCAACCTCCACCTCCTGAGTTCAAGCGATTCTCCTGCCTCAGCCTGCCTGAGTAGCTGGGATTACAGGCATGTGCCACCACACCTGGCTAATTTTTGTATTTTTAGTCGAGATGGGGTTTTACCATGTTGGCCAGGCTGGTCTCGAACTCCTGACCTCAGGTGATCTGCCAACCTCAGCCTCCCAAAGTGCTGGGATTACAGGCATGAGCCACCACGCCTGGCTCTCTTTTTTTGAGACAAGGTTTCACTTTGTGGCCAAGGCTGGAGTGCAATGGAGCAATCTCGGCTCACTGTAACCTCTGCCTCCTGGGTTCAAGTGGTTCTCCTGCCTTAGCCTCCTGAGTAGCTGAGATGAGAGGTGCACACCACCAAGCCCGGCTAATTTTGTATTTTTAGTAGAGACAGGGTTTGGCCATGTTGGCCAGGCTGGTCTCAAACTCCTGAGCTCAAGTGATCTATCCACCTTAGCCTCCCAAAGTGCTGGGATTACAGGTGTGAGCCACTGCACCCAGCCAGTGAAATTCTTTAGTGATTTATTGGTAGGGCACTTTAACTTTTTAATTTCTTCTCAACATGCTATTTCTTTACATTTTCCACCCAAGTCTGTTCCCCACTCCTGTATCTATCCTGGGTAGACCTAAAATTGCCCTATTACAAAGTCTCTCTTGCCTTCATTTGTCTTATATTTTTTGTAGTCATCCAAACTAGAAACCTAAATAATCATGTCCCCTTACTTCCTCTTTCCTCAACCTGCAACTCCTGTTTTTACTGTCTTTCTTATATTTCTTAGTAAGCAAATGTGCTGGCTCCGTATTTGATTGAAACTGATATAAACGGGCGAGAGTGTATACGGAAATTCCTTGAACCTTTTAATCTAATACTTGATCCAGTAATTCCATTTGAACTATACCCAGTATTGTTGGTAAGACAGAAGAGAGCAGGAGTGGGCCTATATTATTTCATTCTTGCATTGCTATAAGGAAATACCTGAGACTGGGTAATTCCTAAAAGAGGTTTAATCAGCTCATGGTTCTGCAGGCTGTATGGGAAGTATAGTAGCATTGGCTTCTGGGGGGCCTCACAAAGCTTCCAATCATAGTGGAAGGCAAAGGGGGAGCAGGCACCTCACATGGGGAAAGCAGTATTGAGAGACAGCATGAGGTGCCACATATTTTCAAACAGCTAGATCTCACGAGAAGTCACTCACTAGCTAGATCTCACAAGAAGACACTCACTATCTAGATCTCACGAGAAAACACTCACTATGGTGAAGACAGCATCAAGAGGGTGATGCTAAACCACTCATGAGAATTCCACCCCCATGATCCAATCACCTTTCGCCAGGCCCCACCTCCAATACTGAAGATTATAATTCAAGATGTGATTTGGGTGGGACACATATCCAAACTCTATCAGGGCCCCAAAGAAATCACCTAGTTTATGATGTACTTTACAATTATCTAGTATTAAACAAAATAACAGCTAACAGAAACTAGGGCCAGGCGAAGTGGCTCACACCTGTAATCCCAGCACTTTGGGCGGCTGAGGCAGGAGGATCACTTGAGGTCAGGAGTTTGGGACCAGCCTGGCCAACATGACAAAACTCTGTCTCTACTAAAAATACAAAATTAGCTGGGCATGGTGGCACGCACCTGTAATCCCAGCTACTCAGGAGGCTGAGGCAGGAAGATCGCTTGAACCTGGGAGGCAGAGGTTGCAGTGAGCCGAGATCGCATCACGGCACACCAGCCTGGTCCCACCTAGGCAACAGAGCGAGACTCCATCTCAAAAAAATAAAAATTAAAAAAAAAAAACAGAAAGTGAAAGGTAACAGAAACTAATGATTACATGAGATGAGCCAACATAATCTGAAAGTTTGGCAACCACATTTTACAGAAGAAAAAAATGCATAAGTACTAATCTAAGTAGGTATTCTTCAGAGGCCATTTAATGCCATTTTGTTCTTTGTAGATTGAATGAATTTGACAATAACTTGTTTGGAATTAGTGACTTGGAAGCTGAATGTCTGGATCCTCAGCAGAAATTGCTTCTGGAATGCACCTATGGAGCCCTGGAGAGTGCTGGAGTCCCTGCCAAGGAGGTGGCTGGTTCCAGGACAGGAGTCTTCATTGGTGAGAGAGCAATGAACAGAAACCAAAAACCATCAAACAACAATTCTCAGGCCAGCTTTGCTATAGCAAATGGTTTTGATGTGTGTGGCTGGTTTCAATTATGATCACTGAGTATTTGCCTCCTCTCTAGCCTTGCCACAAAAACATTTCTCTTTCTAAAACCGTGTAGTTATCACTCATATTTCTCTTCTCAGTATTCCCCAGGGTTTCCAGGAAGACCAGTAAAACCTCTATACACAGAGATATTTCCCGACAGCCTGGAATGAGTGTCAATGACTATAGGTCCATAGGAGCCACACATCAGACAACTTGATAGATTGCAGAGATCCGGGCACTTCATTGACCCTAGTGGATCAGTGTAGACCGCAATGACTCAAGGAGTATATATTAGGAAAATATATTGACTCAAGGAGTATATATTAGGCTAACTTTGAGCTTCTGAATTCCAGAGTCTAAACGGGATCTGGATCCCTAAGGAACTTCTTGGAGCCAATTGAAATCTGAGATTTCCTACTCCCAGATGTCTTTTGAAATTAACTTCGGATCCAGAGCAGGTACCCTCTAGGTAATGGGCACTTAAATTTGCAGACCTATCTTGTTCTCAACCTTTATTCTAAGCCTCAAATAAGGCACTGGTGAAATTTAATTTTTGTTAATAAAAGTAATAATGTATTACAGCAATAGTTGTTTTATAATAAAAAGCAAGTTAGAGTGGAATGCCACTAGCTAAATTCTACTAACTAAAGCTTACCAAGCTTCTCAATTTAAGGCTGCCCTAAGTATTTTCTCCTTATCAAGTTACCAAGAAACTCATCAAAGTCAGCCTCCACATTTCCTCAACTAAGTCTTTCTTTCTTCATATTTTCCACTGTGTCTAGACAATTCAACTGAAACTGTCTTGGTATTAAACCATGATTAGAATATGAAGGCTTATGTGGTTCATGTGTGTTGGGGCTAATTTGTCCGTACCTACTGAAGATTTATACCTGGGAGAATCACAGTGAGGTTACCATGAAGTTACATGGAGGGAGATGATTTTTATATGAGTGACAAGTAGCACATTCAGGGTGAGCACAGGGGCTGTGGAATCCACAGGGAAGAGAGTGCCAACCTCAGTCTTGGTGAGTGAGGGCAGGCTGCACAGGAAGAAGTAACATCAAAGCTGAAACCTAAAGGATGCCCAGAAGTGACCCAATAAGTGGGGAGAGAATGAAAGGAAGAGCATCCAGAAATAGGGAATTTTAAGAATAGTCTTTCCAGAGGTGAGGAGGTAAAAAAACCCAGGTTGAGTTCCTGGAATGGAAAGTTTGGTATGGCCAGTCCTAGAGTACAATATCTCTTGAGGAAACAAGTCTGGAGAGGTTGGTGGTGGAAAACTTGGAGACCTATAAAGGAGTTGGACTTTCTTGAGGACCGTGGGGAGACACTGAAGTGTTGGAAAGCAGGAGAAAAGCGTGACCCAGAGGAGATCATGATTGGATTTCTATTCTTCAAAGATCACACTGGCCACAGAGTCGAATGCGGATTGAGGGGTTGCAGGGAGGGGGCAAGGCTGGAGGCAGAAACATCAAGTTGGAGACTAATGTAGTAATTCAGGGAAGAGAGGATGCTGTCCAGAAGTAAAGTAGAAGAGTCTGCAGATTTAAGAGAAATTTATAAAGGCCCAATGGACAGTACATGGTAAATGATTAGATGTAGGGTATTAAGAGTAGAAAGGAGTCCAGGATTCCACTGAGGTTTGTGGCTTGGTGGAAGCACTCACAATATAGGTAGGACGTACAAGTTTGGGTTTGAGGAAGTGGAAAGAAGTTGAATTCTGTTTTGAATCCGTTGAGTCTGAGATTCTTGTGGATCAACCCTGGTAAGGTGGTTGAATCTTAGGTGTCTGTAGACCATCGAAGGAGAGATGTGGAGTATGATTTAGAAACATGTTTTTGGAATGTAGGAGAGATTGGGCTAGAGAGAGATGATTGAGTGTCATCAGAACTAGATGGTAACTGAAGCCGTGGGAATGAATGAGATTTCCCAGGTAGAGGCAGAAAGGAAGAAAAAAAGATTGTGGTCTGAAGTGATGTGACAGCTCAGCCTTTAAGGGAAGTGAATATATTTCAGTGTGCTAAATCTGAAGCATTTAACTAGCATCCTGGCTTATCTCTTTTATAAAATTAAATGACCTTAAATGACTTTCTTTAGCTTTTCTGGGCTTCAATTTACATGGGTTCTAAGATTATGCTGAAAATATCTATCTATCTGTCCTTTAGGTATGGGAGGATGTGAACTCGGATGGTGAAATGTCTACGAAAGCATTTTGCAAAACTGACAAGTACTTTTAGAGATGGCAAATGTTATTTTGTTGTAAGAAGAATGTCTATGTTATATCACTTGTCATAAAAATATGAAATTTAACAAAAACTTACTTACTCCCAGAAGTAAAGGATACTCACACGTCATCGGGTTTTACATTCTTTTATTATGATTAGTGGTCGTGGCCAATGTAAATGAAAGAGACGAGATGGATATCTTAATATGTTTTTAAATCTACATGGTAAGTAAAAAAGCAAGAAAGCTTTTTTTTCTTTTTAGTAAGAGACTCACTGAAAATCTTTTTGATTTTTTATAGGTATTATGAATCAAGACTATGAATTTATGTCCCGTAGAACTCCAAGAATGCAAACCACCATAATGCCACTGGATCTGCAATGAGCATAGCTGCTAACAGGATTTCTTATGTGTTTAACCTAACTGGCCCCTCTTTTGCTATAGATTCTGCATGCTTATCATCTTTTGTTGCACTGTACTACGCCTTCCTTGCAATTAAACAAGGTATGCTGAAGTTAGGTAACCAAGACATGAGGCATGATTACCAAAAAATTGAACAATTTTTTTCTTTATTTCTTCTTAAAAAAATTGGGATACATGTGCAGAATGTGCAAGTTTGTTACATAGGTATACGTGTGCCATGGTGGTTTGCTGCACCTATTGACCCATCCTCTAAGTTCCCTCCCCTCACCCCCTACCTGTCAACAGGCCCTGGTGTGTGTTGTTTCCCTCCCTGTATCCATGTGTTCTCAATGTTCAACTCCCACTTATAAGTGAGAACATGCAGTGTTTGGCTTTCTGTTCCTGTGTTAGTTCGCTGAAAATAATGGCTTCCCGCTTCATCCATGTCCCTGCAAAGGACATGATCTCATTCCTTTTTATGGCTGCGTAGTATTCCATGGTGTATATGTACCACATTTTCTTTATCCTTTGTATCATTGAGGGCATTTGGGTTGGTTCCATGTCTTTGCTATTGTAAATAGTGCTGCAGTAAACATACGTGTGCATGTGTCTTTATAGTAGAATGACTTATAGCCCTTTGGATATATACCCAGAAAGGGGATTGCTGGGTCAAATGGTATTTCTGGTTCTATGTCCTTGAGGAATCGCCATACTGTTTTCCACAATGGTTGAACTAATTTACATTCCCACCAACAGTGTAAAAGTTTTCCTGTTTCTCCACAGCCTCACCAGCATCTATTGTTTCCTGACTTTTAATAATCACCATTCTGACTGGCATGAGATGGTATCTCATTGTGATTTGGATTTGTATTTCTCGGATGGTCAGTGATGTTGAGTTTTTTTTTCATATGTTTCTTGGCTGCATAAATATCTTCTTTTAAGAATTGTCTGTTCATATCCTTTGCCCACTTTTTGATGAGGTTGTTTGTCTTTTTCTTGTAAATATGTTTAAGTTCCTTGTAAATTCTGGATATTAGACCTTTGTCAGATGGGTAGATTACAAAAATTTTCTCCCATTCTGTAGGTTGCCTGTTCACTTTGATGATAGTTTCTTTTGCTGTACAGAAGCTCTTTAGTTTAATTAGGTCCCATTTGTCAATTTTGGCTTTTGTTGCCATTGCTTTGGGCATTTTTGTCATGAATTTTTGCCCATGCCTATGTCCTGAATGGTATTGCCTAGGTTTTCTTCTAGGGTTTCCATGGTTTTGGGTTTTACATTTAAGTCTTTAATCCATCTTGAGTTAATTTTTGTATAAGGTGTAAGGAAGGGGTCCAGTTTCTGTTTTCTGCATATGGCTAGCCAGTTTTCCCAGCACCATTTATTAAATATGGAATCCTTTCCCCATTTCTTGTTTTTGTCAGGTTTGTCAAAGATCAGATAGTTGTAGATATATGGCATTATTTCTGAGGGCTCTGTTCTGTTCCATTGGTCTATATCTCTGTTTTGGTACCAGTACCATGCTGTTTTGGTTACTGTAGGCTTGTAGTATAGTTTGAAGTCAGGTAGCGTGATGCCTCCAGCTTTGTTCTTTTGGCTTAGGATTGACTTGGCAATGAGGGCTCTTTTTTGGTTCCATATGAACTTTAAATTAGTTTTTTTCCAATTCTGTGAAGAAAGTCATTGGTAGCTTGATGGGGATGGCATTGAATCTATAAATTACCTTGTCCCTGACCCAAGCTTTTCAACTGGCAAAAGACAAGGCTGTTGAAAGTATTGCACTGACAGCTGCTCTGCTGGGATTACAGGTGTGAGCCACCACGCCTGGCCCTTTTGCAAGATTCTTTAAACTAAATGAAGAAAGCCCACTGTCAAAGTTTATCTCAGATTTGTATATTTGAGCTAGAGATATTAATAATATTAGAGATCTCTGGTTTAACCCATCTGTGTTATGGTGCCAAGAAATGAGTCCAGTAAGATTAAATGACTTGATTAATATCCATCCTTAAATGTTACCCCTAAATTGTGACAGAGCTAAGACCAGACTCCAAATCTCTAAATTCTCAGTTCTGTTATTTTTCCAGTCCTGTATCTCTACACTATACAACCTCAGGGGACCCCATTCACATTATATTCCATGAGAAGGGGACCCTTAGTGTTTACCTCCCAAGAGAGGTAATCTCTGATGAGATGGGAAGCCACTGTGTATATGAATCAAACACTGTTTCTTCTCACTGGGCTTGCTATTTGTTGCTTGGTTGCAGGAGACTGTGAAACAGCTCTCTGTGGTGGAGTGAGCTGCATGTTAGACCCTTCGTTTAATGTCATGTTGAGCAAAGCCAAAATGATATCTCCAGATGGGATGAGTAAACTTTTCTCTAAAAGGGTAGATGGCTATGGATGTGGAGAAGGGTGTGGTGTTGTCCTGCTGAAACCTCTAAGGAAGGTCAGTCAACTTAAAAATCAGTCTGGAGTGGTTCTCTGATCAGCTACAGGCAGCTTTCTGTACCCATGGCTTCTTCATCCATGGATTCAACTAACCTTGATGGAAAATATTTTTTACACAATACAATAGGCCAGGCATGGTGCCTCATGCCTGTAATCCCAGCCCTTTGGGAGGTTGAGGCAGGTGGACCATTTGATGTTAGGAGTTTGAGACCAGCCTGGCCAATATGGTGAAACCTGTCTGTACTAAAATAAAAAATTAGCCAGTGTGGTGGTGCGCCTGTAATCCCAGCTACACTTGGGAGGCTGAGGCAAGAGAATCTCTTGAGCCTGCAAGACAGAGGTTGCAGTAAGCTGAGAACGCATCACTGCACTCCAGCCTGGGTATCTCAAAAAGATCCTGTCTCAAAAAAACAAACAAACAAACAAAAAAAAACCAACCAACCATCCAAACAAACAAACAAAAACCAATAAAAATAACACAAACAAAACCAATAGAGTTTAACAACTGTTAAACTACAAGGTAACTACAATGTAAATACATTGTATTAGGTATTATAAGTAATATAGAGATGATTGAAAGTATTTGAAAGGGTGTGTGTAGGTTATATGCAAACACTATGCCCTGTTATATTAGGGACTTGAACTGAGACCGCTATACCCTGTTATATCAGGGACCGCGGATTTTGGTATCCTGGGATTCCTGGAACCAATCCCCTGTGGATCCTGGGGAATGAATGGACTGGTTGCAGGGCAGTGCACTAACTTAATCAAGATCCTGTACTTACTCTGCACAGCCTTGCTGTTCAATGTGCTATCCAGGAATGGGCAGCATGGTAGCATCATCAGCTTCACTAGGTGTTCGTCAGAATACAGAATCTGAGGTGCTCCCCCAGACACTCTGCATTTTACAAGACTGTGCCAGAGCAGATTCACATTTACAGTCTGGTAGGGGGAGCATTCAAGGAAATTTGTGGCTCTAGTACAGTGTGGCAAATTCAAGGTTAGACCTGGAGTGTTCCCTAGGTCAGTTTGCAGGAATTGAGTTTTTCAGATTAAGTAAAATTTGGAGAAGCAATAGATTGTGGGTGATGTGAAAAGAATAAAGGCTTATTAGGAAATGGAACAACATGCACAAAGACAGGCATCCTGAGACAGAATGAGGCAAAGTGGGGAGGAGAGGTGGCTGTTGGAGTAAAGAAGCATCTGGAAATGAGCTGATTATAATCATTATTCTGAACTCTGTCACCTCTTGCCTTTGTGATCTTGGACAAACAACTTAACCTTTCTATGCCTCAGTTTTGTGCTCAGTAAAATGGGGATGACAATAATAGTGTATACCGAGTAGGGTTGCAGCAAGAGTTAAATAAGTTAATACTGAAAGGTGCCTAGAAAAGTGCCCAGAATGTAGTAAGCATGATATATGAGCTGTTGTTGCTGTTATTATTGCTATTAAAGACCGAGTGCATGGAACACAGATGCAAACCTCCTCCCTAACTTCTCCCATATCTTCCTCATGTAAACTGCTCCAGCCAAGCGATTTATCTGTTGTTGTTGTTCCATACACAGCTTTTTTGTTTGTTTTGTTTTTTTAGAGACAGGATTTTGCTCTGTCACTCAGGCTGGAGTGCAGTGGCATGATCACAGCTCACTGCAACCTTGAACTCCTGGCCTCAAGCAATGCTCCTGCCTCAGCCTCCTAAGTACCTGGGACTATGGTTGTGTGCCACCATGCCTGGCTAATATTTATTTATTAATTGATTGATTTAAGACAGTTTCACTCCTGTCGCCCAGGCTAGAGTGCAATGGCGTGGTCTCGGCTCACTGCAACCTCTGCCTCCCGGGTTCAAGTGATTCTCCTGCTTCAGCCTACCGAGTAGCTGGGATTACAGGCACCCGCCACCACGCCTGGCTAATTTTTGTATTTTTAGTAGAGACAGGGTTTCACCATGTTGGCCCCGCTGGTCTTGAACTCCTGACCTCAGGTGATCTGCCCGCCTCAGCCTTCCAACGTGCTGGAATTACAGGCGTGGGCTGTACCTGGCCGCGTGGCTAATTAAAAATTTTATTTTTTGTAGAGATGGGCATCTCACTATGTTGCCCAGACTGATCTCAAGCTCCTGGGCTCAAGAGATCCTCCCGTCTCAGCCTCCCAAAGAGCTGGGATTACAGGTATGAGCCACCACGCCTGGCCCAAACATGTCTTTTAATTCCAGGGTCTGAGCCTTTGACTGGGCCATCCCCTCTGTCTGGAAAGCCCTTGTCTATCCACCATATCACAAGTGCCCAAATCTTCTGTTGGGATCCAAGTTAGTCCTCAAAACTCTTCAATGAAGCCCTTCCCACTTTCCCCCTCAGAATGCGTTTTCCTTCCTCTAAAATCCCGTGGTTCTTGTTATACACATATATTTTATTGTCACTTTAATATATATTGGCAATTCTTCACCAGCATGTATTTGAACATAGGCCTTCCAGTTCCAGAGACTGTGTGCTTAACTGCTGGGTCCTGCTGCACACCTAGAGATAACAATGGTTATGGAGTTGTTTCCACCTACCCGGTGCTGCTTGAAGCATTTTGCATGGAGTAACTAATTTAATCCCTAGACCCTCTGAGATAGGTATGTTAATAGTCCCCATTTTATTATTATTATTATTTTTATTGTAGAGACAAGGTTTCACTATATTGCCCAGGCTGTTCTTGAACTCCTGGGCTCAAGCAATCCTCCTGCTTTGGCATCCCAAAGTTTTGGGATTACAGCATGTGCCGCCACACCTGGCCAATACTCCCCAGTTTATACACGAAGAAGGTAAAACACAGAGCAATTAAGTAACTCACCCAGGATGGTCCCATTGAGCAAGTGGCTGAGCTGGGATTCAAGCCCAGCAAGTCCTGTCACATAGGATCCCACGCTTATATCTCACTTTGCTCTATGGAAGTCATGCTTACTTTTGGGAAAATTGCCTTTGATTCGAAGTTGGGGACAGAATTTTATTTTATTCTATTTTAAGTTTTTATTTTTATGCATAGAATAGTTGGGACAAATAAACCAAATTTTAAGTATTATATTTCTTTTTGATTGAAGATCTTGCATGTTGAAAGTCTTCTTAGGATTTTTTTTCCTTTTTAGATGGATTCTCACTTTGTTGCCAGGCTGGAGTGCAGTGGTATGATCTCGGCTCACTGCAACCTCTGCCTCCCAGGTTCAAGCGATTCTCCTGCCTCAGCCTCCTGAGTAGCTGGGATTACAGGCATGCACCACCACACCTAGCTAATTTTTGTATTTTTTGTAGAGACAGGGTTTCACCATGTTGGCCAGGATGGTGTAGATCTCCTGACCTTGTGATCTGCCCATCTCAGCCTCCCAAAGGGCTGGGATTACAGGCATGAGCCACTGTGCCCAGCCAGAAATTTTATACTTAATTTAAAGCCCTAGCAAAGAGGATGAAAGTCATAGGATTGAGGCTACCCCCCACTTTTGTTCCTGTCTACAGGAAGGGTAACTTCAGAATTCCTTTCCACATGGAATCAATCCCACAAGCCTTGTATTCACAGAATCTGCCAAGTGTTACTCAAGTGAATGTTATCTCTACATATTTGAGATTTCAAGTAAACATAGGATAGTATTTATAAGATGGAAAGAGAAAAATAGAAAACAGTTCTCTCCTTTAAAAGATTATCAAAAGAGTAATAAATTAGCATATTTCAGTTACCAACATGTTGTAATGAACAGCCGCAAGTCTAGTAGTTTAAAACAATGACTATTTCATCATATGTCAGGATTTAGTGAGCCAGAAATTTGGGCAGAGCCTGGCTGGGTGAGTCTTCTGTTCTGTGGTCATATGGACTGGGTGTCGGGTGGTGTTCAGCTGGCAGCTAGGCTGGTCTGGAGGAGCCAAGATGCTTCTTATGAGCCTGGTGCCTTCACAGAACACCTGGAAGGCTGCGCTTAGCTGGGGCCATCTATTTTTCATGGAGTCTCAGAGCCTCTCCACGTGGCCCTTCGGCAGGGTAAGCTAATGCTTCGCTCAGGGCCCCAAGAAGCCAAGGCAAAAGCTGCCGGTTCTCTTAAAAGCTAGGCTCCCAGAACTGGCACAGGGTCATTTCTGCCACCTTCTTTTGCTTCAGGCAATCACGGCCTAGCCTAGATTCAATGGAAGGGAAAATAGACACTAACCCCCCTGTTTTTTTTTGGAGACAAGGTCTTGCTCTGTCCCCCGGGCTAGAGTGCAATGGTGCTGTCGCCTCCAACTCATGGGCTCAAGTGATTCTCGTGTCTCAGCTTCTTGAGTAGCTGAAACCACAGGCGTGTGCTTCCACTTCCAGCTAACTCTTTTTTTTCATTTTGTAGAGACGAGGTCTCACTATGCTGCATAGGCTGACACCACCTCTTGATGAGAGAGGTGTCAAATAATTTGTGGTCATCTTTAATCAGCCATAAAACATATACGCATCAATTAAGTCTTTACTAAGTTATAAGTTAACTATTAAATTGGAAGCATAGGACTGCAGCTTCCTTTGTCCACAAACGTTTGTCAGGAGGAACCTCAACAGTGCATTCAAAGTCAGGCCCGGTGGCTCATGCCTGTAATCCTAGCACTTTGGGAGTCTGAGGAGGACAGATCTCTTGAGGTCAGGAGTTCGAGACTAGCCTGGCCAGCCTGGTGAAACCCCGTCTCTACTAAAAAAAAAAAAAAAAAAAAAAAAAAGTGCATTCAAATTATGTGGTTACTACTGTTCCATAAAACGGAAGCTTTCCTAAACAAATAATTTATATTGCTTTCTCTCTTCATAGTTATAGCCCAATTAGCTTACTTTCTCTACCAGCTGATGTTCTACTTATCTACTTATGTAGAAAGTCAAATCACAAAGTTTTCTCATAATCAAGGACTTCTAATTCTGCCATTTCCCCATCCTAAGATGAGCTCTCCTGAATCTGGGTTCACATGGCTTTTCTTGTACAAATAATTCCTTTTGATATTGTCATTTTGTGAGTATATAACCTCCACTTTCACTACGTTCATTTCACCTCTCCAAGTAGTTTCTTTTTCTTTCTTTCTTTCTTATTTTTTTTTTTGAGACACAATCTCACTCTGTCACCCAGGCTGGAGAGCAGTGGCGTGACCTCGGCTCACTGCAACCTCCGCCTCCAGGTTCAAGTGATTCTCATGCCTCAGCCTCCCAAGTAGCTGGGACTATAGGTGCCTGCCACCACACCCGGCTAATTTTTGTATTTTTAGTAGTTTCAACACTCCTCAAAAGAAGACATATGCAGCCAACAAACATGAAAAAGAGCTCAACATCACTGATCATTAGAGAAATGCAAATCAAAACCACAAAGAGATACCATCTCATGCCAATCAGAATGCCTATTACTAAACACTCAAAAAACAACAGATGCTGGAGAAAAAGGAACACTTTTACACTGCTGGTGAAAGTGTCAATACTTCAACTATTGTGGAAGGCAGTGTGGTGATTCCTCAAAGAACCAGAGGTAGAAATACCTTTTGATCCAGCAATCCCATTACTGGGTATATACCCAGAAGGATATAAATCATTCTGTTGTAAAGAGACATAGACGTGTATGTTCATTGCAGCACTGTTTACAATAGAGAGTCATGGAATCAACCGAAATACCCATCAATGATAGACTGAATAAAGAAAATGTGGTATACACACCATGCAATACTGTGCAGCCATAAAAAGGAATAAGATCATGTCCTTTGCAGGGACATGGATGGAGTTGGAAGCCATTATCTTCAGCAAACTAACACAGGAACAGAAAACCAAACACCGCACCTTCTCAGTTATAAGATGGAGCTAGTCTGAGAACATATGGACATGCCAGGGGGAACACATGGGCACACTGGGGGGAACAACACACACTGGGCACCTGTAGGGGGTTAAGGGGAGGGAGAGCATCAGCAAGAATAGCTAATGGATGTTGGGTTTAAGAACTGGGTGATCGGGGCTGAACGCGGTGGCTCATGCCTGTAACCCTAGCAGTTTGGGAGGCCAAGGCAGGCAGATCACTTGAGGTCAGGAGTTCGAAACCAGGCTAGCCAACATGGTGAAACCCAGTCTCTACTAAAAATACGAAAAGAATTAGCTGGGTATGCTGGCACGCGCCTATAATCCCACCTACTTGAGAGGCTGAGACAGGAGAATCACTTGACCCCAGGAGGCAGAGTTTGCAGTGAGCTGAGATGGTGCCACTGGACTCCAGCCTTGGCGACAGAGCAACACTCTGTCTCAAAAATAAATAAATATATATATATATAAAAAACTGGGTGATGGGATGATCTGTGCAGTAAACCACCATGGCACACATTTACCTATGTAACAAACCTACACATCCTGCACCGGTACCCCTGAACTTAAAAGATGAAAAGAAAAAGAAATTGGTGTTCAAGTTTGTCACAGGTGACCCTTAAAAGTCCTCCTAATGGCTTGTATTACTTTGCCTCTTAGCCTACAGGACTTTGAAGAAGAAAGGAAATAACTAACCCAGCAAACCAGAACCTGATGTTACAATAATTGTAATAGTTAACATGTTAAGCACTTTTCGTATATTTCCTAATCTAATCCTACACCAACCCTATGATACTTTACTATTTGTCTTAAAAATTGTTCCTGAGCAAACCAGCCTCAACCAAAAAGCCCCCAAACGACCAGAGAGTATTAATCTTATCTAGCTTACAGGAAAGTCACAGAAATTTCAACGATTGGTCCAATGTTCCATTTCTTTTTTTAATTAGTCAGATACCATACCCTGAACTTGTTTCAACATCTTGCTTTATTTCCAGAATGTGCCTTAATTGCTTCCTGATTTCTGCAGCCCATGTAACACCTACAAGGAATCTTGGTTTACTCCTACTGTAGTAGTTGTACAACTTTGTTCTATGGCTATCTTGATATAATTATAATCTATTCGTCTTTCTTTTTGTCTGTTTTATTCATTTTTTTTTTTGAGACAGGGTCTCACTGTGTCACCCAGGCTGTAGTGTGGTGGCCCAACTTTGGCTCACTGCAACCTCTGCCTCCGAGGTTCAAGAGATCCTCCTGCTTTAGCCACCCAAATGGCTGGGACCACAGGCACACGTCACTATGCCTGGCTAATTTTTGTACAGCCATGTTGCCCAGGCTGGTCTTGAACTCCTAGTCTCAAGCAATCTGCCTGCCTCTGCCTCACAAAATGCTGGGATTATAGGCGTGAGCCACCGCACCTGGCTTATTTGTCCTTTTATATTGACATGTTGTACTGCTTCATTTTGCCAAAATCTCTTGCCAAAAGTGCACTGAATGAGTTCTCTAGCAATAACCCACAGAAATTTTCTGTTTTTGCTGCTCCAGTATTCTCAATGCCATTCAAAGTATTAGGTTCTAGCTTTAGCACAGTAAGAAATCACATCAGCTAATCTATAAACATCTTCTGATGACATATTCCTTTAGACACATCTTGTTGAACTCCCAATGCACTATTTTAAAAACTAATGCAAAATAATTTCTTTAGTAGGACAGCATTTCCATCAAATAATTCTATTTGCATAAGGGAAGTGGTTCTGTTGCTACTCTTACCTGGTGGCCTCCATATCGGTGAGCCAGTGGAATGGATCTTGGTAAAGGGACCTTGATAAATCAAGGTCCAAAATATCTTCTAGAACTTCCTGAGGCAGGAAAAACAAATTTACAAACCTAAGTCTTCTTTCAGTATTTTTTTTTTGAGACACAAGCTCACTCAGTCACCCAGGCTGGAGTGCAGAGGCACAATCATGGCTCACTGCAGCCTTAACCTTCTGGGCTCAAGTGATCCTCCTACTTCGGCCTCCCAAAGTGCTACGATTACAGAAGTGAGCTACTGTGCCTGGCCTAATAATTTTTAAAAATAGAGAATTAATGGAAGAAAATTCAAAGAATAAACCTCTTCTGAAAATATATTATTAATATTTTTTCATAAGAGATGCACCATACTTTCTGTGTTTATGCTATTTGGGAAAAATTACTTCTTATTAGATGGTTCTAAAATTTTTATGGCTTTCTTATGACATATGGTAAAACAATGTTTTTCCTAGCACAAATTCATTTAAGGAAATAGAAAAAAGTAAATATCCTATTTTTAGCCCAAATTCATTTATATCATGAGAGAACAATTTAGAATTTATTGTTCTAAACCATTAGATAAAGGATATGTAAGATAACAATTTAACTCATTTTCTTCTTTTTCACAAAAGCATATTTTCCTTGTAAGACCACTTTAAGATGAAACTGAGTAAGTATCAAAGTGTGATTTCTAAGAATGACATCTCTAAATATTTGCATTTTAAACACAGATAGTCATTTATAATTAGACTAATAATATTAACTTTAAAAAATTATTTTAAACAAATATTTTAGTGAGTTAAGTATTTGTGTTGTGAAAAAATATTGCCTAACCTTTGAAACTGCTACAAGACGTACTCTTGATTTGAAAGGAGTTGGGAAGGAGATTGAAAAAAATACAGTTTCCACTTTATGAACATAATTTTCTTCCACAGGATCAACAGGAACCACAGCTGATAAAATAAAACAGCCTTCTTAATGTTCTCATTTGTTGCATACACAGGACTAATATCCCTTAGAAAGTGTATGGTTCTTCAAGAAACTCAAGTCACTATTTTCTTTATGCTTTGTTATTTAAAGGCTACTTTGCCATTTCAACACGATCTAGCCAACATTCATTTAGGACAGTACATGGAACTGTTCAAGAGGCTAGGAAATGGAAAAAGTTTAATACAGGAAGACACATACCCTGTCTTCAAAGATCTTCTCACTCATGGAAGGCAAATTGGATTGGAACATATTTATACACATATATATATACACACATATATACACATATATGTACGTATATACATACACACATATATATATATTTTTTTAAGATGGAGTTTCTCTCTTGTTGCACAGGCTAGAGTGCAATGGTGCGATCTCGGCTCACTGCAACCTCCGCCTCCTAGGTTCAAGCCATTATCCTGCCTCAGCCTCCCAAGTAGCTGGGATTACAGGCATGTGCCACCACGACCGGCTAATTTTGTACTGTTAGTAGAGATGGGGTTTCACCATGTTGGTCAGGCTGGTCTCAAACTCCTGACCTCAGGTGATCTGCCCACTTCGGCCTCCCAAAGTGCTGGGATTATTGGCATGAGCCACTGCGCCCAACCCCAAAATATATATTTTTAAATGGAGGTGAGCTGCATTATAGAATTACAAGTATAGTACTAGTTAATTCAATGGAACCAAAATCCATCAGGCACACAATCACATGCATTCTGCCCTTTGGAAACACAATTAGCTAAAGGAAACAGATGGACAAGAGACATAAATAAGTTTAAGACCAGGCAATACATGGCTTACTAGATGCACAAAACTGCTGTAGATCCCGCATTTGATAGCTGCCCGCCCACAAAGCTAAAAGTTTAGAAATTGCCTCTGCAGAGACAAACTATGTTTCATAAAGTCCATACACTAAAACACATGTACCATATTTTAAAAGCTGCAGAGGAAAAGAAAGCTTTGAACATGCTTTAGATTCTCAGAACATATCTACTCTTATTTTATAAACAGTACCTAAACTCATAATCTGTTTTTCCAATCCAAAGCAATTAAAACAAAAAACAAATAGAAGAGAGTAGGTGTATTAATACAACTATAAGACTAAGGGACAAGAAAACCTGTTTCTGGATAGAGATTTATTGTCAAAGTGTGTCACCAAATTATTTAATAAACATAATAGAAATCCAATTAATACCCTAGCAGGATTTTTTTTTGAAGAAATAGATAATCTTAGTGTACAAATCTGAAAAAATAAACAGGTAAGTTTTTTTAAGCAAGAGAAACAAGTTTGCTTATGTTAAAAGAATACAATAACTAAAAATATTACTGTCTTAAAAATAGATGCAAAGATCAATGGATCTCAATAAAAAGCACAGAAACAACCCAAAGCTATAAAAGAATTTCCTGTATAGTGAAAATGACATTTCAAATCACTGGAGAAAGGTAGCATTAGGACAATTTGCTCCCTGTCTGGAGTAATGCCAATTTATTCCACCCAGGCTTAAGTGAATTAAATATCAGTTACAACAGCAATTTTCTAACTTCCTGAAATGAATAATAAAAATTGGCTAATATGGGCCACATTTCACCCTTTACATGTCCACTTAAGACCATGATGTATTACAAGGTAGCATCCTGGGGGAATAACTGTGTAGTCAATCAAAAAGTGGCAGATTTTAACATTCACACCAGAAAACCAGACAATATAAGTGAAAGAACCAACAGTGTATTTTCTTGTTTTGTAGGAGAGCCTCTGTGTGGAATTAACTAGATTATATGATTGACTCAATCTCCCTTATGATGCTCTCACATTGATAGGGCAGGGGCAGCATATCACGTTCCATTAGTAGTTATAATTTTGTACTGCTTGATGCACATCCCGGCAAGATAGCTGCTGGGCAATACATGTGATCACCAGCCATGGAACAAAAAAGGCTATTTCAGGCATATTAAACCCTCACCCATGTGATGCTTTAACAAGCTAATAAGTCATAGACTAAAAACCCCAGAGAAAATTCCAAAAGCATACTAACCCCTTCTCTTAAGATCTCAGGAAAATCAGTACTGGCAAAATTAAATTCTTTAGAATTCAGTGTTTCATAAGACTATGAAATTCACAAAAACTAACAACAAAAATAAAGATTAGTGAAACTAACCTTTCACTGCAAATGTTTGAACCTTTTCTCTCAATAAATGTGCTTACCAGAGTAAGATAATTTGGATAATTCATTGATCATTTATCTAGTAACATCAGGATGAGATGTTTCACACAGTACTGTAAATCAAGACACAGTAATACATAGGATTATTTATTTATTTATTTGGAGACAGTGTCCCACTCTTTCATCCACACTGGAGTGCAGTGGCACGATCGCAACTCACTGCAGCCTCGAACTCTCGAACTTCTGGGCTCAAGCAAACATCCCTGCCTCAGCCTCCTGAGTAGCTAGGGTTACAGGCACACACCACCACACCTGGCTACTTTTATTTTTTGTAGAGACAGGGTCTTGCTTATGTTGCCTAGGCTGGTCTCGATATCCCGGCCTCAAATGATCCTCCCACCTCAGCCTCCCAAATTGCTGGGATTACAGGCATGACCCACTCTGTCTGGCCTGGTATTATATTTACAATCTCTTTGGCTATAAAACCTGGTCTTATTGTAGATATTATGTTTTAAACAGTATAATCAATATTATGTTTTAAACGGTATAATCAATATTGGAAGAAAATGTCTTCGAGGGTAGCTAACACTCTGACATCAATACAACAGCCTTGGTCACTTTCAGTTACACATAGGCCATTTTGATCCATCTGTATTGGCTCTTTTTGTTTGTCTAAGGGCAGCAAAATAGACCAAAGATGTCTTCAGACTGCACAAGAGAAGTCTGTTCTTTAGCAGTTATCGGCATAACTCAGATAATGTTTTTAACTTCCTCAACTCATGCTTGGCCTAGTTGGGTCAAAAGAACTACTTGTGAATGCCGTATGTCCAATTGGTAGGTTACTGTTTTTTCTCAAGAGTTTAGCTATACAGTAATGTTGGAAGTCTTGAGGAACTTCATCTGCTGTCCCTACTTAGCCTTGCAATACTACAGCATCTTTGTTTTATTTTATTATTATTTTTTAAGACAGAGTCTCGCTTTGTCGCCTATGCTGGTGTGCAGTGGCTCAAGCTTGGCTATTGTTCAATCAGTATCAGTTTTATTGGAAAATCTCATAGAAGAAAAAAACAAATAATTATTTCAATAAATGTCAAAAAGGCTCTTGATGAAATTCAACATCAAGGTGCCCAAAACCTTGATAAAAGGTGCCCAAAACCTACAGCAAAGGGCATATTTAACAATAAAGCATGAACAGAAATGTCATTTGCATTCATAAAACCCAGGATTTGTTTTAATCAGTAATGGCAAGACACACAAACACAGAAATGACTGTCATGAGGGAAGTAGTTTATTTTTCTACTCACAGTTCCCTAGAAGCTGTAGGCACAGCACACCACAAGCAGAAGGACAGGGAAACATCAAGGTCAGTCAGGAGGCAGCGTGAATGGGGGAAAACGTGGGAAAGAGGCTTTATTGCAGTTCCATGGGATGGGACAAGCAAGTCAGGTCAATCAGGCTTAGCATTGGCTAGTTTGAATAATTTCACTGGCTTCTGGAAAGAAGAGGCTGCTATCTGGCCCTGAAGAAATTAGGGAAGTAGAATAGTGGCCAGAATTGTGAGAGTGGTAAGGAACATTAAGACTGCAAAAGAGATAAACAGAGATAAAGAAAAATAAAGAGTGATGAAGAGATGAGAAAGAAGGGGGTATAAACTCTGGGTTGGTTGGATTATAGTAGGAAAGTCATGCATGCAGGCAAGTTGTTTATTACATCCAGCAATTAGCTTATCCTGAGAGGGGCAGTCCCTCCAGGGTCAACAAGGCCCAAATGTCAAAGCATCAAATTTAGAAAATAAGAGATATGACTAATACACGGTTAAAGTCAGTATTATAATTAATATTATTCAACATTATCCGACATTATCCTGGAGTCTCTAGCCAATGCATACAACAGCAAAACCACTAAGATAAACAAATACATGAATGGAAAAGACAGACTTTTAAATTCTCAGGTGATGTATCTACTTAAAATTTTAAAACAAAGTCAAACAATCCATTAAAAGTTTTAAGTATAGAAACTAAAAACTGTCCTGTGTACTATATATCAGTGAAGCTCATTTATAAAATGTAGTATAAAAGGTGAGTCACAAGAGCAACAAGAACTAAAATATTTTTAGAATTGCTAGAAAATTTCAAATCTATATAAGGAAAATTGTAAATATCTATTGCAGGTATAAAAGAAAACATCAGGAAAAAAAGAGGCACAGATCATCACTGCTCCACCTAATTTCAATAACCATGATTTAATTAAATAACGTAAGTACCCCAACATGGTTCCAAATTCAGTTCAACTGTGAGTGATTACACAAAGTACAAACTTTGTGTGAGCTCTTCAGTCCACAAATCACAACATAAATAACAGAAGCAATCATGATCAGTGACCCATCATTTCTTTCAAAGTATGAGGTTGTCAATCACTGCATATTTGTTACTGAGTTTATACAGAAAGCAAAACATGTCACTGTCTTGCCTCCTTGTCTCCCAGGGAGAAGCCCACATGACATTTTACAAAAATGAATAATCAAAACAGGGAAGTGGTCAACAAACATGAAACTGCAAAAAAAAAAAAGAAAAAAGAAAAAAGAAAAAAGAAAAGGGATAATACAAAGTGAAAATCAAATGGAACATAAATGTAGTTATAGAAGAAATAGTGGCCATTCACTGAGGCAGATGTTTTCTTGGTATTTCAATTATTTTTGACAAATAAATCAATTCTGAATCAGACTGAAGCTCTATATTTACAGAAATACAGGAGGCACAGACACGTGTTGTGTTAGGTTGCTTTTCTGTTGCTATAAAGAAATACCTGAGACTGGGTCATTTATAAAGAAAAAAGGATTAATTGGCTCACAGGTCTGCAGGCTTTACTGGAAGCATGGTGCTGGCATCTGCTCAGCTTTTGGGGAGGCCTCAGGAGGCTTCCATTCATGGGAAAAGGCAAAGTGGGAGCAGGCTTCTCACATGGAGAGACTGGGAGCAAGAGAGCAAGCAGAGGAGGTGCCACACACTTTTAAACAACAGATCTCCTGAGAACTCACTCATTATCAGTGGGACAGCACCAAGTTATGAGGAATCTGTCCCCATGACCCAAACACCTCCCACAAGACCCCACCTCCAACATTGGGGATTACACCTCAACATGAGTATATTAGTACGTTTTCACACTGCTATAAAGAAACTACCTGAGACTGGATAATTTATAAAGGAAGGTTTAATTGACTCACAGTTATGCATGGCTCTGGAGGCCTCAGGAAACTTACAATCATCACAGAGGGTGAAGGAGAAGCAAAGCACATCTTACATGGCAGCAGGAGAGAGACAGAGCAAAGAGGAAATGCCAGACAATTATTAAACTACCATATGTCATGAGAACTCTCTCACTATCACAAGAACAGCATGGGAAAACTGCTCCCATGATCCAATCACCTCCCCACAAGTCCCTGCATCCACACATGGGGGTCATAATTCAAGATGAGATCTGGGTGGGGACATAGAGCCAAACCATATCAATGAGATTTGGAGGGGACGTCCAAACTGTATCACAGGTTCAATAAATAATACCATAGAATGCAATCAGAAAAATGCAGAATGCTGAAATACCACAGGATAAATAATCTGGTTTCTTCAATCATAACTAAAGGAACCAATAGAGTGTAAGTGAAAAAAGGTGTAGGTGACACAAGTAGGTGATAAACTCAAAGATATCAAAGGAAGCTTAAGACATATTATCATCTAATTTTAATGTATACTCCTTATTCAGATCCCAATTAAAATAACTATAAGAGGCTGGGCACGGTGGCTCACACCTGTAATCCCAGCACTTTGGGAGGTCGAGGAGGGTGGATCATGAGGTCAGGAGTTCAAGGCCAGCCTGGCCACGATGGTGAAAGCCCATCTCTATTAAAAATACAAAAATTAGCCAGGCGTGGTGGCAGGCACCTGTAATCCCAGCTACTTGGGAGGCTGAGGCAGAGAATTGCTTGAACCCAGAAGGTGGAAACTGCATTAAGCCGAAATCTCGCCACTGCACTCCAGCCTGGGCGACAGAGTGAGACACTGGTCAAAAATAAATAAATTAATTAATAAATTAATTAATATAACTATAAGATAATGATGATAATAATTTATAAGAAAATAGGAAATCTTGAAAACTGACTGAATATTTAATGTGATACATTAGGAGTTACTACTAATTTGTCTCAAGGTCATATGATGTCATGGACTGTTTGTATTTTAAGTCATTAATATTTAGAGATGCAAACACAAATATTTGTAGAGGAAATGAAACAATGTCTCTATTTTCCAAAAAAATGAGGACATGTATATCATACTTCAATTAAGGCAACAATGAGGAATATGGGGGAAGGGTGTGGAGGTGTAGGTGAAGCAAAATTGGCAAGGTATTAATCACTAGTAAGCTGATTAAATGGTAAATTAGGTTCATTAAACCATTAAAATTTTCTGTACCTTAGTAAATGTTTGAAAATTCTATAATAGAATAAAAAACTCTAGGAGCATAATAAAACTAAATACCCACTGATATGCCCCAAAGTGCTGAATTTACAGTAAATACTAGATCAGTATTTAATAATGCATTTTTTTTAGATGGTGTTTCACTCTTGTTGCCCAGGCTGGAGTGCAATGGTGAGATTTCGGCTCACTGCAACCTCCGCCTCCCGGGTTCAAGCGATTCTCCTGCCTCAGCCTCCCAAGTAGCTGGGATTACAGGCAACTACCACCACGCCCAGCTAATTTTTTTAGGGGGTCTTTTTAGTAGAGAAAGGGTTTCACCATGTTGGCCAGGCTAGTCTTGAACTTCTGACCTTAGGTGATCCACCCACCTCGTCCTCCCAAAGTGCTGGGATTACAGGCGTGAGCCAGAACACTTTTGATTACAACTGTCATAAGATCTTGTAACCATTGAGAATAACTCATGTGGTTTATCAAAAACACCTTATTATTCCATTAAACCTACTGAATAGAACAAAAATGATCATAAAGATATTTCAAAGAATATGTTCCAATTTAATTGGCTCAAAATATTCACGTATATAATCATTATTACCAAATGAGGGATTGGCATCAAAATGTGGATGACCAAAAATAATTTGTTAAACAGATTATTCTATGTTGTGTATAGTGATAGAATAATTCTTTAATTATTTTTCCCGAATGAAGTCTGAGATCTTTAGCCCAAGAAGGAGTAGGTGAGTCTTAGCCTGCTTTCTTGGCTATTGAAAGCTTCTCGAAAGGATGCCGAAGAACTTGCTGGAGAAGATGTACCTGGTAAACAACGTGGGTAGATAAATGTTGATTATAACTACCCAGGCCCCTGATGAATTTCTACATTTCTAAAAGGCAAGGTCAATTTTAAATGTTTAAAAATGTTTCTACTTTGGGAAGCAGAGGCAGGCAGATCACTGGAGGTCAGGAGTTGAAGACCAGCCTGGCAAACATTGTGAAACCTTGTCTGTATTAAAAACGCAAAAATTAGCTGGGCATGGAGGCGTCTGCCTGGACTCCCAGCTACTTGGGAGTTTGATGCAGGAGAATGGCTTGAAACTGAATGTGGAGGACGCAGTGAGCCGAGATCACGACACTATACTCCAGCCTGGGCAACAAAGCTAGATTGTCTCATATCAAACAAACAGCAATAAAAGTTCATACATTTTGTTTTATGAAAAATCTCAACTCTACTTCTTACTTAGAATTGTTATTATTGCACAGAATTTCCTTAAGTATTATTTTTATACTAAACTAAGAGAAGGAATATGTACACTGTCACGGAGAGTACACATATATCCCATTATTTTAAGATCCCTTTACTGCATTAAGAGAATTCTAATTTTCTAACATATTTAGCAAAAAAAAGAAGGTCAATGATTTGCAATCTTTCCAAATGAAGGGCATGAATTCCAGCTCATGCTGCTTCCTCACTGAGAATTTGGCTCTATGATAATAAACTGAGGCACCAACGACACACTTCTTTCAACAATAAATCAAAGATTGAAATGTTTGTTTTCCATGGTTTTGCTATTTCTTGGGGATTATGAAGGAAATATTTAGTTAGAATAGAGAGGGTGGATGATAATACCATGAAATTAAAGGTGAGAGATCAAGTAGAACATTTTATTGTATCACTAGTATTTTAAATATAAAGATTGCATCTTCATGAATACGGGGCTTTTGAAGCCCATCTTAGTACTTCTCCCCAGGTACGTTCAATACATATCTTTTTATTGAAGTTGCTTGTATGCCTATCAGTCTCACCTACTAGTTAAATGGCTCCTCTAATTGATTCTTACATTTTTCTACCGCGTCTTGCCTTGAGTCGATTCTAAAGACATGTTTGATGAAAGAAGGTAAATACCAGTCACATGTGAACAGGGCTGCATCTAGAAAGCTGCTCTATCAACGAAATCATTTTAAAAAATGAGGTACTTAGTGTAAAAGTTTTAGGAAATTTCCCTATTATACTTACTAGTTTGAATATGTGTGCTATTTTCAAAAACATAAATTGAATATATAATTATTGAGTGCATGTGTGTGCGTGTGCATATACATATACATAAATATATGATACATTTATGTTAACATCACAGAGTAGACTTAACTCATGGCAAAGTTTTTTTTTTTAAGCAACTGCAGTAATCAGTCTTCTTTCCAGTTTCGAAAATCCTCACAAGCCATGGGCGAAAGAGGATCCTTTGGATGCCAGAGAGTGCACGAAGCACATTGGGTTACAGTAATTGTAAAATAATTCATAGTCATAATTCATAATGAGGAAACCTGAAAATTGCTCGAAGCTATCAATGAATGAAAGGTGGGGCAGGGGAGCTTTGGGGACGGAGCCTTGTCAGCCAGTGCCTGGCCTGGACTCGCACATCACAAATGGAAAGGCGGCGCGTGGAGGGAACTCAAGGCCTGATTGGTTCGTCCTAAGCAGGACGCGACAGGGTTGGCAGGGCAACCGGCCTTCGGTTAGTGCCTTCAGTGGGTGCCTTCAGTTGGTGGCATTCGGTTGCCTTTCCTGGGGAGAGGTGGCAGGTGCTCTACTCTGCAGTCGTGGGGGCAAGCGAAGGCCCAAGCTGCCCGAGAAGAGCGGAGTTGCCCCATGGGGACCACGATGACTTGTCACATGTGCACCAAAGCCAGCCCCAGGCAGGGCCTGCGCAGGGCTTCTGCGGAGCCGTCCTGCGGCTCTGACATCTATGAGTGGGCAGCCAGCAAAGGCGCAGGCCCCAGCACAGAGGAGCAGAGGCGCCCGGAACACGCTGTCCCCCAATGCCAGCCCCAAGCTGGGCCAACACTGGGTGCAGTGTTGGGAGCAGTCCTGCAGCTCTGAGATCCACTAGTTGGAGGTGGGAGAAGTGCCAGATTCCACTGATTTGAAACCTGCCCAGCCTGATTCCGGAGCCGTGACTTACAGCACATTGGCTACCAGAAGACGCCCAAAGGTAGGGAGGAGACAGTTCGCTTTCCTATCCCCGGCCCCAAGCAGGAGGACTTGCTCTGACTCGATTCCCCACCGCTGCTTCTTTCCCTGTTGCATCCAGCCGGTTACTTTCCCTTGCCCTGCCCAAATGCCCACTTCGAGGCCCTCTTCTTCTTTTCCTAGGCTGGCTGAAAACTAAGTTTTCATAATACAAAATGAAAAGTAAGATTTGATTGCTGTAGAGGAAATGTCCAACAGCTCTTGTATTTAAACTTAAGTAGCCACATTGGGGCTCCCAATTTCATATCTTGAGTTCTAGAGGTGCTCCTGCCGTATAGTTCTGAAACTTTCTGCACAAATTCAGTGGATCCTGTGTTTTTTTTTTTTTTTTTTTTTTTTTTTTTTTTTTTTACATGGAATAGCCCTTTTTTTAACTGCAGAGAAGCTAGAAAAGTCCCAGTTTGCAACCTGTGGCCTAGAAAATTTTATTTCTTGATCAAAACAACTATTTATAGATGCTTGTGGTCCAAAGATGCAGATTTCTAATCACGCCCAGAAAGAAGTGATGTCCACTACGGGCAACCAGGGAGGGAGCTTAGGATTGTTTCTCTACCCATAAGAGGGTAGAGAAAGGGAATCCACATGTTTTGATCCCTCCATGTGCGGGGTATAACTGGGTCTTCCTGAATGTGCACCACCTTTGGTGTCAGAGAGAACTGGACTTGAATCCCAGTTCCATCACTCATTATGAAGTGATGGTGAATGAGTTTTTAAATCCTCTGAGCCTCAGTTTGCTCATCTCTAAAAGATGGGATTCTTATGAAGCTTGCATAAGATTAGTATGTAAAAGTCTGGGAATAATGCCTATAATTTAAAAGATGGGGTTATGATGAGGCTTCAATAAGGTAAGTGTGTAAAAACCTGGACACAATGCCTTTAATTTGGTAATCGTTCAATATATGGAGAAGGAGGATTATTTTTCTCTCCTTTAATTTTTAGAACAAGTCCATACAATTGGCATTATTCATATTTTTAAGATAATCAAAGGGTCAGTAAGTTTAAATAAATCACCATACTCACAAAGCAGTTCGCAATATATTTACTGGGTAATTGCTACTTAAAAGTAGCAATGATGATCACATTGAAAATCTTGTATTATGTGGCAGTTTTCTTTTCCATGAGCCTCTTCATTTGTGGAAACCATAGAATCTAAGTTGCTCTATCAAAATGATCATTAGAAAAATGTAATGTCCGTAGTGTATAAATTTTAGAAAATTTCCTCTGTTAGTCTTGTTAATTTGATTGAATATGTGTGTTTTGGATTATGAATATGAATATATATTGATATATGAAATAAGACTTGACATCATAGAGTAATCTTAGCTCATGGCAATGTTTTCGTCTGAAAACAGCTGCTGAACCTTGTCTTTTTTCTAGTTTCCAAAAAAATCAGAGGCGATGGGGCAAGGTGGGTCTTTGAATGTCAGATAGTGCGCGAGGTACATTGGTATACAGTAATTTCCGCATAATTCATATTCATAATTCACAGTAAGGAAACCTGAAAGTTGCTACCGGGTACTAATAAATGAAAGGTGGGGCGGGCTGCTGTGGGGGCGGGGCCTTGTGAGCCAGTGCCTGGACTCGCACAGCACGTCACAAATGGAAGGGCGGCGCGTGGGGGGAACTCAAGGCCTGATTGATTCCTCCTAAGCAGGACGTGATCTGGTTGGCAGGGCAACCGACCTTCAGTTAGTGCCTTCAGTGGGTGCCTTCAGTTGGTGGCATTTGGTTGCCTTTCCTGGGGACAGGTGGCAGGTGCTCAGCTCTGCAGGGGGGGGGCAATTGAAGGCCCAAGCTGCCGGAGAAGAGCGGAGTTGCCCCATGGGGACCACGCTGGCCTGTCGCATGTGCACCAAAGCCAGCCCCAGGCAGGGCCCCCACAGGGCTTCTGCGGAGCCATCCTGAGGCTTTGACATCTATGAGTGGGCGGCCAGCAAAGGCGCAGGCCCCAGCACAGAGGAGCAGAGGCGGCCGGAACACCCTGTCCCTTAATACCAGCCCCAAGCAGAGCCACCTCAGGATAAGGTGTTTGGAGCCGTCCTGCAGCTCTGAGATCCACGAGGTGGCGGTGGGAGTAGCACCAGACCCCACTGATTTGGAGCCTGCCCCGTCTGATTCAGGAGACATGACTAGCAGCACATCGGCACCAGAAGACGCCAGAAGGTAGGGAGACTACAGATACCGCTTGGCATTAGGAGCTCTGGTGACCCAAGTATCCACAGTCTAGGGCTCCTCCCTCCTGCCCTAGTTTGCTTTCCTAGGCCCAGGCCCCAAGCAGGAGGACTTGCTGTGACTTGACTTCCCACCCCTTCTTCTTTCCATGTTGCATCCAGCTGGTTACTTTTCATTGCCCTGCCCAAATGCCCACTTCTGGGCCCTTTTCTTCTTTTCTTAGGCCTGTCAAAACTAAGTTTTCAAAATACAAAAAGGATGCCACAGATTTCATTACGGTAGAGGAAATGTCTGACAGCTCTTGTATTTAAACTTAGCTAGCCACATTGGGACTCCCAATTTCATATGTTGAGTTCTAGAGCAGAGCTCTCTCTCCTAAAGTAATGGCTGAGGGTTAGAGGTACTCTTCTTCATTCTAATAATAAAAAATGATTTCTTGTAGAGACAGGGTCTCACTGTGTTGCCCAGGCTGGTCTCAAACCCCTGGCCTCAAGTGATTCACTCACGTTGGCCTCCCGCTTTGTTGGGATGACAGGCAAGAACCACCACACCTGGCCTTGGGAGCTGCTCCTGCTTTGTGTGTTTTGGCTGGTCTTCCTGCACAGCTGTCAGTAAGATGCTCCTGCAGCATAGTTCCAAATCTTTCTGCACAAATTTAGTGGATGATGTGATTTTTTACATGGAATAGCCCCTTTATTTATTGCAGAGAAGCTGGACAATTCACACTTAGTAACATATGGCCTAGCAAATTTCATTTCGTGATCACCACACCTGTTAAAAGGTGATGCTTGTGGTCTAAATATGCAGATTCCTCATCATCCCCAAGAAAAAGGGAACCACAGCAAGGCAACCTGGGAGGGAGTTTAGGATTGCTCTGAGGTAGTGCAAGGCATTGAAATTAACACACGAGGGGGTAGAAAAGAGAATCCACATGTTTTGATCCCTCTATGTTCTGAGTCTAACTTGGTCCTCCTTAACACGCACAATTTTTGGCGTCAGAGAAAACTAGATTTGAATCCCAGTTCCATCGCTCTTTATGATGTGATGGTGAATGTGTTTTTAACTCGTCTGAGCGCAGTTTGCTCATCTATAGAAGATATGATTGTTACGAGGCTTCCATAAGGTAAGTGTGTAAAAACCATGGCAAAATGCTTGTAATTTAAAAGAGAGCGTTATTATGAGGCTTCTATGAGGTAAGTGGGTAAAAGTCTGGACACAATGTCTACAATTTTGTAAGTGTTCAATAGGTGGACGAGGAAGATTATCTTTCTCTCATTTTTTAGACCATTAATTTTTAGACCAAGTTTATAAAATTGGGGATACTCATATTTCTTAGACAATCAAATAAATGATCAGAAAGACTAAATAAATCACCATAGTCACAAAGCAGTTCACAATACATTTACTGGGTAATTTCTAGTTAACAGTAGCAATGATGATCACATTGAAAATCTCGTGTTTTGTGGTGGTTTTCTCTTACGTAAGCTTCTTGCTTTGTTGAAAGCATAGATTCTAAGCTGCTCTATCAAAATGATTATTAGAAAAATGTGATGAACTTTCTGTGTAAATTTTCTAAACTTTCTTCTGTTAATCTTGTTAATTTGATTGAACATGTGTGTCATTTTCAAAAATGTAAATCGAATATATGTGGATGGGATATATATGTGTACATATGAAATATAACTTCATATTACAGAGTAGGCTTAGCTCATGGCAATGTTGTTTTGTGAAAGCACCTGCAGAAATCTCTCTTATTTCTAGTTTGTTAATGTTTCAGAGATTGCGTGAGGCAGATTTGGTTTCAGTAATTTTAGCATCATTCATTGTAAGGTGATGATCCCTAGTAACTGCTTCACAATGAGAAACCTGAAAGGTCCCAGCGGTGAGCAATGAATGAAAGGTGGGGCGGGGCTGCTGGCAGGGCGGGGCCTTGTCAGCCATGTGCCTGTGCTCTCAAGTGCCAAGTTTGTGGGGATGCATGCAGGGGATTCTGGACCTGATTGTTTCCTCTGAACCAGGATGTGGTCTGGTTGGCAGGGCAACTGGTCTTCACTTGGTGGCCTTCAGTGGGTGTCCTCATTGGTTGCCTTCAGATAGTGCCCTCAGTTGGTACCATCAGTTGGCGCTCTTCAGGTGGTGGTCCTCAGTTGGTGGTCTTCAGTTGTAGGGCAATGGTGGAAGGAGGATGAAACTGTGCTTTCTCCTCCCCCAGTCACAGCTCTCAGGCTTGCTGCCTCCGGGCCCTTCTAAAATAAACCAGACAGGTTGGCAGGTTTTTCTTAACAGACAAGTCAGCTCAGGGTACAGGGGTGACACAGGGTGCAGGCTGCTAGCACAGTGCCACCCCATGGCCCAGGGGTGCCTGTGCCAGCCATGCCTTTGCCAGGAAGAGGCGATAGGTGTTGAGCTCTGCAGACTTGGGGACAAGCGAACACCCAAGCTGCCTGAGAAGTGCAGGGGTGCCCCATGGGGACCACACTGAACTGTCGCATGTGCACCAAAGCCAGCCCCAGTCAGGGCCGGCACAAGGTTTCTGCAGAGCCAGCCTGTGGCTCTGACATCTACAAGTGTGCATACAACGAAGGCGCAGGCTGCGATATACAGGAGCAGAGGCACCCGGAACATGCTGCCCCTGCTGCCAGTTGCAAGTGGGGTCTGCTCAGAATGCGGAGAGTGAAGCTGTCCTGCAGCTTTGAGATCCACGAGGTGGTGGCCCTAGCGCCAGACTCCACTGCTATGGAACCTGCCCAGTTGAATTTGGGAGCCAGTGAGGGACCTGACAGCAGCACCAGGAGACGCCCAAAGGTAGGGAGGTGACAGATACTGCTGAAGTTTAGGAACTCCTCTAGCCATTGCTGGCCCAAGATTCCTGCAGAGGCATCCAGAGTCTCAGTTTTCTCATCTGTAAATGATGTGATTGTTATGAGGCTTCCATAAGGTAAGTGTGTAAAAACCATGGCAAAATGCTTGTAACTTAAAAGAGAGGATTTCTATGAGGCTTCTATAAAGTAAGTGTATAAAAATCTGGACACAATACCTATGATTTTTTCAGTGTTCAGTATATGGAGAACGAGATTATATTCTCTCATCTAATTTTCAGAGCCAGTTTATAAAATTGGTGATACTCATATTTCTTAGACGATGAAACCAATGATCAGAAAGAATAAATAGATCACCAAAGTCACACAGCAGTTCACAATGCGTTCATTGTGTAATTTCTAGTTAAAAGTAGCAATGATGATCACATTGAAAATTTTGTATTATGTGGTAGTTTTCACTTACATAATCCTTTTGGTGTTTTGAAACCATATATTCTAAGTTGCTCTATCAAAGCAATCATTAGAAAAATGTGATGTAGTTAGTGTGTAAATTTTAGAAAATTTCTTCCGTTAGTCTTGTTAATTTGATTGCAAATATGTGTTATTTTCAAAAACGTAAATGGAATATATATTGATTGGACTTGTATGTGTATATATGAAATATGACTGGACATTATAGAGTAGGCTTAGTTCATGGCAATGTTTTTTTCTGAAAGCACCTGAAGAAATCACTCTTATTTCCAGTTTGTTAGTGTTTCAGAGATTATGGGGGAAAGGGGGTTCTATGAATGTCAGACACTGCGTGAGGCACATTTGGTTTCAGTAATTTTAGCATCATTCATTGTAAGGTGATGATCCCTCGGAACTTCTTCACAATGAGAAACCTGAAAGGTCCCAGCAGCCAGCAATGAATGAAAGGTGGGGTGGGGCCGCTGGCAGGGCGAGGCCTTGTGAGCCATGTGCCTGTGCTCTCAAGTCCGAAGTTTGTGGGGATGCATGCAGGGGATTCTGGCCCTGATTGTTTCCCCAGAACCAGGATGCGTTCTGGTTGGCAGGACAACTGGCCTTCACTTGGTGGCCTTCAGTGGGTGTTCTCATTGGTTGCCTTCGTTTAGTGCCCTCAGTTGTTTCTCTTCAGTTGGTGGTCCTCAGTTGGTGGTCTTCAGTTGTTGGGCAGTGGTGGGAGGAGGATGAATCCATTTGTGCTCTCTCCTCTCCCAGTCACAGCTCTCAGGCTTGTTGCCTCCAGGCCCTTCTAAAATAAACAGACAGGTGGCAGGATTTTTTTAGCAGACAAGTCAGCTCAGGGTACAGGGGTGAAGCGGGTTGCGGGACGCTAGTGCAGTATCGCCTCATGGCCCAGGACTGCCCGTGCCAGCCATGCCTTTGCCAGGAAGAGGCGATAGGTGTTGAGCTCTGCAGTCGTCGGGGCAAGGGAAGGCCCAAGCTGCCTGAGAAGAGCAGGGGTGCCCCATGGGGCCCACACTGAACTGTCGCATGTGCACCAAAGCCAGCCCCAGTCAGGGCTGGCAAAGGCGTTCTGCAGAGCCAGCCTGTGGCTCTGACATCTACGAGTGTGCAGACAGCGAAGGCGCAAGCTGCGATATACAGGACCAGAGGCACCCGGAACACGCTTTCCCCCACTGCGAGCCGCAATTGGGCTAGCTCAGGGTGCGGTGGGTGAAGCTTTCCTGCAGCTCTGAGATCCACGAAGTGGAGGTGGTAGTAGCGCAGGACCCCACTGCTTTGGAGGCTGCCCAATCGAATTTGGGAGCCAGTGAGTGTCCTGACAGCGGCACATTGGCCACCAGAAGACCCCGAAAGGTAGGGAGGCGACGGATACCGTTTAGATTCAGGAGCTCCTCTGGCTGCTGATGGCCCACGTTTCCCCCAGAGGCATCCAAAGCCTCAGTTTTCTCATCTATAAAAGATGTGATTGTTATGAGGCTTCCATAGGGTGTGTAAAAACCAAGGCAAAAATGTTTGTAATTTAAAAGAGAGAGTTTCTGTGAGGCTTCTATAAGGTAAGTGTGTAAAATCTGGACACAATACCTATAATTTAGGTCACTATAACCTCTGCCTCCTGGGTTCAAGCGATTCTCCTGCCTTAGCCTCCCGTGTAGCTGGGATTAGAGGCATGCGCCATCAGGCCTGACCAATGTTGTTCTTTTTAGGAGAGATGGGGTTTCACCATGTTGGTCAGGCTGGTCTCGAACTCCTGACCTCAGGTGATCTGCTCACCTTAGCTTCCCTAAGTACTGGGATTATAGGCGTGAGTCACCATCCTAGGCCAAAAATTTCATTCCTTGATCAACAAACCTGTTTCCAAGGAGATGCTTGTGGTCTAAATATGCAGATTCCCAGCATTTCCAAGAAGAAGGGAATGACTGCAAGGCAACCTGGGCGGGAGTTTAGGATTGTTCTGAGGCTGTGAAAGCCATTGAAATTCACACATAAGAGGATAGAGAAAGGGAATTCACATGTTTGATCCCTCCATGTACTGGGTATAACTTGGTCTTCATTAAGTTTGCACCACCTTTGGCATCAGAGAGAACTGGAGTTGAATCCCAGTTCCAACACTCATTAGGATGTGATCATGAATGTGTTTTTAACTCCTCAGAACCTCACTTTGCTTATCTATAAAAGAGGGGATTCTTATGAGGCTTCCGTAAGTTAAATGAGTAAAAATTTGGGTGGACAAAATCCTGTAATTTAAAAGATAGGGTTGTTATGAGGCTTCGATAAGGTAAGTGTGCAAAAATCTGGACACAATGCCTATAATTTTGTTAGTGTTCAATATATAGAGAAGGATTATTTTTCTATCATTTAATTTTTAGAGCAAGTTTATAAAATGGTGTTACTCATCTTTTTGAGAAAATCAGACCAAGGATCACAAAGATTAAATGAGTCGCCATAGTCACAAAGGAGTTTACAATACATTTCCTGGGTAATTGCCAGTTAAAAGTAGCAATGACGATCACATTTCAAATCTTGAATTATGTGGTGCTTTTCTCTTACGTAAGCCTCTTTGTGTGTTGAAGCCATAGATTCTAAGTTGCTGTATCAAAATGATCACTAGAAAACTGTGATATACTTAGTGTATACATTTTAGAAAATGTCTTCTATTACTCTTGTTAATTTGATTGAATACATGTGTTATTTTCAAAAATGTAAATGGAATATGTGTGGATTGAATATATATGTATATATATATGAAATATGATTTGTCATTATAGTGTAGGCATAGCTCATGGCAATGTGTTTTTCTGAAAGCAGCTGCAGAAATTTGTCTTTTTTTAGTTTGCAAAAATTTCAGAGGTTATGGGGGAAAGTGGGGTTCTATGAATCCCAGATAGTACATGAAGCAGATTTGGTTTCAGTAATTTTAGCATAATTCATTGTAAGGTGATGATCCCTAGGAACTTCATCACAGTGAGCAACCTGAAAGCTCCCAGCAGCCAGCAATAAATGAGGTGGGGCGAGTCCACTGGCAGGGCGGGGCCTTAAGAGCCTGATGCTTGAGCTCTGAATTCCAAGTTGGGGGGACACATGCAAAGGATTCTGGGCCTGATTGTTTCCTGTAACCAGGATACAGTCTGGTTGGCAGGGCAACTGGCTTTCACTTGGTGGCCTTCAGTGGGTGTCCTCATTCGTTGCCTTTGGTTAGTGCCCTCAGTTGGTACCCTCAGTTGTTTCTCTTCAGTTGGTGGTCCTCAGTTGGTGGTTTTCAGTTGTTGGGCAGTGGTGGAAGGGGGATGAATCTGTGCTCTCTCCTCCCCAAGCCACTGCTCTCAGGCTTGTTGCATCCAGGCCCTTCTAAAATAAACCAGACAGGTTGGCAGGTTTTTTTTTAGCAGACAAGTCAGCTCAGAGTACGGGGGTGACACGGGGTGCAGGCTGCTAGCACAGTGCCACCCCATGGCCCAGGGCTGCCCGTGCCAGCCATGCTTTTGCCAGGAAGAGGCGATAGGTGTTGAGCCCTGCAGACTTGGGTGCAAGCGAAGACCCAAGCTGCCTGAGAAGAGTAGGGGTGCCCCATGGGGCCCACACTGAACTGTTGCATATGCACCAAAGCCAGCCCCAATTGGCACAAGGGTTCACAGAGCCAGCCTGTGGCTCTGACGTCTACCAGCATGCAGACTGCGAAGATGCAGGCCGCGATATACAGGAGCAGAGGTGCCCAGAACATGCTGTCCCCCAATGCCAGCCACAAGTGGGGCTATCTGAGGGTGTGATGGGTGAAGCTGTCCTGCAGCTCTGAGATCCACGAGGCAGAGGCAGCAGTAGCGCTGGACTCCACTGCTTTGGAGGCTGCCCAGTTGAATTTGGGAGCCAGCAAGAGTCCTGACAGCAGCACATTGGCCACCAGAAGACACCCAAAGGTAGGGAGGCGGCAGATACTGCTTAAGTTCAGGAGCTCCTCTGGCCATTGCTGACCCAAGTTCCCCCAGAGGCATCCACAGCCTGGGGCTCCTTCCTCCTGCCTAGAGTTTGCTTTCCTATGCCCAGGCCCCAACCAGGAGGACTGGCTCTGCCTTGAGTCCTGATCCCTTCTTCTTTCCCTGCTGTTACCAGCCGGTTTCTTACTTTCCTCCTACCTACCCCAATGCCCAGTTCTGTTTCCTCCTCTTCTTCCCCTAGGCTGGCTGAAAACTAAGTTTCAAAATACAAAATGCATGCTACAGATTTCACTGCTGTAGATGAAATGCTGACAGCTTTTCTATTTAAACTCTGGTTGTTCTTTTCATTTCTTTAAACATTAGAATAATTAAGCCTCATGATAGATGTGCCTTTGTAACTTGAAAGTACGACACTCAATTGTCACAATTTTTAAAAATTTTTAATTTTTCTTTTCATAAATTTTTGGCAAACAGGTAGTATTTAGTTATTGAGTAACTCCTTTAGTGGAGATTTGTGAGATTTTGGTGAACCAATCACCCAAGCAGTGCACACGGAATCCAATTTGTAGTCTCTTATCTTTCTCCCCCTTCCCACCATTTTCCTGTGGGGAAAAGCAAGAGAGATCAGACTGTTACTGTGTCTGTGTAGAAAGAAGTAGACATAGGAGACTCCATTTTGTTATGTACTAAGAAAAATTCTTCTGCCTTGAGATTCTGTGACCTTACCCCCAACCCCGTGCTCTCTGAAACATGTGCTGTGTCAACTCAGAGTTAAATGGATTAAGGGCAGTGCAAGATGTGCTTTGTTAAACAGATGCTTGAAGGCAGCATGCTCCTTAAGAGTCATCACCACTCCCTAATCTCAAGTACCCAGGGACACAAAAACTGCGGAAGGCCGCAGGGACCTCTGCCTAGGAAAGCCAGGTATTGTCCAAGGTTTCTCCCCATGTGACAGTCTGAAATATGGCCTCGTGGGAAGGGAAAGACCTGACCGTCCCCCAGCCCGACACCCGTAAAGGGTCTGTGCTGAGGAGGATTAGTAAAAGAGGAAGGAATGCCTCTTGCAGTTGAGACAAGAGGAAGGCATCTGTCTCCTGCCTGTCCCTGGGCAATGGAATGTCTCGGTATAAAACCCGATTGTATGCTCCATCTACTGAGATAGGGAAAAACCGCCTTAGGGCCGGAGGTGGGACCTGCGGGCAGCAATACTGCTTTGTAAAGCATTGAGATGTTTATGTGTATGCATATCTAAAAGCACAGCACTTAATCCTTTACATTGTCTATGATGCAAAGACCTTTGTTCACGTGTTTGTCTGCTGACCCTCCCCCACAATTGTCTTGTGACCCTGACACATCCCCCTCTTCGAGAAACACCCACAAATGATCAATAAATACTAAGGGAACTCAGAGGCTGGCGGGATCCTCGATATGCTGAACGCTGGTTCCCCGGGTCCCCTTATTTCTTTCTCTATACTTTGTCTCTGTGTCTTTTTCTTTCCTAAGTCTCTCGTTCCACCTTACGAGAAACACCCACAGGTGTGGAGGGGCAACCCACCCCTACATTTTCCCCTGGTATCATTCTTTTTTTTGAGACTGAGTCTCATTCTGTCACCCAGGCTGGAATGCTATGTCATGATGTCAGCTCGCTGCAACCCTTGCTTCCTGAGTTCATGTGATCCTCCTGCTTCAGCCTCCCAAGTAGCTGGGATTAGAGGCGTGGGTCACGATGCCCGACTAAATTTTTTGTATTTTTAGTAATGACTGGCTTTCACCAAATTGGCCAGTCTGTCGTTGAACTCCTGACTTCAAGTGATGTGCCTGCCTTGGCCTCCCCTAGGGCTGTGATTACAGGAATGAGCCACCAGAACCCAGCCAAATATTCCCCACTGCCTTCTTTTTTGCTTTTTTCCTAATCTCCTGAAGTCATTCTTTGAGTTGTCATGTAGATTAATAGGTTTCTCAAATTACTGGAAAACTAGTTGAAGAAATAAACAGGCAGTTTGTGAATATTAAACAGAACAGTGGTGCTGAGCATGGCTAAAGCATCTCTGCATTCACAGGGAGAGGAGCGGAAGACCTTCTGGTGTGGGCTGGGCAGCAATTCACTTGCAGGAGAAACAGCCCGGGTGTGGAGAGGCGGCCAACCTTGGCGGGATCCTTTCTAAGGAGCCGAGAAATCAACGTAGAGCTTCCTCTGTCTGATTCTTTAACAACTGCAGACCTTCCCTGAGTCAAGCTTTGTGTCAAAAGGACAAATTAAAAGGCAAGAAAATAAAATCGTAATACCAGGACTTTTGGGGAAAACAAAAAAAACTCACATCTAATTCCAGATTATTTCCATTGTTTCTGTGTCCAATGTACTCTTTTGTTGTTGTTGTTGTTGTTGTTGTTGTTGTTGTTGCTGTTGTTGAGACTGAGTCTCACCCTGTCACCAGGCTGGAGAGCAGTTGCGTGATCTCGGCTCACTACAACCTCCGCCTCCCAGGTTCAGCGACACTTGTGCCTCAGCCTACTGAGTAGCTGGGACTACAGGCATGTGCCACCACGCCCAGCTAATTTTTGTATTTTTAGTAGATACAGGGTTTCACCACGTTGGCCAGGATGGTCTCGAGCTCCTGACCTCGTGATCTGCCTGCCTCAGCCTCTCAAAGTGCGGGGATTAGAGGCGTGAGGCATCGCACTCAGCTCAATATACTCTTTGTTGAGGACAATGTTCAAACATTGTTCCTGTACTCAGCACGGTATGAAACTAGATAAATACATTTTAAGGAAATCAACAATACAATTTTTTTGAAAGAAAATTGGTTTTCAAGGTTTATTCTTCAATTATTGAAAGGTTTTCAAGAGTAAAACATACTATTCCTCTCCACAATCCCAGTTAATCCAGACCCTCCTCAGTGGGCTTTATCAAATACCCTACTCACCTTCCTGAATCTTTTGCTGAATCTCATATAAAGTTTTGTCACAGAACCTCAGCTTTTTCATACGGTTTTGTGTACCACGTCATGCCTGTGAATTGCTCTCTTTGCTTTGTTTTTATTTATTTATTTTTTTTTTTGTAAGAAGTAGCCAGGAAGTATCTTTCTTTGCTTTATAGATGTAAACTGCTTTGTATTTTCAGATTAACTTTCAAGAATGTTGAAAATTCTTTGCTCACTCTTCTTTTCTCACTTCCTCCCTCTCAGGACCTATAAAAGGCATCACCAAGCCCAATGGACAGATGCCCCAGGCTGCAGATTCTGTCAGTGCTGTTCTGGAAAAGGCGCAAACACATGCTGAAACATCGAAGGTAAAACCAGCAAGCAGCTGACATACATTCCATCCAGCCGTCCCCCAAAGCCCATGTTCTCAACCATTCGCATTGTTCCAATAACTGCTCTTTTAAAAATAGAAAACACGCGGTGGCTCACGCCTGTAATTCCAGCACTTTGGGAGGCTGATGCGGGCGGATCACGAGGTCAGGAGATCGGACCATGGGGTAACCCCGTCTCTACTAAAAATACAAAAAAAGAAAAAAAAATTAGCCGGGCTTGGTGGTAGGAGCCTGTAGTCCTAGCTATTTGGGAGGCTGAGGCCGGGGAATGGCGTGAACCCGGGAGGTGGAGCTTGCAGTGAGCCGAGATCGCGTTACTGCGCTCCAGCCTGGGGCGACAGAGTGAGACTTCATCTCAAAAAAAAAAAAAGAGAGAGAGAGAGAGAAAACAGGCAAACAGGTTGGGTACGGTGGCTTACGCCTGTAATCCCAGTACTTTGGGAGGCCGAAACAGGAGAATTGCTTGAGCTCCGGAGTTCCAGACCAGCCTGGGCGACAGAACAAGGGCTCATCTTTACAAGAAATTAAAAAATTAGCCAGGCTTGGTGGTGTGCACTTGTGGTCCTAGCTACTTGGGTGGCTGAGGTGTTTGAATTGCTTGAGCCCAGGATTTCAAGGCTGCAGTGAGCTGTGATCACACCACTGCACTCCAGCCTACGTGATAGTTAAAGACCTTGTCTTAAAAAGAGATAAAAAAGGTTACACTAAAAATTTGCATTGTCTATTTTCCCCATTAATGTCCTACATACATCCCCAGGGTGATGGAGGAGAAAATACATTTTAAAATAATAGCCAATAGGTATGACATCCTCCATAACATTTTTTCAACCAAATAGGTCAATGAGGATTCACTTAAATCTATCTTAAAATCATAGTTAATAATTATGATTTAGTTACTAATCTAGTTCAAAACCTCTCAGTTGACTGTATAAATTCTGTTGAGTATTTCTCACATGTGATTCAAAACAACCTTAAATAACTGTGACAATAGCATATCACCCAGCTAGGACAGGCAGGGTGCTTCACTTTAGCAATTTTTCACTTCTTTCACCCCTTCATTTTGTCCATCAGTCAGTGGTGAAAACAATTACATCTTAGTATTTATTGAACTTCTTATAACTTTGACAACCACTGCAGGCCTGTAAAAGTTGTATTTCTTTAATGTTCTCATTATCTTCTCAAGCCTCTGCTTCTCATGCAATGCGCTGTCAGCTATTACTATTTTCATTATTTCTACAATGCCAATCAAAGGAAAGCATTTAAAAATGCTGAAAGAAATAAAAGAATCCCAGAATAGAAATCACTTAACTATATGTGAACGTCAATACCCAAGCTACCTGCTCAGAAATTTTTTAAAAAGGAAAAAGTACATCGCCAGTTAATTAGCTTATCATGCTAAGTAAATAAACTAAATAAAATAGAAACTAAATCACAAGGCACTTTGTTAGAAAAAAAATTTGCAGATTTAATCTTCAGTGGTAAGAAACTATTAAGCAGAGGAAGAAATAAACTGGAACCCTGATGAAATGTCAATTGGATGATAATTACCACTAGAACAGAGGGATTCAATCCAGCTGCCTGGGGACGTTTCATTATATAAATACAAATTATTATAATGTATTCCAGCATTGGCAGAGGAAGGGCTATGCCTCTAATAGACTTTAGCCAAATTTGGCATTCTGGTTTCTACCAGTAGCATGCTGATAATTTTTCTTTTTAGAACTCATATATATATATATATATATATCTCATTTGATCTCATCACGATCTGAGACACAGGTCATAATAGGGACTACAGGGCTCATTTTATACCCGGTGAACCAGCCAACTTTCATGCAGTTGAGAAAAGGTAAACTGTCCGGGTGAGGTGGCTCACACCTGTTATTTGGGAGGCCGAGGTGGGCAGATCACTTGAGCCCAGGAGTTGGAGACCAGCCTGAGCAACATGGCAAAAAACTCTCTCTACAAAAAATACAAAAATTAGCTGGGCATGGTGGCACATGCTTGTCATCCCAGCAACTCAGGAGGCTGAGGCATGAGGATCACTGAGCCCTAGAGGCAGAGGTTGCAGTGAGTCGAGCTTGCACCACTGCACTCCAGCCTGGGTGACACAGCGAGATCCTGTCACACACACACACACACACAAAAGCCAGGTGCGGTGACTCGTGCCTGTAATTCCAGCACTTTGGGAGGCAGAGGCAGGCAGATCATGAGGTCAGGAGTTCAAGACCAGCCTGACCAACATGGTGAAACCCCATCTCCACTAAAAATACAAAAATTAGCTGGACGTGGTAGCCAGCACTTGTAGTCCCAGCTACTCCAGAGGCTGAGGCAGGAGAATCGCTTGAACCCAGGAGGCAGAGGTTCCAGTGAACCGAGATGGCGCCACTGCACTCCAGCCTGGGTGACAGAGCAAGACTCCGTCTCAATAATAATAATAATAATAATAATTATTATTATTATTATTATTAAAGACCATTTAGAGTCATTTCCCTATTCCAGAGTGAAGATGAGCTCATGAACAACCAGGGGTCTCAGTGACTGAGGGACGGAGGCTCCCCAGGGGGCAGACAGAGACCTCGCCTATCTATGGCATGGTCCTGTCCACTGGGGCTGTTTTGTCGAGAATAAAGAATGCTACTCACGAGACTGAGGCGGGAGGATGGCTTGAGCTCAGGAGATCGAGGCTGCAGTGAGCCCAGATCGCGCCATTGCACTCAGCCTGGGCGACAGAGTGAGACCCTGTCTCCATTAATTAATAACAATATATTTAAAATTTCAAAAATTTTAAAATAATGAATGCTGCTGTCGCTTGTTTGCAGGATAAGAAGCCAGCCTTCGGGAACCAGCAGGAGCACCCTGGGCCCCGCATGGCCCCAAGTCCAGCCTGCCCCGCCTCCTCTGGTGCAGAGGTCCAGGGACACCAGCAGCAGCCCCGCCACGCCCCCCAAGGCCAAGAACACAGGCGGCAGGGGCTTCCCCTCCCTGCCAGACTACTTCCTGCCGCCACAGCCACCACCCTTGGACGACCCAGAGCTCCCGCCGCCCCTGGACTTCGTGCTCCCTACCCCCGCGGTCGCCAAGAGGCCTCCTATGCCCCACCCCCGCAAGAGACACGAAGCATCAATGTTCAGAAGCAGCAAATAAATAAAATAAATGAATAAAAGTTAAACGTTCTTCCTACAGTATTTCTATAAGGATTATTGGGTCAGTCGATCTTGAGGTCAATACTATAATTAAAAATAGCTTTCACCATCCCATGCCTTCTTAAGTCTTGGTGATCTTAGATTTTCATCTCTACCTCTGTGACCTTCAAAATTTTCAGGAAAATCGAGAAAGGAAAACGAGAAAATATGACCAGCAGAGCCTGTTCCCTTGCTCTGAGATTCCCGTTGCTTGATTGATTGGAGCCCTGGACACAGGCTGTTTTGGTTTTGCTTTTTTAATGCTTGAATAACAGTAATTTTAAAAAATAGTCTTTAGATAGTTTTTGAATTCTCTATTATTACAATGCTGTTAGTATCCTGTAAAAAAGAATGTAGGGCCAGGTAAAAGCAATCTTATTGCTGTGTATTTCAATCTGGAAGGTTTTCCCTCAGAGATACATTTACTGCCCAGCTTATCCTAGCCTCTTGTTACCTATATCTCTTCTCTTTCAAATTGGCTTCTGATGGGCTAAAAGGCTATTTTCTTAAAATTAAGGAAGGTAATTAATGGTATGTTTTAGTATTTGGAGAAGAGTAAGCTGTAGATCATGCTGTCTCAACCCATGGGCTCCCGTGGCCCAGGACAACTTTGAATGCTGCCCAACAAATATTAAAACATTATAAGCTCTTTGCAGGGCGCCGTGACTCACACTTGTAATCCCAGCACTTTTGGGAGGCCAGGGCTGGCGGATCTTTTAAGGTCAGGAGTTCAAGACCAGCCTGGACAACATGGCAAAACCCTATCTGTACTAAAAATACAAAAATTAGCCAGGTGCGGTGACGCATGCCTGTAATCCCAGCAACTCCAGAGGCTGAGGAGAATCCTTTGAACCCAGGAGGTGGAGCCTGCAGTGAGCTGAGATCTTGCTACTGCACTCAATCCTGGACGACAGGGCAAGACTCTCTCTTAAAAAAATTATGAGATCTTTTTGCAATTTTTTTTTTTTAGCTGATCAGCTATCACGAGTGTTAGTAGGTCTTATGTGTGTCCCAGGGAAGCCAAAAGATTGGACACCCCTGCAGGCTAAATGGAAATTTAAAATGAAACAAATTTAGTTTTAAAACCAAAATATTTAGTAATTAAAACTGGCAAGGTGTTCTTAATTTTTTGAGCATATGCTTGAAATAGGATAGAAGGTAAATTTGCTTTACATTAAATTTTATCTCAGGAACAGTAACTCTCCAGTTTTAGTATATTATGTTCTTTTGATGTCAGATACAGTAATAATACGGCTTTTCTTTTTAATTTTTTATTTTATTTTATTTTACTTTAAGTTCAGGATACATGTGCAGAACGTGCAGATTTGCTACATAGGTAAACATGTGCCATGGTGGTTTGCTGCATCTATCAACACATCACCTAAATATTAAGGCCAGCATGTGTTAGCTATTTGTCCTGATGCTCTCCCTCCCCTCAACCCCCCACAACAGGCCCCAGTGTATGTTGTTCCCCTCTTTGTGTCCATGTGAAAGACACAGCTTTTCTGATACCTGACTACATAATGGTCATTATGCCGATCTCTGGGACAATACAGGAAAGGTTCAGAGAAGAGAGCTGTGAAAGTTGTCAGAATCAAAATGGGGTCACTCATGTTAAGAAAACCCTGACAAATAGAACCAGGCAAGTCCATGAATAGAGGGTTCTCATGACAATCGTCAACCCTGTGATTTTCACTCAAGTGGAACACAATCTTTGGTGTCTGGCTGAGAGGTCTTTACAAGAACTACCTCTACCTGAGTGGGATTATTTAGATTGACCCTGAAAATGCAGCAAACTTTGTTCCTTTATGAATATTTTAGTGAGATACTGGAGGTGGGGGGAGTGCAAAAAGTGGGGTGAAATTGGACATTAGAGAGGAAGTGCAAGGATAATAATATATTATGAACAGTGTATAATTAATGATATAGGGCAGTAATGCTATAACACAGCTTATGAAAACTCCATAATTTCTTTTATAATGCTGCCACTGGGGCAAAGACCCATGTAATAGGCCAACTGCAGCAAAACCCACAGGGTTTCGTAGAGTTTACAGAAAACATGATTTAATCTGTCACATGATAGAATATGAACTAAGATTTTACAGTAGGTCCTCAAAGAGGAGAATGAATATTTAAGCCTCATATTTTGTTTGATCATAGGAATCTTGGCTGGTATGATACTGAAATGACCCAATTCCATGATAATTGAGGCTTTGAAGTGTGCTTGAGACTTATGGCTTGATGTGTGACCCATTTTTACCGATGGTTTATGTGTGCTTTGGTACAATGTACTATACGTGTTCCTTAGAACAAGCTTGTTTAGCGTGTTCCACAAATTTTCTGCCTGCAGCTTGTTATCTGGTCTGCTGCATCCATCAATTACTAAGAAGGATATTTTAAAATCTTCTGAGGGCAGATTTGTCAATATCTTTTCACTGTTCTGGTGAATTGTGCCTTATATATTCTGACATGGTTAATTATTAAGTGTAAACAAAAATTATGTATGTGACTTCCTGGTGAGTTGAACCGTCCATCACCATGCAATGTTTTCTGCTTTTTTTCTTGTACTCATGCAGCTGTGTCGTCTTTTTTCAGGTATTTGCCTGACAAATCTATTCATGCACTTTCAAACTCTCTATGCCTTTATGTTCTATGTTTGCCACTTTTAATGACAGATAGCAGATTTTGTTGTGTTTATGTCTAGTTCAGGAATTATCTTTTAATTGCAAGTTTATTCTTTTTACTTTTTTAATTTCCTTTTTTTTTTTTGGAGTCAGGGTCTCATTCTGTCACCCAGGCTGGAGTGCAGTGGTGCGATCATAGCTCACTGCAGCCTCAACATTCTGGGCTCAAGCCATCCTCTTGCCTCAGCCTCCCGAGTAGCTGGTACTACAGGCTTATGCCATCTGCCTGGCTAATTTTTATTTTTTGTAGAGATAGGAGTCTCACCATATTGTCTAGGCTGCTTCCTAACTCCTGGCCTCAAGCAGTCCTTCTGCCCTGGCCTCCCAAAGTGTTGGGATTACAGGCATGAGCCACCACATCCGGCCTCTTCTTACTACTCTTACTGTGATTATATATTTGTATTTGTTTTTAACATCTTATTTTGTACTTCCTATTACCCTGGATTTTTCTGGGGTTTTTATCTTCCTTTCTTGTCTACTTTGTGTGATTAGGATTTTTCTCTTACTCCTGTTTTTAAGCTTCTTGTTGAAAAGTTATATACTGTGTCTATTCTTTTAATGGCCAGTTATAATGCTAATATCCATACTCAATAAAGTCCCAAGTTAAACAATTTTAACCTAGGAAATACAAGGACTTTGGAACACTTTGGTTTCAAACACACACACACACACACACACACACACACATTATTGCCTAGTAGTTGAGTTATAGCTGACTTCTTTTTTTCCTAGATTATCATTATTTCACCCTCATTCTTCAAAGACAGTTTCAGTGGATGTAAAATTTCAATTGACAGTACAAACTCTCAGCTTTTTGAGGAAATTGTCCCCACTGTCTTCTCCCTTTCACTGTTGCTGTTGAGAAGTCAGCTGTCAAATTATTATTTCTATTAGGTCATCTCTTTGTTTCCCCTCTGCATGATTTTAAGACCTTTTCTTCGTCTTTGGTGCACACAGTGGGTATAACTGTGGGTTTCTTTTTACTTAAGTTGCCAGATATTTTATTGAGGTTTCTGAATCTAGAAATATCTGTCCTTCACTATTCCAAAAAAAATGTAATTTATATTGTTTTCAAGCATTGCCTCTCCTTATTCGCTTCTTCCAAAACTCTAATGAAATATATGTTAGATCTTCTAACACTAGCCTCCCTATCTCTTAATTGTGTATATTTTCCATTTCTTTATATATTCTGGGTATATTAATCAGACATTAATTTCTATTCACTAATTCTTTTCTTCAGCACAATCTAATCTACGTTAAAGCCATCCATTTTAGGTTTCTGTTTTTTGAAACAGACTTTACGTTTTAGACCAGTATTAGATTCACAGCAAAATTGAGCAAAATGTATTGGGAGTTCCCATTTTTCCCCTGTCCGCACACATGCACAGCCTCCTCCACTACCAAAATGCTACAAAAATCGTACTGAAACAATTGAGGAACCTACATTGACACATCATTAGTACCCAAAGTCCACAGTTTACTGCAGGTTTACTCTTGATGTTGCACAATCTATGGGTTTTCAGAAATGTACAATGGCATGTATCCACCATTATAGAATCATATAGATTAGTTTCACTGTCCTAAAAATTCTATGTTCTGCCTATTAATGTCTCCCTCCCCTTTAAACCCTGGAAACCACTGGTCTTTTTTACTGTCACTGTAATTGCACCATTTCCAAAATATATAGTTAGAATCACCGTATGTAGCCATTTCTAATTGATTTCTTTTCCTTAATAATATGCATTTATGGTTCCTCCATGTCTTAGTCTATTTTCTGTTCCTACAGCAGAATACATGGGTAGTTTATTTTAAAAAGAGATAATTTTGGATCATGCTTCTGGAGCCTGGGAAGTCCAAAGAGCATGGTGCCAGTGTCAGGGGAAGGCCCACTGACTGCATCATATCGTGGCAGATAAGCGGAAGGAGAAGTGGCTGCACGCAAAAGGGGGACAAACCAGGAGAGGCAACCTTGCTTATAACAACCCAATCTCGTGGGAACTAATGCATTTCCATGAGAACTAACCCCGTAGCACCTGAAAGAGATTGATCCATCTCTTAAAGCACTGCCACCTTGGGGACCAAGCCTAAACATGAGTTTTGGAAGGGCCAATCCATAGTCAAACCATAGCACTCCATTATCTTTTCATGGCTTGATAATTCATTTCTTCTTTAAGTTTTTTTTTTTTTTTTTGAGATGGGGTCTCACTCTATCATTCAGGTTGGAATGCAGTGGCGTGATCTTGTCTTCATTTCTTCTTATCACTGAATAATATTCCATTGTCTGGATGAACTATAGTTCATTTATTCATTCCCCTATTGCTGGACATCTTGGTTGCCACCAAATTTTAGCGATTATGGATAAAGGTGCTAGAAACATGTGTGCAGACACTTGTGTGAATATCAGTTTTCAACTCACTTAGGTAAATAGGAGTGTAATTGCAGGATCATATGGAAAAAGTGTGTTTAGCTGTGTAAGAAACTGCCAAACTGTCTTCTAAAGTGGCTGTTTCATTTTGCTTTCCCTCCAAGAATAAATGAGAATTCTTATTGCTCCCCATGATTGTCATTGTTTGGTATTGTCAGTGTTTTGTATTTAAGCATTTGAATAGGTAGGTAGTGGTATCAGTTTTAATTTGCTATTTCCTAATGACATATGACATTAAGCAATTTTTTCATATGCTTATTAGCCAACTGTAGATCTTCTTTGGTGAAGTGTGTGTTCAGATCTTTTGTCAACTTTTTAATTGGGCTGTTCCTTATTGCTGTTTTAAGAGTTCTTCATGTATTTTGATAACAGTACTTTATCAGATATGTCTTTCACAAGTGTTTTTTCCCAGTCTGTGGCTTGTCTTCTAATTCTCTTGACTGTGCATTTCACAGAAGTTTTTAATTTGAATGAGGTCCAGCTTATCAATTATTTGTTTCATGAATCATGCCATTGGTGGTGTTGTATTTAAAAAGTCATTGCCATGCCCAAGGTTATCTAGGTTTTCTCCTATATTCTAGAAGTTTTATAATTTTGTGCATTATACTTAGGTCTATGATCCATTTTGACTTAAATTTTGGGGAAGATGTAAGATCTGTGTCTAGATTTTTGATTTTGCATATGGATATTAAGTTGTTCCAGTGCCATCTGTTGAAAAGACTATCTTTTCCTCATTGTATTGCCTTTGCCCCTTTGTCAAGTATTTGTATAGGTCTATTTTGGGACTTTCTATTCTGTTCCCTATTCATCTATTCTTTTGCCACTACCACACTGTCTTGATTGCTGTAGCTTTGTTGTAAATTTTGAAATTGGGTGGTATTAGTCCTCTGTTTTTCTTCTTTTCTAATATTGTGTTGCCATTTTTTTTTTTTTTTTTTTTTGCCTCTCCATATAAACTTTGGAATCAATTTGTCAATATCCAAGTGATATATTTCTGGGATTTTGATGGAGATTGCATTGAATCTAGAGAGCAAGTTGGGAAGAACTGACATTTTGTTAATGCTAGGCCTTCCTATCCGAGAACATGGAATATCTCTCTATTCATTTAGTCCTTCTTTGATTTCCTTAATCAAAATTATGCAGTTTTCCTCATAGATCTTTTATATATTTTGTTAGATTTATACCTAAATATTCCATTGGTGGTGGTGGGAATGTTAACATAAATGGCATTGTGTTTTTAATTTCAAATTCCAATTGCTCATTGTTGGTGTGCAGGAGAGCAACTGCAATGGATTTTTCTATACTAATCCTGTATGCTGCAACCTTGCTATCAATAGCAAGCTATTGATCAACTAATAAGCAATAATAAATGCTTATTAGTTCCAGGAGTTTTTTGGTCAATTGTCCTGGTGGCCTCTGGAAGAGTCCTCCTCTAGACCCAGGGTTAAGGGTGTGCATTATTTTCCTTTCCATACATATGACTATCAAAGGCAAGGTAGGGGAGAGTGCAAGGCAACAGCTCCCTGCAGTCTTCTCCACTCCACATCCTTTCATATTGTTAAAGTAGGTGAGGAGAATTAATACTTGTGGAGCAGGTTCTCAGATATTCGCTATGAAAACCTACAAATGGTGATTTAGACTTCCATTGCTATTATATCTTGGGAGTCTTTGATGAAACTTTAATTTTAACCTATTTTTCAATCAGTATAGTTTCTATTAGAAAAATTCATAGGAGAAAAAACAACTATTTCAATAAACATCAAAAAAGCTCTTGATAAAATTCAACACCACTCCTTGTTAAAAAAAATTTAAAAATTCATAAGACGCTAGCAATTTAGGAAGATGTTTCTATATTGATGAAAGTTATTAGAGACCTACAGCAGAAGGCATATTTAATAATAAAGCATGAATTGAAATGTCATTTATTTTTATGGCACCGAGGATTTGTTTTAATCAGTATGGTAAGACACATGAACACAGAAATAAGTGTCATGAGGGAAGTAGTTTATTTTGCTACTCAGGGTTCCCTACCAGCTGTAGGCACCTCACACCACAAGAGGCAAAACAGGGAAACATCATGGTCAGTCAGGAGACAGAGAGGACAGGGGAAAGCACGAGCAAGAATCTTTACTGCACTTTCCACAGGAAGGAACAAGCAAGGCACGGCAACCAGTCTTAGGATTGGCTAGTTTGAATAATTTCATGGTGTCTTGGGGAGGAGAGGCTGTCCCTAGTTGTCTGCTACCTGGCCCTGAGGCAATTAGGGCAGGTGGATAGTGGCCTGGGACATGAGAGTGATAAAGAAGGATAAAGATAGATAAGAAGAATAGAGGGTGATAAAGAAAGGATAAAGAAGGGCGTATGAGCTCTGGATTGGTTGGTTTATATATGAAGACATACATGCAGGCAAGTTGTTTATGTCCAGGAATTAGCTAATCCTGAGAGGGGCAGTCCCTCCAGGGGCGACAAGGCCCTGGATGTCAAAGCATCAAATTCAGAATATAAGAGACATGACTAATACACCATTAAAGTCAATATTATCATTAATATTATTCGACATTATCCTGAAGTCTCTAGCCAATGCATACAACAACAAAAACAATAGGATGAAAAACGATTTGAATGAAAAAGACTTTTAAATTCTCAGATGGTGTATCTACTTAAAATTTAAAAACAAAGTCAACCTATTAATTATAGAAACCAAAAACTGTCCTATATACTATATACCAGTGATGCTCAATTATAAAATGTAGTATAAAAAGTGATTCACAATAGCAACAACAACTACATGTCTAGAATTGATACACAATTTCAAAGTCTATATAAGGAAAGATGTAAATGTTTTTTGCAGATAAAAAAGAAAACATCAGGAAGGTAAGAGTTATAGGTCATCACCACTCTACCTAGTTCCAATAACCACGATTGAATTAAATGACATGAGTTCCCCAACATGGTTCTAATTTCAGTTATCATGGTATTTTACCTGTAATTACATAAAGTACACTTCTTGTTAGTTCTTCAGTCCACAAACCACAGCCTAAATAACAGATGAATCATGATCAGTGACCCATCACTTCTTTCAAAGTATGTTGTTGCCAATCACTGCATATTTGTTAGAGTTTATACAGAGAGCAAAGCATAACCTTGTCTTGCCTGCTTGTCTCCCAGTGAGAAGCCCATGTGACATTTTACAAAAAGGAATAATCAAAAGTGGAAATTAATCAACAGGGCTAAAACTGCAACAGAAAAAAAGTGATAACACAAAGTGAAATTCAAATAGAACATAAATGTAGTTATATTTTTAGTAGAGACAGGGTTTCACCATGTTAGCCAGGATGGTCTCGATCTCCTGACCTCGTGATCCGCCCGCCTCGGCCTCCCAAAGTGCTGGGATTACAGGCGTGAACCACCGCGCCTGGCCTTTTTTTTTTTTTTGAGATGGAGTCTCACTCTGTCTCCAGGCTGGAGTGCAGTAGTGCGATCTCGGCTCACTGCAACTTCCAACTCCCTGGTTCAAGCAATTCTCCTCCTTCAGCCTCCTGAGTAGCTGGGATTACAGGCGTGCACCACCACGCCCAGCTAGTTTTTGTATTTTTGGTAGAGACGGGGTTTCACTATGTTGGCCAGGATGGTCTTGATCTTACTCCAGCTCCTGCTGGAGTAAGAGTGTCTATCTGCTTTCGTTTTAACAACATTATAGATCATTTAGGCTTGTCTTGAAAGTTTTATTTTTATGCCCTTTAACTAAGTCAAATTTATATTTCTGGAATGTTGTTCATTAATTCTAAAGCACTATCAATTTTCAAAAGTGTTTTTGACGTGTCCTCTTGTTTTAGAAAAGTGTCTAGAGGAAAGCTAAAAAAAAACAAAAAACATACTGGAATGGATATTTTTATTACTTATTACCATTAATCATTTCAAAGTTTTAACACTTTCATCCAACAGGAAAGCATGATTTTATCTGGTCTATGGTTTCAGTTGCTCCACTCCTTTTTCAAATGAGTAATACGTGAAGCATCCTAAGGGCCCTCATTTTCTTCCTATGTCAATTAAAAGAAAGCATTTTATTGTCCTAATTAATTGCGTGATAAAATTAATTTTAGAATATATTAAAATGCATCATAATTGTGTTTCAGTAAATGTCTTATTAATAGGAAATGAATTTCAATACTGAGTAGATTGTGAACCTGTCAGTTGTTTGCCTGCCTTGAGTTTTGAAAAGTTGAATGTTTTTATTTCCTAGTAGTTCTTTTTAAAATAGCTAGACTTCTTTCCAGTTATTTTACTGGGAACATTATATTTTATTTTAGAAGCCATTGAGGGTGGAGGGAAACTTCTCCTCTAAAGGGATGTTTCTTAAAATGTGGTACCTTATATAAAGTGGAAATGAAGAAAGATGATGATTTAAGGTACATGTGGGGGGTGAAGCATGAGAGAAAGAGGCTGGATCAGTTTCCTTTATATATCTTGCTTAAATGCTATTCAGCGATGGCCCTCTATTAACTGGATTATGGCCATAGACCTCTAAATTGCATTCCTACTGCCAGTCTTGTTCCGAACACGGCCCATCTACCTCACACACTGCTCCCAAGTTAAGTCTCTGTATTACAAAAACAATTATATCCCCCTGGTAGGTGGAAATCTGTTAGCTCCCAATGCTGATTGGACTAATTCCAGTTTTCCTAGTGAAACAAGTAAGGCCCTGGACAATGTATTCCTAACAGCCTCCCGCCTCATTGCCCTCTTCCAATCTGGCTTTCACCTTCATCACCCTACCCCAGGGTCACCAGTGACCTCCTTCTCATTTAATATAATGAACACTTCTCCTTCCTCGAGCACTTTCTTCTGCTACTGACTTTATTGACACATTTTGTCTGATTTTTCTCCCACCCCCTTTAGATGTTTTTTCTCTGACTCCTGAAGGTTGAGCAAGAGTCCAGGATGAACTGACCCCAACTACAATTTATACAGAGGTGAGTGGGTGTTTTAAAGGGAGAATGAAGGAATTATGAGGGGAATGAGTGGGGCTCAGTGGAATTAGGGAAGTGAAAATTGTCAGTGAAAGTGAAATGTGACAGCCATCTGGGTTAACCAGCACTTATTGAAGTTAACTAGGCTCCTACTCTCCCACAGAGACTGGAAGACAGGGGCCCTATCTTCAGGTGTTGGCTAGAACAAACAATGGGTTATTTTTGCAGCCCTGAGTTTTCTTAGGCAGGCATTGTATCAAAGATTTATCCAACCCATGTGAACGTGAAAGACAGTTGAATGGAAATTTAGGAAGATTTATTTTATGTGTGTGCTTCTTTCTTTCTAAGCCAATTAGGACAGAACTTTAAAAAGTAATTTTATTACTATAAATTGATTGGTAATTCTATTCAGGCATTGTCACATAACATGATAACATATGGGAAGTAGTACTGTATCACATGGAATTATTATATATATAATATATGTGTATTATGTGTATATATATATGTGTGTATTCTTGAACGGAAAGACAGATGCAAATAAAGATCTTATGGTTTTCATTTAAAAAATTATAGCATAGTTAAGGTTACCTACTGAATGTAAGGTCAGTGAGTTTTACCAGCATATTTGAAGGAGACTTTGAAGATTTTCTTTTGTCCTGATGTGTGATCTTATGGAGACAAGAGACTGAGGGGACATCAAGAAGCTGTTGGGATGTCTCCAGAGCTCACCTCAGTGGATAAAACATCCAGTTTGTTTCAAATTAGCCTTTTTCCTTTGAAGCCTCAGGTAGTTTTTTGGGGGGGATTCCTGAGTCCCTTGAGAGCCCCTGATAGGCCAGGGAAATTAAAGTTCCAGTGACTGGCAGGGTGTGAGGAGCTGGAGTAAGAAGTTACATTGCAAGTCGCTGTTCTAAGTGCTAATGGCATCAACCACTTAGTCCTCATATTCTTACAACCAAAATTTATTACTATCCCATTTTACAGATGAGGATAATGAGGTGAGATTTAACTGTAAATTACTAACATGAAAATACAGTCTTTAAAATTTCTAAAAATAATTTATTCTTTGAAATAGCAAACAACATTTTTACCTTTAAAACATACTTACAAATTTAATGTCATAAAAAGCATTCTAGTAAAACTCAGTAGACTATAATGTGAAAACATTGTGCTGTCTTCTTTATGGCCTAATAAGCTTAAAAAGGCCGGGCACAGTGGCTCACACCTGTAATACGAGCACTTTGGGAGGCCAAGGCAGGTGGAACATGAGGTCAGGAGATCGAGACCATTCTGGCTAACATGGTGAAACCCCATCTCTACTAAAAATACAAAAAAGTTAGCTGGGCATGGTGGCTGGCACCTGTAGTCCCAGCTACTCCGGAGGCTGAGGCAGGAGAATGGTGTGAACCCGGGAGGCGGAACTTGCAGTGAGCTGAGATCATGCCACTGCACTCCAGCCTGGGCGACAGAGCAAGACTCCGTCTCAAAAAAAAAAAAAAAAAAAAAAAAAAAGACTTAATACCTGCTCTTGAAGAGTACATTCCAACCTGGCTGTACTCAAACTTTTATTCAAAATGGATTTTAAGAAAGTGGATTTCTCCTTGTAGTAAATAAGCTTAATTTTGCTAGCCCAGATCAACTCTTGGACTATGTGAAAATGCAAGTGGCTAGTATTCACATGGATAGACTCAAGTTACCCTGAGTTGGCTGGCCTGAACCATGTCTATAACTCACACTTTCTCCTTGCCTGTCCTTTTGCACTGCAGCAGTATCTGAGTCGATCATCTTTCGGGGTACATGTTTCTGCCAGTTCGTTGGGCTTCTATAGAAGTCATTGTTCTGACAGCATCCCTTAACATACCCCACATGGAGACTCATGTTGGAACCACATAGGCTCAAAGAGCACTTCAAGAAAAAGAAAGTTCAGTCTGGAATGAGAATGGTGGTGGTGTGGATAACCTAATTTCCTCTCTTCTGAGAAAAAAAGAAAGAAATTCAACTTTATGGGTAGAATGTCTTTTCCCAAAGCAATTCCTAGATGTTAGACAAATTTTTGCAATAAAAAAGATGACTGAACACAGAAATACCATTTAGGACATAAAATGGAGGCCAAGGAAAATAATCCATTTAGTTTATTTTTAGAACCGTTATTAATTCCTAAGGGCCCAGTTAAGCAACATTTTTATAACAATACAATTTAAAGGCTATTGCACAATATTACATTTTGGACTGACAGGGTAGTAAGTGCTTGCTTTTACTGAATGTTTCATACAATAATTTTCTTAAACTTCAGTGTTATGCTATATATGAGTTTATTTTTTAATGTCAAAACCCTTCATTAACAAAGAGTTTTTAATAGAGGTATAATGTTGAGAAATCAATATTAATATAATAAACACATTATGAAAAGGTAACATTCACCGTGTAAATTTGCTGTTTATTAAAAAATTCACTTACATGAAGTCAATTCAATTTGGAAAATGTATCCATTGACTGCTCTCTACTAGGAATAAGCTAAATATTGTAATAAATTTAAAAAACAAACCAATGCCTGCCCTCAAGGATACCACGACTCTCTCTGAAATCACAGAACTCAGGATGGAGGGGTAGTCACTGGGAACCACGTTCTATGCTCACAGCGTTAAGTAAATGCGGGATGTAAAGCAGATGATATGGGCTTTGATTTTCTCATCTGTGAAACAAGAAAATTAAATTTAATTTAGAAACGGTGAAGGTATTTTCTCAAAAGTGTGTATATTTTTGCTTCCCTTTCTATAATTCGCATTCTATTCTACCCTAAATTTGATTAATAAGCAAGAATTCTAATCAGACATTAGTAATCCCCTGATATAAATGTATGTGCACAGCTGGTACCACACTATTACAACATGATGACTTTAGACGGTGCCAAAAGTGCCATTTACATGGAGGCCATGTATGCTCAAAAGGTTTTCAAAAGTTACATTTATTGATGTATTCACACTACTGTGTTGTTTTGGAAAATAGCCAGGAACCCATCTGCTGAACGTTTTAGACCTTTGGTGTGGAGGTATCTTACTTGTATTCCAACTTAGACACGTACCAAGACCTAACAAATCGTTTATTAGAACAACACTAAGACATCCAAACCAATAAATTAACAGATGGTGCCTAAAAATTATGAGATTTTTGTTTCATTTTATCAGTTAGTTCAAGTAATTTTAGTTTTCCAGATGTGCTAGGTATTGAATCACCTCAGAGAAGAGTTTGAACAAAACAGATATTGTAAAACTTGGTTTTTATTGCTAAACATTGAAAGTCTGAAGATTGGAAATTTGACCTAATATTAGCCTCAAATGGAAACAAATTCAAAGCAGAGCCTGGAGATGGGCGGCATCCAGGATGTCATCACCTGCACTTCCAAGGGCTGCTGTGAAATGAGGAAAATCACCACCTGATCTCAGCACCAGGCCTGAGCATGCAAAGTCCCAGGGATGCCTAGGTTCTGTATTTACCATTTCAACAAATTTCCTCCTATCACTGATTCTGAAAACACTTTCAAAAAACACACAAATATGTCCTTTCATATATTAACAGACGATAAAAGAAAAGAGGGTGGTTAAGAGCTACATGGAACCATGCTTGAAGCCCATTTCCACTTACTTGCTCTCTGACACATACTTGATATTTCTGAGATTTCATTTCCAAATTGATAAAATAGAGCTTTGTGTAGTGGCAGCTTCTGACATGAAGCAAGGCTCTCAGAAAGTGTTGCCTCCCCCTTTCCTTCCTATGCCGCCTCTTGCTTCTACATTGAAAAGCAGTCTGGTGCCCTCTTCTAATGAGACTGAAGCAAAAAGGAATAATGGATTAGCACCTCCAACTAGAGACTAATCAGAAGGTCCATACTGAAAGAAGTCCTGACCACAAAAGTGGACTACCATGAAAGCCTTCAAAGTTGTATACATGAGGAACCATGTCTTGGACAAGAGCACACATCAGTATACTTGTATTAAAACATGTGGTGTAGAGGAAGACCCTTCCTATTTCAGTGAAAGTAGAGATCATTTGATATATCACAAAATTTTAGGTGGTTTTTTTTTTTCATTTTTTGTTTTTTTTTTTAGATGAAGTCTTGCTCTGTCGCCCAGACTGGAGTGCAATGGCACGATCTGAGCTCACTGCAACCACTGCCTCCCGGGTTCAAACGATTCTCCTGCGTCAGCCTCCTGAGTAGCTGGGATTACAGGCACATGCCATCACACCCAGCTAATTTTTGTATTTTTAGTAGAGTCAGAGTTTCACCATATTGGTCTGGCTGGTTACAAACTCCTGACCTCGTGATCCACCCACCTCAGCCTCCCAAAGTGCTGGGATTACAGGCATGAGCCACTGCGCCCAGTCATTTTAGTGGTTTTGTTTTGTTTTTTAAATTTACTTGTATAAACTTGCCAGGTATTGGCTTTGATTGGTTTCAGGGCCTGGTGAGGGTGTCAGGGGTATGGGGAGAAGATTCAAAAAAGGGAAGATCTTGACTCTGTGTAGCTCCTTCACAGTGAAAAGCTGCAATTTTCAGCAAATTGTTTAATTTATGAGGATCAAAATATGTTTTAGAAAATGAAAATGAGGAATAGCAATTTTGGATTCCAAGGTTTATGGTGTATTTTTAAGGTGGTTACCAATCAAGCTAATGTGACCGGTTGCAAATGGTGACGTGGTTAGAATTAATAAATTGGTGCCCTAGAATAGGGTTTAAGAGTGAGTGGTCCCTGCTGCAGATTGTGGTTAATTTTAGATCCCAGTGATCCTTACAGAGGAAAGGAGCTCAGATATCTATTATAAATAGCATCAGAAATTCTATTTCTAGATTGTTAACTAAATGAGTTTCTCTTTAATTTAACAAGAGAATACTTGTATTCAATTGGTACTGAGTATCCAAGACAAGTTGATACGTATTAAATTCCAATGATGGCTGGGGGCGATGGCTCATGCCTGTAATCCCAGCGTGCCCAGAATTGGTGGGTTCATGGTCTCACCGACTTCAGGAATGAAGCTGCAGACCCTCATGGTGTGTGTTACAGCTCTTAAGGTGGTGCATCTGGAGTTGTTCATTTCTCCCGGTGGGTTCGTGGTCTCGCTGGCCTCAGGAGTGAAGCTGCAGAACTTCACAGTCAGTGTTACAGCTCATTAAAGCAGTGTGGACCCAAGGAGTGAGCAGCAGCAAGATTTATTGAAAATAGCAAAAGAACAAAGCTTCTGCAACACGGAAGGGGAACCTAGAGAGTTGCCACTACGGGATCCAGCAGCCTGCTTTTATTCCCTTACCACGCCACACCCACATCCTGCTGATTGGTCCATTTTACAGAGAGCTGATTGGTCCATTTTACAGAGAGCTGACTGGTCTGTTTTGACACAGCACTGATTGGTGCGTTTACACTCCCTGAGCTAGACACAGAGTGCTGATTAGTGCTGATTGGTGTATTTACAATCCTCTAGCTAGACCTAAAAGTTCTTCAAGTCTCCACTAGATTAGCTAGACACAGAGGATTGATTGGTGCATTTACACACCTTGAACTAGACACAGGGTGCTGATTGGTGCGTTTACAAACCTTGAGCTAGACACAGAGTGCTGATTGGTGTGTTTACAATCCTTTAGCTAGACATAAAAGTTCTCCAAGTCCCCACCAGATTAGCTAGATACAGAGTGCTGATTGGCATTTACAAATCTGGAGCTAGACACAGGGTGCTGATTGGCATTTACAAATCTTGAGCTAGACACAGAGTGCTGATTGGTGCATTTACAATCCTCTAGCTAGATATAAAAGTTCTGCAAGTCCCCACTAGATTAGCTAGACACAGAGCACTGATTGATGCATTTACAAACCTTGAGCTAGACACAGGGTGTTGATTGGTGTGTTTACAAACCTTGAGCTAGACACAGAGTACTGATTGGTGTATTTACAATCCCTTAGCTAGGCATAAAGGTTCTCCAAGTCCCCACCAGATTAGCTAGATACAGAGCACTGATTGGTGTATTTACAAACCTTGAGCTAGACACGGTGCTCATTGGTGTATATACAATCCTCCAGCTAGACATAAAAGTTCTCCAAGTCCCCACTAGACTCAGGGGCCCAGCTAGCATCACTTAGTGTATCCTGCACAGGGGCTGCAGGTGGAGCTGCCCGCCAGTCCCGCACCATGCGTCCGCACTCCTCAGCCCTTGGGTGGTTGATGGGACCGGGAGCTGCAGAGCAGGGGGTGGTGCTCGTCAGGGAGGCTTGGGCCCCACAGGAGCCCACAGCTCAGCGGGAGGCTTAGGCATGGCAGGCTGCAGGTCCCAAGCCCTGCCCCCGGGGAGGCAGCTGAGGCCCAGCGAGAATTTGAGCACAGTGCCGTCGGGCTGGCACTGCTGGGGGTCCGGGTGCACCCTCCACAGCTGCTGGCCCAGGTGCTAAGCCCCTCACTGCCCAGGGCCAGGGGTGCCGGCCAGCCAATCCGAGTGTGGGGCCCACGGAGCCCACACCCACCTGGAACTCGCGCTGGTTCGCGATTGCCACGTGCAGCCCCAGTTCCTGCCCACGCCTCTCCTTCCACACCTCCCTCAAGCAGAGGGAGCCAGCTCCGGCCTCGGCCAGCCCAGAGAGGGGCTCCCACAGTGTGGCGGTGGGCTGAAGGGCTCCTCAAGCACAGCCAGAGTGGGCGCCGAGGCCGAGGAGGCACCGAGAGTGAGCGAGGGCTGCCAGCATGCTGTCACCTCTCACCAGCACTTTGGGAGGCCGAGGCAGGTCGATCACATGAGGCCAGGAGTTGGAGACCAGCCTGGCTAACATGGTGAAACCTCATATCTCCTAAAAATATAAAAATTAGTTGGGTGTGGTGGGGTGCACCTGTAGTCTTAGCTACTAGGGAGGCTGAAGCATGAGAATTGCTTGAACCCAGGAGACAGAGCTAGGCTCTGTATCAAAAAGACAAACAAACAAAAAAACAAAACTAATGATGATGAAACAGTGTGATGACCATATTGGTATTGGTGACAATATTATTGAAAAAAGTTTTAAAAATAAAACCGTAAGGCATATGATCCCTTGTAATAATAAAAATAGAATTTAATCAGCAATAGAATTTTCCAAATCGTAAGAGAAAATTGTGTGATGTATTGGCAGGAGAAAAGTTTAGTGCAGGACAGCAGGTGTTATGTGTAAGGAAGACTGAGATAAATTAAGTTTTCAGAGTTTTTATAGTTGTGTAATATTCAGATTTACCCATGCTTTAGAGCACAGAGCAAATCCCTTCTTTTCCTGTCCATGACTTATGAACTTCTTCCTATTCTTCTAGTGCATTGAAAAAGGTCTCAGTTATAGTATTTTGCACAATCTAGTTAGTAATCCCACCTAAAAATTTATGACAGTCTTTTCCCTCTAGAGGGAAGGTATCCAGTAGAAATATAATGTGAGTGATTATGTCATTTAAAATTTTCTAGTAGCCATGTTTGAAAAGGTAAAAAATGTAGGGATATCAAGTTTAGTAATATTTTAATTTTATCTAAAATATAATTATTTCAACATATAACCAATATAAAATTATGAATGAAATATTACATATTTTTCATAACAAGTCTTTGAAATCCATTGTGCATTGTATAGTTCAGGTACATCTCAGCTTGGACTAACCACATATCAAGTGTTCAATAGCTACACATAGGTAAGTGGCTACTGGTTTGAACAGAAACGCTCTAGAACTTATTTCTCTACAATATGCCTTATTATTTTTAGAATCTTCTGTAATACCATGAGTAACATTTGGCACATAAGAGATACTCAGTATAAAAAATATGTTGAATTAAACTTATCTTTAGTTATTTGAAGGCAATGAGGTCAGTGAGAATCTATGAGTAGCTTTAACCCTGCAGAGAAGTTCTTGTCTCAAACAGGAGCACTGATCTGGGCCAAAATCATCCTGTCCAATGACACTTCTAGAAGCACATGAAAACAAAAGCATGCTAGTGAGAGTTAAATGGGCCCAGTAATGATTGCTGGGCATTTGATTGACAGCCCAGTGGATTCTGCTTTGACTCCAGCCCTGAGTGTGAACCATCTCTTCCAGGACGCTGACCTGAGTTTCCTGGCCATGAGGCACACCTCTTTCACTGCACGTGGTACCTGGACACCAAGTAACCTTCCCTTTCTTTTGAGGTAGCACTGACTCTTGGACTCTGGCTTTAGAATTCTTTGAAACTGGACCAGGAGAGGCAAGGACACTAAATAGCATCCTTTATCCCTTAATCCTTAAGTAATCACTAGAAAAGCTGAACAGAAAAGCACTGGTGTAGGCCAGTTCTTTGAAAGGGGAGCTCCTCAACCCTTTTCTGAAGCCAGTGTGATAATATATCCTCAAGAGCTGAGGTCTTTAAGCCAAGACATCTAAAAGCAAGGATGAGTTACTAGACTGATCAGGAACTGTAAATCCACTTTCAGTCCTCCAATTTATAGACCCTCTTCTGTGACCCAACAGACTTGTCTAAATTCCCCGATAAAAACTTGATAGTTTGCCAACAAACTACTATTTTATAGGCCAGTTAAGTCTTAACAGATAAACATGCCTTTAAATACGTTTTGTAAATTCCCCCCATTTTACACAGCTATTAGTTTCTTTGAAGATACAAGATAAAGACATAATATTCTGCCTATAGTAAAAATAAATAAATAGCATATGTGTCCTGTTAGCCTCATCAGTAACTTTAACTAGACAAAGAAGGTCTTGTCCCAAACAGAAACACTTTTCCGAACCAAAATTATCCAGTGTTCTGAGATTCATCTCAGTTATGTATTTGTTTTTTGTTTATTTCCGTAGAGACTAGGCTTTATTTTTTTTCTGTTTAAATTCCAGTGCCATCACTTGCCAAATTTATGTCTCTGAGATTTTCACACTTAAAAATATCTACCCTCTTTTAAATACATCCTCACTGAAATGTCAGTTTTCTAATTTCATAGTAGCTTTTGTTAGTTTGTTCTGTATTTCTTTGTTTGCATTTTATTCTATTTATATATTTTTTTAAATATATTTATATATATATATTTTATTTTACTTTAAGTTCTGGGATATATGTGCAGAATGTGCAGGTTTGTTCCATAGATATGTATGTGCCATGGTGGTTTGCTGCATCTATCAACCCATCATATAAATTTTAAGCTCCACAAGCATTAGGTATTTGTCCTAATTCTCTCCTTACCCTTGCCCCACAACCCTCAACGGGCCCCAGTGTGTGATGTTTCCCTCCCTGTGTCCATGTGTTCTCATTCTTCAACTCCCACTTATGAGTGAGAACATGTGTTGTTTGGTTTTCTGTTCCTGTGTTAGTTTGCTGAGAATGATGGCTTCTAGCTTCATTCATGTCCCTGCAAAGGACATGAACTCATTCTTTTTTATGGCTGCATAGTATTCCATGGTGTATATGTGCCACATTTTCTTTTTTTTTAACTTTGTTTTTGAGATGGAGTCTCGCTCTGTCGACCAGGCTGCAGTGCAGTGGAACAATCTCGGCTCACTGCAAGCTCTGCCTCCCGGGTTCATGCCATTCTCCTGCCTCAGCCTCCCGAGTAGCTGAGACTACAGGTGCCCATGACCACTCCTGGCTAATTTTTTGTACTTTTAGTAGAGACGGGGTTTCACTGTGTTAGCCAGGATGGTCTCGATCTCCTGACTTCGTGATCCGCCTGCCTCAGCCTCCCAAAGTGCTGGGATTACAGGCGTGAACCACCGCACCCGGCCTATATGTGCCACATTTTCTTTATGCAGTCTATCATTTATGGGCACTTGGGTTGGTTCCAAGTCTTGGTGTTGTAAACAGTCCTGCAATAAACATATGTGTGCATGTGTCTTTATAGTAGAATAACTCGTAATCCTCTGGGTATATATCCAGTAATGGGATTGCTGGGTCAAATGGTATTTCTGGTTCTAGATCTTTGAAGAATTGCCACACTGTCTTCCATGATGGTTGAACTAATTTCCACTCCCACCAACAGTGTAAAAGCCTTCCTATTTCTCCACAGCCTCATCAGTATCTGTTATTTCCTACTTTTTAATAATAATCACCATTCTAAGTGAGATGGTATCTCACTGTGGTTTTGATTTGCATTTGTCTAGTGACGAGTGATGATGAGCTTTTTTTTTCATAGGTTTGTTGACCACATAAATGTCTTCTTTTGAGAAGTGTCTGTTCATATCCTTTGCCCACTTTTTGATGGGGTTATTTGTTTTTTATTGTAAATTTGTTTAAGTTCCTTATAGATTCTGGATATTAAAACTTTGTCACATGGATAGATTGCAAAAATTTTCTCCCATTCTGTAGATCACCTGTTCACTCTGATGATATGTAGAAAGCAGAAAATGGACCCCCTCCTTACACCTTACACAAAAATTAACTCAAGGTGGATTAAAGACTTAAATGTAAAACCTGGCCGGGTGCAGTGGCTCACACCTGTAATCCCAGCACTTTGGGAGGCCGAGGTGGTGGGGAGTTTGAGACCAGCCTAACCAACATGGTGAAACCCCATCTCTACTAAAGTAGCTGGGCATGGTGGTGTGCACCTGTAATCCCAGCTACTCAGGAGGCTGAGGCAGGAGAATCTCTTGAACCAGGGAGACAGAGGTTGCAGTGAGCCGAGATCGTGCCACTGCACTCCAGCCTGGCGACAGAGCAAGACTCCATCTCAAAAATAAATAAATAAATAAATAAGTAAATGGAGAACCAAAAACCATCAAAACCCTAGAAGAAAACCTAGGCAACATCATTCAGGACATAGGCATCGACAAAGACTTCATGACTAAAACACCAAAAGCAATTGCAAGAAAAGCCAAAATTGACAAATGGTATCTAGTTAAACTACAGAGCTTCTGCACAGCAAAAAAAACTATCTTTGTTTGGATTTTAAATATCTTAGAATCACGGTCTGTGGGAATCTTAGAAGTTCTAAGGTACAATTTCCTGATTTTATATTAGAAGATATGATGACACATTTAATTACCCATTTTGTGCAAGTTCATGAAGCTCAAGTTCATAATCAAGACTGGAGCTGACTTCCCTGTTCTGTCAGTATCAAAGCTAAAGACTGGAACTGACTCCCCTTGTTTCTCAGTATCATGGCCGGAGAATCACTTGAGCCCAAGTGTGTAAGATATACATGATCTGGAGCCCGGTATCTCTGACTTCGTGCATAATACCTTGCCCTGCTCACACTACTTAAGTTCACAGTCCTCCCTGTGGTTCTCTGAACACCAAGTACATGCCTTGCATGGGATGCCTTCCCGGGTACTCCCTCTTTATAGAACGCTCTTCCCCCAGGCATCTGCACTGTTAACTGTTACACCTTCTTCAAGTCTTTGCTCAGTTGTCACCCTCTCAACAAGACTCACCACCAAGTTTTAAGTTTCATCTTCCCACAGAAATCTCCACCTTTTAATTTAATGTTCATCAGTTTAATTATCTTGGTCATTTTTGAAAGTCAATAGCTCATATAATTATGAGTCTATTTCTCATAGAAATAAACTGTCTCTATTGCTTACATTGTTCTACTGCACTTTATCTCTATCTAAATATCTATCCCCACCATCTTCATTATTAAAACTTTAAAGTAGGTCTTGAATTCAGATATAACAAACCCTCCAGCTGTTTGTCTATTTTGAAATTGTTTTGGCTGTTCTATATTATTTTTCCATGTACGTTTTCACACAAGAAATTGAAACTTGTCAGTTTCTTCCAAAATCGTCTTAGGATTTGATTGGATAACACTAGCTTCATAAAATAAGTTGAGAAACGTTCCCTTATTCTCTGTTTTTGAAGTAGCTGATGTGAGATTGGGATTATTTATTTTAATATTTACTAGACTTCACCAATGATATAGTTTAAATGTTTGTCTCCCCCAAAACTCTTGTCAAAATTTCTTTGCTAATGTAATGGTATTGGGAGCTGGGACCTTTAAGAGGTGATTAGGCCATGAGTGCTCCACCTTCATGGGCGAGGGTAATGCCTTTTAAAAGGGGCTTTCAGGAGTGGATTCTCTTTTCAATTTCAGTCCTCTGTCGTGTAAGGAAGATTGTTTCTCCCTTCTGAAAGACGCAGCCCTTAAGGCACCATCTTACAAGTGGAGACCCGGCTCTTACCAGACACCAAACCTGCTGGCACCTTGGTGTTGGACTTCCCAGCTTCCAGAACTACAGGAAATAAACTTCTGGTTTTTATAAATTACCCAGTCCCTGGTATTTGGTTACAGAAGCACAAAATGGACATAATGGACAAACAACAGGTGAAGACAAATCTCATCTTTGGGGTTTTCTTTCCATCTTTGTTTTTCATAGAAAAATTATTAGATTATATATTTGTTTTAACTCATTAGAGAGCTATTTCAGTTCAATTTTCTTTTTCTTCTAGAGTCAATTCTACTAATTTAATCTTTTAAAAGTAATTTTTCCATTTAATCTAGATTGTCAAAATTATTGGCAAGAATTTTTCATAGTAGTTGCTCATTATTTTTCAGTATGTACAGGATTTATAGTGATGTGTCTTTGGTATTTCTAAAGTTGAAAAATGTATTTTCTTTATTTTTATTTTTATTTTCATTTTTATTTTTTTTGAGAGGGAGTCTCGCTCCAGGCTGGAGTGCAGTGGCCCGATCTCGACACACTGCAAGCTCTGCCTGCCAGGTTCACACCATTCTCCTGCCTCAGCCTCCCGAATAGCTGGGACTACAGGCGTCTGCCACAACACCCAGCTAATTTTTTTGTATTTTTAGTAGAGACAGGGTTTCACTGTGTTAGCCAGGATGGTCTCGATCTCCTGACCTCATGATCCGCCCGCCTCGGCCTCCCAACACAACACAATTTTAATTTCCAAGTCTCCACAATATTTTAAAGGAGAAGTCACTCTCTTAATTTTCATATTTTTCATGGATATTTTAATTTTTTTGCTCTTCTTTACAATAAAATTGTAAGTTAATTGGAGTTAAAATCAACTTATTTTATTTTTTTAACTTTTATTTTAATCTCAGGGGTACATGTGCAGGATGTGCAGGTTTGTTACATAGGTAAATGTCTGTCAGCAGGGCTGGGTTGTTGTACAGATTATTTCATCACCCAGGTGTTAAGCCTGGTGTCCATTAGTTATTTTTCCTGATCCTCTCTCTCCTCCCAACTTTCACCCTCCAATAGGCCCCAGTGTGTGTTGTTTCCCTTTCTGTGTCCACATGTTCTCATCATTTAGCTCCCACTTAAAAGCGAGAACATGCCATATTTGGTTTTCTGTTCCTGAATTCCTTTGCTAAGGATAAGGGTCTCCACCTCCATCCATGCCCTTGCAAAGGTACATATACACCATGGAATACTATGCAACCATAAAATCAACTTATTAATTAAAGTACCTTTGATGTCTTAAAAATGTTGACCTGCCTAATCATGTAATGTCATAATTTTCATTTATACAAGTCTATTTTTATGTTTTTAAGAAATATTTTGCACCAATTCTATACTAATTGAATCATTTAAAATAATTTTCTTTTAAATTTTGGCATTATCTCTTTTCCGTCTATGAACATGAAAACAAGACATTCTCATTAATTCAATTAACATAATTTATTGTGTTAATGAATTTCCTAATGCAATGACTCTCACTTGCGTTTCAGGAATAAATGGACTTCCTAATGATCTAATATTTTAATGGGCTGGCACAATGGTTTTTAACATTCAAAAATTTTACTTACATATTAATATGCTCTAATTATCTAGAATATTCTATACAGCAGCAAACAAAGTTATATCACTTTTGTATATCCTTTCTAAAAACTATTGGGAAAATTGGTTACTTTATAACTATTAAATAGTTAAAGCATATTGCTATATTAATAAGTTCATGAGTAAAATTTTCTTCTGGACAATATAAATCTGGTGCTTTCTTGTGTGGAAAACAAATATTTAATAAATGTTCTGTTTCTTCTATGAATATTACTTAATTTAGCATCTCTATCTCTATAAGGTAAATGATCTTAAAATATATATTCCTAGACTATATATGAGCCACATTTTAATGTTAATTTGCATCGAATCACACAATTTTGTCCATATTTTTCATTTTAATATTTGTCTTTAAGTTCTTCTCTGCACTGTAACCTGTTGACACCTCCTTCTCAAACTCTTTGTGTGGTCCCATCTATTTACAATTCACCAATAGTTTGGCTCAGGAATTTGGGGGTTAACTGCAAGTCAGATTTTCAGCAGAGGCAGATCTCAGGGAAGCACGGAATCTGGTAAGACACATGTGCTTTGCTGTCAGTATCTCATGTCTCAGACTCGGCATGTCCTGTTCTCTCCATGTGAGCCCCTGTCTGCCTCCAGAGATCATGGAAAAACAGAGCCTCTCCCATTTTCATGTCTTTGAAGGTGCTTGGTAGAAAGTTGTCATTTTTTTGGTCATTGGAAACTAAGACAACATTATTTAAACTTTAACTCATCAAATATGTACTGTCCTTGTATCTACAAGTGAGATGACAATTGCAATTCTCTGGGGAAGTAAAGTCACAGGATCACAAGCCCATATCTCAGACCTCTTTGCACTCATTTGCTGTTGTGAACATGAACCTGAGCCCATTGTCCCAACAGCAGAAGGAAATCAGGTGAGTAGTTTATATTTCAATCTGTGGGCAGAGTCTATTTTCTGTGGATCAATAGGCAGAATATGTGCTCTTTCCTGGGGAAAAAAAAAAAAATTCTGGGTCACGAACTGACCAGGGCCAAATCCATGCATGAAAAAGGAAATTAATTACTGAGTCATGAGCTTAACTTGTGGGAAAATAATGAATGTCCAAGACCATAAATCAATCCATAAGTGTTCCTAAATTAATTCTATGTAATTCTCACTGTTCATCATTGTTGAATTTTGATGTATGAAGCCATAAGATTTGTTTTCTGACTGGGCATGGGGCTCACGCCTGTAAGCCCAACAATCTGGGAGGCCGAGGGTGGCGGATCATGAAGTCAGGAGTTTGAGACCAGTCTGGCCAACATAGTGAAACCCTGTCTCTACTAAAAATACAAAAAGTTAGCCGGATGTGGTGGTGCTTGCCTGTAATCCAAGCTACTCAGGAGGCTGAGGCTGGAGAATCGTGTGAACCCAGGAGGTGGAGGTTGCAGTGAGCTGAGATCATGCCATTGCACTCCAGCCTGGGCGACAGCGTGAGACTCCATCTCAAAAAAAAAATTATTTTCTGAAGGTTCTGTAGTATAATTTGAAAATTAATCTGATAGCTGCTCTCTTTTCTACAAGAGTTGGAACATTTCTAGGATTAGCAGAGGTATTTCTAAAATACATCCATCCCTGTAGTAATGTATAAGATGTTGCTAATTGATTGATTTTGTTGTATTCAGAAATAGCAAATACGTATAAGCTTTATACCTACTTTGTGTATATTTTGTATTTAGTTGAGACAGTGATTTAGTGGTGTCAGAAAACAACTGTTGTCTGCAAATTATGATTAGACTATTTTTCTTTTATTATTTTTCGTTTTTAACTTTTGTGGGTACACAGTAGGTGTATATAAGATTCATGAGATGGTTTGATGATGTGCAATGTGAAATGAGCACATCATGGAGAATGGGGTATCCATTCCCTCAAGCATTTACCCTTTGGGTTACAAACAATTCAGTCACACTCTTTAAGTCATTTTAAAATGTACAACTAAGTTATTATTGACTATAGTCACCCTGATGTGCTATCAAATAGTAAGTCTTATTTATTTTTCTGAACTTCTTTTTTACCCATTCACCATGCCCACCTCCCAAGCTCTCCACTACCATTCCCAGTCTCTGGTAACCATCCGTCTGTGCTCTCTGTTCATGAGTTCAGTTGTTTTGATTTTTAGATCTCACAATTAAATGAGAATATGTGATGTTTGTCTTTCTGTGCCTGGCTTATTTCACTTAATTATTTCCAGGTCCACCTATGTTGCTGCAAATGACAGGATCTCACTCTTTTTAAGGCTGAATAGTACTCTGTTTTGTATAAGTACCACTTTTTTTTATCCATTCATCTGCTGATGGACACTTAGGTTGTTTTTAAATCTTAGCTATTGTAAACAGTCCTACAACAAACATAGGAGTGCAGATATCTTTTTGATATACTGGTTTCCTTTCTTTTAGATGTATACCCAGCTGTGGGATTGCTGATTCATATGGTAGATCAATTTTTTGTTTTTTGAGGAACCTCCAAACTGTTCTCCACAGTGGTTGCATTAAACTACGTTCCCACCAACAGTGTCCAAGGGTTCCCTGTCCTCCACATCCTCGCCAGCATTTGTTACTGCCTGTCTTTTTAGCCAGGGCAAGCAGCTAATATTCCTGGCTTTGAACCTTTTTAAGCCAGTGGTACTCCTTCAAGTGACTCACCAACTTCAGTAAGCCTTAACCAAGGTTATGGCTTAATTGAGGTTGCACACAGAATCTCCAAAGAGGTGCAGACTAGTCCTCACAAGATCCAGAACCACCCCAAAGACAGCCCAAGGAAAGGAAAGTTTTGCTACCTGCAAATAGGATACAACTCACATCTGTTCAGCCGTATTCTCTAGGGCGTCAACTTCTCAGCTGGCCATCTACACACAAAGGCCCTAAATCTCTGTGTGCCCCCACAGACAGAAAAAGACCAGAAATAAAAAGATGGGAACAATAGACACTGGGACCCACTTGAAAAGGGAGGGGAGGAAAATGGTGAGGGTTAAAAAAACTACCTATGCTCACTACCTGGGTGATGAAATCATTTGTACACCAAACCCCAGTGACATATAATTCACCCATGTAGCAAAACAGCACATGTACACACTGAACCTGAAATAAAAGTAAAAAAATATATATGTCCATTGGAGGGAAAAGGATGGATAACAAATGGTCCCCCAAAAGATAAAAATCACATAAATATCCAACCAAAGTGACTAATTCCCCACCAGGACTCAAACCCAGGCTGCGGCAGTGAAAGGATGGAATTTTAACCAGGCTGCAAGGTGCAGTGGCCAGCACTGCAAATTCTGCAGGAGATTCACAGCAGGCACTCTGAGCATATGAAAACTTTAAACTTTGCTTTGGGCCAGATTTTCATTCTTTAATTTTGTCAAAAGAATTTCTAAGGCTAGCCATGAAACCACCATGAGTCTTTATTGTAAGGTAATCTTTCCATAAATACAAATGAGGCAATTGTTTAGAATAAGAGATCTCTTTTTCTAAATTTAGGAGTCTTTCTGACATGAAGGATTAGTTTTCTAACCACTAATGGTTAGAATTTCCAGTGGTGAACTTATTTCAATAGTGACTTAGTCCAACAAGCCTGTTCATGAAAAGCCTACAAGGCAATTTTACAGGTTTAGAAAAACTTTCACCACATATAACCATATAAGCAAAAGGTATTCCTGGAGACAGCATAGATGAGAGAGCCCCAATGAGCCTCAAAAAATTTATTCTCAGAAACAGGCTTAAGATGGCAAGAGCTCTTGTTGCCACAGATGGTTAAGGATGGTGTTTGTGCGTACAGTACCTCCTGTAACCCACAAATTACTGGGGGACTGCCAATCACGGGTACCTTAATCTGCGATACCAGGGAGGCCCTCCTGAAAGTGTACTTTCCCAGGACTAACTGGGCAACGAGGGTTCATATGAGAAAAGCCCCATAGGGATAGAACTTATTAAGACAAACTCTCCTGAGAGCTTGACACATTTGGAACAAAAAATGTGCTGCCTAAAATCTTACACGTCTGAGGTCCCCAGCCAATTTTAGACTGGCCACTGGATGGGACCCAAACATCACACTTCTCAGATGGTGGAGACCAACTGTGCTCCCACTTGGTTAAAAGCCAAGCTCTCAAGGACATGAAACAAGATCAGAGGGGAACTTCATGTGGTTTTATTTGGGGAACAAATAGTAAAGTTTGCCTGAATAGACACCAGTCTGATCAGAGCCATAAATCTGACCAGTCTTCAGAGGTGGCTCGAAATCGTGTTTCTAGGGCTTCTGGACCCCTGTTCTATTCTGAGCTGCCCTTCTTTGTGACAGTACAACCCAGAGAGACAAACAGAGAGTGAGAGACTATTTCTAGGAGGAAAAGGGATCAAACAACATGATTATTCATGCCAAAGACTACACAAGAGTCGCTACATGCACGACTAGTCACACAAATCTTTTTCTTCCACTAATCAAGATTTTATGGAGAAAGAAAAGACAACAATTTTCACCATCTGCTCAAACAGATTCCACACAGAGGCCGGCAGCCTGGCTGGTAAGGATTTCTTACTCTTCTGCCAGCTGCTCTGGTCCTGGGTTCCCTTGGCTGCAGCTTCCGGAAGAGCAGGCTTCGGTATTCTGCTCACAGCCACAAAGTGATAGAGCACAAGGGAACACTTCCCCTTTGCGCTCTAAAGTTTCACTGAAAAATCGACTGGCCAAGTGCAGATTAAGAGGAGAAATGGCATGCAGGGCTATTGATGTGCGCAAGGGAGAACCACAAAGTGCTGACCCCAACCTCCAATAGTGCTTAGCACAGCTACCACCTAGAGGCCACGGAAACAATGGGGGCTCACAGCATGGCCAGAAACAAGTGATGGCAAGATCAGGTTATAGTGGCAAGGCAGGCTATAAGAGAGAAGAGAAGGCCCAGCTTGCAAATGAGGTCTTGTTATATAGATGATACTTTACAGCCAACAGCCCTCAGAGAGGGTAGATGGTAGAGGTTCCTTTAAAAGTGGGGTGAAATATTTGTATTTACTTCACTGTGCTAGCCCATAGTATCCTCATCTCTTCTTAGAAGCTCAGGTAGGTAGCAGCTAGATAGGACTGGAATGAAATACTAATGAATTGTACTGGGTCCTGCAGTCTTTTGAAATCTCTGTTTTCCCTAAAACAGCCAGGCAACACTCTCTGACCTCTCCTTTGGTGGGAGACTGACTTCTCCCAACCACGAAGGGAGGAAATGGTCCTGGTGCTCGAAGTCCAGTGTGCAGCTGCATCTTCCCGCTGGACCAGAAGATCAACACTGGGTGGGGTCCCAGGGTTTTAAAATCACTGATCTGGAGAAACAGTGAGGCTCAGTCTGTCAATCAGAGTGTTTTACACATAGAGGGTGCCAGCCAAAATATAACTAGAAATAAACCGACATACCCACGCGTTAATGTGTGTATATATATATAGATATAGAATTATGCTTAAAGTTCTGGGGTACATGTGCAGAACATGCAGGTTTCTTACGTAGTTATACACGTGCCATGGAGGTTTGCTGCACCCATCAACCCACCATCTACATTAGGTATTTCTGCTAATGCTATCCCTCCTCTAGCAGCCCAACCCCTGACAGGCCCCGGTGTGTGATGTTCCCCTCCCTGTGTCCATGTGTTCTCATTGTTCAACTCCCACTTATGAGTGAGAGCATGTGGTGTTTGGTTTTCTGTTCTTGTGTTAGTTTGCTAAGAATGATGGTTTCCAGCTTCATCCATGTCCCTGCAAAGGACATGAATTCATCCTTTTTTATGGCTGCATAGTTAAAAATACACACATTATTCCTCAAGGATAATGTGTATATTTTTTACTATATAAAGTAATATATACCATATGTAAATATATGGTAAACATATAAGTAAATAAATAAAATAGAGATGTTTACACATAAACTATGTGATGCTGTCTTTTATTCTGAGGTGGTGTTTCTTCATGGAGGTTAGCAGCAACTTATGTATATATAACTAGAGAGACTACATGTAATTACATGTATGAACATGTATTTCTCTGTATCTATAAAGACAAATATTTATTTATTAAAAAAACATAATCCCCAAATCTCATATAATCACACATGTCCCTCCACCCCACCGCAGATGCAATTCCACATTCCCTGGAGGATCTCACGTAAACACGCACACACTCTCACACACACACATGCACATACACACACACACAGATGCACTTCCAAGTTCCCTGGAGGATCTCACATAACACACACACATGCGCGCGCGCACACACACACACACAGATGCACTTCCATGTTCCCTGGGAGACACTGTGCTTTTCTGCCACCTTGTGGCAGCACAGGGAGCCAAAAAGCCCACAAAGTCTTTTTCTGCCGGTTTTATAAGACATTTTATAGTTGGCAAATACCTGGCCATTGGCCTTTAACCAGAACAAGCCCATTGGCTGTTGCCCTCTGTTGGAAAAGCTGCCCACACCTCCAGAACCTCTCAATGAGACTAGGCACCCATGTTTTGAGTACGTAAGGTGGTTGCATCCAATGGTGTCCCACATGCGGTGGGTGAAGAAGAGGCTTTCCTGGGAGAAGAGAAAATGCTGGGTCTGAGCTTGCAGAATGCGCTGGGGGCAGTGCAGTTGTGGGGGGTTATGGTGGTACATGGCCAGAGGGGCGGAGGAGGACTGGGCGGGGTGCCCCTGAGAGCTTCTGGATGCCTAAGCCTACGTAGACTGAGAAAGCCTGTTAGGACAGGGTCTCACGGGCCTGAGGAATACCTGGATGAAAGGCAGTAGGACAGCCATGAGCCTGAGACCTCACACCAGTGTGAGCAGCAGGGAAACAGGGGTCTGGCTTAACAAAACCCCCTGGACTGCAATACAGGTGGTTGACAAGGAAGAACAGTTCAGTGGTAGAGTGCTGGGCACTGCCTTCCCAGCTGGAAGAATAATGCCTGTCCCCAAGCCAGGGCCCAGCTTGTGGTTGAGGCGGTCCATTGTGGTGGATTCAAGTGCGCTTGCTCAAGTGGGGATGCTACTGACATGAATATATGCATCAACATGGAAATAATTTAAACATTGATATACAGATATTTGTGCATACAACATCGTAGTGCTGTTTACCAGATTGTGGTGCTGTTTCTCTATGCAAAGAAGTAAGAATCATCTATGCACAAATACACACACACACACACACACACGGAAACTATAATATTGTACCCAGAATATACTTATTTGACATATTTTGAGATGGCTCTTCAGAGGGCCTGTAGTCAGAATAAGCCCTGCAAAGTTGTCTTTTGCAGATGAGATTTGCAACTTTATAGAAAAGCTGCATTGATTGAGTCATAATTGAAGCTTCCGAGGCCCTTCCTTGTCTGGATGTAAGAAAGTTCAACTGAGAGTCTGACACCTGTAGAGGTCTGAAAAAAAAACATTTACCGTCTCTTTCTCTGAGGGCTACTATCTGTGAGGATTCTTGTAAATAACAAGACCACCTTTCCTAGCCGGCCTTTCTCCTCTGATAACTGGTTTTGCCACCATTCCCTGTTTTGCCATATCCATGCCCCTATTCTTTGTGTTACCTGAAGATGTCATAAAATATCAACCCTTTGCTTCTATATTCTGTACAATTCATGTGCATGTTAATACATTTGCATGCTTTTTCTCAGATTAATCTGCCTTTGGTCAGATGTTACTTAAGAGAAACTCTAGAGGGAAAAGGAGAAGTTTGCCCTTGGCCTGTACAATATATTTATATCTCAATAAATATAGAGATCATATATAGAGACATATGTGTATAATATATAGAGATAAACATATAGACATATATAAATATAAATATATAAAATAAATACAACCAGAAAATACACACAAACACAAAAACAGAGCAAATACATTTATACTAGGGGGCACTGGGCCATCTTGCTACCTGCTAACTGTGAAGGGTGCCACAAAGGCTACAAGAGGTTTTTTTGTTTTGCTTTTTGTTTTTTGTTTTTTGTTTTTTTGTTATTTTTTTGAGATGTGGTCTCACTCTGCCACCCAGGCTGCGGTGCAGTGGTGCGATCTTGGCTCATTGCAACCTCTGCCTCCCAGGTTCAAGCAATTCTCCTGCCTCAGCCTCCCGAGTAGCTGGGATTACAGGCATGGGCAACCACACCCAGATAATTTTTGTATTTTTAGTAGAGACGGGGTTTCACCATGTTGGCCAGGCTGGTCTCGAACTCCTGACCTCAGGGGATCCGCCCTCCTTGGCTGCCCAAAGTGCTGGGATTACAGGCGTGAGCCACCGTGCCCAGCTTGACCACAGGAGTTTTACCCCGTCACTTCCAAGTGACCCTACACTGATGGCAAACACCAGTCCATCACCCCTTTTTTTTTTCTGAGACGGAGTCTCACTTCTATCACCCAGGCTGGAGTGCAGTGGCGCGATCTTGGCTCCCTGCAAGCTCCGCCTCCTGGGTTCACGCCATTCTCTTGCCTTAGCCTCCCAAGTAGCTGGGACTACAGGCGCCCCCCACCATGCCAAGCTAATTTTGTATTTTTAGTAGAGGCAGGGTTTCACCATGTTAGTTAGCCAGGATGGTCTCGATCTCCTGACCTTGTGATCCACCCGCCTCGGCCTCCCAAAGTGCTGGGATTACAGGCGTGAGCCACCTCGCCCAGCCCAGCCCATCACCCTTTAACCAGACCCAGCCCAGGTGCTGTCACCCTCCAGGGCAAAAGTTGTCCACATCCCCAGAACCTGGCAATCAGGATCAGTGCTCTCCTTTTGAACCCCTTAAGTGCATATGTGGTGTCCTGTTTAAATGGGTAGAGAAGGGCCTTTGCGCAGAGAGAAAGAAAGGCCAGGTCTGAGCCTTCAGCATGTGCTGGGGGCAGTGCGAGTGCAGGAGGAGCACGATGGTGAAAGGCTGCAGGGACAGTGAGGCCAGGGAAGGTCTCTGCTGAGGACCATTGACAGCTTTCAGGAACCAGGAGAATGGGTCAGACTCTGAAGGCTACTCAGTTCTTAGGAAGTTTGTTCCAGCCAGTTTCATCTGGATTGAGAAAACTCTGCAGTTGTTCCTGAGGTACTTGAGGAGTCAGGTGCATGAGATTTCTCTCACAAGAATAAAACACATGGAAAACAGGGTTCTGGCTTTGTAGACTCCAAAATAGGTGGCAGGCAAAGAAAACCACTTCAGAAAAAGTCTGTTGGACACTGCTGACTCAGTGAATGGATAATGTCTGTCACCAAACTAAAGCCTAGCTTGTGCAACGATGAGAGTCTATCATGTCAGATACGAACTGCACATGCACAAGCCAGGAAGCTACAGAGAGCCCTGAGACCCTGGGCTAGGGATCTAGTCTTGGCCAGAAGCACTGCCAGCTTCCCAGCTGGCCTCTGCATCCAAAGACCAGGCTGAAGTGCATGGACCTCCAGAAAGCCCATCTTTTCTACTTTTAAAATCTCATGGAGGTACCAACCAGATAGGACTTGAATGGAAGATCACCTGATATTACCCTGTTCCATAGGCTTTTGGCATCTCCATTCATTCCGGAACAGCCAGTCAGCCCTCTCTGCTGTGTCCCAGAGCACCAGGAAGTGAATAACAGTCCTAGAGTGAGACACGGAGGATACAGCCAAGTATCAGAGGTGAGTGGCCAGGCAGCCAGTGGCTCTTCTGTCTCATCCCCTCTGCATGAGCATTGTGGGGAGGAGGTCTGGGTGATAGCAACCATTTGGAGTCTCCTCCCTCCTCACTGGAGAATAGCAAGACCTGAGGTCTGCAAGGACCCCACCATCTTGCCTTCGTTGGGGGTCCCTCAGCAGCCAACCGCCTATGCTCCGGGTCTTCAGTTCCGATTTTGATGATTCCTGGGGATGCTATAGAGTTGTCACCTGCCTTGACAGTAAGTGTGTGGGAGCTGGGTTTACTCTGGCAGAAAGAGAAGTACAGGGACTCCTCAGGAGCAAAGCCTCTTCAGGAAAGAAGAGTTGACCTCAGGCGTCTCTTTCAGGGGTGCTGGCTTGCTGCTGCTTCTACACGTCACCATACTGGGGGAATCCTATGTGAAGCCGCCCCATGTCCTGTCTGCCTGGATACTCACCATGCAGATAGCTCTCTGCATTCAGCAGGGTCTGGCTTAGGCCCTCTCCTGGGGGCCGGAGACCCCTCTGTTCTTCTCCAGACCCTGCAGAATTCTGGAGAGGAGAGGAAGGTGGAACACACACTTTCTTCCTGCTTTTCTAGGTTGCTGGGTCATCTCTCTCCTTCTTTTAGCTACGAACTCACAGTCCACCCCCTTCTTCTTCTTTACAAGCCCCTTGGGTCCTCCAAGAACCAAAGTAAAAAAATGCTTTAAAAATGCGCGGGTCCATTCTACTTCCACCCTGTCATGTAGCTTCCCTGAAGTGACACTGCACAGGTTCTTCCATCTGCTTGTGGGGGAGGAGTTTCATCTGCCTGTGGAAAATAAAAGGCAAGCAAGGGGTACAACTTAATTTTTTTTTCTTTTGACAACTTAATTTTTTTTTTCTCTTGAGACGGAGTCTCGCTCTATCACCAGGCTGGAGTGCAGTGGCGCAATTTCGGCTCACTGCAACCTCCACCTTCCGGGTTCAAGTGATTCTCCTACCTCAGCCTCCCGAGTAGCTGGGACTACAGGTCCCTGCCACCATGCCCGGCTAATTTTTGTATTTTTAGTAGAGATGGGGTTTCACCATGTTGGCCTGGCTGGTCTCAATCTCTTGACCTCGTGATCCACCCACCTTGGCCTCCCAAAGTTCTGGGATTACAGGCGTGAGCCACCATGCCTGGGCGGGATACAACTTAACATTTTTTAAAAAAATAATATTTAGGAAAAACAATCATAAAGATATTGATTATAAAAGCCCACGATTTTGGTATAAATTTGTCAACCTGAAATAATCAAAGAAAGAGAATCCCATTTCCAAGAGTTTATTCAAATGAAAAGCTGGGAAAATCCTTTCATCTTGGTAAGTGTAGGAGTGGGAGAAATAGCATGCTTAAGTCATTTATTTATAGACAGCCATCCAGTTCTTAGAATATACTCACTGTATTCACACAACACTGTTTTTGAGGCCTACTAATAGTGCTTTATTTGTATGTATGTATGCATATATGTGCACAAATATCTATTTTCTATAGAATATATAGTTAATATAGCTATATTGCATCATGATGAAATTGTGTGTAATTGCTATAATATATATAAAGAAAAATATATACATCTATATAAATGTATAAAATAAACACAATCAGAAAATAAACACACGCAAACAAAAAACAGATGCAAATACATTTATACTAGGGACCATTGGGTCCTCTTGCCACCTGCAAATACATTTACATAAAATTGTGTGTAAAAGCTATGATATATACAGAGAAATATATATATGTATATCAATATAAATGTATACAATAAACACAACCATGTCTTATGCATACATTCTCCAAGTAAAAGCCATCTAAATTTAGCATACTTTGCAGTACAATAAATGTTGCAAATAAGATCTTTGAAAATGTCCTCTATGGCTTCTTGTCAGGGGAATATTCCCAGGATTTGATGGTTGGGGACATAAAGTATATGCATAATTATTTTCACTAAGTACGAAGAAAATCTCCAAGTGTGTCTGAATCCTTGAGATAAAACATGACATGTCCACATACATTTCCAGTAATTTTGGCATAATCCAAATTTCTAAAATTAATAAACTGATATAAAGTGCTTTTTTTTTCTTTTTTTGAGACGGAGTTTCACTCTTGTTGCCCAGGCTGGAGTGCAATGGTGCAATCTCTGCTCACTGCAAACTCTCCCTCCTGGGGTCAAGCGATTCTCCTGCCTCAGCCTCCCAAGTAGCTGGAATTACAGGCGCCTGCCACCTCGCCCAGCTAATTTTTTGTGTTTTCAGTAGAGACAGGGTTTCACCATGTTGGCCAGGCTGTTCTTGAACTCCTGACCTCAGGTGATCCACCCGCCTCGGCTTCCCAAAGTGCTGGGATTACAGGCGTGAGCCACCGTGCCTGACCTAAAGTGCTCTTTTGTGTCCTTTATCTGATCACTAATTTTTCTGAGTTTCCCTTCACATCTTTTCAACCTATTAAAGTTTTTCCTACTTTGATTTACCTATTCATATGCTTCTCAGTGTTCTGTTGGATTTCCCAAGTCTTTTCTTGTTAATGTAAAATAGTTTCTTAAAAAGAAATCATTACGATTACAGAATGAGTGTTCTGTGTGTCTAAAAATCCTAGTTTCTTCCCGATATTTATTCTCTCATTTTTTGTTAGTAACTACAGCCCCACATATTCAGTTGCTAACATCATCATCCATGTAGATACTACACTTCTTAGCCTCCCTTGCAGGTCAGTGTGGCCATGGAACTAAAGTCGGGAAAGTGAGGTAGAGGCGGAATTGTTTGTCTGTGACTTCCTGGGACTTTCCTTATGGGAGGAGGTCTTTTGTTTTTTCTACTCCTTTTTCATGACTGCAGCTTGGGATGCAGTTGTGTTTCCTGGAGCTCCAGCAGTCGTATGTGACTATGAGGAAGTGAGCTGTGCCCTGGGCACAGCCGGGGAGTGCGGAATTTTGATGGCTCATGAAGCGGAGCTGCCACACCAAACCTGGATGGCCAAGCCTCTGCCTGATTTTACACGAGCAAGAAGTATGCTAACTTCTCTAAGGGACTGTTATTTTGGGGATTCTCTGTCACCTTCAATTGAACCTTATTCTATGTAAGAGAGGCTATACATAGATCTACTCCATAAACACAGATCATAGAGAAGGATCATGAATGACACAGGCAATGTGGCTTTGCCATCATGAATCGGTCAAGATTATTCCATTTTCACTTCTGGGTACCTTGAATGTGGTGTTTGACACATGTTTCTTTTTTCCCTTATCACAATTTTAGCTCATTTAATGACTGCTGGGCTAACCATGGCACATTCTTCCTCTGCATGTACCATACATCAAGGTTCATGTCACTGTCTGATATCAGTGTCATTGTGACAGTCATAAGAGGATACAGGAGCAACAGTGCAACAGAGTCACCTCTTGCAGCTGATGTATTCCCTTAGGTTTAAGTGAACAGGAAAATAGACAGATTGGAAACAGGGAGCTCAAAAACAGTCTGTCAGATGAGGTCACAGAAACTATGTGCAAATTTAACGTAAAATGCTGAGCTCTGTCCTCAGCTGCATGTGCCTCTGCACAACAGGTTTCTATTCGGGAAGGGCAGCGTAGTTCTTCTCACATTTTTCCCCTTTGTTTTCTCCCAGGCTTCACGGTAAAGCAGAAGATTCATGCTAGGGCATCTGCAGGCTGGTCCTAAAGTGCTTTTCTCCACAGGAATGTCACCTGGCCACTGCAGCCAGGGGTCCCAGGTGCCACTGAGGAGGGCTGCGTTCCCATCTTCAGTGAGGGAGAGCTGAGAGAAGGCAGGCAGGGTTCACACTTCCCTCACCCACTTGCTTAAGCAATACATTAAAGGTTCAAACTGAAATAAATCCGAGATGTTACAGAAGCATTTAGAACAGCGTATAAAGCATGGATCACTTTTAAATATTAAAAAATGCACACAAACCACATGAAGCTACCTTTGTTAAAAGTATATGTTCTTTGCAGTAGTAGTTAGTAGTATTCTTTTGTGAGATGGCTTTTTTTTTTTTTTTTGAGACAGGGTCTTACTGTGTTACCCAGGCTGAAGTGCAGTGGTACGATCACAGCTCATTGCAGCCTCGAACTCCTGGGCTCAAGCAATCCTCCCAAGTAGCTGAGACTACAAGGACACACCACCCCATCTGGCTATTTATTCATTTTTTGTAGAGACATGGTCTTACCTGTTGCCCAGGCTGGTCTGGAACTCCTAGCCTAAAACAACCCTCCTGCCTCGGGTTCCCAAAGTGCTGGGATTACAAGACTGAGCCATGGTGTCCTGCTAACATTTTTTTTTTTTTTTCAAGCAATCACCATTTGGATTCTTAGTTCTCTTAACTTTCAGGTTTTTAACAGTTCAATACACCTTCCAAGTGTTCCTTGGAATATTTTTTTCTGGTTTAACTATTGGTTTAGGTGATGTCTATGGCCTGTTTTAACGCTAAGACTCTCTGATCTGTATCCATTTGGTTAGAGCATGTATGAGTAAATCCAAGGTTATTCAATGACTTCACTCCAACACCTTTTCTGTGATCTCTAGTTCTACAGTTGCCTAATGATTTTGGGATAAAAAGTGCTTTTGAGACACATACTTTAGAGTCCCTGCTCTGCTAATGCAGAGCCAGTCTTAATTAATAGTTAAAATGACATTGTTTTGCCTTATTCGATGAGATTAACTGAGCAAACATTTATTGAGCAGCAATTATGGACAAGACATTAAGAAACACAAAAAATGATAACAGTCTTGACATTAGGAAGCTTAAGGGAAATACGACATATTAATAAATTACTACAAATTAAGGCATAATATAATAAAATAAGAACAGAACAAACTATTTTAACAAACGTGTTCTACCACCCGCAATTCCCAATGTGCAGCTTCACTCAGGGGACGTAAGTTTCTAGGCCAGCAGCTAAGGATGCATTCAGTTTATATTCAGCCTCTCAAAATGCAGTTCTGTAATCATAATACAAAAACAACCAACAACACTTGCCCAAACTTCATTACGTTTCAGGTAATACTAAAAGTCATACAATGCTTATAACATAAAACTTTGTCGTAGAAAGTAAATTCGGCTGGGCGCGGTGGCTCACGCCTGTAATCCCAGCACTTTGGGAGGCCGAGGCGGGCGGATCACGAGGTCAAAAGACTGAGACCATCCTGGTCAACATGGTGAAACCCCGTCTCTACTAAAAATACAAAAATTAGCTGGGCGTGGTCGCAGGCGCCTGTAGTCCCAGCTACTCGGGAGGCTGAGGTAGGAGAATGGCGTGAACCCGGGAGGCAGAGGTTGCAGTGAGCCGAGATCGCGCCACTGCACTCCAGCTTGGGAGACAGAGCGAGACTCTGTCTCAAAAAAAAAAAAAAAAAAAAAGTATATTCAATAAACCTTGCGTGTAAAGCAGTAAGAGCTCTTTGCCTACAAAATATAAAAAGTAATTACAATTACTCTTCAATAAATCTGAGTTGCATCGCTATCACTCGCTGACTTGCTCAATTGATCCTCTCAGTCAACTTTCGTCTCTTCCTTACCACTAAGCGGCAGTAAAGACTAAATAATGACGCAGCTCTACTCAAGCGTTCCCTATCCAAGTGAAGTTTTCCCATTATTTCTACTTCTAAAAAAATGAATGTAAGATGGGATTTTAAACTTCCACATTAAAAAAAGAAGAGTGGAGGGAAAAGTGTGGAGGGGAGAAATAAAGACACGTGAATAAAACACTTGCTTTACCATTTATCTTTTAAAATGACATGGAATGTCAATTTCAAGATCACTTAATCTTTAAAAAAAAAACCCCGCAATCTGAACACAGTCCTTACAAACGTGCCAATCGCTGGTTCACTGTGGTAGGTCTCCCATGCTGCCTATGTTGTCACTGAATTACACTTGACCCTTGCATGGGATTACCCTCCACCCTGTGGGTCTTCACTAACTAGAACCCCATCTACTGCATGCTGTGCTCACCACTTTCCTTGCCATCTATTAGCCCCTTCTTCAGTATTTGATCTTCAGGTCACCTCTTCCCTTTCTAGCTCTTTCTAGCACTCTGATTTTCTCTGTCCCTATAGCCTACCCTATTCCAGATCAGCTCTCAGAGATGAAAATGGGGACTTCAGGATGGAGAAATCAAAGGAAGCTGTTATTATAACCCTTCCTATCTTATTTTCCTATAAATTCTCTCTTTCTGTCTTAGTCTCTTTCTCTCTCTCTCAAAGAAATAGAGAGAAATTTACAGAGCAAGAGATATTAGGAAGACAAATTTCTTGGCAGGGTCAGGAAAAGGTTGAAGAGTTGCTGATATTAAAACAAATTTGAATTAAACGTTTTTAGACTTCATAGGTAGCTCCTCTCAAAAAGGTTAAGTTAAAGAATTTTGTTAAGGGCAGATTACAGAATATATGTAAAATATTTGATACTTTTTTGTTATTATTACAATACTAGTCATGTCTATAATATTTTAAAAGTAAAGAATTATATAGTTTATATTTCTTTCTAATCTAGAAACAGATTCTTATTTTAGCTTGGATATTTGTTAACCATTTCACAATCATTGAGATAAAATTAACTTATATTTTATGGAAATTATATTCCCTTATGAAATACCATAGAATTGTTATTATAAATCTTAAGTAAGAGGTTATGTGTTTCATATAGCATTCCAAAAATAAAACCAACAGTATGCTTTGCTTTGCATTATTATGAATCTATAAGTTATAAAACTTTTAGTATTGCAAATATTGTTACAATAAACAGTTAGACTGAAAATGTGTGCCATTTCACCTAAAAATAGAAAATAAAAGCTTCGTCTTCAGAAGCTATCAAGGAAAATTATAATAAAAGCTATATTTTCCACAATTCAGATTTAATTAATTTTATATATTGCCATTGATTTAAATAGAATTTTAATTTTAGAACCATTTTAGATTTGCAGAAAATTTGTGACGACAGTTTGGTGTTCCTGTAAAGCCCCAAACCCAGTTTTCTCTATTATTAATATCTTAGTATGGTATATTTGATACAATTAATGAATCAATATTGATGAATTATTGATATATAAAAATCATACTTGTTCAGAATTCCTCAGTTTATTTAATATTCATTTTCTGTTCCAGGATACAATTTAGAACATCACATTACATTTAGACATTAAGAGAGAGATTCCAAGTTACATTGTGCTGCTGCTCCATTTAAAACTTTGTGTTTGAAAATGTGTAACAAATTATATTTTCCAGTTTTAAAAGTCACATTTTTATATTACAAAATGTTTAGAGTGCACATGAGTATGTGAAACACAATTTCATCATTAAAATACTAAATTTTGGAATATATGTTTTCATTACTAGAAAATGTTTTCAACTGTGGGTGTGTGTGGTTTATTTAAGTGTTTTTATGAAAGCATTTGGGAAATCTCCACCCATGAATTGATGTCTCTTAACTTCTACCTGTATTTCTAAGAGTGTCAATTATATACATTTTACAGTTTTTCTATTTAATACGTAAAGTTATTTTTGAGTGCGGTGTATATTTTTTAACAATATAAAAGGCATAACTCTCTTCTTTTTACCTATTAAATGGATACACTTTTATTTACTTGTGTTCCAATATCACTGATTCAATTTTTGCAACGTGAATTCTGCTTTCTACTCCCATAAACACATCATTTAATTGCAGTTTTGTTTGTTTCATTTCCGTGGGGTTTTCTTTTTTGTGTACTTCTGCACCATCCGTTCTCTTTCCTAACAGCTTTACTTGAAGTATACTACTTAGTATTGATTGACAGCCTACTCTGTGCCAGTCTTTCCTCTGTAGGACTGGCCTCTACGTCAACACTTCCGGGGCTCTGGCACAAGTGCCCACAGGCAGGTCAGCTGGCTCCTTTGTTTCCATGGGCACACCCGTCAGTCAGGTCCTTTTGCAGCTCCTTCAGTTGGCTTCTCATATTGTTCATCCCTTTTGTCAACAGAGTCAATGTTTTCTAGATTTTTCTTAAACAAAAAACCCATGCTCTTTGAAATTTAATTATATTTCTTGAACTGAAATTTTTCTTTTTGTTTTATACTAAAAATATGTTTTTCTTCTGAATTATTCCTTTCCATTTATGCTGTAGGGTGTTTCTAAACCTTCAAAAGTTGTTTTAGATTGTGTTGTTTTAATTATTTTTATTCTGTTACTCATCTTCAAAATAAATTAGATCTGGTGTTTGCCAATACACTGCATGGATAAATTCTTATTGGCTCTAGTTATTGTCCACCTGATTGCTCCCCAGGCTGGGCTCAACCTCCTGAGCTCAAGTGATCCCCCACCTCAGCCTCCCACCATGCCTGGCCTGGAGCTATTTTTTAATGGGTACCGAGTTTCACTTCGGGAAAAAGGTGGCGATGGTTGCAATAACAGTAAATATACTCAATACCACTGGACTGGATACTTATAAAATGTTAAAATGGTCATTTTCATTTTTGTGTTATATATATTTTACCATAACAGCAAAAATTAACTTTATAAAGTTATATGCTGTTGGAAACTCTGGAAACAGTAGGAAAAGGGGGAAATTCTATTACATAAAAATTAATTTTGCAATGCAGATCTTTTTTTGATAACTCAAGCTTTTGTTTATTTCAATAAAGCCAAATCCAGTAAACTATTTTCAGCCAGGATTAGTCAGAACTAAAAGGTTGGACTGTTTTCCTTCAGAAACTGAATGTTTTTCTTGCCTGCAATAGGCTGGTGTGTTCCAAATAATAATGGAATTGTTCTCAAAACCAGAAAATACTGGTTCGTATATATTTTAGGGCCTGTTTCTGAATTTTCTATTCTTTTGTTCTTATCTCTTTAACTATTTATGTACCATTACCAAGCCATTTTAATTATAGTAGCACTTAAATTGTTTTAATAACATACAGGGCTAGATTTCCTTGTGTAAAATAAAAACTATTTATTGCAATATTGTGGTGATAGTCGAGGATTAAAAACAATTTAAATGTCTTTCAACATGAGACTGACTGAATAATTATGACCAGTGGAATAGCACGAAAAATAAGTTTTTAATGTTTGATATAGAATGATCTCCAGAATATATGGTTAAATGGACAAAAAAGCGGCTGGGTACAGTGGCTCATGCCTATAATCCCAGCACTTTGGGAGGCCAAGCTGGGTGATCACCTGAGGTTGGGAGTTTGAGACCAGCTTGGCCAACATGGTGAAATCCCTGTCTCTACTAAAAATAGAAAAATTAGCCGGGCATGGTGGCGTGCACGTGTAATCCCAGCTACTCTGGAGGCTAAGGCAGGAGAATTGCTTGAACCCAGGAGGCAGAGGTTGCAGTGAGCCGAGATCAAGCCATTGCACCCCAGCCTGGGTGACAGAGCGAGACTCCATCTAAAAAAAATACTTTCTATCAGAAGTGCTTACATTTCTTGAACACTCACCTTTTTTTTTTTTTTAGACTGGGGTCTCACAGTGTTGCCTAGGCTGGTCTTGAACTTCTGGGCTCAAGTGATCTACCTGCCTCAACCTCCCAAAGTGCCAGGATTACAGGCATAAGCCACTGAGCCCAGCCTCTGAGCACTCACTTTTTAAAATGTATTTATTTTAATTTATTTATGTGTATTTTTTATATTTATTTATTTATTTATTTATTTTTGAGACGGAGTCTTGCTCAGTCATCCAGGCTGAATGCATTGGCACCATCTCAGCTCACTGCAACCTCCGCCCCCCATGTTCAAGCGATTCTCCTGCCTCAGCCTCCCGAGTAGCTGGGATTACAGGTGCCTGCCACCATGCCAGGCTAATTTTTGTATTTTTAGTAGAGACAGGGTTTCGCTATGTTGGCCAGGCTGGTCTCGAACATCCGACCTCAGGTGATCTCCCCACCTTGGCCTCCCAAAATGCTGGGATTACAGGCATGAGCCATCTCGCCGGGCCTAAATGAGTGTTGTGCTAACTACTTTATGGTATTATCTATATTATTTCATTTATTGTTTACAAGACATAGGTAAGTCCTGGCAAAATTATACACCTTGCCCAGGGTCACACAGGTGTGGATAGTTAAGCTTAGATTTAAAAGAAATGAGCGGGTCAGGCGCGGTGGCTCATGCCTAGAATCCCAGCACTTTGGAAGGCCAGGGAGGGAGGATCTCTTGAGCCCAGGAGTTTGAGACCAGCCTGGGCAACACAGTGAGACTCTGTCTTTACAAAAAATTTAAAAATTAGCTGGGTGCAGTGACTCTAGCCTATGGTCCTAGCTACTAAGAAGGCTGAGGTGGGAGGATTGCTTGAGTCCAGGAGGTTGAGGCTGCAGTGAACTATGATTGGATCACTGCAGTCTACCCCGTGTGACAGAGGGAGACCCTGTCTCAAAAAACAAACATACAAAAAAAGAGCAAATAAGGGATGGCACTTCCAGAACAGTGGAGTAGACACCTTCAAAGACCATGGAAGCAATGAGAACACTGGCAAAAATTGCAAAAGTCATCTTTTTCAAAACGTTGGAAATTCAGGCTTGCAATAATCTGAGCAGCATTGATTCAAGAAAAACATCTGAATCTCAGTAAAAACAGGAAGCTTTTTATATTTTAACTTCTCTTACTCTTATCCTTCTCTCCCCAGCTTCACAGTAGCCCTGAAGATGAACTTGACAATCATGGTAGCTATGAAAAGCAGCAGCATAACAGTTATTTGAGAGGGAGGAACAGGTTTGGTGTAAACCCCCAAACTCTAATCTAAAGAGAATTGTCACGATTTTACCTGACTGAAGGCTCCTGGGAAAGATCCCAATCTCAGGACTCACCTTTATTTGACCAATACATTCCTATCCTCAGGACATTTGTCAAAACCAATCAGTGGCAATGATTTGCCATTGAAGTGACTGAGGCAGTGATACCAACTGGGCAAATAAAAAGCTGAATCAGAAACTTAAAAGGAGACCAGCCTGGACAACATGGTGAGATCCTGTCTCAAAAAAAAAAAAAAAAAAAAAAAAGACAGCTGGGTGTTGTGGTATGCACCTGTAGTCCCAGCTATCCAGGAGGCTGAGGCAGGGCTTGAGCCTAGGAGTTCGAGGTTACAGTAGCCATGTTCACACCACTGCACTCCAGCCTGGTTGACAGAGCAAGACCTTGTCTCAAACAAACAAACAAACGAACAAAAAACTTAAAAGAGGCTCAGAGTAGTGACATGCACCTGTCATCCGAACTCTTTGGGAGGCTGATGGGGGAAGATTGCTTGAGCCCAAGGGTTGACGCCAGCTAGGGCAACATAGTGAGACCCTCATCTCTAAAAAAAGAAAGAAAGATAGAAAAAGGGAAAATCTGGGGAATGAGACCTCTCTAGAAGGCTTTGAAATGCAGTAACAAACACATACACAAACACACACACAAAAGGGAAGAGCAGAAAAAAAATGCAGTAACATACTCTTGATCAAGAGGCAATGAATATCATATTAAAAGTCTTTAAAGAAAAATACTATCAACCAAGAATTGTATACAATTTCACCAATACTATCCTTCACAAACAAAGGAGAAATTAAGACTTTCCTAGCTTTATTTTTTTTTTAATTTTATTTTATTTTTATTGATCATTCTTGGGTGTTTCTCACAGAGGGGGATTTGGCAGGGTCATAGGACACTAGTGGAGGGAAGGTCAGCAGACAAACAAGTGAACAAAGGTCTCTGGTTTTCCTAGGCAGAGTGTTTGTGTCCCTGGGTACTTGAGATTAGGGAGTGGTGATGACTCTTAACGAGCATGCTGCCTTCAAGCATCTGTTTAACAAAGCACATCTTGCACCGCCCTTAATCCATTTAACCCTGAGTGGACACAGCACATGTTTCAGAGAGCACAGGGTTGGGGGTAAGGTCATAGATCAACAGGATCCCAAGGCAGAAGAATTTTTCTTAGTACAGAACAAAATGAAAAGTCTCCCATGTCTACTTCTTTCTACACAGACACGGCAACCATCCGATTTCTCAGTCTTTTCCCCACCTTGCCCCCCTTTCTACTCCAGAAAACCGCCATCGTCATCATGGCCCATTCTCAATGAGCTGTTGGGTACACCTCCCAGACGGGGTGGTGGCCGGGCAGAGGGGCTCCTCACTTCCCAGTAGGGGCGGCCGGGCAGAGGCGCCCCTCAGCTCCCGGACTGGGTGGCTGGCCAGGCGGGGGGCTGACCCCCCCACCTCCCTCCCGGATGGGGCGGCTGGCCGGGAGGGGGTGCTGACCCCCCCCCACCTCCCTCCCGGACGGAGCGGCTGGCCGGGCGGGGGGCTGAGCCCCCCACCTCCCTCCCAGACGGGGCAGCTGGCCGGGCAGAGGGGCTCCTCACTTCTCAGTAGGGGCGGCCGGGCGGAGGTGCCCCTCACCTCCCGGACGGGGCGGCTGGCCGGGCGGGGGGCTGAGCCCCCCACCTCCCTCCCGGACGGGGCGGCTGGCCGGGCGGGGGGCTGACCCCCCCACCTCCCTCCCGGACGGGGCGGCTGGCTGGGCAGAGGGGCTCCTGGCTGGGCAGAGGGGCTCCTCACTTCCCAGTAGGGGCGGCCAGGCAGAGGCGCCCCTCACCTCCCGGACGGGGCAGCTGGCCGGGCGGGGGGCTGAGCCCCCCACCTCCCTCCCAGATGGGGCGGCTGGCCAGGCGGGGGGCTGACCCCCACCTCCCTCCCGGACGGGGTGGCTGCCGGGCGGAGACGCTCCTCACTTCCCAGACGGGGTGGCAGCCAGGCGGAGGGGCTCCTCACTTCTCAGACGGGGCGGTTGCCAGGCAGAGGGTCTCCTCACTTCTCAGACGGGGCGGCCGGGCAGAGACACTCCTCACATCCCAGATGGGGCGGCGGGGCAGAGGCGCTCCCCACATCTCAGACGATGGGCTGCCAGGCAGAGACGCTCCTCACTTCCTAGATGGGATGGCAGCCGGGACGAGGCGCTCCTCACTTCCCAGGTGGGATGGCGGCCGGGCAGAGACGCTCCTCACTTTCCAGACTGGGCAGCCAGGCAGAGGGGCTCCTCACATCCCAGACGATGGGCAGCCAGGCAGAAACGCTCCTCACTTCCCAGACGGGGTGGCAGCCAGGCAGAGGCTGCAATCTCCGCACTTTGGGGGGCCAAGGCAGGCGGCTGGGAGGTGGAGGCTGTAGCGAGCCGAGATCACGCCACTGCACTCCAGCCTGGGCACCATTGAGCACTGAGTGAATGAGACTCCGTCTGCAATCCCGGCACCTCGGGAGGCCGAGGCTGGCGGATCACTCGCGGCTAGGAGCTGGAGACCAGTCCGGCCAACACAGCGAAACCCCGTCCCCACCAAAAAAACACGAAAACCAGTCAGGCATGGCGGCGCGCGCCTGCAATCGCAGGCACTCGGCAGGCTGAGGCAGGAGAATCAGGCAGGGAGGCTGCAGCGAGCCGAGATGGAAGCAGTACAGTCCACCTTTGGCCCGGCATGAGAGGGAGACCGTGGAATGGAGAGGGAGAGGGAGACGGAAGAGGGAGAGGGAGAGGGAGAGGAAGAGGGAGAGGGAGAGGGAGAGGAAGAGGGAGAGGGAGAGGGAGAGGAAGACGGGAGAGGGAGAGGGAGACGGGAGAGGGAGAGGGAGACGGGAGAGGGAGAGGGGTTTCCTAGCTTTAAAAACAACAACAGCAAAACCACTAAGAAAATTTTATCATTAGGAGACTTGTTCTCAAGAAATACTAAAAGGGGATAGGAGGGGTGGCTCATACCTGTAATCTCAGCACTTTGGGAGGCCAAGGCAGGAGAACTGCTTGAGCCCAGGAATTTGAGATCAGCCTGGGCAACACAGTGAGATCCTGTGTATTTTAGAAATAAATAAATAAATTTAAAATTAAAAATAAAATAAAGAAGTCCTTCAGGTTGAAATGAAAGACACTACACAGTTACTTGAATCCACATGAAGAAAGAAAGAGCACTAACTATGTAGGTCAATATAAAACAAATATAAATGTATTTTGTTTGTAACTCTTCTAACTGATTTAAAAGACAACTGCAGAGATCAATAATTATAAAGCTGCATTAATGGGCTTATAATGTTTAAAGATGTAATTTGTGACAATAATAGCACAAAGTGGGAGAGGGAAAGGAGCTATATTGGAGCAAAGTCTTGGTATAGTATTGAAGTTAACTTGGTACTAATTGGAACTAGGTTGTTTAAAAATGTTCATTATAACCCACTAGGCAGCCAGTAACAAAATAACACAAAAATATACAGAAAAAGAAACAATAAGAGAATTAAAACAGTACAGTAGAAAGCATGTATTTAACATGAAAAAAGGTACTACTCATGGAATAGAACAAAAAAGGTATAAGCCATCTAGAAAATAAATAGAAAAAAATGTAAACATGTTTTACTTTATCAATAATTGAGTGTAAATGGACTAGCACTTTGGGAGGCTGAGGCGGACAGATCACCCGAAGTCAGGAGTTCAAGACCAGCCTGTAATCCCAGAACTTTGGAAGGCTGAGGCTGGTGGATCGCTTGAGCCCAGGAGTTCAAGATCAACCTGGGCAACATGGTGAAAGTCTGTCCCTACCGAAAAAAAAAAAAAGGCCAGGCGCGATGGCTCACGCCTGTAATCCCAGCACTTTGGGAGGCCAAGGAGGGCAGATCACGAGGTCAAGAGATGGAGACCATCCTGGCCAACAACCCTGTCTCTACTAAAAATACAAAAATTAGCTGGGCATGGTGGCGAGCACCTATAGTCCCAGCTACTTGGGAGGCTGAGGCAGGAGAATCGCTTGAACCCTGAAGGCAGATGTTGCAGTGAGCCAAGATTGTCCCACTGCCTTCCAGCCTGGCGACAGAGTGAGACTCCATCTCAAAAAAAAAAAAAAAAAAAATTAGCCAGTTGTGGTGGTGTGAACCTGTAGTCCCAGCTACTCAGAAGGCTGAGGTGAGAGAATTGCTTGAGCTGGGAAGGTGAAGGTTGCAGTGAGCTAAGATCGAGCCACTGTACTCCAGCCTGGGTGACAAAGTGAGAACCTGTCTCAAAAACAAACAAACAAACAAACAAAAATCGTATTTCTATACACTAGCATTGAATAATCTAAAAGTGAAATTAAGAAAAGTTACTTTTATATTAGCATCAAAAAAATTAAATACTCAGGAGTAAATTAAACAAAAAGCTTGTACACTGAAAAGTGACAAAATACTGCTGAATGAAATAAAAGAAGATGTAAATAAAAGTGAAAATACAAAATACATCCCAGGTTCATGGACCAGAAGACAATATTGTTAAGGTTGCAACACTCCCCAACTTGACCTACAGATTGATGTAATCACATACAAGAGATATTTAATAAGATTAACAAACTACCAACTGGCTTTTTGCAGAAATTGACAAGCCAATCCTAAAGTTCATATGGAAATGCAGAGGACCCAGCATAGCCAAAACAATCTTGAGGAGCCAAATTGGAGTATTCACATTTAATAATTTCAAAACTTACTACAAAGCTACACTAATCAAGACAGTGTGGCACTGGCACGAGGCTACACCTATAGATTAATGGAATGAAATTGAGAACTCAGAAATAAATCCTTACACTTTTGTTTCATTCATTTTCATCAAGGGTGCCAAAACAAATCACTGGGGAAAGAATAGTCTTTTCAATAAATGATGCTGGGACAACTGAATAGCCACATGCAAAAGAATACATTTGGACCTCCACCTCACACCATATATAAAAATTAACTCAAAATAAATCATAGACACAAATGTAAGGGCTAAAACTATAAAACTCTCGGAAGAAAGTTAGGCATAAACCATTGTTCCCTCAATTATGCCATGGTTTCTTAGGGCACCAAAAGCACAAATGACAAGAGAAAAAGATATACTTTGAACTTAATTGAAATTAAAACCTTTTGTGCTCCTAAGGATATCACTAACAAAGTGAAAAGAACATCTACAGAATGGGAGCAAATACTACAACTCATAGATGTGATAGGAGAGTTGTATCCAAAATATATAAAGGGGCAGGGCGCGGTGGCTCAGGCCTGTAATCCCAGCACTTCAGAAGGCCAAAGGGGGCGGATCACTTGAGACCAGGAGTTCAAGACCAGGCTGGCAAACATGGCGAAACCCTGTCTCTACTAAAAATACAAAAACATAGCCGGGTGCAGTGGCTCATGCTTATAATCCCAGCTACTCGGGAGGCTGAGGCAGGGGAATCACCTGAACCCAGGAGGCAGATGTTGCAGTGGGCCGAGATCGCGCCACTGCACTCCAGCCTGGCAACCGAGCAAGACTCTGTCTGAAAAAAAAAAAAATTAGCCAGGCATGGTGGGGCAAGCCTGTAATCCCAGCCACTTGGAAGGCAGAGGTGGGAGGATTGCTTGAACCTGGGAGGCAGAGGTTTCAGTGAGCCCAGATTGTGACACTGCACTCCAGCCTGGGTGACAGAGCGAGACAGCTAAACCCTCATGTGGCCATTCATACAAGTCCCTATTTAGGGAACAAGTGATTATGCTACCTTTGCACGGTCAGGATACGGCAGCCATTGAACATATGTCACTGGGCATTCAGTGCCTCTAATACTGGTAATGCTAGATCCATCTCAAAAAACAAAAAACAGGCCACGCGTGGTGGCTCACGCCTGTAATCCCAGCACTTTGGGAGGCTGAAGCAGGCGGATCACAAGGTCAGGAGTTCAAGACCAGCCTGGCCAACATAGTGGAACCCCGTCTCTACTAAAAACACAAAAAATTAGCCAGGAGTTGTGGTAGGTGCCTGTAGTCCCAGCTACTCGGGAGGCTGAGGCAGGAGAATGGCGTGAACATGGGAGGCGGAGCTTGCAGTGAGCCGAGATCGCGCCACTGCACTCCAGCCTGGGAGACAGAGTGAGACTCCAGCTCAAAAAAATAAATAAATAAATAATAAAAAATAAAAGACAACCCAATAGAAGATGTCCAAAGGATCTGAACAGATAACTTTCTAAGGAAGATATACAACTAGCCAAGAAGCACATGAAAAGATATTGAACATATTAGTGATTAGGGAAATGCAAATCAAAGCCACAGTGAGATACAACTTCACACCCACTATGATGGCTATATTCAAAAAGACAATAACACGTACCGGCAAACGTGTGGAGGAGAGAGTGTTGGCAGGGCAATCAGACACTGTCAAGTAAGACTTTCTGTGATGATGGAAATTTTCTGTAAATCTGTATTGCATTGCCAATATGGTGACTGCTAACCATATCAGTACTGCCTGAAATGAGCACCTGAAAGTTGAAGTATAAATAGAAATTTTAATTTTATTTAATTTCAATTAAAATAGTTGCATGTGGGCTGGGCACAGTGGTTCATGCCTGTAATCCCAGCACTTTGGGAGGCCAAGGCGGGTGGATCACCTGAGGTTGGGAGTTCCAGACCAGCCTGACCAACATGGTGAAACCCCGTCTCTACTAAAAATACAAAAATATGCCAGGCGTGGTGGCACCTGTAATCCCAGCTACTCGGGAGGCTGAGGCAGGAGAATTGCTTGAACCTGGGAGGCAGAAGTTGCAGTGAGCTGAGATTGCACCACTGCCCTCCAGCCTGGGCTACAGAGGGAGACCCTGTCTCAAAAAAAAAAGAAGAAATAAATAATAAAATAAAATAGTTGCATGTGGTTAGTAATCACAACATTAGCACAGTATTTTGGACCATTATAATATACAGCTTCCCCAAAGGAATAATAACCCTTTCTCTCTCATATGTAGTAAGGTAAAAACTTACAAACTGTGTATCAGATACAAAAAAAAGTTGTATTATTTATAACTCATCTTGTTCTCAAGCCCCAGTCCAAGTGAAAGTGCAAGAAAAATCTTTGTATTGCCAGGGAAAAGCAAATCAGCCTTCTCCTGTTTAAGCACAGTCTCTTTCAGTCCATACTAGTTCCTTTTGTTAGATAATCTATCTATTCCTAGATTTCTACCAGGCTGCCTTTCTACCTTGAAAATGCCTCCCCTCTCAATCCTCCTTATCAAATGGCATTGGTTGAGGGGAAGTTCATGTACCATCAAAGCAGGGGCTGGGCACTGTGGCTCATGCCTGTAATCCTCGCAGTTCGGGAGGCTGAGATGGGAGGATCCTTTGAGCCTAGGAGTTCAAGACCAGTCTGGCCAACATGGCAAGACCTCGTCTCTACAAAAAAAATTTTTTTTTTTTTTGAGATGGAATCTCACTCTATCGCCCAGGCTGAAGTGCAATGACGCGATTTCGGCTCCCTGCAACCTCTGCCTCCTGGGTTCAAATGATTCTCCTGCCTCAGCCTCCCTAGTAGCTGGGATTACAGGTCTGCATCACTACGCCCAGCTAATTTTTGTATTTTTAGTAGAGACAGAGTTTCGCCGTGTTGGCCAGGATGGTCTCAAACTCCTGACCTCAGGTGATCCACCCGCCTTGGCCTCCCAAAGTGCTGGAATTACAAGCCTGAGCCACCGTGCCCAGCCTACAATATTTTTTTTAAGAAATTAGCTGAGTGTGGTAGCTCTCACCTGTAGTCCCAGCTACTTGGGAGGCTGAGGCAAAATGGTCACTTGAGCCCAGGAATTTGAGGCTACAGTGAGCTATGATGGCACCACTGCACTCCAGCCTAGGCAACAGAACGAGACCCTGTCTCAAGAAAAAAAAAAAAAAGGCAGGTGTGGAGAAAAGACAGTGCAATGTGGCTTGGCTGCTCTGGCCTGGACATCAGTGCTGGAGATCATGGATGTGTAGCTTGTCCCATATGATTACTTTAGGCACTCTGTCAACATCAGCTGCTAAATTCTAAGGTTCTTTTTCCTGCCCTGGTCTCCAGTTGTAAAGTCCCTGTAACAAGCAGCTTTTATATTCTGACCCCAGGTCTTCTTTGGAATTTCAGTTCTCTTAGCTTTTCCACGTGCCCCATGGAGGCTTGTGTGAACTTTTGATTTTTTACAAAGATCTGCAGTTATTAGGGAATGCAGGCACTATCTTGGGCCCATTTGCCTAGAAACCTCCTCAACCATTTCAAAATTAGCACTTGGATGCAGTCATGTGTCTCTCGCCTTTACTGAATGGAGAGTGTTTTCAAAGGGGCTTTTGATTTCTTGGATTATGCACCTAGAAGTCAGGAGAAAGCACCCCTAGACTGAGTCCCAAAAACTTATTTGGACGTTTCTTCCCAGAACGTGAACCTAAACCTTCCCCTCCCCCTTTCTTTCTTTTCTTTTCTTTTCTTTTTTTTTTTTTTTTTTGAGATGGAGTCTTGTTCTGTCGCCCAGGCTGGAGTGCAGTGGTGCAATCTCTGCTCACCACAACCTCTGCCTCCTGGGTTCGACCGATTCTCCTGCCTGAGCCTCTCAAGTAGCTGGGACTACAGGCCCTCAACACCACGTCCACCTAATTTTTGTAATTTTAGTAGAGACAGGGTTTCACCACTTTGGCCAGGGTGGTCTGGAACTCCTGACCTCAGATGATCCACCCGCCTCGGCCTCCGAAAGTGCTGGCATGAGCCACCGCGCCCAGCCTTTTCCCCCTTTACGGCTTTTCTTTCTCCTCCTTCCCTGAGTCTTGGGCTCTCTAATTCCTTTTCATGATTTGGATCTTCTCTATACACAGCTTTATAATAAAACTCAATTTCCCAACATCTAAGCCTTGCTTTTGATATATGAAAGGATGCTTTTAAAATTCTGAAATCCTTTTCTTATAATAAAGTCTGACTTGCCAGGCCATTTTCTCATGACTGGTTTTAAGATCCTGGTTTGCTTTATAAAATCTGAAAATTGACTTTTTCATCCTATTTTCCATTTGTGACCTAACAGTCCACATTCTCTCCAGAGCAAATGGTTGCCTCAGAATAAAAAAAAAAAAAGATCAAAAATCTCATTCCATCACTAGGAAAAGAAAAGCATATTAATATATTTTTAAAACGATTACTAGAGCTACTTCCTGAAAGCTGGTGAAGCACTCTTGTGCTAATTTTAAAAGGGAACCTCTTCCTCTGAGTGAATGCAGCCCACACCAGAGCTTTCAGCTTGGGGCACCAAGCTCAGATCCTACTTAATCCTCAGCCAAGTGTGCTGCGTGTGAGTAACCCGCATAACCACACATGGTAGTCCTGGATAGCGCCCAGGTAACACGTATATGTATTGCACAATTTTCCTCAGTAGACACCTGACACTGTTGTTTTCTTGATTATCTATTCTCTCCGGAAACTTCCCACGCCAACCTCAGGGTGGTTCAAATAGTTTCGCTGCTGCTGTTTGAACATGCCCCTACTGCCAAAGGTGATAAGTGGAAAGAAGATGAAATTCAAGCTGATGGCTGGGCATAGTGGCTCATGCCTGTAATCCCAGAAATTTGGGAGGCTGAGGCAAGAGCATCACTTGAGCCCAGGAGTTCAAGACCAGCCTGGGCAACAGAGCGAGGCCTCATTTCTTAACAACAACAACAAAATCAGGCATGGTGATGTGAGCCTGTAGTCCCAGCTACTTGGAAGGCTGAGATGGGAGGTTGAGGCTGCAGTACGCCACAGTGAGCTGTGACCATGCCACTGCACTCTAGCCTAAGCAACAGAGAGACACCCTGTCTCAAAAGAAAGAGGAAGAAGGAGGAGGAGGAGGAGGATGAGGAGTAGGAGGAGGAGGAGTAGGAGAAGGAGGAAGAGGCAGTGGTGGCGGTGGCGGCTGGGGGCCTTGGCTCCCGCCTTTATCCCAGCACTTTGGGAGGCCGACGTGGGCAGATCACAAGGTCAGGAGTTCGAGATCAGCCTCGCCAACATAGTGAAACCCCGTCTCTACTAAAAATACAAAAATGAACCAGGCATGGTGGCACGTGCCTGTAGTCCCAGCTACTCGGGAGGCTGAGGCAGGAGAATCACTTGAACCTGGGAGGTGGAGGTTGTAGTGAGCCCAGATCCGGCCACCGCACTCCAGCCTGGGCAACAGAGCGAGGCTCCGTCTCAAAAAAATAAATAAAATAAAAATAAACTAAAAAAAGAAATTTAACTTGGACTAATCAGATTTTCTTTTTGCGAGATATGGGTTTGAAATGGAAGGATTTCAATCTCAGATTGGGCTTCTTGAATGCAGTAGAAGGGAAAACTTGGGATTTGAATTTACACGCTCTCCACCACTTAGAAAAGGCAGTGAAGAAAACCTTTAGGCAAAGAAACAAGACGTTTATTGAGAATGCTGCCAGGTTCCTGCTGTCCTTCCAAAGGATTCATTCTAGTACTTTCTTAGGACTGATTACTGACTGCATTTCTATTTTTGAGTTCTGTAAGCCTGAATTTTTATAATAAAATTTTTTTCTCCCACCCTCAACTGATGCTAGCTTGAGTCATTTTCTGTAACTTCCAACGAAAGAAACACTAACTTTATGTGGATTGTCATTTGTCTCTAGAGCTGTTTTTTCAGAGACTAGGTCTTGCACTGTTGCCCAGGCTGGAGTGCAGTGATATTCACAAGTTCAGTCATTTCCCACAGCAGCCCGAACTCCTGGGCTCAGGTGGTCCTCTTGGCTCAGTCTCCTGAGTAGCTGGGACTACATTGAACTTTTATTTTCCCCCCACATCAGATGGGTAATATGCCAACATCCTAACAAGGTTTGATGGAGGCACATCTTACACATAGTGTGAAAACCCAATCATGCTTATGAACTATGAAAGGATCAGAATTTTAAATGTGTTTTGTGTTTAGTTTTATCAGAGTTCAGTCAGGAAACAAAAATTACTATAGATATTTCAGGCAGTGGGGGATTTAAAAAACCATTGGAAAAGTTTGAGGCTCAAAGCTCAGGGAAGACCATCACTAGCTCCCAGTTCACCACTAGGCTCAGAGAATGAGGTACTTGTTATACCTGGCCAGGTTAATTGCTCCAGAAACTGCTCTGTTACAAATGCTTACAATATCTTACTGAAGTTCAAAAGGGAGGTGGAGGAGGAGATGTTGGAGGAGATGTTGGTTCAGCAGCTTCCAAAATTAACAAGAGATTTACTCATCTAAAAACCATACTGGCCGGGCACAGCGGCTCATGCTTGTAATCCCAGTGTCTTGGGAGGCTGAGGTGGGCAGATCACTAGGTCAGGACCTCAAGACCAGCCTGGCCAACATGGTGAAACCCCATCTCTACTAAAAATACAAAAAATTAGCTGGACGTGGTGGCAGTCACCTGTAATCCCAGCTACTTGGGTGGCTGAGGTAGGAGCATCGCTTGAACCTGGGAGGTGGAGTTTGCAGTGAGCCAAGACCATGCCACTGCACTCCAGCCTGGACAACAGAGCAAGACTCCATCTCAAAAACAAAAACAAAAACAAAAACAAAAAACCACAGCTGGGCACGGTGACTCATGCCTGTAATCCCAGCACTTTGGGAGGCCGAGGTGGGTGGATCACTTGAGATCAGGAGTTTGAGACCAGCCTGGCCAACATGGTGAAACCCCGTCTCTACCAAAAAATACAAAAACTAGCTGGTCGTGGTGGCATGTGGCTGGAATCCCAGCTACTTGGGAGGCTGAGTCATGAGATTCACTTGAACTCGGGAGGTGGAGGTTGCAGTGAGCCAAGATCACGCCACTGCCCTCCAGCCTGGGCAACAGAGCAAGGCTCTGTCTCACCAAAAAAAAAAAAAAAAAAAAAAAGAAAAAAAAAAAGAAAAAGAAGCAAGGAGAGGAAATAATTGAGAGTTGTTGTAAAACCCTAGAATGTCAGTCAACTTACTGCTATGGACTGAATTGTGTCCATTCGAAATTCACATGTGGAAGTCCTAACCCCCAGTACCTTTAAAGATATGACTAAGATAAGGTCTTTAGGGTGGGGCCCTAATTCAATATAAGTGGTGTCCCTATAAGAAGAAGAAGAGACACCAAATATGTGGGTGCAGGTGAGGGCACAGCAAGAAGGCAACTATCTACAAGCCAAGAAGAGAGACTTCAGGGAAACCAACCCTACCAACTTCTTGATCTTAGGCCTCCAGCCTCCAAAGCTGTGTGAAATAAATTTCTGTTGTTTAAGCCACCCAGTCTGTGATATTTTGTTATGGCAGCCCTAGTAGAGTAATATACTCCTCCCTACCCTGTTTTCACGGAGGAGGTGGTCATGTCACATAGTGGTGGTGGTGGTTGTGGCAGGTGCATGGGGTGGCAGGGGTTGGGGAGGCAGGCAGGTTTAGGGGGAAAACCTTGATTGCCTGACCCCTGGTTTCTTTCCACTAGTTCTCACTGCTGCTCTACATTCTTGTCTGTGGACCACTCACTTCCAATGTAATGTCCTAGGATGCCATATCGTGAATTAACTTTGCAGGATTCTGAAGTTCTCTCAGTATGTGGTGTGCTAGATAATAAGATCAGCAATTATGTACCAAAATAATCCAAATTATGATTTTGCCTGGAACATCTCTTAATTCTTCCGAAATGAGTCTTTATGATCGTCAGTGATCTGCTATTTCTGAGTGAGATACATGAAATTTCAATTTCTCTTCATGCATATGTGCCGAATTTTCAGTTACACACAGTTTTTCATGACCAAATTGATTAGTCTGACTAGACATCCATGAAATGAAATGTGCAAGGTCTGATTTAGCCCTAGGAATACATCATTAGGTTACAGCCACTGTTTTTCCTTATTCTGTTGGGATTTCTTTGAAAGGCATTTCATTATAATTTATTTGCACAAAATCCACAGAAAAATACTAACTCAATGAAGAATATAATAGGTGCACATTATGGGAGAGAAGTTAGACTTAAAAAGTTAGCATGATGCCCTTAATTCAGTGTCACAGTGTCTACCTGCAATTCTTTTTTTTTTTTTTTTGAGATGGAGTCTCGCTCTTGTTGCCCAGGCTAGAGTGCAATGGCGTGATCTCAGCTCACTGCAACCTCCGTCTCCCAGTTCAAGTGATTCTCTTGCCTCAGCCTCCTGAGTAGCTGGGATTACAGGCACCTGGCACCATGCCCGGCTAATTTTTGTATTTTTAGTAGAGACAGGGTTTCACCATGTTGGCCAGGCTGGTCTCAACTTCCTGACCTCAGGTGATCCGCCTGCCTTGGCCTCCCAAAGTGCTGGGATTACAGGCGTGAGCCACCGCACCCAGCCCTACCTGCAATTCTTAATGTTAACTCTTGAACTTTCACTCACTTATACTTTTCATCATACATCAAATACAACAAAAATACGTAGTTTTTCCCTTTTTATTATTCGAAGCAAGGAATTGTTTCCCTGCTTGCATTTTCTTTGTCCAGTTTCATTGAGATATACTTTATTTATTTATTCTGAGACAGGATCTTGCTTTGTCACCCAGACTTGAGTGAAGGGTCACCATCATAGCTCACTGCAACCTCAGCCTCCTGGGCTTCTCCTGCTTTAGCCTTCCGAATAGCTAGGGATGCCACCATGCCCGGCTCAGAGGTATAATTTAGTTGCAATAAAAGGCACAGATTTTTTTTTTTTTTTTTTTTAGATGGAGTCTCACTCTGTAGTCCAGGCTGGAGTCCAGTGGCATGATCTTGGCTCACTGCAACCTCCGCCTCCCAGGTTCAAGTGATTCTCTTGCCTCAGCCACCTGAGTAGCTGGGATTACAGGTGTGCGCCACCACACCCGGCTAATTTTTGTATTTTTAATAGAGACGGGGTTTCACCACATTGGCCGGGCTGGTCTTGAACTCATGACTTCATGTGACCCACATGCCTGGGCCTCCCAAAGTGCTGGGATTACCAGCATGAGCCACCACGCCTGGCAAAAGGCACAGATTTTAAGTGTGCAATTCAATGTGATTTGACAAATGTATGTAGTTATGTAGCCCCCAGTACAGTGATGATATTGAACATTTCCTTTACCTCTAAAAGTTCACTTGCATCCCTTTGGTGTCACCCCACCACTACTCCAGCCTTTGGCAAAGTCTGATCTGATTTCTATCACTGTAATTTTGCCTTTTCTAAAATTTCTTAGAAGAGGAATCATACAGTAGTTTCTTTTTTAATTTTATTTTTTAGTTTTATTTTTTTCTGAGACAGAGTTTTGCTCTCGTTTCCCAGGCTGGAGTGCAACGGCTCAATCTTGGCTCACCACAACCTCCACCTCGTGTGTTCAAGCAATTCTCCTGCCTCAGCCTCCCAAGTAGCTGGGACTACAGGTGCGTGCCACCACACCCAGCTAATTTTGTGTTTTTAGTAGAGACAGGGTTTCTCCATGTTGGTCAGGCTGGTCATGAACTCCCAACCTCAGGTGATCTGCCCGCCTCAGCCTCCCGAAGTGCTGGGATTACAGGTGTGAGCCACCGTGCCGTTTTTTTTTTGTTTGCTTGCTTGCTTTTTTTGAGATAAGAATCTCCCTCTGTCCCCCAGGCTGGACTGCAGTGGCGTGATCTCAGCTCACTGCAACCTCTGCCTCTTGGGTTCAAGCAATTCTCCTGCCTCAGCTGCCTAAGTACCACGCCCGGCTAATTTTTGTATTTTATTTTTAGTAGAGATAGGGTTTCCCCGTGTTGGCCAGGCTGGTGTCGAACTTCTGGCCTCAAGTGGTCGGCCCACATTGACCTCCCAAAGTGCTGGGATTACAGATATGAGCCACTGTGCCCAGTCCGTGCCTGGCTACTTGAAAAAAATATACATTTTGTAGAGAGAGCCTGTTGCTCAGACTGGTCTCAAACTCCTAGGCTCAAGTGATCCTCCTGGTTCAGCCTCCCAAAATGCTGGGATTACAGGTGTGAGCCACTGTGCCCAGCCTTTTGGCTTGTTTTAAAAAACTGGTTTGTCATCTTATTACTGAACTGTAAGAGTTGTTTATATATTAGGGTACAACTCCTTTATCAAGATATTTGTTTTGCAGATATTTTCTCCCAGGTTTTGGTTTTCCTTGTCTTCCTTCTTTCTTTTTCTCCTCCTCCTCCTCCCCCCGCTCCCTCTCTCCCTCCTCCTTCTTCTTTTCTCCTCCTCCTCCTTCTTCTCCCTTCTCCTCCTTCTCCTTTTTCTTCCTCCTCCTCCACCCCCTCCTCTTCCACCCCTTTCTCCTCCCCTTCCTCTTACTCCTGTTCCTCCTGCTCCTGTTCCTCCTCACCTTTAAGGCATGAGGGATAAGTTCTTTTAGTGAACTTTACATGAGCCACAAATATTTGTACAAGTTTGCACTGTCCACTGGATTTTGGAAAGATCACTGTATTAGTCCATTCTAGCACTGCTATAAAGAACTATCTGAGACTGGGTAATTCATAAAGAAAAGAGGTTTAATTGGTTCCTGGCTCTGAAGGCTGTACCAGAAGCATAGCTGCTTCTGCTTCTGGGAGGCTTCAGGAAGCTTCCAAAATGGCAGGAAGGCAAAGGGGAAGAGAAATGTCTCATGTGGCAGGAGGGGAGCAGGAGGCAGGCGGGGAGGTGTCATATACATTTATTTCATTTTTTAGACATGGTTTCCTTCTGTCACCCAGGCTAGAGTGCAGTGCTGTGATCTTGGCTCACTGCAATCTGTGCCTTCCAGGCTCAAGCAATCCTCCTACTTCAGCCTCCCAAGTAGCTGAGTCTACAGGTGCTCACTACCACACCTGGCTAATTTTTCGTGTTTTTTGTAGAGACGGGTTTTTGCCATGTTGCTCGGGGTGGTCTGGAACTCAAGCGGGAGTAGTTCGTCATGTTGGTCTCCCATTTGGGGAGTCAAGTGGATTCTCCCACCTTGGTCTCCCAAAGTGCTGGGATTACAGGCACAAGCCACTGCACTGGGCTGTCATACACTTTTAAATGACCAGATCTCAGGAGAACTCACTCGAGATCATAAGGAGAGTTCCAACAGGATGCTGCATAACCATTCGTGAGAAATCTGCTCCGTGATCCACTCCCCCTTCCCCCAGGTCCCAACTCCAACATTAGGGATTACAATTCAACATGAGATTTGGCAGGGATGCAGATCCAAACCATATCAATCAGTAACCTAGGAAACTTGACGGCATTTTCAGTGCCCTCAGCTAAACTCCTTAACCTATCTAAGCTTAAATTTCCTTATTTGATAAGGAAGGAAAATAATGTTTATATTATCTATCTCTCAGAGTTGTGAGAAGAAATCTGACAGTACTTTTTATTTGTATTTATCATCATCATCATTATTATTCATTCATTGCTCAACTGCATGGACAGTACGTTGAAAATAGTAAATTAGTATCACCTCCCTAATCACTTCCCCAATGTTGTTGAAATGTGTCAATATTTGAATATATACAAACTGAGTGATTTCTACAGTTAAACCTCAAGTAGAGACCAAGATCAATAATACATTAAATTTTAATAACTTGGATTAAGTCGTGTTTGGGTTAACGATAAATATCAAAAGATAACTATTACACCTATTCCAGATAATAAATGTATTACTTTCCATAATATCTGGAATAGGTATAATAGTTATCTTTTGATAGAATCCTTGATGGAGAATCTGGTGGCAAGGGGAAGTTAACGCTTTTAGTAGGAAACTGAGTTTTTCCTTTCAGAGGTCGAAGAGGGAAACTGGTTCCCTGGGGCCCTGAATAAGTCCCCAGTAAAGGCAATATTCAATAAATACCTGGTGCTGGCAATTTTTAATTTGGTTGAGTGATGTTTTTACTCCTAGTTATTTTGATTCTAAATGACTTTATGGAGATACATGAACATATGGATTTTACAATGATCTTTAGTTTCCTCTTCGGCCTTTGGACAACACTTTTCATAGCTGATTATATCCGAAGCATTTAATGTTCCTGTTGAAGTGAAGAGCTTGAAATATAGGGCCTTTTGAGACTATTCCAAAGCAGGTGATAAAAACAAAACAAAACAAAAATCCAGGAGCAAAAAACGAAGGATCAGGGTGGGTGGCTCATGATTGTAATCCTAGCAGTTTGGGAGGTTGAAGCAGAAGGATTGCTTGAGGCCAGGGGTTCGAGACGAGCGAGGGCAACATAATTCGATCCCTGTCGCTATAAAAAATTAAAAAGCTCAGCCAGGTGTAGTGACCGACGCTTGTAGTCCCAGTTACTCTGGAGGCTGAGGCAGGAGGATCGCTTGACTTTAGGAGGTCTAGGCTGCAGAGACCCATGATTGTGCCCCTGTACTCCAGATTGGGTAACAGTGAGATCCTGTCTCAAACAAGCAAACAACTCCCACCCCTAAAAAAACGTGCACATGACCTTAAAAGTGTAGGAAGATTACATGATAAGGAGAGTCAGAGAAAAGAGAAATTAGGACAGGAAAGCACTACAAGCTATGTATGTTTATTTTATAATTGAGTCTTTAAGGGTACGGAGTATTCGTACTCAACTTGTACCCCCAGTGTCTAATACGCTGCTTGGTAAACAGCTGGCAATCAAGAAATGTTTGCTAAATTTTAAATGAATTGATGGGGGCGGAACTTCAGAAAGTAAAGCCTGACTCGCGTTATTTCTAAGAAGGCAGAGGAAGTAAAAATCTAGTTTTCCGTACTCTGTCCCCTTTTTAATCCTTCTCTGAATGGGTGTCCCTGATTCACTGACATTTCCTAATTAACCAAGTTCTGCCAAGTTTCACATGAAACTTGGGGAACCGATTTCATTCCCCCAGAATCACCCTGTGGCGCCACCTTCCGCAGCTGTGAGGAAACTCCGGACTTCCCCCCAACACCGCCCCCTCCCTCCACCCTCGGTCTCCGCTTTCTGCGCTCTGCCGCGTTGGTTTTCGGAGGTGTCTGGGCGCATGCGCTTTGGACGGGCAGCCTAGCCTAGGAGAGACTACAATTCCCAGAAGACAGTGCGAAAGAAAAAAAAATCCCGCGGTCCGTGGGGGTGGGAGAAATAAACGCTCGCGAGAGAACGAGGTTCAGGCGGCTGCACGAAGTGGGTGGAGGGGGGCCGGAGAGAGTGAGGAGGAAGGGGAGGAGGTGCCGTCCCACAATACCAGGCGGGAGGGCGGGTAGGCGGTTTGTATCCGGGCTGTGAGGTGCTCGGAGCCTCGGCGGACCTTGCTGCCTCTGTCTCTTTAACGCGAGAGGAAGCGATGCAGAGGGGTGGAAAATGGCAGAGCTGCAGATGTTACTAGAGGAGGAGATCCCGTCTGGCAAGAGGGCGCTGATCGAGAGTTACCAGAACCTGACTCGGGTGGCAGACTACTGTGAAAACAACTACATACAGGTGAGGCGCTCTGGCGGCCGGCGGGCGCTGGCGGGGTCGAGGACCCGCCGGAGTGACCAGCCCACTGGGCGGGGTGGGGAACTGCCCTGACCTCAGCGGCTGCCACCAACCCGAGCCCCTACCGCAGCCCCAACCCCAGCCCCAACCGGGGACAGAGCGAGTGGCCGGGCTGAGGGAGTCGGGCTGCGATACAGGAAGTGGCTGTGGTGGTGGAAACCGATAGAAGGGGAGAGAGAAAATGGGCGAGGGAGCCGGGAGCCCGCCGCTGCCGCAGCCCGGCGCCCCCCTCGCGTCCGCTTCCCCCAGGGCCCGGCCACCGGGGTCGCGCGCCCCCCAGGTAGCCTCCAGTCCGCAGGGCTGGCGTCCCGGAATACCCCCGAGCTGCCGCCGCGCCGCCTCTCTGCGCCCGGAGAGGAGGTCCAGGACGGGAGAGGGGAGAGGAGAGGGCAGGGACGAGGCTGAAGCCGCAGAAGGGAGAGGACCAGCGGGGTGTGTGTTGTGTGTCGGCGGAGGGTGGGGTGGGGGCGATTATGTCAGTTTCAGCCCCCAGAGGGTGTGTCTTTTATTTATTTATTTATTTTTAAAAAAATTTGTCATGAGTCACATTACACCGACCTCCCGGAGGAGAGGAGGAAGCGGGTGTGGGGAGTGAGGGAGGGCGTTTGAGAGAAGTTCATCTTAAAATTCCCTTAATTGAGGGTTTGTAAATCTGTCTGCTTGTCCATTTTCAAGTCGGGTTTTTTTATTTTTTTTCCCCCTCTCATCGTTTTCACTTCCGCCCCACCATAATGTATTCTAAGAGGTTGTTAGGGCTGCTATCATTAATTGTCAAACACGAATTGTTCTTAACTCCTTGGAAAAACGGCTTACCCTCCCTTCTCCCAAAAGTTCTTGAGCTGTAGGCTTCATAAGTAACTTAAAATAGACTGGTGTCATCGCCGGTTGCTTATTTTCTGAGGTTTCTCTCTTAACAAGCTAAGTAAATGTATAGTATGTGAATCCAAATACAGAAACGAACAGAGGTAGCCTCTGAACTACAACGTAAAAATATCTGTTACTGGAAATTAGAAAACTCTTGGGACTTTGTGACAGATGCTTGTTTGTTCGTTTCTCTTTGGATGATTGGAAGTGAATTGTGTGTGGTAGTTTGTTTTGAAGATCTTTAACTATGTAAACCAACAGTTTGCGCTAGAAACAAAGTAGCACAGTCCTTTGTATAAATATAAAGGCACCAGGAATGCTCTTGCTTTTGGTAAGGCAAGGCCAAAACGTGCTTTGGAAGGTTAGGGTTATTGCAATTCAGAACTAAATTGTTTATAGAAATGTCTCCCATGTGATTATAATTTTTAAGAACCGATGTTTCTGTGTTGGCAAATGCTTCCCCTCTTTATTTTTAGAGGGAGATGCTGTTTTCAGAATGTTTTGAATATTTCTCAGTTTTCATGTTAGTAACATTGTATCTTCAGTAGCACTACTCGGAATTTATCTTCACAATTTTTTTTTCAAGCTTTTACTTTAGGAATTCTCCTGATAAGTGAACTTGTTGAATGCCTGCCACATCTACTGTATCACTTTGTGCAAACTTTATATTTAGCCCTTCGAAAAACTTTTTAAAATCTAGTAGAGATGTGGATATGGTTTGCAAATATAAAAGTGATCTCGTAGTTTATTGATATTAAAAATAGGCAACTTTTATTCAACTTAACATGAAAAGCCTTGAAATTGAGGAGAACCTTAATTTGCTGAAAGTTTTAAAGATTTTTGAGAGCCAAAAGGAGAGCACAGTAAGTTTAATTTCTCCCTTTCCAGAAAAGTTATGTGTTCTCTGTAGAAGTCAGTAGATAAGTGCTTCATACAGGGGTGGCTCCTTTTTGTTTTGCATGTTGGGAAATCTGACAAGTATATAGTGTGGTAACTATGTGTTGGCAACTGTTAGTAACTGTAAACGTGTTTTAACCTGTCTGTGTACTATTACTTTTTCAGGTAGTTGTATGTTGTAATGCTTTTTTTTTACCCCTCTCTGACCCCTTTCCTTTACTCCTCTTGCTACAATCATGTAACTTTGAAGCACTTTAAAACTTCATTGCTAATATCTCTAAGTCATGTTATTTTTCATACAGTCTCTCACTTTATAAAATGTTAGTGCCACGGTGCACGAATAGAGCCACAGTCAGTGGCCCCGTTTTTTGTTTTTGTTTTTTTTTCTTTTTTTGTGGGGGCGGGGTGGGGTATAATCCTAAATCTGACACCAGTGAGGTGTTTTGTTCATATTGGAAAAAAAAAAAAAAAGAATTCACGCAAAGCAATGATTATCTAAATACCTTAGTAGCCTTTATATGTTGGGCTGCATGATCCAGGCCACTAGTTGCCTCCCTAAGGGACTCAGGGTCAGGCTCAGAAAGTGATGTGGAAGTTGATGTGGTAGGTGGTGCTGCTGACTTTGGTGCTAAGAATGGGGAATGAATAATGTTAGAAATATCCATTAGGGTGTCTGTTGAGGTCTTTCTGTATCCTTCCTGTGACCTGATTGGGTTATTTATAACTAATACTCTTCCTAAATATATATCTCTTCTCAGTGAAAGTATGCAGTTCACGTGTGCTTTGAGAATTTTTAAATAAGGTGAGCTAAGTTATTGCTTGGGTGATTTTTGTTCTGAGATTCACTTTTCATTTCGTTTTTCTACAGTTTGAAAGTGCAGTCCAGTTTAGCTAAGGTGTGTAGCTGAGAAACTCTTTTGGCTGTGGTGCATTTAAGTTCTTGCGGCAGTTTATTAGTTCTTTGGTTCTGTTGACTTTTAACTAGTAGGTTGTATTATTAATAGCAAAACATCTGAAAAGATTCTACTACATTAAAAAGGACAGTTTTTTTTCTTTCTTTCTTTTTTTTTTTTTGAGACAGAGACTTGCTCTGTCACCCAGGCTGGAGTGCAGTGGTGTGTGAACACCATTCACTGCAGCCTTGACCTCCTGGGCTCAAGCAATCCTCCCACCTCAGCCTCCCATGTAGCTGAGACCACAGGTATATGCAAGGACAGGGTTATTAACAGTTGCCATGGGGTAAATAATACTAAAAATAGAAAGTTTTTTGTTTTTTTTTTTTTTGAAACACAGTCTTGCTCTGTTGCTCAGGCTGGAGTGCAGTGATGCCATCATGGCTTACTGCAGCCTCAACCTCCTGGGCTCTGGAGATCCTCCCACCTCAGCCCCCCCAGGTAGCTGGGACTACAGGTGCGCACCACCACTCCCAGCTAATTTCTGTATTTGTTTTGTAGAGATGGGGTTTTGCCATGTTGCCTAGGCTGGTCTCAAACTCCTGGGCTCAAGCAGTCTGCCTGCCTTGGCCTCCCAGTGTGCCAGTATTACAGACATAGGCCACTGCACCTTGCCAGAAAGTGTTTTTTTTTTTTTTTTTTTTGAGATGGAGTCTCGCTCTATTGCCTGGCCTGGAGTGCAATGGTGCGATCTTGGCTCACTGCAACCTCCACCTCCTGGGTTCAAGCGATTCTCCTGCCTCAGCCTCTCAAGTAGCTGGGATTATAGGTGCTTACCACCACGCTTGGCTAATTTTTTGTGTTTTTAGCAGAAGCAGGGTTTCATCATGTTGGCCAGGCTGGTCTTGAACTCCTGACCTTAGGTGATCTGCCCTCCTCGGCCTCCCAAAGTGTTGGGATTATAGGTGTGAGCCACCATGCCTGGCTGAAAGTGTTTTTATATAGTCATTTATGTAGACATACAGAAGAGACTTTTCCATATTCCTTTAATATGACCAGATTGAATTTTTCATGCCAAGGACAGTGCTTAATTTGAACACACATGTTTAGCCAGTTCTCTGTGCTCTACCTTAGAGTTAGTTCATACTGCCTTTGTTATGGGAACTATTCTGGGAAATAGGAAGGAAAGCCGAGTGAAAAGGAGTAGAAACTGCTTAAGAAGGTTTGTCAGGATGCAGATTGGTAGGTTGGGGGTAAGGACAGAAAAGTCTTCATACAACTTAACTTTAAAATTTAATTTTATTTTTTGTCTGGATTTCTACCAGGAGCTTTATTTGGGTTAACAAGTATGTTCTAAAGCCTAGGAGTATGAAGGGGATATCATCCCAGTATGTTACTGTGAGCTACTCACTTCAGCTTGCTTTCCTCCTCCTGTGACATTTGCTTCATTAGCACATTTGATCTCAGAAGGTGGGTAATTTTTGAGCAGGATCCGTTTGAAGTAGGTAAAAGCTAACATTTCTGATACTGTACACTTTATGCTAGTTTACAAACTGTGTCAGTTTTTTTTTTTTTTTTTTTTTTTTTGAGTAACAGATGGACAGTTAGAGGTTCCGAGGTATTAAATACCCAACCTAAAGTTCAGTAGCTTGTATGAGGTGGGGCCTGGAATCAAACCCAGATTTTCTCGATTCCAAATCCCAAATTCCATCTAATTAATCCTGAATGGGTTTTTTTTTTTTTCTTTAGACAGAGCCTTACTCTGTCACCCAGGCTGGAGTGCAGTGGCATGATCTCAGCTCGCTGCAACCTCCAAGCAATTCTCCTGCCTCAGCCTCCTGAGTAGCTGGGAATACAGGTGCATGCCACTGCACCCAGCTAATTTTTGCATTTTTAGTAGAGACAGGGTCTCACCATGTTGGCCAGGCTGATCTCAAACTCCTGGCCTCAGGTGATCCACTGTCCTCAGTCTCCCATGGAGTTGGGATTACAGGTGTGAGCCACCATGCCCAACCCAGAATGGGGTTCTTTTTTTTTTTTTTGAGATGGAGTCTTGCTCTGTCGCCCAGGCTGGAGTGCGGTGGCACGATCTCAGCTCACTGCAATCTCCGCCTCCTGGGTTCAAGTGATTTTCCTGCCCCAGTCTCCCTAGTAGTTGAGATTACAGGTGCCCACCACCATGCCTGGCTAATTTTTGTATTTTTAGTAGAGACGGAGTTTCACCATGTTGGCCAGGCTGGTCTCAAACTCCTGACCTCGGGTGATCCACCCGCCTTGGCCTCCCAAAGTGCTGGGATTACAGGTGTGAGCCACCGCACCCGGCCCTAAACAGGGTTCTTATGGCAACATAGGGGATAAAAACAATGTGCGCAGAGGGTAATAGAGAAGGGTAGAGGGTAATATAATTGCCTCTATTTATTGAATACGTACTCCATTGCAGTCTCTGCTGGTTGGTTTTGTATTATCTTTAATCCTTACAAACTCGCCACGACAGACAGTGCTGTCTTACATATGAGGAAATTAGGACTCATAAAAGTTAAGTTTTGTTTAGTCATAGAGTTAGTAATTGGCAGTCAGGACTTCCTTCTGACTCTGGCAGACTCCATAGGCTGTGCTCTTTTCATATCATACTGTTTTCACATGAAAGAATCTAGAACTCAAAACTGGTTCAGGAATACCGTGGAATAAACAGAATAGACTGGTATTGGGCAAGCCTGGGAACCTAACAACTCTTTACCATTGTTTCCAGGTTGTGAATATAAGAAGAGATATGTTTGTAATTTAGGGACTTGCCTATATCACCAAAAGATGGTAACTTTGGCATTTGAAGTGTTCAACTACAGGTTTAGTATCCTTTATTCAAAATGCTTGGGACCAGAAATGTTTCAGATTTTTTTTTGAATTTTGGAATGTTTGCATTATATACTTACTGGTTGAGCCTCCCTAATCTGAAAATCTGAAATCCAGAATAGTCTAATGAGCATTTTTTTTTAGTGTCATGTTGATGCTCAAGAAGTTTTGGGTTTTGGATTTCCAGATTAGGGATACTGAACCTGTATAGGAATTACAGGCTAGCTTTTCACTGAGCTCCCTGGATCCTTTTTTCTTTTCCTGCATCCTTGCCTGTCTTTTTTCTATTGTTAGTCTGTGTTGCAATTGTGCTAAGAAATTTTGAAGAAGCATTTGTAGAGATTAACAAAAAATATGTGGAAATATTCTGGGTAGATGTGATTTCTATACAAACCAGGTTTGGGGAAAAACAGTCAAAGTGATTCAGGAGATGAGGATAGACTGGAATGGTTAGAATTCTTAGAATTGCACTTTGAAGTGTGAGTAAAACAGTGACTAGCAAAGTTAGAGATGTAGGTTGGAAATGTAAATGTATTTAACAGAAGGTTAGATAATTTTATGGAAGATCCTCAGTTAATTGTTAAATTGACCCATACCATGTCATTACATGTTTATTCATGCTGTTGTGTCAAGGTGATACAGGGCTGGGTAGAGCAGGATCTGACCTAGCATATCAGTTCTTTTTTTTTCTTTTCTTTCCTTTTTTTTTTTCTTCTTTCACACCAAGTCTGTGAACCCAGCATATCAGTTCTTATGAAAGTCCATATCACATATATCAGTTCTTGCTAATACTCTCAAGGTGAATACTGCATATTTTTAGGACTATATAATATTTGCAAATTTGTATTAAAACTAATGTCTTCTCTTTTTTCTTTTGTAGCTTTAATACTAATAACAGCTTTATATGTAGTACTTCTGACTAGTCCTGGTCTGTTTAGAACCTCAATTTTAGCATGCTTCTGTCTTTTGGAGAGTTTTCTTAGAAAATTATTGAAATAATCCGTTAGGATACTTTCAAATTTTTCTTGTGTGCTTCTGCTTTCTCCAGTTGATTCTGATAGCTCAGGAATGCTAATAGTCCTTGTGGAAAGGAGATATTTAGGCAATTGGGGATCTGCTGTGTGACCATTTACACTAACCTTATTTATATTCAGTGAAATTATGTCCTAAGAATTAAGACAGTTAACAGTCAAAAATATGTTAGCCAGAAAGGAAGAGTGTTCATATTGGGACAAGAGGTTGGATCAAACTCTAGGATATTGTGCAGATATAAATCTATAAAACCCATGAAAATAGTGTTGGCATGAAAAGTAAGGTAAAGGCTGGGCGTGGTGGCTCACACCTGTAATCCCAGCACTTTGGGAGGATGAGGCGGGCGGATCATGAGGTCAGAAGATCGAGACCATCCCGGCTAACATGGTGAAGCCCCGTCTCTACTAAAAATACAAAAACAAAGTTAGCTGGGTGTGGTGGCGGGCATCTGTAGTCCCAGCTACCCGGGAGGCTGAGGTGGCTGAATGGCGTGAACCCGGAGGCGGAGCTTGCAGTGAGCTGAGACTGTGCCACTGAACTCCAGCCTGGCAGCCTGGGTGACAGAGCGAGACTCCGTCTCAAAAAAAAAAAAAAAAAAAAAGTAAGGTAAAATTGATAGTTAATGCTAATTTTGAAGCATTTACAAAGTTTTGATTGGGAGGTTGTATATTTTTCCTAATATCATCTTGTGTTGATTGTAATATTTATTGAAATTATGGTTTGATTGTAGAAGAAATAATAGTCAAACCCCAGAACTACAAACTTTGTAGATCTTAATATTTACTAGGACATCATGTTAGAAAAAAGGGATTTTTTTTTAAAAAAAAGGGCATCGTTGAGAAATAAGACAATAGGAAAGTAGCAGTTATTGGATTTTTTTTTTTTTTTTTTTTTTTTTTGAGACGGAGTCTCGCTCTGTCGCCCAGGCCGGAGTGCAGTGGTGTGATCTCGGCTCACTGCAAGCTCCGCCTCCCGGGTTCACGCCATCGATTTTGTTTTTAAAGGAAATAGTTGACTTGGTCATTTTAACAGTAAATATCCATCCCTTAGAATGGAGACTTGAGATTTGACTACTGTGTGTCAATCCAAATAAGTACTTTTAACTTTGGATCTACTAATTTTCTCCATTTACAAAATAAAACTTTCTCAGACATAGTTGGTAGTGAACCCGTGTTTATGAAGAAAATCTGTTAATGAGGGACCACACCCAGCTAATTTTTTGTAATTTTTGTAGAGATGGGATTTCGCCGTGTTGCCCAGGTTTGTCCTGAACTCCTGGACTCAAGTGATCCTCCTGCCTTGGCCTCCCGAAGTGTTGGGATTACAGGCGTGAGCCACCATGCCCGACCAGCAAAAACACATTTTTGAAAAACTTCAATTTACCTTTAATTCACTCATTTCCTGAATGCTTTATCATTAATTTTTATTAATAATTTCTACATTCTTTGACAAAATTGTATTTGGTACATTTTATTTTTCCTTCTATGGAAAGGCAAGTGTGGCACTTTTTCAGAACCCATGGGAAATTAATGCCCTCCACTTAAACATCAGAAATGTATATATTATATCATATAGAAAAAGATGTTTCCTACTACGTCAAATATTAGCAACTTAAGAGTTGTAACAACAGATGCTTATTTTATTTTATTTTTTTCAGACAGAGTTTCGCTCTTGTTGCCCAGGCTGGAGTATAATGGCACAATCTCTGCTCACCTCAACTTCTGCCTCCTGGGTTCAATCAATTCTCCTGCCTCGGCATCCCGAGTAGCTGGGATTACAGGGATGCGCCACCACGCCTGGCTAATTTTGTATTTTTAGTAGAGACAGGGTTTCTCCATGTTGGTCAGGCTGGTCTCGAACTCCCAACCTCAGGTGATCCACCCACCTCGGCCTCCCAAAATGTTGGGATTACAGGCGTGAGCCACCGTGCTCGGCCCAGATTCTTATTTTAATAAGGCAATATAGAGAAAAGAGTACATGGGTGCCATTTTATTTTTAATTTTTATGAGGGTTGGGGTCTCCTGTGTTCCCCAGCTGTCCTCGTAATTCTGGGGTCAAGCGATCCTCCCATGTCAGCCTCCTGAGTAGCTGGGTCTACAGACTTTCCCCCCTAAGCCCCTCCCACCATGCTCAGCTCATGGGTGTCATTTTAAAATTGATTATTACTCAAAAGTGCGCCCTCAACATAGTTAGGCAATCCCACTAGATAACCTCGCCAGTTTGTTCTTCCACTTACCACAAACTATTTTAATTTTTTTCTCCCTTTTTGAAATCTGACCCTTTCCTTTCTTGTCTTTTGGTTCATAGAGAAAATAGACTTCATCATATAAGACCTATAATTTCTTACCACTGCATCTCCAAACCTGCTATCCTCGCTCACCCTATTCTACTCCTTTTTATAATGGAAGAGAGACATTCTTCCTCCTAGCTAAAGTCCTAACTGTGGGTCACATCCTGTCCTGCCTTTTTGTAAACCTTATGCTCCTGATAAGTTTATACCTCCTCTCTTTACTGAATTTGTGCTTTCACAATTGAAACATTTCAGATCTCTGTCGTACTTGAAAACTCTTTTGACTTCATATACTCATCTAGTAACTGACCTATCTCTCCTTTATGGATTAACTAGTTTTATTACACTATTGTCAGCTAGCTGCAGTGGCTCAAGTCTGTAATCCCAGTTACTTGGGAGGTTGAGGTGGGAGGATTGCTTGAGCCCAGGAGTTTGAGATCAGCTTGGGTAACAAAGCAAGACCCTGTCTCAAAAAAAAAAAAAAAAAAAAAAAAAAATTAGCTTAGTCTGTAGTCCCAGCTACTTGGCAGACTGAGGTGGGAGGATCACTTGAGCCCAGGAGTTTGAGGCTGCAGTGAGCTCTGGTTGCGCCACTGCACTCCAGCCTGGGCAACAGTGAAACCCTGTCTTTTAAAATAAAAACAAAAAACCAAGCATCTTCCTCCATCTCCCCCTTTTCATTCACTCTTTAACCTGTTCTATTTCCACTGCTCTCTGAATGCTAATAACCTCCATGTTGCAAAATTCTTTCCCATTTTAGTTCTCATCGTGCTTTTTTTCTCTGCATCATTTTGCATGGTTGGTTTTTCCTACTTTTTTTGAGAAGTTAATCCTTTGGCTTCTCTGATAGACCTTTCTTTCATGCTTTTCCTATTACTCTCTGGCCCATTATTCTCTGTTACTATTAAGTATTAAAGTGGCTTCATTTGGGCTCTTTTCTACACATCTCACCTCAAGCTGTTTTATTTATTCCCATCTAAATCTCTAGATTAGATCTTTCTTCTGTTGAGGTTTAGATTCATATATCTAATAACCTACTTGACCCCTCTGCTTGTTTGAATCACAGGTGCCTCAGACATAAGATGCTAGCAACTGAACTCAACACCTTCCTCTAAACCTATTACTACCAACCACCCACTCACTGAAAACCTGGGCATCATTCTTTTCTTTTCTTTTTTTTTTTTTGAGACGGAGTCTCACTCTGTTGCCCAGGCTGGAGTGCAATAGCGCGGTCTTGGCTCACTGCAACCTCTGCCTCCCAGGTTCAGGCAATTCTCCTGCCTTAGCCTCTTGAGTAGTTGGGACTACAGGCATGTGCCACCACACCTGGCTAATTTTTGTATTTTTAGTAAGGACAGGGTTTCACCGTGTTGGCCAGGCTGGTCTTGAACTGCTGACCTCGTGATCTGCCTGCCTTGGCCTCCCAAAGTGCTGGGATTACAGGCGTGAGCCACCACACCTGGCCGAGAACGTTTTTTAGGCGGGTTCTATCTGTTAGCATTTACTGTACTAAAACTAAAACTGAGCAGTTTAAAACATTCATTTAAAGGGATATCTAATGTGTTTATTATTAACATAAATAATGTTTTATGAAAAATGTAACCTTAGTTTTCCAAAACAAAAATGTTTAGGGCAAGAGTAACATTATTTTACATTATTGCATCTCAGTGAAAAATAAATGGCAACAAAATTCTTATATCTGCTTCTGCAGTTAATCTGTTCATTTTGTTTTGGTTGAAGTATATGAAGGAAATCTGTCCTCACGCAGTTGTGTAGTGGAAAAAGGGGGACTGTTGTAATAGGCTGTGCACGTAATTGTGGATGATTTTCTTTGATACTACAACAAAACTTGGTAGATGGTAGTTTCTTAAAGGTTAGTTACAGTGTGGACTCTGAAACTATATCAATAAATATTTTATACTCCATTACTTTAAAATACATTGCATAGGCCATTTGGAAAATATTTTTCACTGAGTTATGCAGACCTTCTGAATGTTGACACATTTCATTATACAATGTGAAAAAATTGCAATCACTAATATTAACACAGATCTCACTAGAAGAATTTTCAAGTATTGCAAAGCTTGCAAGTTCACATTGATGGATTCAAGTTTTCCAAGATCCCAGTTTTTGCTTGAAAGCTCGAATTTTATTATTGGCAACAAATATTACCAGTTATTTTCCTTGAAGTATTAGGCTTACTTTATTCATTTTTAGGAAAATGTCTGCCAAATGCTCAAGTCTAAATAATCTTAGTTTACCTATCAGTTGTTTTTGAAGTAATAATGGTGTTCCATGAACAATTGGCTTATTCAGCTTGCAAATAAACTGCACAAGTGCTTTTTCCTAACAGGAGCCATCATACTTAGTACAGTACTTCCATTTTGTCATATACAATATTAAAAGACATTTTCTCAAGGGTCAAGATTTAATAGAATTAATAAATTTTCCTGCTTCATCAAGAACATTTTAAAGTGAAACCGGCTTTTTTAAACCTTTTTCTTTTTTTTCCTGTGGATGGTTGGCAGTAAAGAACACAATGAGTACTAGTATCGTCGGTGACATTGCCTTGATTACCTCTAAGAGGCTATTGTAATTTTATTTACCTTTGTTTTTGTACCTTCAATTCAAATGTCAACTCAGGAAAGAAAGCAAATAACATTAGTAGTATTATAAAAATAATTTTGACCTCGTGGACCCCCTGTAAAGGTCTTAGGAATCCTCAGGGGTCTGCAGAACACACTAGACAACATTTGGGATAGATGATTGGTTCAGTAGACTTAATACCTTCCTTTTGTGCTAATGGGAGTCTGAATTTTAAATATCATTGTATACTACTATGTATATTGAGCATCCCTGACTAATGTAGTTGCCATTAAAATAAAAAATGTAAAGTTTCTTATGGAAAAAGTCTTGGCCAGGCGTGGTGGCTCATGCTTGTAATCCCAGCACTTTGGGAGGCCAAGGTGAGTGGGTCACCTGAGGTCAGGAGTTCGAGACCAGCCTGGCCAACATGGTGAAATCCCATCTCTACTAAAAATACAAAAATTAGCTGGGCGTGGTGGCACATGCCTGTAATCCCAGCTACTTGGGAGACTGAGGCAGGAGAATCACTGGAACCTGGGAGGCAGAGGTTGCAGTGAGCTGAGATGGTACCATTGCACTCCAGCCTGGGTGATAGAGCGAGACTCCGTCTCAAAAAAAAAAAAAAAAGCCTCTTCTTATATTGCATACTGTGCTAATTATTTTGGTTCTTAATATTTGGGTCTTACTGCTCTGTACAATTCATCTTTCACTAGTACTGATTTTGAAACTGATTTGCTGCTAAAAGTTTCATAAATCTGTTATCTTCAAATTTCATGCCAAAAATTTAGTAATTTGTTGATATGAATTTATTTGATTCATAGGCGGTTGTTAAAATTAAATGATTTTTAGGAAGTAGTGAGAAATAATAATTTTAATTTTAAAATGATACAACAATCATTCATTTCTAATTTGAGTATGTTCCAAATTAGATGTGAAGAAATCTCTTGTTATTATCCATGGCATGTATCATTTTGGTACTAATATATTTACATCTTCTTCTTCTTCTTCTTTTTTTTTTTTTTTTTTTTTGAGACAGGGTCTTGCTCTGTTGCCCAGGTTCTGGAGTGCAGTGGCACGATTACTGTTCACTACAGCCTTGAAATCCTGGGCTCAGGTCATCCTCCCACCTCAGCCTCCCAAATAGCTGGAATTACAGGTGTGCCACCGTGCCCAGCTAATTTTTTGGGTATTTTTTTATAGAGACAGGGTTTTGGCATGTGGTCCAGTCTGGTCTTGAACTCCTGAGCTCAAGCAATCCTCCTGACTCGGCCTCCCAACGTAGCAATCCTCCTGACTTGGCCTCCCAACATGTGAGCCTCCCAGGTGTGAGCCACCAGGTCTGGCCCAACATCTTAAAAAATAAGAATAACCCAACTGAAGTGGGAGAAAAGGACAAAAAACAGAGGGTACACTTTTTGTTTTAGTTGTTTGTCTGGCATTTTCCCCCTTTTATTATATACATTTTATGTTTTCCATGAAAAAAGGCTTTGCATTTATCTTTTCCTCTGTTAAATAATATCTCTTTTAAAAGGTTTGAGAAGCCTATTTTTTTTCAGTTCCATCTTCCCTTAAAATTAATAATAATCAAATTTTGCTTGTTTTTTTTAAAGACAGGGTCTCTCTCTGTTGCTCAGGCTGTAGTACAGTGGTGCGATCTCAGCTCACTGCAGCCTCAACCTCCTGGGCTCAAGCAATCCTCCCACCTCACCTCCCAAGTAGCTGGGACTACAGGTGTGCACCACCACGCTTGGCTAATTTTTGTTATTTTTTTGTTAAGGACAGGGTTTCACCATGTTTTCCAGGCTGGTCTTGAACTCCTGGGGTCAAGGGATCTGCCTACCTTGACCTCCCAAAGAGTTAAGATTACCGGCGTGAGCCACCATGCCTGGTCCTCAGAGTTTGCTTTGAATAGTGGGAAGACAAACTGGTGATAACTCTTATTCTTTTAGAATAATCAGATAATACCATAAAGATCCCAAAGAAAACTGGCAAAATTGTATAGGCTCCCAAGTTGGAACCACAGGAGTTCCAAAAGGAATGCACAGTAAAATGAAATATATTTATAATTATATGTATTGTGCTTCTTAGTATGACAGAGTATATTAGCTTGTCACATACTCAGTTATTCTGCGACTTTTTACACGTATTATGTGTCAGACTGTTTTGTCAATCAGATACAGTTTCTACCCTCAAGTGATTTATAGTTGGCCTCCTCCATTAATCAAATAACTCAAACTATAATAAATTACATCTAGGGAAGGTACATGTGACATGAAAGTATACATCAGGTGCTGCCACCTAGCTTGGTGTGTCATAGAAGTAATGTTGGAGTTGAGATCTGAAGGGTGAATATATGTTAACCGAGAACATTTGGGGGAAGGGAAAACAGTGTCTCTGTGGAGGGGAGAGCAGCATGTGTACAGGCTCAAAGGTGAGAGTGAAGGCAGAGTGATTTTGAACAAGTTACACACTTGTGTACTTCAGAGTAAACAGAGTCATCTGTGAAGAGGTAGGTAGGTACCAGATAAGGATTTTGATCTTTTTTTTTGTCTGAGGCTGATGAGAAGGCATTGAAAGTTTTAAGCAAGGCTGGGCGCAGTGGCTCCTGCCTGTAATCCCAGCACTTTGGGAGGCCAAGGTGGGCCCATCGCTTGAGGTCAGTAATTTGAGACCAGTCTGGCCAACATGGTGAAACCCCGTCTCTACTAAAAATACAAACATTAGCCAGACATGGTGGTGCTTGCCTGTAGTCCCAGCCACTCAGGAGGCTGAGGCAGGAGAATCACTTGAACCTGGGAGGCGGAGGTTGCAGCAAGCTGAGAGCGCGCCACTGCACTCCAGCCTGGGCAACAGAGCGAGACTCTGCCTCAAGAAAAAAAAAAAAAAGAAAAGAGAAAGAAAGTTTTCAGCAATGGGATGATATAATTTTTACTTTTTATGAAGGTTACTCTTGTTTAGAGTGGAGAACAGATTGGAAGGAGGATTGACTACAGATTGGAAGGAGTTCAGAACAGATTGGAGGGTGGCTAGTCTAGAGGTGATGGTAGCAATTGGTGATGGTTTTTCTAAAATCTTTTTTTTTTTTTTTTGAGACAGAGTCTCGCTCTGTCGCCCAGACTGGAGTGCAGTGGTGTGATCTCAGCTCACTGCAACCTCTACCTCCCAGGTTCAAGCAAGTCTCTCTGCCTCAGCTTCAGTAGCTGGGATTACAGGTGCCCACCACTGTGCCTGGCTACTTTTTGTATTTTTTTGTAGAGACGGGGTTTCACTATGTTGGCCAGGCTGGTATTGTACTCCTGACCTCAGGTGCTCTGCCTGCCTCGGCCTCCCAAAGTGCTGGGATTACAGGCATGAGCCACTGTGCTTGTCCATTTTTTCTAAAATCTTCAGTGCCTGAACTCATCATGGTAGACTGTGACTCTTTATTATTTTTCTTTTCTAAAAAGAGGAGTATTTGAGGCTATTGGGATTTGTTGAACTGAAATAGAGAAAGATTCATTCAACAAATAGTTAATTGCCTACTCTATGGAAGACTGTCTGCTAGGTATTATGATGTGGTGGTATGATGTCTATATTATTATTATTATTTTTGAGACAGAGTTTCGCTCTTGTTGTCCAGGATGGAGTACGGTGGCACGATCTTGGTTCACTGCAACCTCCACCTCCCGGGTTCAAGTGATTTTCCTGTCTCAGCCTCCCAAGTAGCTGGGATTACAGGCACATGCTACCATACCCAGCTAGTATTTGTAGCTTTAGTAGAGATGGGGTTTCATCATATTGGTCAGGCTGGTCTCGAACTCCTGACCTCAGGTGATCCGCCCGCCTCAGCCTCCCAAAGTGCTGTGATTATAGGTGTGAGCCATCATGCCCTGCTTTGTGTCTATATTATTTATAAGCTATGTAGAAATCACTGAAAAGCCTTAAATCTAAGAAAAAGAAAATTGGTCTATAGTATGTATAGTTAAATGAGGAAATGTTCTGTATGGAAGAAAAATAATTGTTATTTTTGAAAGGGTTTTGATTTTAGTTTGGGCAGTCAGAAGTTTGCTTATGGAAAGAGAATATGTCAAGCAGCTTTTTTTTTTTTTTAAAGCATTTAGGTAATATGTTCCTATAAAAGGGTCAATACAGTTGTATTAAAAGTCAAACCTAAAATGTCTCTTCTTCTTCTCCCCATACTGCTATTATCCTCTCCCCTCAAACTGTATGCTTGTTTTCTGCCTTTCCAGTTTTTGTACAAAGGATGTGCTTGGGAAGATTCATCGTACATTGGTACGGGATGGATTGGAGAAGGGAGAGACTGGATGGACAGTGACCAGTTAGAGGACTGTCACATTTGTCTCGCTGTAAAGAGTATTTCATGAATTGAGATAGCTGTAGTAAGATTGAAAAGGAAGATAAGAATCAGCAAGCCTTGGTGAAGGAGATATGGGTGGCTGCGGGAAAAGGAGAACCCAAAGAAGGCTTATTTAACCGGTATCTATTTTCCCCTAGCATAAAGCTAATGCGCCTACAGAAGGTAATTTGCAGTCACAGAAGTGAATCTATAGACCCCCTCTTTTTCAGCTGTTAGTACACAGTTGGTTTCTGACACTTTCCAGCTTTTACTCCTCCACAATTGAATTGATTGGCAGAGCAGTGGGTTGGAGAATAGGAATAAAGCTTGACTGCTAGCTGGCTGCGTGGGCAGAACAGGGAAGGGAAGGGGGAAGAGGAGAGGAAAGGGATTCCAGTTTCTCTGGCTATATACTGTTGTGGCATGAGGTGCATGTCTTTTGATGTTAATTTTGATGTTCTATCATAACCTTCTGCATTACAGATTGTTGGTATTTTTATATGTGTAGTCTTTATAAATTTCAAATACATATGATGTGGGTTGAAAATGATCTCTTTTTGAAAGGAACTTTTAGAGAGAATTCTAAGGAACAGTAGTGTTTGGGGGTTCTCAGGCAAAGTTTCTCCTAAAGAATGAGTTTAGCCGAGTCATTAATTTAAAGAGTTGAGGGGAAGGGGGATTGGGAGGCAAGGGATATATATAGGTAGTAGGAACAGAAAGATAGCAAGGCATGTTTGGGAGAGCTGTGAGTAGTGTCAAGTGCCAGGGAAGGTGGAGGAGATGAAGTCTTAGTCAAAAACATGCTTGAACTGCTGTCACTAAACTGTAGAAGATCAGATCAGTGTTTCCCAGATTTGAAAATAGAAACCGTGTTTTAAATTTAACACTGGTAAGATGAAATTGTGCTTTTGCTATGTCCTGACATATTCTGTTCATTTGTCTAGACACGTTTGGCATAATCAACAGAAACCACTGGATGAGTGGTTAAATATAAGATAAATGAGTTATAGGTCTGAATCAATCACTTTTGTATGAGCTAATTGTCATAACTTGGGGACTGCTTGTATGAGTGGCTTTATTGTTAGTGTTTATTAATGTCTGGTGGTATATAGAACTATTTTTTTTTTAACTCAATTGGGTATTTCTTCCACCCATCCTACCTCTCCTACCTTGCCGCACTACCACAAAGAAGAAGAAGAAAGGCAGCATGGTACTATCTCTATGAAAATCCTGCCACTCTCATTTTTGCTTTTTGGGTGAGGAGGTACGGTGCTGCAAGGTGGGAAGAATGTGTGATATATTAATATTTACATCACTGAGGAGAATTGCAATACATTCCTTTTATAGTCACATGGAAGTTTTAGGAAAAGCTTTGCTTCTACATATATATATATATATATATATATTTTTTTTTTTTTTTCTTTTTTGAGACGGAGTCTTGCTATGTCATAAAGGCTGGAGTGTGGTGGCATGATCTCAGCTCACTACAACCTCCGCCTCCAAGGTTCAAGTGATTCTCCTGCCTCAGCCTCCCAAGTATCTGGGACTACAGGTGCATGCCACCACACCCCAGCTAATTTTGTATTTTTTAGTGGAGACAGGGTTTCACTGTGTTGGCCAGGCTGGTCTTGAACTCCTGACCTCAGGTGATCTGCCCACCTCATCCTTCCAGAGTGCTGGGATTACAGGTGTAAGCCACCATGCTGGACCCCACCAAGATATTTTGACCTATGGATACTATAAATCATATAATCTTTTTTCCTTTATGTGGATTCATGCAAAAGACAGAGCCAAACTTGTGGCTCTAATTTATTATTTATTTATTTACTTTTTAAGATGGAGTCTTGCTCTGTCGCCCAGGCTGGAGTGCAGTGGCTGGATCTTGGTTCACTGCAGCCTCCTCCTCCCGGGTTCAAGCAGTTCTCCTGCCTCAGCTTCCCGAGTAGCTGGGACTATAGGTGCACACCACCATGCCCGGCTAATTTTTATATTTTTAGTAGAGGTGAGGTTTCACCATGTTGGCCAGGATGGTTTGATCTCCTGACCTTGTGATCCACCCTCCTCGGCCTCCTAAAGTGCTGGGATTACAGGCGTGAGCCACCGCGCCTAGCCTCTTGTGGCTCTAATTTATTATGTAGTACTCTGTGGTCTGTATATTAACGTCTTGCCTTTATCTTTTATATTATATGGTAAAACCCTGATTTTTGTAGTTTGAATTTTCTTGTTTAATTGTACACATTTTTGTACTGGTATATCAATAGCTAATGGCCTCTCCCCAGACCAATGAAATTGGCATCTTTTTAGGGGGAGAGGGTTAGATTGGGTCTCAGGCTCTGGAATTTTTTAAAAAGCTCACCAGATAGTGCTGGTGTCCAGCTAGAATTTTTTTTTTGGATTCCACACTAAAAGCTTAGGCCATAAAAGCAAAAATAAATAAATGGAATGACGTCAAACTGAAAAGCTTCTTCAAAACAAAGGAAACAATCAACAAAATGTAACAACCTATGGTCTGGGAAAACATATTTGCAAACCATTTATCTGATAAGGGATTAATATCTAAAATTCATGAAGAACTCATATAATTCAATAATAGAAAAATAATCTGATTAGAAAATGGGCAAAAGACTTGAACAGATGTTTTTTCAAAGAAGACATAAGGATGGCTGACAGGTATATGAAAAGGTACTCAACAGCATTAGCCATGCGGAAATGCAGATCAAAACCACTGTGGGCGTCACCTCACACCCCTTAGGGTGGCTGTCATAAAAAGTGAAGTGATAACAAATGTTGGCGAGGGTGTGGAGAAAATGGACCCCTTGTACACTGTTGGTGGGAGTGTGGATTGGTACAGCCATGATGGAAAATAGTATGGAGGTTGCTAAAGAAATGAAAAATAGAAGTACTGTATGACCCAGCAATTCCTTATCTGGGCATATACCTAAAGGAAGTGAAATCATCTTATAAAGATATCTGCACTCCCATGTTCATTGCAGTGTTATTTACATTAGCCAAGCTGTGGAAACAACCCGAATGTCCACTGATAGATGAATGGATAAAGAACATGTGATATGCATATATAATGGAATATTATTCAGCCTTAAAATGCAGATACTGCCATTTGCCACAACATGGATAACCTGGAGGCAGTATGCTGAGTGAAATAAGCCAGACACAGGAAGAAAAATATTGCATGATCTCATATGTGGAATCTTTAAAAAAATTTAAAAAAAGAGTCAAATATACAGAGTGAATAAAAGAGTGGGTTACCAGGAGCAAGTGGGTGGGGAATGGGAAATGTAGGTGAGGGGTAAGAAAATAGCAAGTATGTAGGATGAAAGAGCCTAGAGATCTAATGTGTAACATGTAGCTAATAAGAGGACTGTAGCTAATAAAATTGTACTATATTTGGAATTCCTGCTAAATGAATAGATTTTTAGCTGTTCTTGCCACAAAAACAAACCAAAAAAAAAAAAAAGGTAACTATGTGGGTTGATATATATGTTAATTTGCTTCACTGCAGTAACCATTTTGCTTTCTATATGAATCCTATAACATCATGTTGTATGCTTTAAATATATACAATAAAATTTATTTAAAAAATGAAATAAAATATATGGTTGATATAAAAAGAATAAAAGCTCACCAGATAGTGCTGATGTCCACCTAGAGTTGAGAATCACTTTTCTAGAGCAAGAGTGGGCAGGTGTTTCCTGTAAAGGGCCAGATAGTAAATATTTTAGGCTTTGCATGCCATATGGTCTGACACAATTACTCAACTCTGCTATTGTAGTAAGAAAACCATAGATGATATGTAAGGAATGGATGTGGCTATGTTTTAGTAAAATGTTATTTGCAAAAATGGGGAGAAGTATTTGGCCTGAGCAGGGACATAGTTTCTTGATCTTTGTTATACAGCCTGAATTTTAATTACTATGCTAGAATCTAATGGTAGTGGTTGATGATGGACCAAAACTGTATTGGTGTGGCCCATATACTGAGGTGAATGCCTTTTTAAAAATGCTTTTGTATCCTGTTAATTGGTGTTTAGATTTCTAAGTGATTAAATTACCTATTTGCCTGGGATCTGATGTGATAATTTATTAATAAATTATTATTTTTTGTCTCTTGTTTCTGTGTGAACAGAATATCCCTTTGTTCACATCTCAGATTTTTTGGAATAGCAGTAGTATAGAAAATTCAATTGATTACAGTAGAGATTAATTGATACTTACAGTTTTGTAATTTTTATACTCTTCCAGAATAGATTAAGAAATTAGGATACACGTAATTTGTCAGGTAGTGTCATACTGGTCCTGATTTTTGATTTGGAAAATGTGATTAATGAATCACTAGGCTGGAGATAGCTAAGACTATTCTGTGAAACTGTGTTGTAAACTGGTTTAAGTGAGTGTCTTAGTCTGTTTGTGTTGCTACAAAGGAATACTTCAGGCTGGGTAATTTATTTGACTCGTGGTTCTGCAGACCGTATAAGAAGCATGGTGCCAACATCTGCTTCTGATGAGTGCTTCAAGTTGCCTCTACTTGTAGCTGAAGGGAAGGGAGCTGACATTTGCAGAGATCACTTGGCAAGAAGCAAGGTGGGGAGGTGCTAGACCCTTTTTAACAACCAGCCCTTTGGAAGTAGTAGAGCAAGAATTTACCTGAGGACCCCAAGCCATTCATGAGGGATCCTCCCCCATAACCCAGACACCTCCCATTAGGATCCACCTCCAGCATTGGGGATCATATTTCAACATGAGGTTTGAGGGGACAAACATCTAAACTACAGCAGTGAGGAAATACAATCGATGGAAGGACAAGGTACTTTTGCTAGTATTCATAGAATCTTGAATTTGTTTTTTTTGTTTTTGTTTTTTTTGATACAGGATCTCTCTATGTCACCCCGGCTGGAGTGCAGTGGTGTGATCATAGCTCATTGTGGTCCCAAAGTCCTGGGTTCCAGCAGTTCTCTTGCCTTAGCCTTCCAAGTTGTTGGGACTACAGGCACGTGCTACCATTTTTGCCATCTTTACCATCTTTAAAGTGCAAACTTTAAAGATTTATTTATTTTTATTTTTTCTGTAGAGACATGGTTTTGCTGTGTTGCTGTGTCTGCTCTCAAACTCCTGGCCTCAGGTAATCCTCCTACCTTGACCTCCCAAAGCATTGGGATTACAGGTGTGAGCCACCAAGCCTGGCATGGTTTTTTTTTTTTTTTTAAACAGAAGTGCTTCTTTTTCTCAAGTCAGTTAAGGGTGGTGCTGATTGTGACAGTGTTAACTACCACCCTACCTAGTAGTTTGTTAAAAGATGCATTATCCTGCTTAAGTAATTTCCTAGTAAAGTTACCTTTTTTTCCCCTTATTTTTGTTTTTGAGACAGGGTCCTGCTCTGTCGCCCAGGCTGGAGTGCAGTGGCATGATCTCGGCTCACTGCAGCCTCAACCTCCTGGGCTCAAGCAGTCCTCCCACCTCAGCCTCCCCAGTAGCTAGGACTATAGGCTCATGCCACCATGCCTGGCTAATTTTTATATTTTGTAGAGATGGGGTTTTGCCATGTTCTCCAGGCTAGTCTCGAACTCCTTAGCTCAAGCAATCCACTTTCCTCAGCTTCCCAAAGTGCTGGGATTACAGGTGTCAGCCACCATACCTGGCTAGTTAAATTTATTTGGGCATGAATTAAAGATGTGGTTTTGTCACTTCAGTGAAGGATAACCTAGAAACGTGTTAAATGTTTAATTTTTGTTTCTTCCATTTATAGAACCCTATGTGTAGAACATCAATTGTTTCATAGATCAAAAACACGCTCAGTTATCCTGAGAACATTTACTTTCTCAGTCTCCGCTCTTTACCCTCCCAGTGAATTAAAATTCATGCGGTATGCAGAGTAGTTAATGATGACTTGGAGTGGTTCATCATAGAGGCCACATTAGAATTATACTTTGTTCATTTTTAGAATTATAAATGGAGGCAGTGTGGCATAGTGGCAGACCGTGGTCTTTGGGAGACGTAGTGGTTCTATTCTTCCTAGCAGTGTTATCTTGGGCAAGTTATTTAACCACTACAAATTTCTTTTTCCTCATTGTTTGCTAGGCTAAGTGGGATATTTCACTTAAAGATGTCTTTCTTGTTTACGTGTCACAGAATACATATTGCAACAGAATCCTTGTCTCCTTTTTTGTGGCTTCTGATTTCCACAATCTAGTTTATAAAACTGCAGCTGAAGTGATGATTCTAAAGCCTGAAACTAGTCATATTTTTTCTTCCTAAAAATTCTTTAGTGTTTCCCCACTAGCCTTACAATGAAATCCACATTCCCTAAAATGCTCTCAAGGGCCTATAGTATTTCTGGAGCCTTGTGGTATATTCCCCCATTGGGTCTACTGTCGTAGGCTTGCTCACCTTTAAACAGATACTGTTCATTTCATTCTGCTTGGAACCCTGTCCTCTGCTCCTTCCTCTTCCCTTTCCCTAAACTGATTCTGATGTTTAGAACATTAGGTAAAATGAAGTTCCCATACCTCAGGTGCATGTGAAAGATTAAGAGTTGGCCGGGTGCGGTGGCTCATGCCTGTAATCCCAGCACTTCGGGAGGCCGAGGTGGGTGGATCACGAGGTCAGGAGTTCCAGACGAGCCTGGCCAAGATGGTGAAACCCTGTCTCTACTAAAAATACAAAAATTAGCTGGGTGTGGTGGCGGTCACCTGTAATCCTAGCTACTCAGGAGGCTGAGGCAGGAGAATCGCTTGAACGCAGGAGATGGAGGTTGCAGTGAGCTGAGATTGTGCTACTGTACTCTAGCCTGGGTGACAGAGCAAGACTCTGTCTCAAAAAAAAAAAAAGTAATAAGATTAAGAGTTGTGTAAAGATCAGTATCGGTGAGCTTTCATTAGTGCCTTCATCTGTGAAACCAAGATACCTGCTTAGGTTACTATGTGAAAATGCTTTGAAAACTAAGCTGGGTGTGGTGGCTCATGCCTCTAATCCCAGCACTTTGGGAGGCCAAGGCAGGTGGATCACTTGAGGCCTGGAATTTGAGACCAGCCTGGGCAACATGAGGAAACCCTGTCTCTACTAAAGATACAAAAATTAGCTGGGTGTGGTGGCACACACCTGTAATCCCAGCTACTGAAGAGGCCGAGGCATGTGAATCGCTTGAAACTGGGAGGCAGAATTGCAGTAAGCTGAGATGGATTGCACCACTGCACTCTAGCCTGGGCAGCAGAGTGAGACTCTGTTTCAAAAACAAAAACACCAGAAAAAGAAAATTAAATACTAATTATATGTAACTGTTAACAGTATTGCCGTCAAGTATTTGTAAGAAGATATCATTTCCTAATGTTTGAAGTTAAAGATTATTCTAATTGTGAATAGAATTGTGTCCCCCTGCCATCCTTATGTTGAAGCCTCAAACCCGTCTCCCCCACCATGTGACTGTATTGGAGCTAGGGCCTTTAAGGAGGTGAATATGGTTAAATGAGGTCATAAGGCTGGAGCCCTGATCCCATAGAGCTAGGGTACTTATAAAAGAGGAAATGACAACAGAGATTGGTCTCTCTCTGCCATGTGAGGACACAGCGAGAAGGTAGCTGTCTGCAAGCCGGGAAGAAATCCCTTGCTAGAACCAGAACCTACTGGAACCTTGATTGTGGACTTCCTGGCCTTCAGAACTGTGAGAAAATACATTTCTCTTGTTGAAGCCATGCAGTCTGTGGTATTTTGTTAATGGCAGCCCAAGCCGACTGTATATTTAATACAGTTTAAAATATAATTGCCTTGTGGGAAAGGCAAACTAGAGTGATTTCTCAGGTAACATTTTAATGAGTAACATAACCAGCTATAAATTACTGGACTAGTTTAGAAAACAGCCTCAGTAATTTGAGAATTACTTTAGTAGATCTTTTGTCTGTGTAACTAGGGGGTATTATTATAAACTGTTACTTTCTGGTTCAGCCAAGACCCTTTTTATGAAAGTACTTTCTCCTCCCATATAAAAGTTAAATCATTTAGGATGTATTTGGCTATAAGTAATACAACTCAGTTAACTTAAACAGTAAGGAGCATTTATTATTTCATGTAACAAATTCCAAGGTAGGAATTTAGGGTTAGAGTTAGGGTTAATTCTTCAGCTCAGTATCATCAAGGATTCGCATTCTTTACATTTTCACCCTCAGTTTTGGTGGGGTGGTAGGGAGGTACTATTAGCCTTATTCTTAGTTTCCTGGTATCTGCAAGATGGTTGCAACAGAAATGTTACGTGGCTATTGTGGATCATTTGGAAAATGTCACAAGAGGGAAAGGATGAAAACATAAATCACTCATAATCCAACTATTTACATGCCTATCTTCTCATTGTCTGGCATATTAGTTTGTACAGGTACTAATTATATCAGACAAAATTAGGTCACACTGTTTACACAAATACATGTTGTCGGTTTCCACTAAGATACTATCAAGAGGCCAGGCGCAGTGGCTCACGTCTGTAATCCCAGCACTTTGGGAGGCTGAGGCAGGTGGATTGCCTGAGGTCAGGAGTTCGAGACCAGGCTGGCTAACATGGTGAAACCCTGTCTCTACTAAAAATACAAAAAATAGCCAGATGTGGTGGCGCACGCCTGTAGTCCCAGCTACTCGGGAGGCTGAGGCAGGAGAATCGCTTGAACCTGGGAGGTGGAGGTTGCAGTGAGCTGAGATTGTGCCACTACACTGCAGCCTGGGTGACAGAGCAAGACTGTGCCTCAAAAAAACAAAAAACAAACAACAAAAAAAGATACTATCAAGAGAATTATCCATGTCATTAAAATTCTCAGTAAAAATAGGCTGGGCACAGTGGCTCATGCTTGTAATCCTAGCAGTTTAGGAGGCTGAGGCAGGAGGATTCTTTGAGTTCAGGAGTTCGAGACCAGCCTGGGCAACGTGGTGAGACCCCAACTTTACAAAAAATGCAAAAAAAGTTAGCGAGGCATGGTGGCATGCGCCTGTAGTGCCAGCTACTTGGGAGGATCCCTTGAGCCCAGGATTTCAAGGCTGCAGTGAGCCATAATCGAGCCACTGCACTCTAGCCTGGACCCAGTCTCAAAAAAAAAAAAAAAAATTATTAGTAAAAATATTTTTTTCCCTTCAAGTAATGGTTGTTGAAAAAGTTGGATACAGAAAAATAGAATATTAAAAATTACCCATATCTCACAACTCAGAAATAACCACTCATGTATCAATATATTTCCTTTTAGAACATTTGTGTGTGTGTGTATTTAAAATTAGGTAAGAATAATTTTTTTTTTTCTTTTGGAGACAGGGTCTAACTCTTTCACCGAGGCTGAAATGCAGTGGTGTGATCATGGCTCACTGCAGCCTCAACCTTCTGGGCTTAAGTGATCCTTCCAACTTAGCCTCCCAAGTAGCTGGGACCACAGGTGTGCACCACCACACCCTGCTAATTTTTAAATTTTTTGTAGAGACGAGGTCTTGCTGTGCTGCTCAGGCTGGTCTTGAACTCCTGAACTCAAGTGATCCTCCCACTTGGGCCTCACAAATTGCTGGAATTACAGGTGTGTGCCATTGTGCCTGACTAATTTTAGTTTTTTGAGGAATCTTCATATTGTTCTTCATAATGACTGTACTAATTTACATTTCAACCAACAGGGTATGGGTATTCCCCTTTCTCCATGTCCTCTCTAGCATCTTTTATTGCCTGTCTTTTTGATATAAGCCATTTTAACTGGGGGTGAGATGATATTGCATTGTGGGTTTTTTTTTTTTTTTTTTTGAGGTAGAATCTTGCTCAGTTGCCCACATTGGAGTGCAGTGGCACTGCAGCCTCTGCCTCTTGGTTCAGGTGATTGTCGTGCCACAGCCTCTTGAGTAGCTGGGATTACAGGTGAGTGCCACCACACCTGACTAATTTTTGTATTTTTAGTAGAGATGGGATTTCACCATGTTGGCCAGGCTGTTCTCGAAGTCCTGACCTCAAGTGATTTGCCCGCCTCGGCCTCCCAAAGTGCTGGGATTACAGGCATGAGCTACTGTGCCCGGCTTAATTTTTGTATTTTTAGTAGAGACAGGGTTTCACTATGTTACCTAGGCTGGTCTCGAACTCCTGACCTCAGGTGATCCGCCTGCCTTGGCCTCCCAAAGTGCTGGGATTACAGGCGTGAGCCACCGTGCCTGGTCTGTTGCATTGTGGTTTTGATTTGTGTTTCTCTGATTAATGATGTTGAATATTTTTTCACATACCTGTTTGCCATTTGTATGTCTTCTTTTGTGTGTGTGTGTGTGTGTGTGTGTGTGTGTGTGTGTGTGTGTGTGTGTGTTTTGTATGTCTTGAGAAGTATCTGTCCAGATCTTTTGCCATTTTCCTTTTGGATTATTTGTTTTTTTGCCATTGCATTGTATGAGCTCCTTATATATTCTGGTTATTGGTCCTGTGTCAGATGGATAGTTTGCAAATATTTTCTCCCATCTATGGGTTGTCGTTTTACTTTGTTGATTGTTTCCTTTCTTGTGCAGAAGCTTTTTAGCTTTATGTAATTCCATTTGACTTTGCTTTGTTGCCTGTGCTTTTTGAGGTTGTCATTTTTATTGACTAGATGATATTCCAGTATATTAATTTTTTTTTCTTTTTTGTATTTTTGAGATGGAATCTCGCTCTGTCGCCCAGGCTGGAGTGCAGTGGCGTGGTCTCAGCTCACTGCAACCTCCACCTTCCGGGTTCAAGCGATTCTCCTGCCTCACCCTCCTGAGTAGCTGGGATTACAGGCGTGTACCACCACGCCCGGCTAATTTTTGCTTTTTTTAGCAGAGCCGGGGTTTCACCATGTTGGCCAGGCTGGTCTCAAAACTCCTGACCTCAGGTGATCCACCCACTTTGGCCTTCCAAAGTGCTGGATTACAGGCATGAGCCACTGTGCCCGGCCCCAGTATATTAATTTTTTAATAATTTGTCATTGGCTATTTAGATCTCTTCTAGTTTTTTTGGTGTTGTAAATAAAGGTGGCATGAACATCCTTGAACATACAGATTTTTTGCATTTGGCCATTTATGTCTTTTGGGTGAATTTCTTGTAATGAAGTGTGTGTGTGTGTGTGTGTGTGTGTGTATAAATATTGTGATATACATTATCTGATTGTATTTTTTTAGTAGTACATGAGAGTATTTGCCCAAGCTATATTCTTGATCATCATGGCTCTTGCTATATAATTCCTTTTAAGAAGAATTAAAATTATATGAGAAGATAACGTGTTAACATGGAAGGAGTTAATGGAAGGAAGCAAATGTTTTGGACTAATAGAGCTATTTTCTATTAGTAATACTTAAGTATATAACAGATTATGTGTTGAAATGTAGTTCTTTCTAGAGCTGGGGTTTTTCAGGTTTTGCATTAAGACTGTTTTTGAAATGTAAGCCTTGTAGTATGGTGTAGGATGGTAAAAGAGTTAGTTTGGGGAAAGCGTCATTGTCTTAGGCTATAGCTGTGGTAAAACTTAAAATTTCAGAGGCTAATTATCTAGTTATTGGGAATACCCTGGGGATACAGATTGAATCGAAAAGGCTTAAAAATATTCTACATTATAGTTGAACTTGGAATTCTGTATACTGAGTAAGTATGCTAGCAGTTGATTGTTCTGTGTAGCTCTCCCGTTAAAGAAGAGAGTATGCCCCAACTGGCATTCCTGTCAGTCACAACTGTGTGACACCACAGGCAGCAGAGGCTTCCCTAGATGTTGCTGGGAATGAATGGGCTTCCAGACCTCTTAGTAGTTGCTTAAGTGGGAGGTGGTAGGGAGGGGCTGTGTTAAAGCTTATAATGAAAGGTCTCAACCTGAATTGTCATGCAAAAAAATTTTTTTTTTTGCTGGATACTTGCCATAACCTGGTAGGATTTCTTTTTAGTTTTCACTTTTATTGGAATAGGCGTTCTGCTGGAGAAAATTAGATCCTTTTAGTGGTAGCTAGGCATTGCATATATGTATGCCCTAGTCCCCATGACTCTGTACTTAATAGATTATTTGTCAGTAATGAACCAGCATTTGGCCCATGTGCTCTTTTTTCCCTGATCCTCTCATCTCTCTCCACAGAGTGATTATGGATTCTTCCTGGAAGGTTTCTCAGGTCTCTAACCAACCAGCCCGTTTGTTGGCCTTCAGCAAAGTAGATGTTAGTTTTTGTGTACTTCATAGTGTATAAAATTATTCCTGCAACAGGTATTAAAACCTGAGATTTAAAATCCTTTCCATTGGTGTTAACATACATTATTTATTTATTTATTTTATTTTATTTTATTTTTTGAGATGGAGTCTCACTTTGTCACCCAGGCTGGAGTGCAGTGATGTGATCTCGGTTCACTGCAAGCTCCGCCTCCTGGGTTCACGCCATTCTTCTGCCTCAGCCTCCCAGGTAGTTGGGACTACAGGCGCCTGCCACCATTCCCAGCTAATTTTTTTGTATTTTTTAATAGAGACAGGGTTTCACTGTGTTAGCCAGGATGGTCTTGATCTCCTGACCTCGTGATCCACCCGCCTTGGCCTCCCAAAGTGCTGGGATTACAGGAGTGAGCCACTGCGCCCGGCCAACATACTTTATTTTTTAAAAGGCCGTTAAATTGAGAAGTGTTTCTTATATACTGTATTTCATGAATTCTAGTAACTGCCCCTCCCCTACTTAGTATCTCTGAAATTGGGAAACATTTTACAAGTAATCATGTCCTTAAAAAGTCATCAGCCAGTCAGCGGTCATGGCATATTTGTCATTGTTTGTGCTTATGTGAATTTGGTTGTTTTTCCTTGTGGCTTAACTGGATTATTGCACCCTTAACCTTTTGAACAACAAACCATTTAAGGACCATTTGAGGATAGGATAGAAGCCAAGTTTTTGTTGTAAAACATTTTTTTGACATCTTCTGGTAAAATCAATAAATTAGCTTCATCAGCGTTTGCAGAATTGGTGTTGGCAGCTTGGAAGAAAATGATGGGAAGAAAACTCTGGAAATAGCTGTGCAACGTTATTTTAGATGTTCCATTATTTGTAAGGGGAAGTTCACAGCATCAGCTATTAATATATAGTATTCTTGACACAATGTTCAATCTGAATCTAATCATGAGGAAACAATCAGATGAATCCAGGTTGTAGGATTTTTTTTACAAGATACCTGGATTTAAAAAATAATTTCTATGTTTTGAAAGGAGAAAAGGGTCAGGATTGGGAGTGTGTTCTGTATTTAAGGATATGAAATAGAAATAGGACTGTTAACAGCTATGAACAATCTTTGATTAGATCTTAGATCATATGGAATAAAATAAAACATACGTAAAGAGGTTTTTTTTTCCTTTGAGACAGAGTCTCGCTTTGTCGCCCAGGCTGGAGTGCAGTGGCACTATCTCGGCTCACTGCAAGCTCCGCCTCCTGGGTCCAAGTGATTCTTATGCCTCAGCCTCCCGAGTAGCTGGGATTACAGGTGCCTGCAACCACTCCTGGCTAATTTTTGTATTTTTAGTAGAGATGGGGTTTCACCATGCTAGCCAGGCTGGTCTTGAACTCCTGACCTTAAGCCATCCACCTGCCTGGGCCTCCCAAACTGCTGGGATTACAGATGTGAACCACCATGCCCAGCCACATGTTTTGTTTTGTTTTTTTTTTTGGAAGTTGGAGAAATTTGGGTATAGGTTTGGATTAGAGATAAGTTAAAAGCTATAAAAGACAAATATGGTGTGACAGATGTGACATTTCTAGAAGGAATGGGAGGAGAGTTAAAGACATGGAAACAAAATGGTAGAAAACTTTAAAAAATGCACATGGGACCCTTGTTTTGTTATCTAAGTGGGGTTATTAGACTGTTATCAGTCCCAGCAACTCAGGAGGCTGAGGTGGGAGGATCAGTTGAACCTAGGAGATCAAGGCTGCAGTGAACTATGATCGTGCCACTGCATTCCAGCCTTGGGTACAGAGAAAGACACTGTCTTTAAAATTAAAAAAATGGGCAAAATATTTGAACATTTTATCAATGAAGAAATGGATGCTGCACAAGCACTTGAAAACATTATGATTTGATAGCAAAATGGAAATTAAAACCATAATGAGATACCACTATATACCTACTAGAATATTTAAAATTAAAAAGACTGACCATACCAAGTGTTGGCAAGGATGTGGAGCACTAGAATTTTCATAAGTTTCTAGTGAGAATGCCAAATAATGTTGTTTCTGTTTCTTTGTAAAATCGTTTGGTAGTTTTTTGTTTTTTGTTTTTTGTTTTTTTTTAAAGGAGACAGGGTCTTGTTCTGTTGCTCAGGCTTGGAGTGTAGTGGTGCAATCACAGCTCATTGCAGCCTCAACCTCCCTGGCCCAACTGATCCTCCCACCTCAAGCTCCCAAGTAGCTGGGACCACAGGCATAAGCCACCAGGCCTATCTGAGTTTTTATTTTTGTAGAGACAGGGTGTCACTATGTTGCTCAGGCTGGTCTCGAACTCCTGAGCTTAAGCAGTCCTCTTGCCATGACCTCCCAAAATGCTGAGATTACAGTCATGAGCCCCCATGCCCAACTGGTAGTTTCTTACAATGTTAAATATACACTTAACTTACCATGTGACTCAGCAGTTGTATCTTTAGGTATTACCCAAAAGAAATGAAAACATACCTCCACACAAGACCTTCTACTCAAATATTCATAGTAGCCCAGAACTGGAAACAACCCAAATGTCCATCAGCTGATAAATGGAGAAACAAATTATGATACATCCATACAATAGAATACTACTTAGCGGTAAGAAGGATGAATCTTAAGGGCATTCTGCTAAGTGGAAGAAGCCAGATACAGAAGACTGTAGCTTTCAATTCTATTTATATGAAACTCTAGAAAAGGCAAAACTTTTGTGACAGAAAGGAAGTCAGTGGTTTCCAGGGTCCGGAGGATGGGGAGGGAGTTATGAGGGAAATGTTCTTTATCATGGTGGTTATACTACTGTACCCATTTATCAAAGCACATTGAATTGTACACTGAAAATTTTAAAATTTTAATATATGCATTTCGTACTTAATATTAATGCTGACCTCCCTTCCTCATCCAAGAAAAAAATGAGGTGATCCATAGCATCCTACAAAAGTCGCTAGTGACTTTTTGGTTTGTTTTTAACTTTTTAATATTGTTATGAAGTCTTAAATGTAAACATTTTGTGTGTTTCATTCCATTGCAGTTATGATCCTCATTGATCCTTACATTGAGTCCTTTTGACATGACCCTAGAAAATTCCTCGGTGGCTTTTTTGTTTTGTTGTTTATTTATTAAAATTGACATATAAAAATTGTGTATATTTATGGTGTACAATATTTTTTGAAATGTGCATACATTGTGGAATGTCTAAGTTAAGCTAATTAACATACATTGCCTCACAAAGTTTCTTTTTGTGGTGAGAACCTTAAAATTTACTCTCAGCAATTTTCAAGTATACAATATGTTATTATTAACTATGGTCACCAAATTGTAACCAGGTACCTTTTGATACACAGCCTGTTTTAGGTGCATCACTATACAGATTATAGGTGGTGCGCCATGGCTGCTAGACAGTCTTTATTCTTAGATCTTTTCATTGGACAGAGCTGGGATATTATGATGTGATAAATACATTTTAGGTTTAAACTGGTGCTTTTTTTTTTTTTTGAGACAGAATCTCGCACTGTCACCTAGGTTGGAGTGCAGTGGCGCGATCTCGGCTCACTGCAAGCTCCGTCTCCCAGGTTCACGCCATTCTCCTGCCTCAGCCTCCCGAGTAGCTGGGACTACAGGCGCCTGCCACTGCGCCCGGCTAATTTTTTGTATTTTTAGTAGAGATGGGGTTTCACCGTGTTAGCCAGGATGGTCTCGATCTCCTGAGCTCCTGATCCGCCCGCCTTGGCCTCCCAAAGTGCTGGGATTACAGGCGTGCGCCACCGCGCCCGGCTAAACTGGTGCTTTTAGTTTAAATCTAGAACTAAAGGATTCTTTCTTAACCTGGATTTTCTTATGTCAAAATCTATTTTGAACCATGCCCCAAATTTCAGTTCTCAATGACATAATTAATGATTTGCTATATCCCACCCTATGCAAATAACAGTATCGGTAATAATTTCAGTACTAACACCAGCAATAAAGAGACTAAAAACAATTTCAGTTTTTCCTTCCCCTCTTTTAATTACTTTTATTCTAATGGTAAATCCTATTAAGAATGTACAATCGAATTACTGTGCTTTGAAGCCACTTGTAGAGTGGTTTCTCTCTGGTTTAGGCCACTAATTGGATGCACAGTTAGGCTCATTTGATTAATTTACCTTTACTTTGGGGGTAGTTCCTTTTTAAATTTAAATTTTATTTTATAATTGTGTGAATTATTTACAGGCATGCTTCTGTTTATTGTGCTTTGCTTTACTGCGCTTTGCAGACTGCGTGTTTTACAAATTGAAGGTTTCTGGCAACCTTGCATCGAGCAAGTGTTGGTGCCGTTTTTCTAAGGGCATGTGCTTACTTTGCATGTCTCTGTCATATTTTGGTAATTCTTAAAATATTTCAAACCTTTTTATTATTACTGTATCTGTTATGGTGATATTCGATGTTATTACTGTAATCGTTTTGGGGCACCACAAACTGCACTCATGTGAGATGGTGAACTTAGTAATTGTTGTATGTTCTGACTGTACCACCAACTGACCATTCCTTCTGTCTCTCCCTCTCTTTGGGCCTCCCTATTGCCTGAGATGCAACAATATTGAAATTGGGCCAATTCATAACCCTATGTTGGCCTCTAAGTGTTCAAGTGAAAGAATTGCGTGTTTCTCATTTAAAATAAAAAACTACTAATGGGAGCTTAGCAAGGAAGGCAAGTCAAAAGCTGAGATAGGCCAAACGTTAAGCCTCTTGCTGCAAACATTAGCTAAGTTGTGAATGCAAAGGAAAAGTTCTTGAAGGACATTAAAAGGGCTAGTCCACTGAACACATGAATCACAAGAAAGAGAAAAGCTGGCCGGGTGCGGTGGCTCACGCCTGTAATCCCAGCACTTTGGGAGGCTGAGGTGGGTGGAATCACAAGGGACAGGAATTCAAGACCAGCCTGGCCAGCATGGCAAAACCCTATACAAAAAACACCTGGGCATGGTGGCTTATGCCTGTAGTCCCAGCTACTTGGGAAGCTGAGGCAGGAGAATTGCTTGAACCCAGCAGGCAGAGTTTGCAGTGAGCCGAGATCACTCCATTGCACTCCAGCCTGAGTGACAGAGCAAGACTCCATCTCAAAAAAAAAAAACAAAAAAACAAAAAACAGAAAGTGAAAAGCCTTATTGCTGATAGGGAGAAAGTTTTAGTGGTCTGGATAGAAGGTCAAACCAGGCTGGGCGTGGTGGCTCACACCTGTAATTCCCCTGCATTTTGGAAGGCGGAGGTGGATGGATCACAAGGTCAGGAGATCGAGACCATCCTGGCTAACATGGTGAAACCCTATCTCTACTAAAAATACAAATAATTATCCAGGTGTGGTGGCAGGCACCTATAGTGCCAGCTGCTTGGGAGGCTGAGGCAGGAGAATGGCATGAACCTGGGAGAAGGAGCTTGTGGTGAGGCAAGATCACGCCACTGCACTCCAGCCTGGGCAACAGAGTGAGACTCTGTCTCAAGAGAAAAAAAAAAAAAGAAGGTCAAACCAGGCCGGGCACGGTGGCTCACGCCTGTAATCCTTGCACTTTGGGAGGCTGAGGCTGGTGGATCATGAGGTCAGGAGATCAAGACCAGCCTGGACAACATGATGAAATCCTGTCTCTACTAAAAATACAAAAAATTAGGCAGGCATGGTGGCTCGTGCCTGTAGTCCCAGCTACTTGGGAGGCTGAGGCAGGAGAATCTCTTGAACCTGGGAGGTGGAAGTTGCAGTGAGCCAAGATTGTGCCACTGCACTCCAGCCTGAGCAACAGAGCGAGACTCCGTCTCAAAAAAGAAAAAAAAAAAAATCAAACTAGCCACAATATTCCCTTAAGCCAAAGCCTAATTCAGAACAAGGCCCTAACTGTTCAGTTCTGTGAAGGCTGAGAGGGGTGAGGTGAGAAAGCTATAGAAGAAAAGTTGGAAGCCAGCGGGTTCATGAGGTTTAAGGAAAGCAGCCATCTCTATAACGTGAAAGTGCAAGGTAAAGCAGCAAGTGCTGATGTAGAAGCTGCAGCAAGTTACCCAGAAGATCTAGCTGAGATTATCGAAGGTTGCTACACTTAATATCAGATTTTCCATGTAGACGAAACAGTCTTCTATTGGGAGAAGATGCCGTCTAGGGCATTTACAGGGAGAGAGGAGAAGCCCATGCCTGGCCTTCAAAGGCTAGGCTGACTCTCTTGTTAGGGGCTAATGCAGCTGGTGACTTTAAGTTGAATCCAGTGCTCATTTGCCATGCTGAAAATCCTAAGGCCCTTTAGAATTATGCTGAATCTGCTCTGCTTGTGCTCTTTAACCAGAACAACCAAGCCTGGATGACAGCATATCTGTTTACAGCATGGTTTATGGAATCTTTTAAGCCAACTATTGAGACCTGCTCGGATAAAAAGATTCCATTCAAAATATTACTGCTCATTGACAGTGCACCTAGTCATCTAAGATGGTGATGTATAAGGAGATTAATGTTGTTTTCATGCCTGCTAACACATACTTATTTTGCAGCCCCATAGAGTAATTTTGACTTTCCAATCTTACTATTTAAGAAATACATTTTGTAAGGCTATAGCTGCCTTAGATAGTGATTCCTCTGATGAACTTGGGAAAAGTAAATTGAAAACTTTCTGGAAAGGATTCACCATTCTGGATGCCATTAGGAACATTAGTAGTTCATGGGAGGAGGTCAGATTATCAACATTAACAGGATTTTGGAAGAAGTTGATTCCAGCTCTCATGGATGATGCTGAGGGGTTCAAGACTTCAGTGGAGGAAGTAACTGCAGATATGGTGGGAACAGCAAGAGAACTAACGAGAATTAGAATTGGAGCCTGAAGAAGTGGCTGCAATCTCACAAGAAAACTTGAATGGATGAGTTGTTCCTTATAGGTGAACAAAGGAAATAGTTTCTTGAGATAGAATCTACTCCTGCTGAAGACGCTGTGAACCTTGTTGAAATGACAACAAAGGATTTGGAATATTACATAAATTTAGTTGATAAAGCATCGGTAGTGCTTGAAAGGATTGACTCATTAAAATTTTATTTTATTTACTTATTTATTTTTGAGACAGAGTTTTGCTCTTGTTGCCCAGGTTGGAGTACGGTGGCACGATCTCAGCTCACTGCCACCTCTGGCTCCTGGGCTCAAGTGATTCTCCTGCCTCAGCCTCCCAAGTAGCTGGGATTACAGGCACATACCACCATGCCAAGCTATTTTTTGTATTTTTAGTAGAGACAGGGTTTCACCATGTTGACCAGGCTGATCTCGAACTCCTGACCTCAGGTAATCCTCCCGCCTCAGCCTCCCAAAGTGCTGGGATTACAGGCGTGAGCCATGGCACCCGGCCAAAAAAAATTTTTTTTTCAGAGACAGGGTCTCACTGTGTTGCCCAGGCTGTCAAACTCTTGGGCTTAAGCAATTCTCCTGCCTCAGTCTCCCAACTGGCCAGGATTGCAGGTACAAGCCGCCACCACACCCAGGCTTGATTTCAGTTTTGAAAGAAGTTCTACTGAGGGTAAAATGCTATCAAACATCGCATGCCATAGAGAAATCTTGTTAAAACAAAAGTCAATAGATGCAGCAAATTTCATTGTTGTCTTATTTTAAGAAATTGCCCCAGCTACCCCAACCTTCAAAAATCCCACCCTGATCAGTCAGCAGCCATCAATATGGAGGCAAAGCCCTCCACCAGCACACAAATATTAGGACTCTCTGAAGGCTCTGAAGATGGTTAGCATTCTGTTTTAAGCAATAAAGTATTTTTAATTAAGGCATGTACCTAGTTTTTTTAGACATAGTACTATCGCACATTTAATAGACTACAGCATAATATAAACATAACTTTTATATATACACTGTCTCTAGCCAAAACCGCAGTATCTTTGCAGTGTGCCTGTATGTAGTTCCAAAGAGAAATCTGTGAAACAAGATATGCTTAAGGGATTCTATCTACTACCCATGTTTTCTCTATCCTATTTATTACCTCTCCTCCTGTATGTGATTTTTTTTTTAATGCCAAGGTTTGTTTTTCCTTTAAAAAAACATGCATTTTCATATTTCCCTCTCTTAAGAAGTAGCATATTATACACATTTTTTCCCACATTTTTTTTTCACCTTAGCAATATTCTGGAGATCATGGAGTCATGGTAACAGAGATATTCCTTGAATTCCTTGTCCTTATTATGGCAGTATAATACTCTATTGTGTGGAGATATTATAGCTTATTCAAACAGTCTCCTATTGATAGTTATATGGGTTGTTTCCAGTCTTCTGCTATTATAGATAGTGCTGCAGTGAATAACTGTGTACATATGGTTTTGTATTTTTGCCAGTGATTTTTTGAGATACATTCCTAAAAGTGAGCTTACTGGGTCAGAAAGTAAATCTATGTGTAATATTGCTGGATATCACTTACCAGTGCATCAGAGTTTTTTCTCACAGCTTTGCTGAGTGTCTTATCAGACTTTTGTATATTTGTCATTTGGGTGAGTGAGAAATAGTATCTCATATTGGTTTGCACTTGCATTTCTTTCCTATAATGAGTGAGGTTGAACATCTTTTCAGTGGTTAAGAGTGGTTCCATTGCTTTTTTGGTGAGCTTTCTGTTAGATCTCTGTTCCATTTTTTTTTCTGTGTAGAACTGGAAGGGACGTGAGACCATTTTGTTTAGTCTCTGAGTTCATGACACTGATACCTGGAGAAATAAATGATTTTCCTGAAGTTGTAGGTAGCTAGGATAGACTTCTTTTTTTCATTTTTAGATTATATGTTAGTGATATTTACTCTTTGTGGTGTAAGTTGTTGATTCCCCTTCTTACCCACCTACAGTTTGTCACCTTTTAACCTTGCTCCTCTTTGAGGAGTTCTTGCCTTCTGAGTTATCTATAGGAGTTTGGGAAGAAGGGGTGAGTAAGGAATTGGAGCACATAAGATTCACAGTAGTTTTTGTGGGGCATGATAGGCTTGAATCATCATAGATAACAAGGAAGTTGGATTTCCGATGGTGGTTAGTGGACACAGGAATATAAGGCAGATTGGATTTAGTCCATTTCATTGTAAGTGGATTGGGAGCTTGAGGCTGACAGTAAAGTCCTTATGATGTAATGCAGTGAATTGGTGATGGAAAGGGTCTAGGCAAGGAGAACCAGTTGGTGCAGTGTGTCTCTGATACTGTGACTACAGTTAGTGGCCCCTTTAGTGGATGAGCTACTCAGGAGAGAGTGGTTCCCAGCTGGCACATAGGGATTTCTGCCATGGCTTAATTCAGTAGTATCCTGAGACTATCATATTGGTACAGTGAGTTTTTTTTTATTGAATTTCTCTAGTAAAATAATATAACTTTGCCTTTGTGTAGAATATATATTTAATGAATGTTAATCTAAATAAGTATTTGTTGTTTTTGTTCTTATTTCAGGCTACAGACAAGAGAAAAGCTTTAGAGGAGACCAAAGCCTATACAACCCAATCTCTAGCTAGTGTTGCTTATCAAATAAATGCATTGGCCAACAATGTACTCCAGTTGCTGGATATCCAAGCCTCTCAGCTTAGGAGAATGGAGTCTTCCATCAATCATATCTCACAGGTAACAGCTTATAAAATGCTTTAAATTCAATTTAAAAAAAACTACAGCATATGCCAAAGAAGTAAATAGCCTGCATGTATGGATTTCTGACTCATCTTACTGGTGATAATCATTAACACTGTTTTAGTTTGGTAAACCTGCTGTTTTTCTTTTAGTCCTTTTTTTATCATGATAAGGTAAACATAACATAAAATTGACCATTTTAACCATTTTTAAGTGTATAATTCAGTAGCATTAAGTACATTCACATTGTACAACTGTCACCACTGTCCTACTGTTAAGAGCTTTTCTGACGTAAAGTTATTTGTACATAAAGAACAGAATTTTTATAAGTTTTGACACACATGTATACCCATGTGACCATCAACACATTCAAGATAATGAACCATCCCCTTTCCCCCTGCCAAATTTCTTCATTCTCCTACGTAATCCCTCCCTCTTGTCCCTTGTCCTTAGGGTTTCTGTCCCTAGAGATTAGTTTACATTTTCTAAATTTTTATATAAATGGAATCATATAGTATTTACTATTTTTTTTTTGGTCTGGCATGTTTTACTATGCATAATTATTTTGAGATTCATTCATGTTTTTGCATGTAAAAGTAGTTCACTCTTTTATTGCTGAGTAGTTTCTATTGTTACACATTTTGTTTATGTGTTCACATGTTGATGGAAATCTGGGTTGTTTTTAGGTTTTGGCTATTACAAATCCTATGAAAACATTTGTATGCAAATCTTTGTGTGGTCATATGCTTTTATTTCTTTTGGGTAAGTACCTCTGTGCAGAATGGAGAGGTCATGTGGTAGGTGTCTGTTTCACTTTAGAAGAACCTACCAAATTGTTTTTCAAAGTGGTTATACCACTTAGTCTTAGTTTGCTGAGTGTTCTTATCAGGAATGGGTGGTGAATTTTATCAAACGCTTCTTTGCATTTGTTGAAATGATCATATATATGTGTGTGTATGTATATATATATATGTCTATTAATATGGTGAATTACATTGGTTTGTGTGTGTATTAGGAATTTTTGTTTCTGTACTCAAGTACTGTTGGGCTGTGGTTTTCTTGTAATGCCTTTGTCTGGTTTTGGTGTCAGTGTAATGCTGGTTTTATTGACTGTAATGGGCAGTATTCCATCTGGACCTGGAGTGTTCCTGGTGAAAAGGATTTTAACTACATATTTAATTTCCTTTGTGGATACAAGCCTATTCTGTTTATTTGTTTTTCCTTGAGTGAGCTTTTTATCTTTCTAGGAATTTAGCTATTTCACCTAAATTGACAGATTTATTTGCATAAAACATTTATAATAATCCTCCTGCTTTGTTTTTTTTTTTTTTGAGACAAGAGTCTTGCTCTGTTGCCCAGGCTGGAGTGCAATGGCGTGATCTTGGCTCTCTGCATCCTTCGCCTCCTGGGTTCAAGCAATTCTCCTGCCTCAGCCTCCCAAGTAGCTAGAATTACAGGCGCTCGCCACTATGCCTGGCTAATTTTTTGTATTTTTAGTAGAGACGGGGTTTTGCCATGTTGGCCAGGCTGGTCTTGAATTCCTGATCTCAAGTGATCCACCCACCTTGGCCTCCCAAAGTGTTGGGATTACAGGCTTGAGCGACAGCACCCTGCCTAATCTCTTATTTTAAAAATATCTGTAGAATCTATAATAATTTCACATTGCTCATTCTTCATATTGGTAATTGGTGTCATCTTTCTTTTTTAAACTAATCATTATGGCTAGCTTACCAACTTTATCGATATTAAAAACATCTTTGGCCTTATTAATTTTCTATTTTTTTGTTTTCTGTTGCATTGATTTCCATTCTGATCTTTATTATTTCTTTTTCTTTTTCCTTACCTTGGGATTGATTTGCTCTTATTTTATACTTTTTTTTTTTTTTTTTTTTAGATGGAGTCTTGCTCTGATGCCCAGGCTGGTGTGCAGTGGCATGATCTCGGCTCACTGCAACCTCCATCTTTCAGGTTCAAGCCTTTCTTGTGCCTTACCTTTCTGAGTAGCTGGGATTACAGGTGCACCTCACCACGCCCAGTGAACTTTTTTGTATTTTTAGTAGAGGCAGGGTTTCACCATGTTGGCCAGGCTGGTCTCAAACTCCTGGGCTCAAGTGATCTGCCTGCCTTGGCCTCCCGAAGTGCTAGGATCGCAGGTGTGAGCCACCACACCCAGCCTTATTTTATACTTTATTAAGGTGAAAGCCAAGGTCATTTAATTTACTTGAGACCCTTAATCTTTTCTAACATAGGTGTTTAGGTCTGTAAATGTCCCTCTAAATAGTGTATTATTGGGAGGCCGAGGTGGGTGGATCATGAGGTCAGGAGTTCAAGACCAGCCTGACCAAGATGGTGAAACCCTGTCTCTACTAAAAATACAAAAATTAGCCAGGCGTGGTGGTGGGCACCTGTAATCCCAGCTACTCACTCAGGAGGCTGAGGCAAATTACTTCAACCTGGGAGGCGGAGGTTGCAGTGAGCCGAGATCGCGCCACTGTACTCCAGCCTGGGTGACAGAGCAAGACTCTGTCTCAAAAAAAAAAAAAAAAAAAGTGCATTAGCTGTATCTCATACATTTAGATATGTTATGCTTTCATTTTCATTTAGCCGAAGATAATTTCTAAGTTTGCTTTTTTATTTCTTTCTGACCCAGGGGTTATTGGAAATGTGTTGCTTAGTTTGCAAGTATTTTCGGGTTTTGCAAGGATATTTCTGTTGTTGATTTCTAATTTAATTTCTTACTGGTCAGAAAAATACACCTCATTTGATTTTTTTTTTCATTAAGTAGCTTTCCCCCGCAGCTTTATTGAGTTATAATTGACACAAAAATCATATATATTTAAGATGTACAATGTGATGTTTTGATATACATATACATTGTGAAATGATTACCACTATCAAGCTGACTAGCATATCTATCACCTCACACAGCTACTTTTTTTGTGTGTGGCGAGAGCATTTAAGATTTCCTCTTTTAGCAAATTTCAAGTCAACAACCCTATATTATTAACTATAGTCATCATGCTGTACATCAGATCTCCAGAACTTATTCATCCTGCATAGCTGAAACTTTGTACCCTTTGAGCAACAGCTCCCCATTTCCCTTACCCCCTAGTCTCTGACAACTACCATTCTACTCTCTGCTTCAGTGAGCTTTGATTTTTTTAGATTCCACATCTGAAAAAGGGAGATCATTCAGTGTTTGTCTGTCTGCGCCTATCTTATTTCACTTACTGTAAGGTCCTACAGGTTCATCTGTTGTGTCATGTTGCAAATAACAGAATTTTCTTTTTTAAGGCTGAATAATAGGAATTGTAGTCTGTTTAAATAAATGTATATGTATATCCCCCCCCCCCCATATTTTCCTATTCATCCATTGATAGACACCTAGATTGATGCTGTGTCTTGGCTATTCTGTATAATACTTTATATGCTGTGAGTCCTTTCATATTTATTAAGAATTGTTATATATCCCAGAATATGCTCTGTCTTGGTAAATGTTTTGTGTGCATTTGAGAAGAATGTGTATTTTTCTCTGGTCAGGTGGAATGTCTATAAATCTCATTAAGTCAAGTTGGTTGATAATATTCAATTCTTCTGTATCTTTACTGATTCTATCTAATTGTTTTATCAATTATTAAGGAAGGTAAATTGAAATCTCCAACTATAATTCTGAATGTCTATTTTTCTTTGCATTTTAGTCTTTTTTCTGTTACGTATTTTGAAGTGATACTATATTAGGTACACAAATGCTTTGGCTTGTTAGGTCCACTTGATGAATGGACCCTTTATCTTTGTAAAGCCTCTTTTTATCTTGGGTAGTATTCTTCAGAAATCTGCTTTGTCTGATATGAATATAACCATTCCAGCTTTCCTTTTATCCTCTTTTTCTGCCTCCTTGTGTGTTAATGGAGTGAATTTTTTTTGGGGGGGGGTGCTGATTTGGTGTAACACTTTGTTCTGCTTCTCTCTTTTATTATTTCATTCATGTTTGCCTTAGGGCTTCTGGTAAACATCTTTAAACTTTTTAATATCACTTGAAGGTAGACTATGCTATTACTTCAGGAGTATGTTTAAGACTTTGTAATAGTTGATTCCACTTCTCTCCTGTCTTAGGGCTGTTGGTGTCATGCACTTTCTTTTTTCTTTTATTGAGACGGAGTCTTGCTCTGTCACCCAGGCTGGAGTACAGTGGTGCGATCTCGGCTCACTGCAACCTCTGCCTCCCACGTGCAAGCAATTCTCTGTCTCAGCCTCCCGAGTGAGTAGCTGGGATTATGGGTGCCCGCCACCATGCCCGGCTAATTTTTGTATTTTTAGTAGAGACAGGGTTTCACCATCTTGGCCAGGTTGGTCTTGAACCCCTGACCTCGTGATCCACCCACCTCGGTCTCCCAGAGTACTGGGATTACAGATTACAGGTATAAGTCGCCACGCCTGGCTTGTGTCACGCATTTTCTTTTTGTGTATGTTTTAAACCCCACAATGCTTTGCTCTTTTTTTTTTTTTTTTTGTGACGGGGTCTCGCTTTGTTGTCCAGGCCGGAGTGCAGTGGCGTGATCTTGCCTCACTGCAACCTTTGCCCCTGCCTTCCCCCACCCCGCCTTCCCAGTTTCAAGTGATTCTTATGTCTCAGCCTACTGAGTAGCTAGGATTACAGGTGCATGCCAGCTAATTTTTGTATTTTTAGTAGAGACGGGGTTTCACCATGTTGGCCAGGTTGGTTTCAAACTCCTGACCTCAAGTGATCTGCCTGCCTTGGCCTCCTAAAGTGCTGGGATTACAGACATGAGCCACTGTGCCTAGCCATTATTTTTGTTTTGAAAAGCAACTAGCTTTGAATGAGATTTAATATGAGGAAAGTAATTCCTTTATATTTACCCATAGTTATTATTTCTGATCAGAAAATATACATTATATGATTTGAGTCCTTTCAAATTTGTTAGGAATTTTTTTTTTTTTTTTTTTTTTTTTGAGATGGAGTCTTGCTCTGTCTCCCAAGCTGGAGTGCAGTGGCGCCATCTTGGCTCACTGCAACCTCTGCCTCCTGGGTTCAAGCCATTCTCCTGCCTCAGCCTCCCGGGTAGCTGGGACTTCGGGCATGCGCCACCATGCTCAGCTATTTTTTTTGTAGTTTTAGTAGAGATGGGATTTCACCATGCTGGCCAGGCTGGTCTCAAACTCCTGACCTCAAGTGATCTGTCTGCCTTGGCCTCCCAAAGTGCTGGGATTACAGACATGAGCCACCGTGCCCGGCCAGGAATTGTTTTATAGCCCAGAGTTTTGGTGGTTTTTATTCCCTTGGAATACTTTAGCATGAAGTGTTGCTCTATTCTGCTGGTGATGAGTTCTTTCAGCTTTTGTATATCTAAAAGAGATTTTTGCTTTTTATCCCTGTTTATTATTGTGGCAGAATATGCATAAGATAAAATTGATCATTCAACCATTTTTAAGTGTACAGTGGCATTAAGTACCTTGACATTGTTTTGTGATTATCACCACCATTCATCTCCAAAACTTCTTTCCTTTTTCCAAACTGAAACAATGTACCTGTTAAGCACTAACTCTCCATCCGCAAGTGATCCTCCCACCTCAGCTTCTTGAGTAGCTGGGACTACGGACATGTGCCATTGTGCCCAGCTTATTTTCATGTTTGGTGGTATCCTGTTGCCTTTTTAGATTTTAGGACAAAATTGATATAGATTGGAACTTTGCTAAAATAATTTTTTTTGTAGAACAGAATCTAGTGTAGAGTGATTCATGCTGGTTCTTGAGGACTTGCACAATGTCTGGCAAATGACTGGTTTGCAGTGTTTACTGAATTAAAATAAATCTCTTGGCCGGACATGGTGGCCTGTAATCCCAGCACCTTGGGAGGCTGAGGTGAGTGGATCATTTGAGGTCAGGAGTTTGAGACCAGCCTGGCCAACATGGTGAAACCCCCATCTCTACTAAAAATACAAAAATTAGGCGGGCGTGCTAGCAGGCACCTGTAATCCCACCTACTCAGGAGGCTAAGGCAGGAGAATCGCCTCAACTCGGGAGGCAGAAGTTGCAGTGAGCTGAGATCCCGCCAGTGTACCTCAGCCTGGGCGACAGAGTAAGACTCCGTCACACACACACACACACACACACAAAGTCTTTGCAAAATTACTTAGGAAAAATATAATAGAACCTAGTTTTTAGTTGATTCTTATACATGGATTATAACCAGAGGATCACTGTACATTTTATGTATAGGCAGTGATTATTTTGCATGGTTATTGGAGATTATAAAAAATGGTGATGCATGCTCAAGGTATACAAAACAATCTTACTAGTCAATGGGTAAAATTATGGTTGTTCTGTGATCTGTAAAATTTTTTGTCAAAACATTAAAATCTCTCTTTTTGTTATAAATGAATAGAGAAATGAAAAAAAAGTTATGCTAATGTTTAGTATACCATAATGTAAAACATTCGAGGTATTGAGAATTAAAGGGTTTTATTTCTTAAGAAAGTAGTTTGAATAGTGCTTGCTACCTTCTCACTGTGTAAGTTGTTATGAAGCACACATTTTGTTCTGTGCCTTGGCAAATTGTCATTCTCCTTTCTCTGGGTGGATCAGCTCCTCTCAACATTTTATCCTTTGGATTTTAAATGTTGTGAAATATCTTCTAGAGTTTCTTTAACATAAAGTTTTTATGGGTATCATTTTATCTGTAGTATCTTCTTCCCTTTCTTCTCAGCCACTTTGTTCATTTATGTTAATACATTTGCCTTCATGATATTCTTCTGGCTGCATATCTATAGTCTCCTGAATGGCAGCAATGTTAGCATTCCTGTATGCATTATTTCTGTTTTAATCCCATTTACATTCAATTCGAATTTCACCTCTATCTAGCATTATCACTTTTCATGTATTTGCTGCAGTTTCATCTTTGTTGGCCAGTTCTTTCTTTGATACCCAGTTTTGTAAAATGTCACAATGGCTTATCATTTAGGGGACAAGGAAGCAGCACAACTGTGTACTTTGTAGTCTGTGGATAAACTTAATATCAGATGTACAGAGACCATTCACCAATAAACTTTGAAACAAAGACACGATTGGTAACCAGTAATGATGCTCATCTGTTACTTATGTGGACTTCAGACCTAGCAGCGAAGTTTCTACTTTGTGTGATTATTTATAGTTCTTGTGGTAACTGAAATTTATTTATTTTTATGTTTTTATGAGACAGAATCCTGTTCTGTTGCTCAGGCTGGAGTGCAGTGGCACAGTCATAGTTCACTGCAGCTTTGAACTCCTGGGCTCAAATGATCCTCCCGCCTCAGCCTCCTGAGTAGCTGGGACCACAGGTGCACACCACCATACCCAGCTAATTTTTTTGGGTGGTGAGGTAGAGAATGGGATCTTGCTGTGTTGCCCAGGCTGGTCTTAAATTCCTTGCTTCAAGTGATCTTTCCACCTTGGCCTTCCAAAGTGCTGGCACTACAGGTGTGAACCACTGCACCTGAATGTAACTGAAATTTAAATTGTGTAGTTGGAGGACTGGTGTTAACTAAAATATGGTAACTGAAATTCATGCGTATCAGAACTGTGCAAGACAACTGCCTATATTTTGTTTCTTCAGTAACAAAACATTTTCAAATTATTTTTCTTCTTTATTTAATTATGAATATTCTCTGTGTTCTGCTGAGCTTACTGAATTCAATTCTCATTCTTTGGAAGATGTCTTAATTCATACAGATGTAGTTATTTCAGTAGATTTAAAAATAAAGCTGTTAATACTATCAATTGACTTACTGAATCATAAAAAAAATTAAGGTGACTAGGTAAATGAAGCTTTTGTAATTCTGTAAATTACATTGAATTACTTGGAACTCTTAAATGCAGCTGAAATCTAATTGGCTAAATTTACATAAAAACAGGTTTTTGGGGGGGCATTCATTCTTAATTGGGGAATTAAAAAGAATATTTCCTTGCTCTTCCAAATTGCTATTCTTAAAACATTGTTTAAGTAAATGCATTGTAGTGAAAGAAATTTTTTTTAAATCTCTCAGAGCTTTATGAGGGATTTACATCTGTCATACCTTGGCTGTTGAGTGGTGTCTTTTTAGTTAAAATTCTGCTTTATAATCTCTTAATACAGCATAGATTATGTGCCAATTAGGACATAATCTCAAAATTTAGAATTCAGAGCTTGTTTGAGTTTTCAGTTTCAAAAAATTTTTAAACTAAAACAAACAAAAATCATCTCCAATTCTATCAGGACTTGGATAAACTAAACCTTAATTATTTCAGGAAAGAGTCCCTTTCCTTTCAGTGTGGAGCTTTTAACTTTCTGTTTGTGTGTTGACATGTTTTAGATTTATAAAGTTTTCTATTTTAACAATTTTATCCCCCATTTTTCCTGTCTTAGATTAATAGTTACCAAATATTAGTAGCTTTCCTTGGTGAAGTAATTACTGATAAGTCCTTTCTGTAACCAATATTCACTTCTTATTTTGTAAATTTTTAAAAGATTCTTATAGTGATATTTCTTATGACACAGTAGTCATCTAAAGGTGCCAGTCACTTTTCCTGGAAAATATAGGAAGTATTACTAGGAGAAAGTATGCAACTGTTAAATTCTTTCACATCACCAACTTTTTCACAATTAAAGTATTTGCTTTGTAGAGTGCTTAGCAATGTCCATTATGATTTCTTTTTTCCATTGGCAATTTTGGGCTTCCCTCAAATCATGGAAGTTAGAACTGGAAGGGACATTAGATCATTTGGTTTATTCTCTGATGTTATAGTTCGTGACACTGATGCCCAAAAAAATAAATGATTTGCCTGAAGTCGTAGGTAGCTAGTATAACATTAGAAATCAAAAGATGGGCATCTTGTTCATAGATGATCCACTGATTTTCTCTTCTGTACTACAATGCCTCCAATTTGTAATCAGAGTCTTCAAAATTTAGGAATTGGATGAATTGCCCCATCCAGTCTATTTCTACAGTGGGCTCACAAAACCTTATATAACAAACCTTCAAAGTAACTGCATCTTTTAGGGGACTGTTTAGTTTTATATAGGCAAAAACCTAGTTACTGTGGGCACTGGGGAGGTAGGGTGGGTACCTAGAATGGAAACACTAACTGAGTCAGTGCTCTGGTTTCTCAAATGTTTTGTTAGGATCCTTTTACATCTTAAATTATTGAGGATCTACGTGGGCTTTGGATTCATTGGGTAGATCTTCCAGTATTTATCATATCAGATATTCAAACAAATTTAAAAAGTATTTAACTCATTTAACAATAAAAGAAATCCACTGTTAGTACAAATAACATTTTAATGAAAAAAACTGTTATCCAAAACAAATAAATTTATGAGAAGAGTGGCATTGTTTTACATTTCTGAAAATGTTTTTAAAATGTTTGGTAGACGATCACTGGGTTCTCATGTCTGCTTCTTCATTCACTCTGTTGTGATTTGTTGTTTGGGTTGAAGTATGTGAAGAAATTTTGCTTCACAAAAATATGTAGTTAGAAAAGACAGGATCTTGGGGACTTCAGGAGTCTTTAGATCAGTCAGAGAACTATTGCTTTATGTGGTTATTACAGTTTAGTTCCTATAGATTATGTATTGCGAATATTATATGCAGGCCATCATGCTCCCATTTTAAAAGAATCACCCAATTTGATAATACATCCCCACCTGTAGTTTCTTTTGGCTCTCCGTCATACATTTTTTGTTTCATCCTTACTGACTACTTGGTGATATTTTTGGTGCCATTATCCCCATTATGAAGGGGCTTCTTCAGATTCCTAATGGACTGTTGGTATTTATCTTAGATTTCCTCAGCCAGTTTCTTAAAGGTGTTTCATGAATTTTTTTTTTTTTTGGGGGGGGGGGATGGAATCTTGCTCTGTGGCCCAGGCTGGAGTGCAGTGTCGTGATCTCGATCCATTGCAACCTCCGCCTCCTGGATTCAAGTGATTCTCCTGCCTCAGCCTCCCAAGTAGCTAGGATTACAGGTGTGCACCACCACAACTAGGTCATTTTTGTATTTTTCTTAGAGACGGGGTTTCACCATGTTGACCAGGCTGGTCTTGAACTCCTGACCTCAAGTGATCCACCTGCCTTGGCCTCCCAAAGTGCTGAGATTACAGGCATGAGCCACCACGTCTGGCCATTTCATGAATTTTAACATCAAGCGTGGTACTCTTCTTTGGCACTTACTGGCTGAGTTGTGTGTCCCCCCGCCAACAAATTTATATTTTGAAGTCATAACTCCCAGTCCTTCAGCGTGTGACTGTATTTGGAGATGGGGTCTTTGAAGAGGTAATTAAGTTAAAATGAGGTTACAGAGTAGGCCCTAGTCCAATATGACTGGTATTCTTGAAAGAAGAGGGTGAAGACGCAAAGAGAAGATGGCCATCTATAAGTCAAGGAGAAAGGCCCTGAGAAGAATTCAGTCCTGGTAACATGTTGATCTTGGACTTGTAGCTTCCTGAGTCGTGAGAAAGTAAATTTCCTAGCCACTTACCTGTGGTACTTTGTTATGGCAGTCCTAGCAAACTAATATAGCCCTCTTATGTTGTCATTAGCACTATCACTTTTATACTTTTTTCCAGCTATTATGGATATAAACTTTCACCAGAACCTTCAATATTGACAGAAAGATATAATGTAGATTGATAAGTGTCATTTGTCATTCAAAATCAGAAAAGCATGACATGTTCAGTCCTTGCCCAGTGGCTAAGGAGCATTCATTAGCACTCACTTGATATGGCTGATTTACTGTGAGAAAAGTATGTTAATGGTACTAGTCAGTACTCTGGTGGGTTTGTGTGCACATCTAGTATTTCTAAGATGAACCATGCTATGCTGTATTCAGTAATGCCCCCAAAAGATATCCCTAATCCCTGAGAATGTGGATGTTACCTTCTGGCAGAAGGGGCTTTTTGCAAGTATAAATTAAAGATCTTGAGATGGGAAGATTATCCTGGATTATGCAGTGGGCCATAAATGTAATCACAGATGTCCTGATAAGAGGGAGGCAGAGGAGGATTTGACATAGAAGAGCAGAAGGTGGTGTGGAAACAGGAACAGAGATTAGAATGATGTGGCGATAAGTCAAGGAATGCTGGTAGTCACCATAATCTGGAAGAGGCAAGTGAACACCCACTCCTGAGCCTTCTCAGGGAGCCTGTCCCTGCTCACTCTTGGATTTGATCCTGTAAGATTTTGTTCAGATTTCTGGCCACCAGAACTGTTAAGAGGATAAATTTCTGCTAAAAACTTTATACAAATCTTTGCATAAATTTATACAAATTTATACAAATCTTTGCATAAATTTATACAAATTTATACAAATCTTTGCATAAATTTATACAAATTTATACAAATCTTTGCATAAATTTATACAAATTTATACAAATCTTTGCATAAATTTATACAAATTTATACAAATCTTTGCATAAATTTATACAAATTTATACAAATCTTTGCATAAATTTATACAAATCTTTGTCAGAGATTGGTTCTTCATGAAATAGATTAAAATTGGAATTTTAAAAGGATGTTATAAAATTGTATAATATTCTTAACATCATAAGGAAAACACGAAAAATTTCTCGTTTCCTGCCAAAGTCCTATTATGAAATAGTATTTTTTATCTTCAGCTTTACTGTTTTAAGACTGATACCTAACCAAAACAGTTGCTAATTTTCCTGTTGTAAATATTGAGGACCAATAGTAAAATGATTTAGAGCAAATTTCCTAACTCCCCTTCTTTGGAAGGAGGACACCTTTTATTATTTCAGATTAATTAAGCATGCTTGCTTTAATTATAGTTATTAACACGGTAAATTTATAGAGGAGCAAGCTATAGTAGAGATACACTAATATAGAATATAGATTCTTCTCTGAATGTAAATACATGCTACAGAACACATACATTCTTATTTGGGGGCTAGAGTGACAAAGCCTTATCTTGGCACTAAACTTTAGCTCAGTATTATCTAAAATAAAATTTTCTTAATTATTACATTGATAAACATTTGTTTCAAAATTATTCTACAGGGATTCTTAATAGCACCTAGCAGAGAGCCTAGTACTACTATGAGCTTACTTATAACCTTACTTATAGTAAGTTACTTCATGTTAATTGCAGAAATTTATGAATTTTAATATATTTTAGATTTCTGAAATTTTTGAAATTAAATAAAAGATACTCTAAAATATACCAGTGATTTCTGATAGCATTAGGTTTTCTTCCTTTGTATTTTCTTTCCTTCTCCTTCCTCTTTTCTCCCTCTTCCCCTTTTTCTTTCTTTCCCTACCCCCTTACTTTTTTCCTTCCTTTAACATTTCCTGCCAAGGAAACACATTTTGGCTAAAATATAATTTGTATCAGTTAATTTTTTTTTTTTTTTTAAAGAACAGGTGTACTAAACTCTCCCAGACTATTAGTTGTTGGTGTGGTAACCAGACCTTCATGCCATCAGACGAGTTAATCTAGTGCAGGGGTCCGTAAACTGTGATCCATGAGCCAAATCTAGTCCTTCCCCCTCCATTTTTATAAATAAAGTTTTATTGGAACATAGCTGTGTTCCTTTGTTTACATATTGTTACGGCTGCTTTTGCTGACACATGGCAAAGTTGAGTCCTTATGACAGAAGCCATATGGCCTGCAAAGTCTTAAAGATGTACTCTCTGATTGTGTCCAGAAAAAGTTTGCCGATCCCTGATGTGTTATAAAAACATTTACTTCAAAAAATTTAAAAAGTGTTCATGGGATTTAACACCGGTTTCTCTATTTACAGTAAGTAAAATTTTTTTTTTTTAAGATAATTTTTCTGGAGGTGGATTTGCTGAAATTCCTTAAGGAGCCAGAAATTTTGAAGAGTGGGGCTGGTGCAGATTGCATGATGATACAAGTTGTACATGTTTATGGCTTCATTCCTACCATATCCCCAGCATATAGGGTTAGCTTGCGTAAGATATGATGGAAGAAGTTCTGTTAGGGGTTTGGTATTCTGACACCAGTGGGGTACTGCAGTACTGTTCTGACACTGATCACACAGAGTTAGTGCAGACCACACAAGGGAAGGGCTCAGTTCCAGAAGTCTGCCTTCATTTCAGGTGCTAGTGGCAAGTAGGGTCCCCATTCTACCCATACTTATGGCCAACTAGCTACAAATCTGGGGAGTTTCCCACAACCCCTCTCAGGGTTGATAATTTACTGGAATGATTCAAAGATTTCAGGGAAACACTACCCATATGATTACGATTTTATTTAATGGATACAGATCAGGACCAGCCAAATGAAGAGACACACAGGGCAAGGTCTGGGAGTTTCCAAACATAGAGCTTCCATGCCCTCTTCTTGTGGAATCAGGGCATGCTACCCTCCTTGCTCATCAGCGTGTTCGCCATCCAGGGAGCTCCACCAGGCAAGCTCCACCAGGCTTCAGTGTCTAGAGTTTTATCAGGGCTAGTGCTGTTTTCTCACAGTTTTTGGTTTATGCAGAAAGAAAAGTAACATTAATTAGTGTCCATATGTATTATAAGTTAATGAATTGTTGTCAGGTAAGGCTTACATATTGATTCTAATATTTCCCCCCTTTTTTATGTGAAAATGAAAGTTTATAGTAATATTTTTGATTTATTTTTATTTTTTTTATTTATTTATTTGGACATAGGGTCTCGCTCTGTCACCTAGATTGGTGTGCAGTGGTGTGATCATAGCTCACTGTATCCTCAAACTCCCTGGCTCAAGGGATCCGCCCACCCAGCCTCCCGAGTAGCTAGGACTGCAGATGCATGCCACCATGCTTGGCTGATTTTTTCATCTTTTTGTAGAGATGGGGTCTCACTATGTTTCCCAGGGTGGTCTCGAACTCTTGGGTTCAAGTGATCCTTCTATCTTGGTGTCCCAAAGTGTAGGGATTACTGTGAGGACTAGTAATTTTTTTTTTTTTTGAGATAAGTCTCACTCTGTCGCCCAGTCTGGAGTGCAGTGGCACGATCTCGGCTCACTGCAACCTCCGCCTCCCGGGTTCAAGTGATTCTCGTGCCTCAGCCTCCCGAGTAGCTAGGATTAAAGGCGCCCACCACCATGCTCGGCTAATTTTTGTATTTTTGGTAGAGACGAGGTTTCACCATGTTGGCCAGGCTGGTCTCAAACTCCTGACCTCAGGTGATCCGCCTGCCTCAGCCTCCCAAAGTGCTGGGATTACAGGCGTGAGCCACCGTGCCCGGCCAGTTGTTTTTTTTAAATGTCCTTATTGGCCAATAAATTTGGCAGCAATACTTTGTACTTCTCTTTCTGTGTCTGTCTGTCTCCCCATCCTTTATTACCTTTCCCCCTTCTCCCCTACTCCTTTTCTTTGTCTGTCTGCCTCCCCTCCCTGTCCCCTCCCCCTTTCTTCTGGAATCTTTTAAAAACAATTTATTAATCTGTGAAATCCATAGTTAGAATAACCCAGACTGTTCCATCTCCCAGTTACCTTTTTTGTTGTTGTTGTTGAGACGGGGTCTCATTTTGTCACCCAGGCTGGAGTGCAGTGGCATGATCTCGGCTCACTGCAACCTCTGCCTCCTGCGTTCAAGCGATTCTCCTGCCTCAGCCTCCTGAGTAGCTGAGATTACAGGCACGTGCCACCATGCCCGGCTAATTTTTTGTATTTTTTTTGCAGAAATGGGGTCTCACCATGTTGGCCAGGCTGGTCTTGAACTCCTGACCTCAGGTGATCTACCTGCCTCCGCCTCCCAAAGTGCTGGGACCCAGTTATGTTCTTTTAACACATGCATACACACCAACCCACCATCCCACCCCTGAGTGAACAAAGAATGAAACTTGAACCATCACCCTTATGGGGTCAGAATATTATTTATTTTTAGGATAGAGAATAGGGGCAATGCTATGGATTTAGTTTCTGTTCGAGGAGTAAACCAACCAAACATTCTTCCTGTGGTAATAACAGAATAGTTCCTATCAAATGAGTCTTCTTACAGATAACTTAAACTCTGAACAAAATATAAAAAAGAGTACCTGAAGAACAACTAATAGCAGACAGAAACTACAGAGAAGAGATTGTTATTATACACTTTTAAAAATGAAATAGCCCTGGTTGGTTTGCTATTTTTTTGTGTTTTTTTGAACAGAGTCTCGTGACGCCCAGGCTGGAGTGCAATGGTGCGATCTCAGCTCACTGCAACCTCTGCCTCCTGGGTTCAAGCAATTCTTCTGCCCCAGCCTCCCGAGTAGCTGGGACTACAGGCATGCACCACCACGCCCAGCTAATTTTTGTATTTTTAATAGAGGCGGGGTTTCACCATTTTGGCCAGGCTGGCCTCCAACTCCTGACCTCAAGTGATCCATCCACCTTGGCCTCCCAAAGTGCTGGGATTACAAACGTGAGCCACCATGCCCGGCTGGGTTTGCTATTTTTGTAGCTAGTTTTGCACCATGCTAGACAGCTAAAACTCAGTTAGGAAACTGCATATAGCTTGTGACCCAGAGGGCAGAGTTCATGGTGACCACAACAGCTGGAAAGTGAGTGGAAAGAGAGACCTGAAGGGAAAGAGCCCCAAATTTTGTGTTAAAACTTTGCCTGTATTACAGGCTGAGCTGTGTGTGGAGCAAACTGCATGCAACTCAGCCAAGGATAAAAGAACTGAACAAAGATTTCAGCTGCTGCCCATCTTGGAGGAGAAAGTTTGCAGTTTAAGTCAAGCTAAGTTTAGCATCAACTTTTTTTTTTGAGGCCGGGTCTCACTCTTGTCGCCCAAGCTGGAATGCAGTGGTGTGATTATGGTTCACTGCAGCCTTGTCTTCCTAGGCTCAGGTGAAGCCTCCTCCTCCCACCTCAGCCTCCCAAGTAGCTGGGACTACAGGCATGCACCACCACACCTGGCTAATTTTTCGTATTTTTTGTAGAGATGGGGTTTCACCATGTTGCCCAGACTTGTGTCGAATTCCCGGGCTTAAGCGATCCACCACCTTCTGCCTCCAAAAGTGCTGGGATTACAGGCGTGAGCCACTGTGCCTGGCCTACTGTAAACATTTTTTGTTTGTTTTTTCTTTTCTACTTCTTTATCTTTTTATTTTTTCTGCCCTTGAAAATCAAAACATTTTTTAAAGGACTATAGCAGAATCTAGAGTTTCTGTAAGGTATCATTTACCACATATAAAATGTAATCTAAAATTACCATACTTAGGAAGAACCATGAAAACATGGCCAATATTCAAGAAAAAAAGATAATCAATTGAGATAAAACTTGCAATTACATGCATGTTGGGCAAATGATGATTTCTTACGTGTGACAACTTGTGGATTCAGGGACTTAAAACTTTTTATAGTCAAAGGGAATTTTAGGATACTGATTCTAGTCTAATTCATTGTTTTTCTCATGTGTCTAAGGTCTAACTGGCACTTACCAGTTTGTTAGCCTCTTGCACTGATATTACTCATTTTCTTTCCTTCTTGGTGTGCTGCTTCCCCTGTAAGGTGTTAACTTGTTTAGTGTATATGAGTCAAGGACCAGGAGATAGAAACCATTCTAACTATCTTAAATATAAATTTACTCTCCACAAATAAGTTCCAGAACTCAAAAACTGATCTGCTGGGGAAGCTATAACCACTGATGGTGCCACAGGAATTACTGAGTTTAAGAACCTTATGCAAGGGTTTCAGGCCATGGCTTAGAAAGCTGCTGCCATTGTTGCTGCCTCAACTGCCTCTTGACACCCACAAACCTGGTGACTGGGCATTGAACTTGGAGTCCAGCTGTTGTTTCCAGTGCGGTTGCCTGTAAACATCCAAACAGTTGGAGAATGGACACTGGAGCATCAATTTGGAAAAAAACCTTATTTCTTGACTTACTTTGCCAATAGGAAATGTAAAGTGGTAATAAGAGGTCTCCACTTCACTTTCAGTTTCCAAATCCCATGAAAGTATTTTATTGATAGATCAGAAATTGTATCCAGAAGCCTGGTGGTGAGAACAACTGGACAATGTTGATTTTAGCTTTTTAGCTTCTGCAGTGCAAGCAGATATTCTTGGGGCAAGGATCAGGAGAGTAGAATGAAGATTGAATGAGCTGGTTTTACAGCATGGCTTGAAGGAATAACAGTTGAATTGGGTCTTAAAGGAAGCCTGTTCATTTATCATGTTGATACGGAGTATAGATGCATTCCAGTCTGAGGTAATGGCATTAGAGAAAGACATGCATGGTTTTTTCAGGGTGATTAGAATGTAGGGTATGATTTCTGCAATGAGGAAAGTACCTGGAGATCAATTCGCAAAAACCTAAAGTTCTAAATTATAGCTTATTTTCCTTTGATTTGGTTTCATTGCTGAGGCTAATTGTGTTGTGCTAGGGGAGTAGCTGGTATCCTTTGGCTTCTTCTCTGCTTCTTGTATCTGCTAGGTGCTGGAATTACACAGCTCCTGAGTCAGAGCAATATGCTTAGCAGAAATAAGCATCAGTCTTCCTGAACCATCAGATGGCAGACTGACGTGATATGCCCTGAATCAAAGGAAAGGCAGTATCTTTTGGAAATTGGAGACTCTGTTCTTTGCTTTTAGGGTAAACAGCTGGCAATCCTGCTTCTGTTCAATATGCTTTTTGGAGAAATGAATCACCTAAGCCTGCATTCTGCCTCAAATAATCTGTATTTGTGGGGTTAAGGAAGCAAATCTTCAGTCCCTCCCTGTTGATCACAAAGTGTGGGTGAAACCATTTCTTTGTTGTGTCCTAAAATATGACAACGGAGTGTTCTCATTAACCTTAGAATAAAAACTACCTTTTTTTTTTTTTTTTTAAATAAAAAGTGACTTTGGAACTGTCCTTGAGCTGAGTATAAACAGCTAGTTTGGGAGTCTCCTTCCAAATTTCATGTTCTTTTGGTTGTCTGTAAGCCGTTCACTCACCAGGCTACTGCTCAGACCTCTGAAGTCTGAGTCTTCACAGTAGCCTAATCTTGCTTTAAAGTCTGGAAATGGATTTTTACTTCCTATAGTTCAGATACCATAGCATGGCATAAAAGTCTCATTGATGTGGTCTCTTCAACTCTCGTATTTCTGCCATGCCCAGCTTCTTGAAGTGTTGCAGACACAGCTGGAAATTTGTGCATCTTCGTTTTTCCAATTATGTGTTTGTCTTACCTGGAATTCAGTTTGTCCTGTTTCTGTTCTGCCTAATAGGAACACCGTCTGAGGTCTTCACTAATCAGCTCAGGATAGAGTTACTGGCCCTCTCTTTGTTTTATACCTTCTAACTTATTCCTTCTTTTACATTGATTTTTGGGTATATGTTTGTGTTCCTTACCTTACTCTTTAAAGATAAGGACCATGTTTTATTCATCTCTGTATCTTTATTACATAGTAACTGGCACTTACATAGTTTGATAAGGATATGGAAAGAATAAGACAGTGTGGTGTATTTTGGAGTCATAAAGACCTGTGTTTGAAGCCATGTTCTGTCACTGTGTGATTTTTCCTACCTACCTTTTTGAGTTTAGTTATCTCATATGCAGAATTTGGACAATAGTGCTAACCTTGGAGATTAAATAAGGAATTGCTTATAAAGCATTTACCTTTACATAGTGTTGGCATTATTAGTCATCATATCTGTCATCCCTTTTTTCTCTTATATTCAATCTCTCTTATGTTCCCACTTCGAATAAACATTTAACATGTGTATGTCTTCCCATCTTAAGTTTTCCTAACCATGCCTTTTGATATATTGCCTTTCTCTGTTGTCAGTTTACAACCAAGTTCTTGAATCTGCTGTTTCCTGGCAGCTTCTTCCTTCAAACATATGTATGCCTCAATCCGTTGTGATTTTTTTTTTTTTTTTTTTAAATAGAGCCTTGCTCTGTCACCCAGGCTGGAGTGCAGTGGTGCGATCTATGCTCACTGCAACCTCTGTCTCCCGGGTTCAAGAGATTCTTGTGCCTCAGCCTCCCAAGTAGCTGGGACTACAGACATGCACCACGATGACTGGCTAATTTTTGTAGTTTTAGTAAAGACAGGGTTTTGCCATGTTGGCTAAGCTGGTCTCAAAGTCCTGACCCCAGGTGATCTGCTTGCCTCAGCCTCCCAAAGTGCTGGGATTATAGGTATGAGCCACCGTGCCCGGCCGCGATGGTGTGTATTTTCTAGAAACAAATACATTTTACTGCATCACCGTATTACGCTCATCAAAGTCGGGTGATTACCACTGATACATTGCTACCATCTAATCAACAAATTCCATTCAGGTATGCCAGTTGTTCCAGTAGTTTCATAGGAAAGGATCCAGTTCAGAAACATTAAATGTCATGTCTCCTTCATCTTCCTCAGTCTGGCACAGTTCCTCAGTCTTCTCTTGACCTCATCTGACCTTGATCCTTTGTTTTTTTGAGACGGAGTTTTGCTCTTGTTGCCCAGGCTGGAGTGCAATGGCACAATCTCGGCTCACCGCAGCCTCTGCCTCCTGGGTTCAAGTGATTCTCCCGCTTCAGCCTCCCCAGTAGCTGGGATTGCAGGCGTGTGCCACCATGTCTGGCTAATTTTGTATTTTTAGTAGAGATGGGGTTTCTCCATGTTGGTCAGGCTGGTCTCGAACTCCCGACCTCCCAAAGTGCTGGGATGATAGGCGTCAGCCACTGTGCCTGGCCCCTTGATTTTTTCTTTTTGAGGCAAGGTCCTGGTCTGTCACCCAGGCAGCAGTGTAATGGTCCTTTCATGGCTCATTGCATCCTCCACCTCCTGGGCTCAAATGATCCTCCTGCCTTATTTTTTTGTTTTATTTTATAGAGATGAGTTCTCACTATGTTTCCCAGGCTGGTCTCAAACTGGAGGGTTCAACCATCCTCCCGCCTTGGCCTACCAAAGTACTGGAATTATAGGTATGAGCCACCGTGCGCGGCTGACCTTGATACTTTGGAAAATTTATAGCCAGTTGTTTTGTAGAATGTGTCTCCATATGGGTATGTGTAATGCTTCCTTGTGATTAGATTCAGGTGTTTTGTTTTTGTTTTTGAGACAGAGTCTCACTCTTTCCCCCAGGCTGGAGTGCAGTGGCGCGATCTTGGCCCACTGCAACCTCTGCCTCCAGGGTTCAAGCGATTCTCCTGCCTCAGCCTCTTGAGTAGCTGTGACTGTAGGCACACGCCACCATGCCCGGCTAATTTTTTGTATTTTTAGTAGAGACGGGGTTTCACCATGTTGGCCAGGCTGGTCTTGAACTCCTGACCTCAGGTGATACACCTAGGTTGGCCTCCCAAAGTGTTGGGATTACAGGTGTGAGCCACTGCGCCCGGCCCGATTCAGGTGATATATTAAAGATGACTTTTTGAAGGCAGTAGTTTCCTATTTAAAAGCTGCTCCCACTGTCTTAATTTTTTTTTTTTTACGTTTTTGTGGTTTATATTGTAAAATTTTTTTCCAAGTGTTTTTAGTTTTGTGTCTTTAGAATCTGTGATAATATGGAAATCTAGAGGAAGCCTGTAGAGAACTTGGCATGCCCATCAAGATGTGATGTCCCTAAAAATATTTTGAAAGAGAGCAGCAAAATGTACTGTCAGAGGAATTTTTTTCAATTAATTGGGAATAATTGATTTTGCTATAATTTGTCATTAAGATCATTTCTAATTGAAAAATTCTTTGGGTTTTGAATTGCAAATGGTAGTTGAACTTCTAACGCATAAATAAGTATATTTAATTATGGCAGAACTTATTTCTAAAATAGCCTTCTTGGTTAAAACAAATTGTACACATTTCATCTCTCAGTTTTAGCTCTGAAATGACTTGAAAATCCAAACGAAGGCAGTCAGAATCACTGTTCTAAGCCTATTTTTAGATTTTTTCCCCTTCAGTTGGTTTCCTTTCTAGCCACCTGCAGTTTTATGTGCAGTTGCACGTGCTCATTTTTTCTAATTTCCCCCCTCCCCCGAAGCTTGGCAAGCAGCTTCTTTATTGCTTTTGGTTTGTTCTTTTTGAAGAGCACAGTGTAAATTATAAAGCCTTCATTGAGTATTTAAATGTATTTTAAAATATTTTTGAGAAAATGCAGCATAATTATGGAATACAGGACACTCTGCCTCTAAGAATGTTTTCTGATTATAGTTCTTGATATTATATTAATATACTATATATTAATATGCAGAATATATCTTTTTTATTCTTGCAGTTTTTTTCTGTTTTTAAAGATTTGTCTGGATGACAGAGCTTTGGGAGATGGAACTGGAAAAAAGCTAAAAAAATTGCCTCTTCTAAGAAATCATATAACTGGATTCACAAAAATACAGTGATACTTATTTTAATAGGAGTACTATTGAATTTACATTTAATGTAGTTAATGATATATTTGAATTCAAATGAAACAACATCATTTTGTGTTTTCTACTTGTGTCATCTGTTCTGTCTCTTTTTTCTCCTTTCTTACTTTCTTTTGGATTAACTTCCTTCGGAGATTTGTTACATGTGTACATGCTGACTCCTGCTTGTGGTGAATTTTTTTCCTTATGTGTTTCGTAAATTTGTGTTGTAAGCTTATTTTAAGATCTCATGTGTTGAGATCTCTGTGCCACCTAAGGGATATACCATTGATAAGCTAAGCTGAAGGTATATTCCCTGTTCTGCTAAGTGTTCTAGGATGCCATCAGTCCAGGACTATTTATACTTTTTGAACCTGAAAACTTCATGGAAATGTGTATACTTTCTAGAACATTCCCCAACCCCACCTCAGTATGTGCGCCTTAGTTTCCTGTAGTTGCTGTAACAAATCACCGCAAATTTAGTGGCTTATAACATATCTTTATTATCTTACAGTTCTGGAGGTCAGAAGTTTGAAATGGGTTTCACTGAGCTAAAATTAATATGTGGATAGGGCTGTGTTCCTTCTAGAAGCACTAGGGGAGCATCTGTTCCCTTGCCTTTTTTCAGCTTCTAGAGGCCACCTGCATTTTTGGCGCATGACCCCTTCATCCATCTTTAAGTCACCAATGGCCAGTTAAGTCTTTTTCGTATGGCATCACTGATCAGTACCGACCCTCTGGCCTACCTCTTTGGCTTGTAAGGACCCTCGTGATTTCATTTGATTCACCCCCCCAATACTGGATAGCACCCCGTCTCAAGATTCTTAATCACATCTGCAAAGTCCCTTTTGCTATATCAGTTCTAACTTCCCACCTTCAGCAAGCCCAAAGGGTATTTTAATTTTGTCCCCATGTGGCATAAAAGTACAAGCTCCTTTGCTAGAGGCCAAAAAGCTGCTACAGAGTAGCTGCAGCCTTGTTCATGTTTTCTGCTCTGAATTTTTGTCCTCTCTTTTTCCTAGTCTCCCTGGATTTTCTTTACTCTCTTTAGTTTTGGACTGTGAATTTTAAAAAGATGCTTTCATAGCATCTTTAAATCAAGCATTTTTAGGTAGTTTCTAGTGGGAGAGATTTCAGGTTATCTAATGTGCCATATTGCTCTAGTTGGCATTGCTTATATTAGTAAGGTAATAATGACTTTAACAAGACATAAAGTCTGTTACTTTGTTTTCCTATTGTCCTTTAATTTAAAATGCTTTTAATGTCAATCAAAACCCCTCAGTGAATCTCATCTTTGAAAAGTCAGTTAATTGTGATTAAAACTCAGTTTCTTCATATGAACATTCCGTTCTACTCTGATATCGACAAGCCATGCTTTTTTTCTTTAATCTGAACAGCATGTCTTGGTTTACAGCTCTGACCCCACTATTCAGCCAGACCAGGTTTTTCCTACCATGCCTTGCCTTCCTTCTTGACTGTCTGCTGAGATTCTCCCTCATTTTTACATTTTCTGTGTTTCTGCTTATCTCATTTGAGCTAAAGGCATATAGATACTCTTCTGTACCAAGCTGTTATCTTTGGACTTCATTTTACAACTCCCTCCCTTCCTCCCTGTGATAATATGTGAATGTGATTAAAAACCAGTCACATACTACCTAAGGGATTATAATGACAAGCGGAATTCAGTGCAATCCCTTCCTATCCCTAGTCGTGCTTTCTAGAGCACTTATAGAGTGCATATTGTATACCAGGCTTTTTACATAAATGAACACCTATGAATTAATTCATTCTTATAACAACCTCATTTTACAGATGAAGAAATTGATACACAAAGAGCTTAGGCAACTTGTTCAGGATAATACATCTATTAAATGGCATCATTTGAACCAGGCAGTCTGGTTTTAGAATCTACTTGTTATCACTATGCTATACTGTCCTTAGTTTTAGACTAAAAATTACTTTCCTTTAGACTTAAAAAATAAATTTTACTGTGTATATTTGAGGTTTACAACATGACGTTATGGCAGGGGTCCCCAACCCCTGAGCTACTGGCCTGTACTAGTCCATGGCTTGTCAGGAACCGGGCTGCACAGCAGGAGGTGAGCAGAGGGCCAGCGAACATTACTGCCTCCTGTCAGATTAGCTGTGGCATTAGATTCTCATAGGAGCGCAAACCCTATTGTGAACCTTATGTCCAAGGGACCTAAGTTGCACGCTCCTTATGAGAATCTAATGCCTGATGATCCGAGGTAGAACAGTTTAATCCCAAAACCATTCGCCTGTCTCCCCAGTGCGTGGAAAATTGTCTTCCACAAAACCAGTCCCTGGTGCCAAAAAGGGGACTGCTGTGTTATGGAATACATATAGATAATAAATTAGTTACTATAGTGAAGCAGATAAACACATCTGTCATTTCACATAGTTACTTTTGTTAAGTGATGAGCACCTACAATCTACTTATTTAATGAAAATCCTTAATACAGTCATGCTTGCTTAATGACAAGGAAATGTTCTGAGAAATGTATTCCTAGGCCATTTTGTTGTGTGAACATCATAGAGTGTACTTACGCAAACCTAGATAGTACAGCCTACTGTATACCTAGGCCCTATGGTACAGCCTATTGCTCCTAGGCTACAAACCTGTACAGCATGTTACTGTCCTCAGTCCTGTAGGCAATTGGAACACAGTGGTATTTGTGTATCCAAGCATGTCTAAACATAGAAAAGGTACAATAAAAATAGAGTATTATAATCTTATGGAACTATTGTTATTATATGGTGTGATATATATGTGGTCCATTGTTGACCAAAATGTTATGTGACGCATGACTGTACAATACAGTTTTATTAACTGTAGTCCTCGTGTTGTACATGGATCTCTAAACTTATTCTGAATATCTGCTATTTTGTATCTTTTGACCCACAGCTCCCCCTCCTTTCCCCCCAAAATAACCATGGTAACCACTGTTTCATTCTCTATTTCTGTGTATTTGAGCTCTTTTATTTTATTTTTTGAGACTGGGTCTCACTCTGTCACCCAGGCTGGAGTGCAGTGACACAATCATGGCTCATTGCAGCTTAGACCTACCAAGCTTTTGAGCTCTTTTATTTTATTTTTTGAGACTGGGTCTCACTCTGTCACCAGGCTGGAGTTTCTCCGTATTGCCTTGGTTATTTAGGATTTTTGTGGCTCTGTATGGATTTTAGGATTGTTTTTTCTATTTCAGTGGAGGATGCCATTAGAATTTTGATAGGGATTGGGTTAAATCTGTATATTGCTTTGGGTAGTATGGCTGTTTTAACAGTATTAATTATTCCTATCTATGAACATGGGATATCTGTCCATTTATTTGTGTCTTCAGTTTCTTTCATCAGTGTATTATAGTTTTCAGTGTACAAATCTTTAACCTTCTCGGTTAAATTTACTCCTAAGTATTTTTTTTTGGATGCTATCATAAATGGAATTGTTTTCTTAATTTCCTTTTCATCTGGGTTATTGTGTGTAGAAATGTTACTGATTTTTGTATGTTGATTTTGTATTCTTTAACTTTACTGAATTCATTAGTTCTAGCAGTGTTTTTATTTTTTCTGTGGGATCTTTGGGGTTTTCTGTATTTAGGAACATGTCATTTGCAAATAGAGATAATTTTACTACTTCCTTTCTGATTTAAATGCCTGTTTATTTCCTTTGCTTGTTTGATGGCTCTTGCTAGTACTTCTAGTACTGTGTTAAATAAAATTTTTTGTTTTAGAAGTCAACATATTTTAAAGGAAATAGTTCATTTCTTCTCACTTCCAATATTGTCATTGAGATGTCTTATGTGTCACTGATTGCAGATCCTTTGTATATTCTTATCTTTTTCTCTCTGGAAACTTTTGGCATATTTAATCTCTACTGTGGTGCTTTGAAATTTCACAGTTATGTAACTTGGTATGGTGTTTTTGTTTTTTTTTTTTTGAGACAGAGTCTCGCTCTGTCGCCCAGGCTGGAGTGCAGTGGTGCGATCTTGGCTCACTGCAATCTCCGCCTCCTTGGTTCAAGCAATTCTTGTACCTCAGCCTCCCGAGTAGCTGGGATTACAGGCGTGCGCCACCATGCCTGGCTAAGTTTTGTATTTTTAGTGGAGGCAGGATTTCGCCATGTTGGCCAGGCTGGTCTCAAACTCCTGGCCTCAAGCAATCCGCCCAACTCGGCCTCCCAAAGTGCTAGGATTACAGGCATGAGCCACCACTCCTGGCCCTAAGTAACAACTTCTAATGTCTAAGATTGCTAAGATGAGTTGTATTTATTATTGGCTATAAGCTTTTTCTAGTTTCATATCATCAGGTAAACTCAGTTAAAAACTTGAATAAGAACTGGGAAACAATAATAATAATAAAAAGCTAACATATATTGATTTTTCTACATGCCAGACACTGTTGAAAATCCATTCTATATATTGCTTCATTTAATCCTTACAGTAACTGTGTGAAGTTGATAACTGTTTTTTTGCTTGTTTTTACATCTCGTATGTATGGTAAGGAAACTGAGGGCATAGGATGGTTAAGTAACTTACCCATGTTCACACAGTTAGTAAATGGTACAACCACCTATTAAATCCACACAGTTTGGTTCCTGAACTCAACTCTTAGTCATTAGACTGTACTGCCTGACATATGTAGAGAATTTTATTTTACTTATTTTTTATTTATTGAGACATGGTCTTGTTGTGTCACCCAGTTTGGAATGTAGTGGCATGATCACTGTTTACTGCAGCTTCAACCTCCTTAAGCAATTCTCCTGCATCCTGTGTAGCTGGAACTACAGGCATGAGCCACCATGTCTGTCTAATGTATTTATTTTTATTATTTTTATTTTTATTTATTTTGGAGACAGGGTTGCTCAGGCTGGAGTACAGTGGCACGATCTTGGCTCAATGCAACCTCTGCATCCTGGGTTCAAGGGATTCTCCTGCCTTAGCCTCTCGAGTAGCTGGGACTACAGGCACACATGTCACGCCCGGCTAATTTTTATATTTTTTGGTAGAGATGGCGTTTCACCACGTTGGCCAGGCTGGTCTTGAACTCCTGACCTCAAGTGATCCACCCACCTTGGCCTTCCAAAGTGGTGGGATTATAGGCGTGAACCACTGCACCCGGCCCTTGCCTGGCTAATTAAAAACAATTTATGTTTTGTAGACACAGGGTCTCACTATGTTGCCCAGGCTGGAGAATTTTAAATATATCATCTTTTTAAGAAGGGAGAGACACTCATGAAATATTAAAACAAGTGTTAGTTGTTAGGTAAGAAGTAGTAGGTTGAAGAATTAAGTTCAAATTCATGACCTGGTGCTTAGAAGATCAACTGTGATCTAATGTTCTATTAAAAGCTCATATTTAGCTTAGATTCTAGTTTGGATAAAAAATGATTATCACTAAATTAGGCAAAAAAGTTTCCTTTTTGAGGTGGGTATGTAATTACCACATAGAGTATTTAGTAGTTTGTCTTATATAATTAAGCAGGCGAGGAGGAGACAGAAAAATGTCATGGGAAGTACTAAAAAATTAGACGTGGGCCAGAATGTTAGTGACAGATTCAGTTTTTCCCAGGCCAAAATATTTCAGAATAATTCTGATCCAAGTGGTTTTTGTTTTTCCACCAGAGTCTGATTTTGCAGCTCATCTTTTCTAAATAGATCTATTTTATGGTGTGTATATGGGTCATTCTGAATCAAGTTAACTTCGAAGTTGATTGGGACCTTGTTTCAAGCTTATTGAACAAAGATCTGTAACACAGAATTTTGGGCATAAGGCCATTTCCAGAGTCTGGTCCAAATAAGCAATAACAGACAAAGATTGTCTCTTTCTTGGCTGAAGGCTTCCTCTGTGCAGCTTGTCTCAGGACTCTCTTCTTCTGCCCTTTTTATACCCCTCTCCTTTCTCTATTCAGGGCAAAAATATTTTGATTTTCATTCTGTAGTTATTTTTTAGCAAACATTTATTGTGTTTTTACTTATGTACAAGGTTCTTTGCTTAAAACCTATAATGCCCTTCCTGTAGTAGCAGTGGCAGTTGTGAGGATGATAGTAGGCCTTCTGAGATGATATTGTAGAAAATCCATGGAACGTTAAGTAGTGTTGCTATGTCATACTTCTTTCCTGCCTGGCTTTCTGTCTTTTGATGATTAAGAAGGATTTTTCTGGAAGATCTTTAAAAGAAGCATATGTGTTATTTTTATTTCCTCCAGAGTGACAAGGGAGAGGAAAAAGAACAAAATGAAAACCTATTTCTATACAGCAGTTTAAAATAATCATATCTTAAAAGATAATTTTAAAATCTTATCTGCTTATGGAGTTTGTCATTTTATTTCTACATTTTAGAAAATGTTTTCCTCTCTAAATATAATTGCTTTTAGAATATTTTAATGTTTCCTTTAGAACATTTGTTTACCACACAATTAATTTTATTTATTCAATTCCCAATCTACTTATTTTTATAAAAGCCTTGCTTGACCATTTAAAAAGAAGTTTTCAAATTTGGTCTCCTAATTTCCATAATCTTTTCTTCAACTCTTTTTTTTTTTTTCAGATTTCCTTAGGTTTTTTTTTTTCTTTTTTTTTTTTTTTTATTATACTTTAAGTTTTAGGGTACATGTGCTTCAACTCTTAATTAGAGTAGCGTTCAACTTACTTTTATTCATACTATTTTAGCTTTTCTCTCATCTCGGAGAAGGTGTTGTGTTTTCATGCCTCTTTTCCCTGGCTTATGCTGTCCCCTGTGCTTGGATTTTGACCTTTTTCCCCACTCTCCTTTTTTCTCTTTCACTTGCCAGTTATGGCTGGCAAAAATGAGGTTTCTTTCATGGAGTCTTTTGATGTTGCTTCAGGAATATTAATCATTCTTTTCTGTGTGCTATTTGTGTGTAATTAAAGACAAAAATTACACTTATTCAAAAGAATAAATGTAATATATGTTATGCATATATAATAAATCAGACATCTCTGAATCCATCGTTAAAACTAAAAACTAGAAAATGACCAATTCTGCTTCTTTTCTCTGTATACTTCTCACCAACCACAAAAGGGATGTTTATCATTCCCTTGCACTTAACATTTTTTTAAATCGCATGTATGTGTATCACTAAACAATTATTGTTTAATTTTGCTTGTGTTTGGGCTTATAACAATGGATTCATCCTGTATGTAGTCTAGCATGGCTTGCTTTTTTTATTCAGCATTATAATTTCTAAGATTTATCCGTATTACATATACATAGTTCATTCATTAGTAGTTTGTTCATTCTCATTATATAGTGTATAATATTTCAAGTATAAATATGCCATTTATTTGCATTTAAATGTAAAGGATCTGGAATTAGTTTTTTCCTGTGGTTTGAGGTAGGGATCCATTTTCAGTGTTTTTTTCTATATGGCAAAATAGTTGCTCTACTCAAATAAAACATTCTTCTTACTGTGCTATCACTGTAAGATACCAAGTTTCC